>NC_091284.1:804291861-804908329 GCF_032444005.1 Ranitomeya imitator | reverse complement strand
ACTTTTTCTTTCCCTCTATTGAGAATCATTAGTTTGTCTCCTTGTACTGTTATGTTAGCTAATGACAGGTGTTATGAAGGCAATCCAGAAACACAGTGTGCTTAGCGATCAGAGCGCACACAGTGATCTGACAAATACCCAAAAATACAAGAACGAGCTCTGAGACGTGGAAACTCTGTAGACTGCACACCTGATCCTATCCTAAACACAACTAAAAGCGGCTGTGGATTGCGCCTAACAACTACCTAGGCAACTCGGCACAGCCTAAGAAACTAGCTAGCCTGAAGATAGAAAAATAGGCCTGACTTGCCCCAGAGAAATTCCCCAAAGGAAAAGGCAGCCCCCCACATATAATGACTGTGAGTAAGATGAAAAGACAAAACGTAGGGATGAAATAGATTCAGCAAAGTGGGGCCCGATATTCTAGGACAGAGCGAGGACAGTAAAGCAAACTTTGCAGTCTACAAAAAACCCTAAAGCAAAACCACGCAAAGGGGGCAAAAAAAAACCCACCGTGCCGAACTAACGGCACGGCGGTACACCCTTTGCGTCTCAGAGCTTCCAGCAAAACAAAAGACAAGCTGGACAGAAAAAAAGCAACAAAAAAGCAAAAAGCACTTAGCTATACAGAGCAGCAGGTCACAGGAACAATCAGGAGAAGCTCAGATCCAACACTGAAACATTGACAAGGAGCAAGGATAGCAGCATCAGGCGGAGTTAAGTAATGAAGCAGTTAACGAGCTCACCAGAACACCTGAGGGAGGAAGCTCAGAAGCTGCAGTACCACTTGTGACCACAGGAGTGAATTCAGCCACAGAATTCACAACACAAACCCGTATGACTGGTGGCTTGAGGCGGTTTATAGTGACTCTATCATGCCCCAGCCTCTAAGGGGTGCCACCGTGCCTCCTGGGAGTAGGGTGGGCAGGTAACATGAAATTAGCTGTCCTGCTGATCTCTGGAGCAAGGCATAAAGGTCGTTACTCCCTCGGTGTTCCGGCTACCGGGATTCTGCGCCTCAGAAGGTGGCAGCCTGTGTAGGGCTGGTCCCCTCCTGATATCCTCTCCTTTGCTACGACTTCTTTGCACGTTCGCTGCAATACACTTCTGCCTACGATGTCTCTTTCTAATAACTGCAGCTCTGAGGGCATGCACAGCTCTGTATCCTTCTCCTTTGCTCTCTGAAAGGATCCCACTCCTGCCAGGGACCAACTAACTGAACGGAGATCAGCCAGCAACTGACTAACTTTCCCTACAGGCAACCAGTTTTACCTATATGTGGGGAGTGACCTAATAAATTGGAGCAAGGCCCCCCTGGTGGCCTGGAGTGTGAAATGTGTTGCATGTTTGTGGTACCTGGATGCAGTTGTCCTTCTTTGCCTCCAAACGTAACACCACTCTCCCCTAGAGGAGAATGATATTACGGCAACGAGCAGGACCCTGGGGCACTGCACACTACTATGCCATAGGTCACAGAGTGACCATAGCTTACATAGTGTGATGTAATGTGGTACACTCCAAATAGTCCAGAAAACAGGGAGGCCAGAGAGGCTATTGATAAATTTTACTTGTTACATCCAGATAAACGATGACTTAACAGAAAATCAATTCCAATCCAGCAATCACAGTTACTTTCTGGTATAGTAATGCAGATATAAGAATGGTGCAGTGATTCCTGAGTCTCAACTTCTCTTTATATGAGCAGTCTTTTTCTATCCAAGCGGAGGCTGTGGTTTCTCTTTTACAGGAGTTTCAGGCTGTTTCCCACCTGTTCCTTTAATTTTTCCTAGCCAAAACATCCCTGCACACAAAATGTCTCACTCTATCTCAGTGCTAAGTCCAGGACCTGGCCATGTGGTCTAACCCGACCTTATGGCCATGTATAGAAAGTAGGGCTGCTTTGCTAACTCTTAACAACTTCCTTATAGCAGAACTTAAAAAGTCCTTCACTCTGTACATATATAAAACACTTCTATGTACTGAATTCTAAGTTACACTATCTGCAAAGGGAAATGTGAACATTGTGCAAACCTAATGAGGTAGCTGCCAGCTCTGCTACATCGTAAAAAGACACATACACTAGCATTTTGGGGCATTACAAAACCACAACGTGTTTGGCAAGATTTTTGATAATTGCATTGAAACTATACATTTTGGTTGCAATTCTGGCGGAAAAAAAACCCTGCAAAATGTCTGCAACATATTGTCACGCACACATTTCTGAGCACATCATATGGATGCGACTGCAGGGAAATCTGCTATCTATGCTCTATCAATCTTGCATTGTTTACTAGAAAAATGCATAAAAAGAGTCAAAAAATGTGACAAACAAATCAGCAAAACAATTATGAAATAATAATGAGAAATAACAGAAAACACCCAAACATTTCAATCTGTAGATGTTCATGTGTCAGTGAACCCTCACCCTCCGTGTATAACATCCTGCTCCTTGCCCTCAATGTATAACATCCAATCCCTCTCCCTTGGTGAATAAATTTGGCCCCTAGCCCCCTTTGTATAATATTCGGGCCCCTCACCCCATGTCTACATTCGGCCATGTGAACACCCCCAGCAAGTTAACACTTTTCAATTATCCAAATCCTCTTTTTGAATCCCCCATCCTGAGATCAGGATTCCAGGACTATGGACTGGACATTAAGCTAATAAGGGGGCAAGTACAAGGAATATTCATTTATTTGCATCCACTCTACTATAAGGATGGGGAATGTCTAGTTTGGATAACATATGTCCACCATCTGGCCAACTTTTGAAGCTTGTACCAACCAGTCATTGGAATCAAGAATGACACTCTGTTTACTCCAAAAGATAACCGACCCTCGGCTCTCATTCTTACTATCCCCATGGCTTAGTCTGCAATAGAAGTTTCCATTTTTTATGGTCCTTTCTACAAAATGAACCATGTGGAAGTCAGACATGTTATATATTCTCCTACATGTGTGAACAGCATCTTACATTTTCTTAAGAGTTTTATGATTTGCTCTCCCTATCCCTATTGCTCAGTAAGAGGTGATGTCCCATCACTATCCAGATTCATCACAATGTGGCTGTTGCATTCCATGCCCTTACTTTTATACTGGCCATTATAATCCCAGATTGCAATAGGATAACATGTTATGTGTTGTGACAAGCTGAAGACATTATGTAGTAGCCTTTTCTTGCTTATGCAATCTTCTGCATTGTGTAAAATGTTGGCGTCTCATTGGCAATTTGCGCAAAGAGAATCACAAATTGTTTGAATTTGCCAGGTCCAATTTGGTCATTCCTAATAAGGGTCTATTATTATTATTATTATTATTTATTATTATAGCGCCATTTATTCCATTGCGCTTTACATGTGAGGAGGGGTATACATAATAAAAACAGGTACAATAATCTTGAACAATACAAGTCACAACTGGTACAGGAGGAGAGAGGACCCTGCCCGCGAAGGCTCATAATCTACAATTATGCAAAATCCTCTTACTGGAGGATTGACCTAGTTTCAATAGGTCACCTATTGTTCTACTTTCTTTCTTAAGGGGGTTATCCAGGCTTGAAGCTCAAGTCAGGACCCAGGTCCTACTCAGCCCTTATCTATTTTTATGTCTGCTGAGACACAATGAGGTTTGGCCCCATCCCGATTGGGGAACACCTTGTCGCGGTAGAATGGCTTTTACTGTTTTTTTGATCAAAACAATGTTAGCTAAATGCCCTATGTTATTTACATGTACCATAACTATTTATTTACTTAATAGAGAGTATTCCCTTTTTTAGTTTTTATCTGCTTGTTAAATGGCCACAGTGTGAATTCACACCTATACATTCCACTTTTACCAATATATGTTCTGGCTCAATTATTTTAGGTTTTGGAGCTCAAGTCTGCAATTATTCTATGTGACTACAGACTTGTGAATCTTCACATTGCGCACAGTCAGGATTCTCTGTTGCATGCGCGAGGAGCAGGCGGTGCTCGTGACCTCAAGTATGCGATTTGCAGATATGAAGTCACGTGCAGACTAGACGTACATGGCCTGGCTCAATACAAATGAATTGAGGGAGACCAGACACATCTAGTAGTAATGTGGCTAGTAATGTGTGCAATCAAATAACAGCCTACTCCCGACGCCGGTACCGGAGAATCCTGCCTGCAGACTTTTACCCAATTCCTGTACAACACCTTCAGGGCAACTGACTATAGCACAGCCCTTCTCTAATGACAAACCAAGCTTTTTAATCCTTACCTGCCCGCTGAAAATGGAGGGGAAGGGGACAAATTTAACATGTGGGTTTCTATGTTGAGTTCGCGATCCAATAAAAATGACTACCTTGTGGAACATGGAAATGTAAAATTGCTGACATACTGTGTTCATCATGCTGCTGCTTTTCCCTGACCGTAAGTTTTGTGTTTTGATCTTTTATGTTGCTTGCCCTGTTGCATGATCATTAACATCGAGTGCATAGCCTTCTAGGATAAACCTAAAATTACTGAACGTTCTGCAGAATGAGACGAAGCATTGGAAACCAAATAACAAACTAGGCTCAAGGGGACATGGTGTCCTTATTTCTCAATTGTACGGCAACATTACCCCGAAGGTTATGATGAACTGTCTGGTTGTATAACAGGATTAGAAGTGTGTTATTTAGAATTTTGCTTTCCGTACGTCTTTCCCTGGCGACCATCGTCTGCCCCGTGGTCACTAATTATATCAGTTATGGTTCCTTACAACTTACACCGCTGAATGAAATTTTATGTGTATCCAGGCGCATCTATATCAGGGTAATGATGACATTTCCATTTGAATTCTCCAAGCATGTCAATTTTTGTATGCATGCTTAAGCCATTGTGTGCGGTAGGTTAATTGGCTTCTGATTAAACTGAAAAATGTGCGCGTTCCTTGGTGTACTGGAGAAATGAGATTGTAAGCAGAAGTTGAGACGAGAGTAATATGATTTTTAAGAGTTCTCTCCTTAAATATCATCGTATAATAGGTTGTTGTCACTAATATTCTACATATTATCTATGAAGGAAGTTCTTGGCCATAAAAATGAACAGTATTTCGCAACGCCAAGGCGGGATATACTGTAGACAGAAGTGTATTTTTTTAACCTGCCTTTGGACGATGTTCATTTGGTGTAATTGTACCCCCGGGCACTTTTTAATAAGATTCCTCTTTAGCAACCATCGTCCCATAACAGATCTTCTATAAGGTTAAGCAAAATGCCAGCAGTGTTTAGGATTATTCCAAAGCTTCCATTGCTACAGGGAGAATATATGATAACATTATCGTCTTTCTTCAAGAGTTGAGCTGGTCCTTTCGGTAACCAGCAAAATTAAAGGTTATCAACATTCATCATTGGAAAAAAAGAAAAGTGGTAGTTTGTAGACTAGCGAGCAATTAGTAGAAATGTAAAGACAGATCTTAATGTTCAAGAGTAGAGACTAAATCCAGGACAGAATCTTCTTCAGGAACTGAGTAATGTATTTTTCGGATTATAAGACGCGCTTTTTCCCCCCAAATTTGGGGGGAAAATGGGGGTGCATCTTATAATGCGAATATATCTTACCGGCCATGGTGGAGCAGGGTCCCAGGGTCAATGCTGGAGGGAGAGTAGAAGAGTGGAGCGTTGCTACAGGCTGCAGGCTGGGATGAGGGGGTGTTCGTGTGTGCGCCGCTGCGGGTGTTCGGTGGTGCGGGGGCTCCACCGACATTTTGTGAAAGCACAGAACCCCCGCACTTACATGGTTTGCTTTGTGGTGGGCTCTGGGAAAATGGCTGCCAGGGGAGGCGCATGCGCAGATGGAGATCTCAGCACCGAGATCATGGGGATGAGATCTCAGCACCAAGATCTCAATCTGCGCATGCGCCGCCCCGGCAGCCATTTTACTGGAGTCCACCGCATAATAAACCATGTAAATGCGGGGACCCTGGGCTTTCACAAAATATTGGCAGAGCCCCTGCACATGCGAACACCCCCTCATCCCAGCCTGCGGCCTGCAGCAATGCTCCACTCTTGCCTCCTCCAGCAGCAACCCTGGGACCCTGCTTCACCGCAACCACCACCCCCAGTAAGCAATAAGAAGCATGGATTGTAAGAACCATCACCATTTTATTTAAAAAAAGGCTTTTTTCCTATTTTCCTCCTCAAAATTTGGCGTGCGTCTTATAATCCGGTGCGTTGTATAAAATACGGTATGTACAATGTGTACACCAGGAATAGCATGTCATGTATCAAGATGTGTTTGCATATCTAACACTGTGCTTTTAATTTATAGCAAAACATAACATCACAACCTTGTACATACAGTGATGTAATTTGTTTGAGTTGAGGGGTGCTTGGGGAAACATAGAAAAAAGATTTGTCTTTAGTTGTAAAACATGCCTAAGGACTTCTCATCTTTTCCTTCATCATGATAATTCTAAGTCTTGATGCACAATGCCACAATGATACTTCTCATCCTTTTGGTCCTCAAAGACCACCCCCTGTAGGTTTCCTCAAGCACACTGTCAGTCACTCAGGCCTCCAGCCTCCTGACTCTTTCCTGATGGATAGCACTACTCCAGCCTCCAGCATAATGATTCTCTCCCAATGGACAAGCCCATACCAGCCCATGACTCACACTTAACAGACAATCCCTCTTCAAATTCCAGCCCATAGGCTTTCTCTCTCTGGAGTGGACAAGCTTACTCTAGGCTCTAGCCTAACGGACTCTCTTACAATGAACAATCCTAAACCAGCCCTTAACTACCACTTGACAAGCCAACTTCAAATTCTAACCCACAGACGTTATCTCTCTCCGGATTGGACATGTTTACTCCAGTCTCCAGTTCCTCATCTCTGTCTTCATAGACAAACCAATTACGGTCTTACTATTCCCTCAAGACTACTCTTAACAAATCTCTAGGTACTTTAAAGAATAACATTACCTCAGGCATCTTGTCATTCACTCATTTCTCCAGCATGCCAACTTTCTCTTAATGAAAAAGTCAAATCCAGATCCCACTTACCAACTCTGCCTCAATCGACAAGCCCACAGATTTTCTGGAGTTGACCAGCCCACTTCGGCCTCCAGCTCACTCATTTTCCCAAAATGGACATGCCCACTCCAGCATCTGGTTCTCCAATTCTCTCATGATGGACAACTCCAAGGCCTAAAAGGAGACATGGGCCAAAAACAAGTCCTTCAATCACAACATGCACTATGACCCCACTCTTTCTTCTAATGTCAATAACTTTCTTGTACATTCCTTTGTGCCTCCTTCTAACAGCATTGCTATGCAGCGGTTCAGCGACACAATGCTTCAGTGTTGGGCTCCATCCTCATCATCACTAATGTAGGCAGCACCTCCACATCTGATGGCAGCTAGAAAACCTGCACAAGTGCTCTTCGCTAATTTGGCATGACATGACAGCACCGCTGTGTGTTTCAACCCACCAGTCCAAAAATCATTGAACTCAACGGTGCCCAGACATGGTAGGGTAACAACACAACATTATTCATTACTATCACACTATATAAGAACAGCAATACAGTGAAAGTAAGCTTTTCAGTAAAGTAATACACTCACAGTTCTTTTTCAGAAGATGAAAGGATAATGTTCATCCACCCCCTTTGCCTAGAGATATACAAAAACATCCAAAAACAAACTGCATTCTCCACTCTGTGTTACATCCCTCGATTCCACATACGGGATACACAGTAGTTACATTTTCATTCGGATATCGATTGACAAGTACTTGGATTTGATACTCACGTTTTTAGCAATGGTCTAGAGAATTTCAACCTAAAAAAGTATAAATGGTAAATAGTATAAAAAGTTGTTCTTTATTGATTTTTCCTACTGGGCTTTGTACAGAGACGCACAACATCTTTATGACTTTTGACTATGTACTGTGAATCTATAATCATACCATGTTAAGTAGTATCGTCCTCTCGAAATATTCTCCGTAGAGCTGAGCAAATATATTTGAAAGGAATGCTACTTGAATTTTTAGAAAAATCCGCATTTGCCAGAATTTTGTTGTAATTTGATCCGTGCACATTCAGAAAGATGGCAGCCACTGATCACCATTTTTTGAACCATAGCGGACCATCAAAAAGTTAAAATGAGAAAGCAATCTTTATACTCAGTTTACCGCTCAACTCTCTGGCACCTCCACTCCTCACTGCATCATGTGGTCCTCAATGCAACTTCTAATCCCTCAATGCTTGCACTCGTATCTTCGGGAACCTCAAGCTGCTCTAGAACCTTCTGACTTTTATTTGGCCAAGGGGGTTCTGAGCATGCACGCAGGAAGGTTACAGCACATGTCGTAATGTCGTGACACCACAACCTCCTGCGTGTGCTACAAAAAACTGTTTAGGTGCACAATAAACATAGAAATTAATGTTTCAACAAAATGAGAGATATAACCAGGCTCATTGTTTCTATGTAGAAATTTATAGAAATCCAGGAATGGGGTGTTAGGGGTCGAGTTCCCGCTTCTGCACAGGGGGAATCTCGAGCCACCTCCGCTGCGGTCTCCCATTCTTGTCCAGCCGCAGTGGAGTCTGCTCAGCAAGGACGTCGGTCCCAGCGTCTTGCTCATTCTCACTCTGTTCTGAGAGTTACTGCTGCTTCTGCAGTCTCTGCTATTAAAGTCTGTGCTGGTCAGCAGCGAGCGGACTTCTCTGGGACTAAGTCCTTGTCTGCACGTACTGAGCATGCCCAGCGTAAGGTCTCCCGTTGGAGATCGAGGGTCAAGTGCTCAGGCCCTGCAGCACATTCCATTGGTCCTCTTGACAGGTCCTAGAAGGGCAAAAGTGCTGTGGCCACTTCCTGTGCTGCTGCTATATAAACTGCGCATGACCGCACGGCCATGCGCTAGTATTGTCAAACAATTGCTAATGTGTGTTTGTTGTGAGTGCAAGTCGTCCTTGGATACCCCTACCCTATAGTATGACTGTTCGCGGAAGGTGTATGGCTGCTACCTAGCGCCCGACTTATCCTACAGCACTAGTCACACATTATAGCGTCCAGTTGCTGTGACCGCCAGTACGGCGCCGTGCACTTCCTCTGTGCTTTCCTTACCCAAGCCTGGGTGGTTAGTGGCGTTCGTCAGTGCGGCATTGCATGCTCTTCTGTTTCATTTCATGTCTAATCGGACTTCAATCCCAGTTGGGGTTGAGTTCGCTGACTACTTGCTCGCGCTTTAGGTGCGGTATCGCGGTCCTGTGCCTTAACAGGATTGCTTCTTTCATGCTGGGTGAGGTTAACCCACGCGTGTATACTCTAGTGTACCGCCATATAGTCTGCTAATTGCTAGCAGCAGGTTTTAACCTGCACTGTGGACCCTGGACTGCGAACGCATCTATACCATCTGTCTTGGTGCGTTCCGCCAGTCCTAACAGAATACTAGCGCCAGGGTCTGGCTAGTAAAATGGCGGACGACCAGCGTTTACAGCGGTACATCCAGCAGCTGGAGGGAAGGTTGGCGGCTCTTGAGCGTTCAACCTCAGCTGTGGATGTTACTGCTGTCGCTGTTCAGGCTGCAAGTGTGGCTGCAGCTACCTTGTCCACTGCCGCTCCTGTACCGACGCTATCTCGCCTCCCGCTACCAGAGAAATTTTCTGGTGACAGTAAGTCCTGTAGGGGTTTCGTGAGTCAGTGCTCAATACATCTCGAGCTTCTGGCCTCTCGTTTCCCTACAGAGTGGGCTAAGGTGGGCTTTATAATTTCCTTATTGTCGGACAGGGCGTTGCAGTGGGCTACGCCGCTGTGGGAGCGTGGCGATCATGTGGTGCAGAGTGCTCCGTTATTCCTGAGCACTCTGAAACAGGTCTTTCTAGGACCTCGTGTCACCCATGACACGGCGCTCCAACTGTTGGCACTGACTCAGGGCTCGTCCTTGGTCAGCCTTTTTGCCGTCCATTTCCGCACTCTGGCATCTGACCTGGAGTGGTCGGATAAAGCCCTTATCCCTATATTTTGGAGGGGGCTGGCTGACCACGTTAAGGATGCTCTGGCCACTATGGAGATTCCCGCCACACTGGAGGAGTTAATAGCAGTATCTACTCACATTGACCTCCGTTTTCACGAGCGGAGGTTAGAGCGAGCCCAGTGTAGGCAGAGGTTTCGGCTGGCTCCCCCCTTCGCCAAACCTTTGGAATCTCCAGTCCAGGCTCCTGAGTTCCAGGAACCTAAGGTGGTGTCACGAGCGGAATCTAAGTCCCAGACCGCTCGTGCACTCCAGGGTTGCCATGTTTGCCAACAGTCAGGACATCTTGCCACCAGATGTCATCAGCGGTCGAGGAAACGTCAGCGTCTAGTGGTAGTAGGTGGAGGTGCACTAGACACTGCGACGTTTGCCTCCAAATTGTCCTTTAAGGGGACAATTACCTTTGGCTCATCTTCCCACTCGGTAGACCTCTGCGTGGATTCTGGGGCGGAGGGCAATTTTATGTCTTCTGCCTTCACCCAACGTCACGCAATACCCCTGGTTATGCTATCTCAACCAGTAACGGTACGAGTGGTGAATGGGTCGACACTCCCCGCACAGATAACACATCAAACCATCCCTGTTACTCTGTCCCTGTCGCCATCCCATCAGGAGATTATTTCTCTGCTCGTCATTCCTGAGGGTATTGATGAGGTCCTGTTGGGGATACCTTGGCTACGGTACCACTCTCCTCACATCGAGTGGTCCTCAGGCAGAATTCTGGGATGGGGTGAATCATGTGGGGGTAGGTGTCACCGAGAGTGCGTTCAGGTTGCTATTACTGAGGTACCCGCAGATCTATCCTCTCTCCCCAAGCAATATTGGTCTTACGCAGACGTGTTCTCCAAGAAGGCGGCGGAGACCCTTCCGCCCCATCGCCCCTATGACTGTCCTATCGATCTCTTGCCTGGTGCGGAGCCTCCCCGGGGTCGAGTTTATCCATTATCTCTCCCGGAGACGGAGGCCATGTCTCAGTACATTCAAGAGAATCTGGCAAGAGGGTTTATCAGGAAGTCAGTGTCACCTGCTGGGGCAGGGTTCTTCTTCGTGCAGAAGAAGAATGGGGAGCTACGTCCATGCATAGACTACAGGGGTCTTAACGCTATCACCGTTAAGAACAAGTATCCTTTGTCCTTGATATCTGAGCTCTTCGATAGGCTTCGGGGAGCAAGGGTATTTACTAAATTAGATCTGCGGGGTGCTTACAACCTGATTCGCATCCGTGAGGGGGACGAATGGAAAACGGCGTTTAACACCAGAGATGGGCACTATGAGTATCTGGTGATGCCCTTCGGGCTCTGTAATGCCCCAGCCGTATTTCAAGACTTTGTCAACGACATCTTCCGGGATATGCTTTCCACCTCAGTTGTAGTCTATCTGGATGATATTCTCATCTTTTCTCCAGATATTGACTCCCACCGGAGAGATGTTGGCAGAGTCTTCGACCTCCTACGGGCAAACTCTCTTTACGCTAAGTTGGAGAAGTGTATGTTTGAGCAGGAGTCTTTGCCGTTCCTGGGCTATATCATCTCCGCCCAGGGATTGGCTATGGATCCTGCCAAACTACAGGCTGTGATGGACTGGCAAGAGCCCCATTCTCTTAAAGCGGTGCAGCGCTTTATGGGGTTCATTAACTATTACCGCCAGTTCATTCCCCACTTCTCAACTCTGGTAGCTCCCTTGGTAGCCCTCACCAAGAAGGGAGCGAATCCTAAATTGTGGTCGGAAGAGGTCTCCAAGGCCTTCACTTCTATTAAGTCCTACTTTGCTAGTGCTCCCATCTTACATCGTCCCGATGTGGATAAGCCATTCCTAATGGAGGTGGATGCCTCGTCCGTTGGTGCTGGAGCAGTCCTCTACCAGAAGGATGCTCAAGGTCGGAAGCATCCATGCTTCTTCTTCTCTAAGACTTTCTCGCCAGCAGAGAGAAACTACTCCATCGGGGATAGGGAGCTGCTAGCAATGAAGTTGGCCTTTTCAGAGTGGAGACATCTTCTGGAAGGTGCGCGGTTTCCCTTCCAGGTTTACACTGACCACAAAAATTTGGTCTACTTACAGACAGCCCAGCGGCTAAATTCTCGCCAAGTCAGATGGTCCTTGTTCTTTTCCCGGTTCCACTTTTCTCTTCATTTTCTCGCCGGGGAGAAGAATATTCGTGCTGATGCTCTCTCTCGCTCCCTTATGTCCACTGAAGAGGAGGAAGAGGAGCCTCAGCTTATTGTTCCCTCTGAGAGCCTGAGAACCGTAGCACCGGTTTCGCTTGAGTCTGTGCCTCCGGGCAAGACTTTTGTGCCCATTAATTTGCGACCAGAGGTTCTCTCTTGGGCTCATTCGTCCAGAGTGGGTGGACACTTTGGGACAAAGAGGACATCTGAGCTACTGGCGAGGACGTACTGGTGGCCGCATATGGTCCGGGATGTCAGGGATTATATTCTGGCGTGTGTCTCCTGCGCCAAAAATAAATCTCCGCGTCAAAGGCCAGCTGGGTTGCTTTATCCCTTGCCGGTGGCAGATAGGCCCTGGGAGATGGTCGGGATGGACTTTGTCATGGGTTTGCCCAAGTCTCGCGGCTGTACCATCATTTGGGTCATCACCGATCATTTCTCGAAAATGGTGCATTTGGTGCCGCTACCACGGTTACCTTCTGCACGGGCCTTGGCTGCGTTGTTCATTAAGCACATCTTCCGCCTACATGGTATGCCTGACAAAATTGTCAGTGACCGGGGTCCCCAGTTTGCGTCTCGGTTCTGGAGAGAGCTGTGTCGTCTTCTCAGTATTGAGTTGAATCTCTCTTCCGCTTATCATCCCGAGACGAATGGGTTGGTAGAGAGGGCCAACCAGACCTTGGTCACATACCTGCGACATTTTGTTTCAGCCAGGCAGGATGACTGGGCATCCTTGCTATCATGGGCAGAGTTTGCACTGAACAACGCCGTAGCCGACTCCACTGGACAAACCCCATTCCTCCTCAACTATGGTCAGCATCCACGGGTACCTGTGCCTATGCCCGTGTCTTCCGCCGACTCCAGGGTGGCAGACTGGGCTGTGGAGGCACGGGATATTTGGGACCGCACTCAGGATGCCATTCGGGCCTCTAAGGAGAGAATGAGGTCCTCCGCCGATGCTCACCGGCGCCCCGCTCCGACCTTTGCTCCTGGCGACTTGGTGTAGCTCTCCGCCCGTAACATCAGGCTGCGAGTTGAGTCCACTAAATTTGCTCCTCGTTACTTGGGTCCTTTCAAGGTCCTCGAGCAGGTTAATCCTGTGGTCTATCGTTTGGCCCTTCCGCCACGCCTGGGTATCACCGACACCTTTCATGTGTCCCTCTTGAAACCCGTGTATATGTCCCGGTTCTCCGAGTCATCTGCTGGGACATCGGGTTCGTCTTCGGACGATTATGAGGTGAACGCTATTTTGGGGTGCAAGGTGGTGCGTGGTAAAAAATTTTATTTGGTGGACTGGAAGGGTTATGGCCCCGAGGACAGGTCCTGGGAGCCTGTTGAGCACATTCGGGCTCCGCAGCTCATTGCTGCCTTCGAACGTAGCGAGGCCCAAGGAGGGGGGGGCCCTAAGAGGGGGGGTAATGTTAGGGGTCGAGTTCCCGCTTCTGCACAGGGGGAATCTCGAGCCACCTCCGCTGCGGTCTCCCATTCTTGTCCAGCCGCAGTGGAGTCTGCTCAGCAAGGACGTCGGTCCCAGCGTCTTGCTCATTCTCACTCTGTTCTGAGAGTTACTGCTGCTTCTCCAGTCTCTGCTATTAAAGTCTGTGCTGGTCAGCAGCGAGCGGACTTCTCTGGGACTAAGTCCTTGTCTGCACGTACTGAGCATGCCCAGCGTAAGGTCTCCCGTTGGAGATCGAGGGTCATGTGCTCAGGCTCTGCAGCACATTCCATTGGTCCTCTTGGCAGGTCCTAGAAGGGCAAAAGTGCTGTGGCCACTTCCTGTGCTGCTGCTATATAAACTGCGCATGACCACACGGCCATGCGCTAGTATTGTCAAACAATTGCTAATGTGTGTATGTTGTGAGTGCAAGTCGTCCTTGGATACCCCTACCCTATAGTATGACTGTTCGCGGAAGGTGTATGGCTGCTACCTAGCGCCCGACTTATCCTACAGCACTAGTCACACATTATAGCGTCCAGTTGCTGTGACCGCCAGTACGGCACCGTGCACTTCCTCTGTGCTTTCCTTACCCAAGCCTGGGTGGTTAGTGGCGTTCGTCAGTGCGGCATTGCATGCTCTTCTGTTTCATTTCACACCCAGTTGTGGTGTTGCGCCAGCAAGGGTCTAATCGGACTTCAATCCCAGTTGGGGTTGAGTTCGCTGACTACTTGCTCGCGCTTTAGGTGCGGTATCGCGGTCCTGTGCCTTAACAGGATTGCTTCTTTCACGCTGGGTGAGGTTAACCCACGCGTGTATACTCTAGTGTACCGCCATATAGTCTGCTAATTGCTAGCAGCAGGTTTTAACCTGCACGGTGGACCCCGGACTGCGAACGCATCTATACCATCTGTCTTGGTGCGTTCCGCCAGTCCTAACATGGGGTAAATTCTTACATAAGAACATTTAGAAGTAGGAAAACAAAACATTTCATCACCACTGTCAGGAATGCCCACAGAAACCATCAAGAGCTAAGGAATGTTCACAAATTGTCCACTTGAGCCGCAGGATTTTTCCAGAAAAAATGGTACTATTGACAATTACACTGTGTTCCAAATACTCCTATAGAGTTTAAGTCCTCTTTTTCTCTGAAGAGGCAATTTGCACACTATATATCTTGGCATTCACAGAGTGCTGCTGTGCTTTTTTATACACCATGTTCCAAATTATTATGCAAATGTTATTTTTCTCGGATTTTCCTAAATGATCGGTGCAAATGACAGTCAGTCTAATAAAAGTCATCACCCGTTAGATTATACATCAAATTTTATTGAAGAAACCTCCCAATGATAACAGTATAATCTCCAAAAAGAATAAAACCTCACAATGCACTGTTCCAAATTATTAGGCACAGTAGAATTTCAACACATTTGATATGTTTTAAAGAACTGAAAATGCTCTTTTGTGGAATTTGCAGCATTAGGAGGTCACATTCACTGATCAAAAAAGCTATTTAACTCCAAAACCTCCTAACAGGCCAAGTTACATGTAACATAGGAGCCTTCTTTGATATCACCTTCACAATTCTTGCATCCATTTAACTTGTGAGTTTTTGGAGAGTTTCTGCTTGTATTTCTTTGCATGAAGTCAGAATAGCCTCCCAGAGTTGCTGTTTTGATGTGAACGGCCTCCCACCCTCATAGATCTTGTGCTGGATGATACTCCAAAGGTTCTCTATAGGGTTGAGGTCAGAGGAAGATGGTGGCCACACCATGAGTTTATCTCCTTTTATGCCCATAATAGCCAATGACTCAGAGGTATTCTTTGCAGCATGAGATGGGGCATTGTCTGCATGAAGATGATTTTGCTCCTGAAGACACGCTTCTGCTTTTTAGACCATGGAAGAAAGTTGTCAGTCAGAAACTCTAAATACTTTGCAGAGGTCATTTTCACACCTTTAGGAACCTTAAAGCGTCCTACCAGCTGTTTCCCCGTGATTCTGGCCCAAAATGTGACTCCTACACCTCTTTGCTGACGTCGCAGCCTTGTTGGAACATGGTGGCCATCCACCAACCATCCACTACTCCATCCATCTTGACCATCCAGGGTTGCTTGACACTCATCAGTAAACAAGACTATTTGAAAATTAGTGTTCATGTATGTCTGGGCCCACTGCAACCATTTCTGCTTGTGAACACTGTTTAAGGGTGGCTGAATATTAGGTTTATGCACCACAGCAAGCCTTTGAAGGATCCTACACCTTGAGGTTCGAGGGACTCCAGAGGCACCAGCAGCTTCAAATAACTGTTTGCTGCTTTGTAATGGTATTTTGGCAGCTGCTCTCTTAATCCCATGAATTTGTCTGGCAGAAACCTTCCTCATTATGTCTTTATTAGCACAAACACGTCTTTGCTCAGATTCAGCCACAAATCTCTTAACAGTGCAATGATAACGCTTAAGTTTTAGGGAAATATCTAATGTTTTCATCCCTTGACCAAGGCATTGCACTATTTGATGCTTTTAGGGAGCAGAGATCCTTTTTCTTTCCCATGTTACTTGAAAACTGTGGCCTGCTTAATAATGTGGAACATCATTTTAAGTAGTTTTCCTTTATTTTGAATCACCAGGAAAACTAATTATCACATGTGTTTAAAGGGACACTGTCACCTGAATTTGGAGGGAACAATCTTCAGCCATGGAGGCGGGGTTTTGGGGTTTTTGATTCACCCTTTCCTTACCCGCTGGCTGCATGGTGGCTGCAATATTGGATTGAAGTTCATTCTCTGTCCTCCATAGTACACGCCTGCGCAAGGCAAGATTGCCTTGTGCAGGCATGTACTACGGAGGACAGAGAATGAACTTCAATCCAATATTGCAGCCAGCGGGTAAGGAAAGGGTGAATCAAAAACCCCAAAACCCTGCCTCCATGGCTGAAGATTGTTCCCTCCAAATTCAGGTGACAGTGTCCCTTTAAGATTGATTTCAGTGATCCATTGAGCCCTGAGAAACAATACCATCCATGAGTTTATTTGAAAAACAAAACAATTAAATCTTTATGACACTTAAATCCAATTTGCATAATAATTTAGAACACGGTGTATGGGTTAATCTAGTGCTGATCGGTTCCATCTCTGGCTAATGATCTGATGTAGCACCATCTCTTTCAAAAAGGGAGCTATGTTTTGTCCTACTGCAAAAAAAGCTGAAATATCACATGGTCCTAAGTATTCAGACCCTTTGCTCGGACACTCATGTTTAAGTTACATGCTGTATATTTCCTTGTGATCCTCCTTGAGATGGTTCTACTCCTTCATTGGAGTCCAGCTGTGTTTAAATAAACTGATAGGACTTGATTTGTAAAGGCACACACCTGTCTATATAAACCTCACAGCTCACAGTGCATGTCAGACCAAATGAGAATCATGAGGTCAAAGGAACTGGCCAAGGAGCTCAGAGACAGAATTGTGTCAAGGCACACATCTGGCCAAGGTTACAAAAGAATTTCTGCAGTAGTCAAGGTTCCTAAGAGCACAGTGGCCTCCATAATCCTTAAATGGAAGAAGTTTGGGACCACCAGAAGTCTTCCTATACCTGGCCGTCCAGCCAAACTGAGCAATCGTGAGAGAAGAGAGATAAAGAAGAACCCCAAGATCACTGTGACTGAGCTCCAGAGATGCAGTAGGGAGATGGGAGAAAGATCTACAAAGTCAACTATCATTGCAGCCCTCCACCAGTCGTGCTTTTATGGCAGAGTGGCCCGACGGAAGTCTCTCCTCAGTGCAAGACATATGAAAGCCCACATAGAGTTTGCTAAAAAAAAAACACACGAAGGACTCCCAGACTATGAAAAATAAGATTCTCTGGTCTGATGAAGCTAAAACTTTTTGGTGATAATTGTAAGTGGTATGTGTGGAGAAAACCAGGCACTGCTCATCACCTGCCCAATACAATACCAACAGTGAAACATGGTGGTGGCAGCATCATGCTATGGGGTGTTTTTCTCCTGCAGTGATAGGACAACTTATTGCAATTGAAGGAAACATGAATGCGGCCAAGTACAGAGATATCCTAGATGAAAAGCTCTTCCAGAGTGCTCTGGACCTCAGACTTGGCCAAAGGTTCACCTTCCAACAAGATAATGTTTCTGGAGAGACCTGAAAATGGCTGTCCACCAACCTTCACCATCCAACCCGACGGAACTGGAGAGGATCTGCAAGGAAGAATGGCAGAGGATCCCTAAATCAGGTGTGAAAAACTTGTTGCATCAGTCGCAAGAAAACTCATGGCTGTACTAGCTCAAAACGGTGCTTCTACTCAATACTGAGCAAAGGGTCTGAATACTTATGACCATGTGATATTTCAGTTTTTCTTTTTTAATACATTTGCAAAATCATTTTTTTCAGTCAAGATGGGGTGCAGAGTGTACATTAATGAGAAAAAAAGAACTCTTTTGAATTTACCAAATGGCTGCAATAAAATAAAGAGTTAAAAATTTAAAAGGGTCTGAATACTTTCCGTACCCACTGTATATATAATGCATCACGCTTGTTATGTTTCTATTTTTTTCTTTTTTATTTGTTTACCATATAGTTCAGTTTCGCTTCTTTAACGCCAGATTTTCTACTCAGTAAATTAACCTTTGAAAGATTTCTTCTGTTCTAGCACCAAACTGTTTCTGAATTAATTCTTTGTCTTGTAATACCATTCAGATTCTGACAAGCTATACTACTATTCCTCCGGCAAAATGTTTTTTTCATTTTTTCTTTTTCTTTTTTTCTAGATCAATAAGATGTTTTAAATGACCGGATGCTATTTGTGTTAGAAATACAATTTCCATTACTGAAGTTTAAAAAAAAAAGAAAAAGGAAAATAGAAAACTGGATCAACAAAAAAGGAATAAAACAGCCAATGTTTCAGTTTCACACTTAAAAAAATATTTTATTTTTGAATGGGAGGTTCAAAAGACTTCCACGGGATAGCAATTCATCGTTATTGACCAAGAAAACATAAAATGTAGACCTGAAGAGCTGAACAAAAAAACATAAAAAAATCAAGTACAGCCTTGTGAAATCAATATTCCTTTTAAGCCTGGTCTCCGCTGTCCCTACTTCGACATTCTGACATTTGCATTATTTCGGCCTTGCTTAGAATTCCTCAATCCGGGTGAAAGGCATCCTTTGACTTTTTTTCGCTGTGGATTTGCTTAGAAGTTTTCTTTGTGACTCATAACATTAAAACATTAATAAAATGTCTAGGAAGTTCAATAACCAAAAATACAACATCTATTATATCAAAGACCCCCACTGCTGCATAGTAGTGAAGATACTAACGAGAAAGGAATCATGCCGAGGAGGGATAGAATTTCTCTGAATAGTCAAATGCTTTTCATTATTGAGGCACGTGGAGGAAATAAACATCTAATTTTTCTTTGAAAAAAAAAAAAGAATATTGTGATCTGATCAAACCATGGTTTCAGTGATTGTCACTTTTAACGGGTCCATAAATGTATTTGCTTAAAGGGGTTTACTACTTAGAATAATCCCTACTTATAACAGGGGTCCTTCTATTGGGTGGGAACCCAAAGAATAAGCTCTAATTTATGGTGGAACCTGGCATTTTTTCTAGGCTTGAATGGTTTTAAAATAACAGGGCACTCCCGAGGTTGCAATGGCTCTGGAATTAACTCGTGCTCCATTCAAAAGTCACCAGGACCACCAGAGATTGGCTGCATCGGTCAAGTAAATAGAAGAGCATGTCATCAGATGTTTCTTTAATGACAAGATCTTCTTTACCTCACCACCATAGCAAATCACAGGTTACAGAGGTCTTGTGACTTCCAAATGGACTAGATTTCACTTCTGGAAACAATGCAGATCTCCGGAGTGGCCTACTCTAGATCCTCAGACGTGAGTATGCCTTTGTCTATTAATTTAAAATCATTCAAGCCTAGAAAAAATAAAAATTATAAATTTATTGGACAACGCGTGTAAGTGTACCATTTTCCTCTTGTGCTACCACAATGGAAATAAAGTGCTACAGACACCATTCCTACATGCATCATTGGGTTATCTGCCGGATGCAGGACAATATTGGTCCCCCGATTCAAGGCGTATGGATCTGAAGCAGGAGATAATGTCTAAGAAGTCAGAATTTTCTAAGTTTCTAGACTAGAAAAAAGTCTATGCTCATTTGTGGAATCCCAAGAAGCCACAGAAACAACGCTCCTCATTATAATGCCATCTAGTCAACCTGGCATTCTGGTCATTAGTGATGCCAGCATGTACAACGTACGATCACAGGGACAATGATTGCTTGCAGTGACACACATGCCAGTAGAGATCATCAGAACTGTGACTGCTAGTGACCAGCATGGGGCCAGAGGAATATCTGCTCTCATACAGCAAACGTTATTTTTTTGTTCGTAAAGCTTGTTTTCAATTATTCTTTTTTCTATATAAAGAGTGATTTAAAAAACAAAGCATATTCCCAGTTTACTATGATAACTATCAAAAGGTTTGTGTTTTTTGCTGTCCGACATTTTGCAAAATGAAAGCTGAAAGTATAGTGGTATACTATTGTTTGTAACTTTTGAATTGGATCTGATGATTAACACGAGACCTACCTGAGCTGTACTGTAGATCCACTGAGCTATGATGAATTTACATGTGAGTTACATGAGCATCAGAATCTAAGGGTCCCATTCTTACAAGACTAATGTTGGCTAAACCCACCACTTTCGATGGGTTCAGCCAACAGTCAAATGTGTACGGGAGCTTGGACTCTTGATATCAAAGGAGATAATAATCCAGTATGTCTGATTTCAGGCTGCCGATCCTTTTTTTCTCTAAAAAAATAAGCCTGCAGAGATTTATGGAAGCATCCCTCTCATAGATCCCACATTGGTATTCGGAAGAGCAAGAGCCCCTCTGTGTTGGGGAACCATGAGAGAAAGCTTACAGCCAATCTTCCGAACCATCATTCGGCCAACAGCTATCTAAACTGTATTGGAAGCTATAAGGATTGTGTCTTCTATAGCCTTAACCACTGTTGGAGATGTTGACTTTATTATTATTATTATTATTATTATTATTATTATTTATTTATATAGCACCATTGATTCCATGGTGCTGTACATGAGAAGGGGTTACATACAAGTTACAAATATCACATACAGTAAACAAACTAACAATGACGGACTGATACAGAGGGGCGAGGACCCTGCCCTTGCGGGCTTACATTCTACAGGATTATGGGGAAGGAGACAGTAGGTTGAGGGTTGCAGGAGCTCCGGTGTTGGTGAGGCGGTAGCTCCGGTGTTGGTGAGGCGGTAGCTCCGGTGTTGGTGAGGCGGTAGCTTCGTTGGTGATGAGGCAGCAGCGGTGTCAGTGCAGGCTGTAGACTTTCCTGAAGAGATGAGTTTTCAGGTTCCGTCTGAAGGATCCGACTGTGGTTGATAGTCGGACGTGTTGGGGCAGAGAGTTCCAGAGGATGGGGGATATTCGGGAAAAGTCTTGGAGGCGATTGGATGAGGAGCGAATAAGTGTGAAGGAGAGAAGGAGGTCTTGGGAGGACCGGAGGTCACGTGAGGGAAGATATCGAGAGATTAGTTCAGAGATATATGGAGGAGACAGGTTGTGGATGGCTTTGTAGGTCAGTATTAGCAATTTGAACTGGATACGCTGAGGGAATGGGAGCCAGTGAAGAGATTTGCAGAGGGGGGAAGCGGAGGAGTAGCGAGGAGATAGATGGATTAGTCGGGCAGCAGAGTTAAGGATGGACTGGAGAGGTGCAAGGGTGTTAGCAGGGAGGCCACAGAAAAGGATGTTGCAGTAGTCAAGGCGGGAAATGATGAGGGCGTGCACAAGCATTTTAGTAGATTGGGGGTTGAGGAAAGGATGGATCCTGGAGATATTTTTGAGCTGGAGGCGACAGGAGGTGGAAAGAGCTTGGATGTGTGGTTTGAAGGACAGGGCAGAGTCGAAGGTTACTCCGAGGCAGCGGACTTCGGGTACAGGGGAAAGCATGATGTCATTGACTGCGATAGATAGGTCAAGTAAGGAAGATTTGTGGGATGGAGGAAAGATGATGAGTTCAGATTTGTCCACATTGAGTTTGAGGAAGCGAGAGGAGAAGAAGGAGGATATGGCTGATAGGCACTCTGGGATTCTGGACAGCAGAGCGGTGACGTCTGGGCCAGAGAGGTAGATCTGAGTGTCGTCAGCATAGAGGTGGTACTGGAATCCATGGGACTTTATGAGTTGTCCCAAGCCAAGTGTATAGATTGAGAAGAGTAGGGGTCCTAGAACAGAGCCTTGGGGGACTCCAACAGAGAGAGGGTGGGATGAGGAGGTAGTATGGGAGTGGGAAACGCTGAATGTGCGGTTGGAAAGGTACGAGGCGATCCAGGATAGGGCGAGGTCTTTGATGCCAAAGGAGGAGAGGATCTGTAGTAGGAGGCAGTGGTCAACTGTGTCAAAAGCAGAGGACAGGTCTAGAAGGAGGAGTACAGAGTATTGTCCAGTAGCTTTGGCGGTAAGTAGGTCGTTAGTGATTTTCCCACAGTGAATCCAGTTGTCACCTGAGGAGTCTCTGTATACAACATCTGACTTAAGAACGATCAGAGGACACCAAATGGTAGTACTAAAATGAAAGCTGGAGGTGTAGTCAGTCAAAAGATCAGGGCTGGCGGAGAACTTGTCACACAGGAAACAGACAAAAGATCAAGGTCAGGACATTGAGACAGATCTCCACCAAGAATCATTAGACAAAAGCAAAAATACCTTAGAACAGAAATTTAAGAACTTAATTTTTTACGACATGGATGACGGAGGAAGGCTTCTTAAGATTCATGTGTACAGATTGACATTTGGTGGAGAAGAAAAAAAATTGGCTTTCACTGGTCCTTTAAGAGACCATAAGTTAGCAAACCTAACAGAGATTCCAGCAGGCGGGAAATGGTAGTCTTGTGAGAAGGCCCTGAGTGTGTATGATATTAGAGGCCATTGTTTTCTACTTTTACACAGTTGACACATATTTCTCTGATTCATAGATGATCGTTACTGAGTTTTTAACCACAGCAAAAGACTTATTAGCGTTGTTCTTTTTGCCTTCATATCCCTTCGAGGAAAAATGACTTTGGTGCAAGTGTTGATTCATAGACTGACAAGGGATAGGTCGTAGAGTTGAGTAACTTTGCAGTGAAGCCCAGATAGAGTTGATCATTTATCTAATTCCTATGTTACTTGGTATATTAACATTGTTCTATTCCCATATCACCAAGACTATTGCGAAATGCTTGGGGACATCATTCTTTCTATCAGCCAGAAAACTATAATTCTTTCTCCTCGGTGCATTCAAATGCAAAGGTAAAGCAATTTTCTACAGGGAACTGTTGTAAAACCTTTTGATTTATCCCTTCATTAACCTTTTAAAGTTTCTCGGGTTTCTTGTTGTACTGAGTAAAATAAGATATAGTGTGATGATTTTCTCAATTGTTGCAAACATATGGCCTTCAAGATTCTGCCAGGCCATATTCTACCAACACGTGGTCAACTAAAAATAAAATTTAGTCGTAGGCTTCATAGATAGATATAATAATTGAGATTATGCTGCATACTGATGTGATATCTGGTGATGGCACAGGGGTTATTACCGCCGCATTGTCAAACTTGTGGTCAAGGACTTAACGCCAACTATGGCAAGATACGCTTAGATTTTGTATGTTCTTTGTGTTTTTGTATAGTTAAATGGCTTCTTATAAAATTTCCAAAGTTTATGTTTGAAGTTAAGGCTAGACACACATTTGATGCAACCTCTGGTTCCCACAACCCAGGGCACATGCCAAAGTTAGCCTCTGGTGAGTCCAGTCAACCTATGAGATCCATTTGGAGAGGAACCAAAGTGTTTCCTCTGCGTGGTTCAGAAGAATATGATTCTTTTTAAATTATGATTTTAAAAGAGAAAACACAGTAGTTTGACAATAAATGGCTTCACCCAACCACTAACCATGAGTGGAGAAAAAGTTTTGGTTTTACTTATATTTCATATTCTCTGAAAAAAGGACAAGAAAGCAAAAATTTGGCAAGGGTATGTAAACCTTTGAGCACAACTGTACATAATCTCAACCTATGACACTATTTTGATCTGCTGGCTCAACTCTCTAGATGCCCAATGTCCTATTAGTGGCCGCTCCAGTATTTTGCCGCTCGTAGTAATGGATGTCACGCATGTACTTGTCTGACACCTGTTTGTTTACTGTTAGAGAAGAGCAAATAGATACCTGAAGTTTGAATCTGAGTCAAATGTCCTTAAATTTCTAGTTCCACGTGAATTTGAACACTGTAATTCAATTCACAAAGACTGTTAAAAAAAAAAATCTCTCTATATACAGTGGGGCAAAAAAGTATTTAGTCAGTCAGCAATAGTGCAAGTTCAACCACTTAAAAAGATGAGAGGCGTCTGTAATTTACATCATAGGTAGACCTCAACTATGGGAGACAAACTGAGAAAAAAATCCAGAAAATCACATTGTCTGTTTTTTTAACAATTTATTTGCATATTATGGTGGAAAATAAGTATTTGGTCAGAAACAAACAATCAAGATTTCTGGCTCTCACAGACCTGTAACTTCTTCTTTAAGAGTCTCCTCTTTCCTCCACTCATTACCTGTAGTAATGGCACCTGTTTAAACTTGTTATCAGTATAAAAAGACACCTGTGCACACCCTCAAACAGTCTGACTCCAAACTCCACTATGGTGAAGACCAAAGAGCTGTCAAAGGACACCAGAAACAAAATTGTAGCCCTGCACCAGGCTGGGAAGACTGAATCTGCAATAGCCAACCAGTTTGGAGTGAAGAAATCAACAGTGGGAGCAATAATTAGAAAATGGAAGACATACAAGACCACTGATAATCTCCCTCGATCTGGGGCTCCACGCAAAATCCCACCCCGTGGGGTCAGAATGATCACAAGAACGGTGAGCAAAAATCCCAGAACCACGTGGGGGGACCTAGTGAATGAACTGCAGAGAGCTGGGACCAATGTAACAAGGCCTACCATAAGTAACACACTACGCCACCATGGACTCAGATCCTGCAGTGCCAGACGTGTCCCACTGCTTAAGCCAGTACATGTTCGGGCCCGTCTGAAGTTTGCTAGAGAGCATTTGGATGATCCAGAGGAGTTTTGGGAGAATGTCCTATGGTCTGATGAAAGCAAACTGGAACTGTTTGGTAGAAACACAACTTGTCGTGTTTGGAGGAAAAAGAATACTGAGTTGCATCCATCAAACACCATACCTACTGTAAAGCATGGTGGTGGAAACATCATGCTTTGGGGCTGTTTCTCCGCAAAGGGGCCAGGACGACTGATCCGGGTACATGAAAGAATGAATGGGGCCATGTATCATGAGATTTTGAGTGCAAACCTCCTTCCATCAGCAAGGGCATTGAAGATGAAACGTGGCTGGGTCTTTCAACATGACAATGATCCAAAGCACACCGCCAGGGCAACGAAGGAGTGGCTTCGTAAGAAGCATTTCAAGGTCCTGGAGTGGCCTAGCCAGTCTCCAGATCTCAACCCTATAGAAAACCTTTGGAGGGAGTTGAAAGTCCGTGTTGCCAAGCGAAAAGCCAAAAACATCACTGCTCTAGAGAAGATCTGCATGGAGGAATGGGCCAACATACCAACAACAGTGTGTGGCAACCTTGTGAAGACTTACAGAAAACGTTTGACCTCTGTCATTGCCAACAAAGGATATATTACAAAGTATTGAGATGAAATTTTGTTTCTGACCAAATACTTATTTTCCACCATAATATGCAAATAAATTGTTAAAAAAACAGACAATGTGATTTTCTGGATTTTTTTTCTCAGTTTGTCTCCCATAGTTGAGGTCTACCTATGATGTAAATTACAGACGCCTCTCATCTTTTTAAGTGGTGGAACTTGCACTATTGCTGACTGACTAAATACTTTTTTGCCCCACTGTATATATATACAGCGATTGGTCACGCGACCGCGACGTCATCAAAGCTCCTTCACTCAATGCATCCTTAGGAACGGAGACCGCCGCTTGCACCGCTGAGAACCGCGGGCCGTTGGAGGGTAAGTATATCTCATATTTTTTATTTGTATTATTTTTTTTACATGAATATGGATCCCAGGGCCTGAAGGAGCTGATATACAGCATTCTATAATGCTGTAGATAAGCCCCCAACTTGACCTGTAAGAAAAGAAAATAACTTTTATTATACTCACCTGCGGGTCGGACTGGTCCGAGTGGTGTCGTTCTTCTTGGTCATGATGTCTCCCAGCTTCTTGCAATGCGGTCTTCCTTCTTGGTTCTTGCAGGTGATGTATCCCTGCATCATTCACACACTCTGCTCGGCATCGCCCTCCTGCGCAGGCGTACTTATCTGCCCTGTTGAGGAAAGAGCAAAGTCCTGCAGTGCACAGGCGCTGGACCTCTCTGACCTTTCCTGGCAACTGCGCACTGCAGTACTTTGCTCCTCAACAGGGCAGATAAGTACGCCTGCGCAGATGCGAGATGAAGAGCAGACTGTGTGGATGATGCATGGACGCGTCATCCACATGAAACAGTCCAAAAAATGTGGTGCACTCTGTATTTAAGGAGCAAAAAGGTGCTGGCTGAACAAAAAAGTCACAATATTTATGGGAAAACAGCTGCACACATGAAGCTTGAAGATTTTATGCAAAATTTACACTTTTTATTAGTAGTACAGTCATCACCGAGTGCTCATTAGCGTAAGAAAAATTGATGGACACTTTAAGTTAGGGTTAACATTTCGACCAAGGCTGGTCTTTGTCAAAACCACACTGAAAAATAAATACACAACATAAGTATACAGCATAAATACATAGTATGGATGTGCTGTACATGTATATATATATGTGACACAATTAGCACAATATTTACACATTAACAACAAAACCTATCGTCAGAAATCAATACATGTAATAATTTTCAACCTAATATATACAAAATGCAGTGTTAACTAGAACACCTTAGTGGAGGGACCTTGTAGGTAGTCCCTGGAAATATAGAACCTAAAGAACCAGGAGAAGCAAGAGGAACATAGGAAGGAGCTGCCAGATATGTCCCAGTTACAATATTCATATTTATTTATAACCAATAACCGGATTCCTACCAATATGTTTATCCACTAGCTACTGATATGGTATATGGAAGGAGGGAGGAGACCACAGCAGCCTAAACTATGAACAACAGGATCAACGTAAAAACCACCTATGTACAGTACTGATTAGAAAAAGGACAATGGTAAAACTGGGGAATAATAGACCTCCCCTGACCCAGACAGAATAGTGACATGGAGGTCTTCGGCATTCAGGGCATATTATAACACACTCTATGACCTGAGGCACTGACCTTTTAGTGAGAGGTAGAGTGCACCAAGTAGAAAGGCAGTCCGGAGTGGGCTGTGAAAAATAAAGAATTTTCATAAGTATATAGACAAGGTGGTAGGGAGGATTCGGAATCCATACAAAGCCCAACTAATTACGGGAGTTTTGCAGGGGTCCAGGAGCGCTATGTCCGTCACATTGGTGATGCAGTGTGCAGCAGTGGATGTGGCCGGTATTTTTATGCTAGTGGCGTCTGACGTAGCTTCCGGGCATATGCAGTGAAGCGTTAAAGACCTGCAGTAGAGAAGTGGGGGCAGGCACGCCGGAGCGTGTCCAACATGGTCCGCGCATGCGCAGATGAGCACTAGTTCTCTGTGGTCGGTAGACAGAGGCTGACATGTAGGAGTGTGAGTCACTCCATTAAGGCTGTGCGTCTGGAGAGGGAAGCTATACGCCTGCGCAGTGTGTGTGAAGAGCGGGCGTGCTAGTAACGGACCCAGCTGTATGGTCTCTCTGCGTATACGTAAGTTGGTGGTAGTAAAGAGAAGCAATAAAGCCTGAGAATGTTCAGGAGTAGTAGTAGGGAGGAGCATCCTAACTTACTAATGGAGCCTGTGGACGCACAGAACAAGAAGAAAGAGAGGGGACAAAGTCCCCCTGGTGTTAATGACACGGAAGGGTAGCCTCTGAGTACTGTCATGAAGTTAAATGGCAAAAAAATAATAAATAAAGAAAAATAAAAGAAATTAGATAAGATCCAAAGGAACAAAAATTAAAAAATGAAGAAAAATGAACAAGAAAAGAATATATAATAAAATAGAAAAAAAGGAATAAACAAGAAAAAAATAAAAAATAAGAAGCAAATAAAAGGAAAAAAATGGTAAACAAAAAATAAAAAATAAAATGGAAAAATAATAAAAAATAAGCCAATAAACAAGATAAATAAATATGTAGGAAATGGACCCAAGCTTGAACATCCAAAATTAAACAAAGAAATAAAAAAATTATTTAACTTACACAAGATGATGGGAGAGGGGTATCCATACATAAAATGGGAATAGAGAAAAATAATGGAAATTTTTTTTTTAAGCGAAAAAATAATAAAATAATAAAAATTAAAAATAAAAAATAAAAAAAAAAGAATGAAATTAGCAAATGGAAAATAAAGAATAAATGAAAAATAAAAATAGATGAGAAGATTAATGAAAAAAACCGAGAAAGAATAATAAAAAATAAAAAATAAAAATAGAATAAAAAGATGAAAAAATGAACAAAATGAACCAAATGAAAAAAAAATGAAAAAAAAAATGGAAAAAATGGGAAAAAATGAAAAAAATTTAAAAAATGAAAAATAAAAAAATAAAAAATAAAATGAAAAAGATAAACCTTACTATAATACAAACACCGGCGCTCACCCAAATAAACTACCTAGTGATATTACAGCTGCTGACATCAGTCAGGGTAGTGCCCCCCTGTGTAACAATATAGATCAAATACAAACAGATAGATGCCGCGCTTGTAAATGTGGAAAACAATATCACTTTTGTGTTATAGCACCAGATAAACGACTAAAAGCAATGAACAAAAGACAGAAAGCAAACAAACAAAGCTCCCCGTGGATTCACGTCAGTGAAAACTCCCTGGCCCAAAAACAGATACTCCCCCCACCACTATAGTACCGCACCAGCAGCACAGTCTATCCTGCAAAGTGCCAATATCTCTAGCTTACCAATTGTATGACTGACACAGCTAAGTGCGGGTCCGCGCTGCGTGAGGGTGGATGTACCTCTATCCGGTGTCCGGTGTAAGCCCATTTCAATACAGGCAAAAGGGGTTTTAATACACTGCGTCGCATGCTGTGGGCACATAACATTGGTGGGGCTGTTTCTATGAGAGCCGGTAAACCTGGGGTTAAGAAGGGGGCGGTGCGCAGTAATGGCCAGACAATATATAAGATAGGGTGAGCTGGGGGAGCGGTAACCCTGAGGAAGAAGAGCGCTGCTCTTTGAAACGCGTTGGTTTAACCCTCTCCCCTCTTTTTTGAGCGATCCAGCGCTCCTTACTGCAGGTGACGTCACTAGGTAGGAGGAGCCTATCGGCCATTGCTGTTTTTGTTTGCGGTATCCGGGGAATGCTACCGGCCGGGGCATCCCTGAGGTACGCTGCATAGCGTCATCTGACGCGCACCACGCCGGAACCCTTGGCGGCTTACACCGGACACCGGATAGAGGGCAATTACTGATGGGAACAAGAAATCCAAGACCTCTGTACCATCGAATGCGGGTTTTGCACCTTGTGGAAGCTGTTTTAGTTGTATCAACACTAATTTCAAGAAAGTATTGCAGACTTCATTTAAAGATGCCACTGGAAAAAAGGAATTCATGATTAGGGATAGGATCTCTTGTTTCTCTAAAGGGGTCATCTATGTGATCCGATGCCCATGTGATAAATTGTATGTAGGGCGTACCAAAAGGAGTCTCATGACCCGACTGAAAGAGCACATGAAGAATATTCAGAAAGGTCACGTTGGACATCCCCTATCACGGCATTTTATAATTAAACATAATAAATCCACTAAGGGAATATCCTTTGCTGGCATTCAACGTGTCCATCAGAACCCTAGGGGTGGTGACTACATTAGGAGCATGTCCAGGGTGGAAACACAATGGATATTCACCTTGGACAGCTTGGCCCCAAGGGGCTTGAACCATGAGGTGGAAATATTTGCCTTTTAGTGAACTGTTAACCAGATGGAATACTGGAAAATAGGGTATCGGGGAGGCGCCAGTAGATATTACTGGTAGCCTCATACAATGGCTAATAATATAGACTTTAAGAGAAGGTTCCTCCTTAGATGGGATTTTTTATATACATATATTGTGTGGGATATTTTAATATATGTTATTTTTAATGTAGTGTATTTATTGTAGTATATTTATTACTCAGGTAACACTGAGAGTTTTTTAATTGGTTTTATGTATGTCAGTGTCACTGCAATAATTCTAAATACGCTTTAATGCTGTTTTTTTAGATATTTTGTGTTTGTTAATAAAGTTAAAAAATTTTAAGATATATATATATTTAGGCAATTTGGGTCATGTAGCATATAAAGGTAGTTATTTGTAGCCCATTTCAATACAGGCAAAAGGGGTTTTAATACACTGCGTCGCATGCTGTGGGCACATAACATTGGTGGGGCTGTTTCTATGAGAGCCAGTAAACCTGGGGTTAAGAAGGGGGCGGTGCGCAGTAATGGCCAGACAATATATAAGATAGGGTGAGCTGGGGGAGCGGTAACCCTGAGGAAGAAGAGCGCTGCTCTTTGAAACGCGTTGGTTTAACCCTCTCCCCTCTTTTTTGAGCGATCCAGCGCTCCTTACTGCAGGTGACGTCACTAGGTAGGAGGAGCCTATCGGCCATTGCTGTTTTTGTTTGCGGTATCCGGGGAATGCTACCGGCCGGGGCATCCCTGAGGTATGCTGCATAGCGTCATCTGACGCGCACCACGCCGGAACCCTTGGTGGCTTACACCGGACACCGGATAGAGGTACATCCACCCTCACGCAGCGCGGACCCGCACTTAGCTGTGTCAGTCATACAATTGGTAAGCTAGAGATATTGGCACTTTGCAGGATAGACTGTGCTGCTGGTGCGGTACTATAGTGGTGGGGGGAGTATCTGTTTTTGGGTCAGGGAGTTTTCACTGACGTGAATCCACGGGGAGCTTTGTTTGTTTGCTTTCTGTCTTTTGTTCATTGCTTTTAGTCGTTTATCTGGTGCTATAACACAAAAGTGACATTGTTTTCCACATTTACAAGCGCGGCATCTATCTGTTTGTATTTGAAAAAGATAAACCATTGGATAACTAGGAGGACTTACCCTAGAGGTGTAGTGATGAGAGAAAAGAGTGCAAACGTCCTGCTCATATGTGTGTTTGTCATGAAGTCTTAAGGCATGGTGAAGATGAAGGAAAAAAAAGGAAAGACGGTTAGTTGTTATAGCATGAATACAAGGAACCTGTGGAACGTAATGTATACCCAAATCTAAGTCATATAAACCTAATTGAATGACAAATCAAGTTCTCTATTGAGACCCTTCGGTGATAGGGTCTGAAGCGTGTAGATCCAGAAGGCCTCTCTTTCTTTCAGGAGTTTAATATGGTCTCCCCCACGTCTAGGCTTCTCAACTTTTTCGATCACCTGAAATCGTAGTTGTGATACCAAATGATTGGGTAGGGTAAAGTGATGGGGGAGTTGGAGACATGTTTTCTTAAGTCTAATGGTAGACTTATGGCTCGAAATCCTGTCTCTCACATGTTGTGTGGTCTCGCCTACATATACGAGGCCACAAGGGCATTTTACCAAATAAACTACAAAGTTGGAATTGCATGTGTAAAATCCCTTGGAACAGAACCTCTTGCCTGTATGCGGGTGTATGATGTCACTAGATTTGATCACATTGGCACAGCAAGCACACCCTAAACAAGGAAATGTGCCCGTTCTTTGAGAACCTTGAAATTGCTGTTTGGGTTGTCTGGTGAGGCTGCCCACATCAGCCTTGACCAAATAATCTCTGATGTTCTTAGGTCTACCCTTGCACATTAAGGTGGGGGATTGGAAGGGAATTATCTGTGGGTAGGCCTCAGACAGGAGGGGCCAGTGTTTGTTGATTACCCCATAGACCATGGGCATAATGGGGTGATGGGTATGTATGAAAGGGATTCTGTCACTTTTGAGGGGTTGGTTAGTACGAGGAAGGTTTTGTAGGATTCTTTGTTTTTCATTTTGAAGGATACTGACTGGGTACTCCCTCTCCCTGAACTTTTGGGACATGTCGTCCAGCCAGGTTTCAATCAAATTGGGGACTGAGACTATGTTCGTGACCCTGTGGAACTGTTTCTGGTAGACTTGGGGTGGCAGCTTGTATAGAAGAGTAAGTTGTTGGAATCCGTGGGTTTTACACAAATGTCCGTATCCAAACCACCAAACCCATTTTTGATCACCAGGGTGTCAAGAAACGGAATTTTTTGGGTATCGCTGTTGGGTACAAATTGTAGCTCAGGCCTAACCCCATTAATTTGAGAAACAAAAAGAGAGAAGGTTTCAGCTGGTCCGTCCCATAGACAGAAGACGTCATCTATGTAACAGAGCCAGCATCTTGAGTGTGTTTGGAAGAGGGGATTGTCGTAGATATGATTTTGTACAAAGTGATCCATGTACAAATTGGTGTACGCCGGCACCATATTGGACCCCATGGCGGTCCCACAGGTTTGTAGATAAAATTGGTCACCAAAAAGGAAATCATTTTCCTCTAGGACTAATGACAAAAGGTCCAGCATGAATTGTTGTGACCGGACATAGCGCTCCTGGACCCCTGCAAAACTCCCGTAATTAGTTGGGCTTTGTATGGATTCCGAATCCTCCCTACCACCTTGTCTATATACTTATGAAAATTCTTTATTTTTCACAGCCCACTCCGGACTGCCTTTCTACTTGGTGCACTCTACCTCTCACTAAAAGGTCAGTGCCTCAGGTCATAGAGTGTGTTATAATATGCCCTAAATGCCGAAGACCTCGATGTCACTATTCTGTCTGGGTCAGGGGAGGTCTATTATTCCCCAATTTTACCATTGTCCTATTTCTAATCAGTACTATACATAGGTGGTTTTTATGTTGATCCTGTTGTTCATAGTTTAGGCTGCTGTGGTCTCCTCCCTCCTTCCATATACCATATCAGTAGCTAGTGGATAAACATATTGGTAGGAATCCGGTTATTGGTTATAAATAAATATGAATATTGTAACTGGGACATATCTGGCAGCTCCTTCCCATGTTCCTCTTGCTTCTCCTGGTTCTTTAGGTTCTATATTTCCAGGGACTACCTACAAGGTCCCTCCACTAAGGTGTTCTAGTTAACACTGCATTTTGTATATATTAGGTTGAAAATTATTACATGTATTGATTTCTGACAATAGGTTTTGTTGTTAATGTGTAAATATTGTGCTAATTGTGTCACATATATATATATATATATATATATGTGTACAGCACATCCATACTATGTATTTATGTTGTATACTTATGTTGTGTATTTATTTTTCAGTGTGGTTTTGACAATTTCCAGCCTTGGTCGAAACGTTAACTTAAACCTAACCTAACCTAACCTGTTATGACCTGATGGTCAGGACAATAATGGACCTCGTGGTTAAGAGCACACGGAATGACCTGATAGTTACTGATAATAAAGGACGAGCTCTGGGACGTGGGAACTCTGCTGACCGCAATCCCTAATCCTATCAAACACACTAGAAATAGCCGTGGATTGCGCCTAACGCTCCCTATGCAACTCGGCACAGCCTAAGAAACTAGCTAGCCCTGAAGATAGAAAAATAAAGCCTACTTTGCCTCAGAGAAATTCCCCAAAGGAAAAGGCAGCCCCCCACATATAATAACTGTGAGTAAGATGAAAATACAAACACAGAGATGAAATAGATTTAGCAAAGTGAGGCCCGACTTACTGAACAGACCGAGGATAGGAAAGTTACTTTGCGATCAGCACAAAAACCTACAAAAAGACCACGCAGAGGGCGCAAAAAGACCCTCCGCACCGACTCACGGTGCAGAGGCGCTCCCTCTGCGTCCCAGAGCTTCCAGCAAGCAAGAAAACAACAAAATAGCAAGCTGGACAGAAAAATAGCAAACCAAAGAAATACAAGCTGGAACTTAGCTTCTACTGGGAAGACAGGTCACAAGAACAATCCAGGAGTGAACTAAACCAATACTGGAACATTGACAGGTGGCGTGGAGCAAAGATCTAAGTGGAGTTAAATAGAGCAGCAGCTAACGAATTAATCTCGTCACCTGTGGAAGGAAACTCAGAAACACCCACCAGAGGAAGTCCATGGACAGAACCAGCCGAAGTACCATTCATGACCACAGGAGGTAGCCCGACAACAGAATTCACAACACTAACCTAACTTAAAATGTCCATCAATTTTTCTTACGCTAATGAGCACTCGGTGATGACTGTAATAATGAACAGTGAAAATTTTGCATAAAATCTTCAAGCTTCATGTGTGCGACTGTTTTCCCATAAACATCCACATGAAACAAGCAGGAGGACGGCATCGCAAGAAGATGGGAAGTGTTGGACCAATTAGAGCGACACCCAGCAGGTGAGTATAATAAAAGTTATTTTTCAGTTCTTCCAGGTCGGGTGGAGAGCTTATCTACAGCATTATAGAATGCTGTATATCAGCCCCGAAAGGCAGTGGCCGCATCTCATATCGGTCAAAACTGGTGACAGGTTCACTTTAAAGTGTGCACTGCCTGATTAAGATTCCTGTCCATTGGTTTTGTATACACCAGCCATTCCTAATATAGAACACTTTTGTGGATTATCTTTGGGAAAGTTGGAATCTCTTTGATAGCTGTAATGGTAATTGACTCGCAATCCTTTAGATCAGGGGTGGGGAATATTTCTTCTGCCAAAGGCCATTTGGATATTTCTACCATCTTTTGTGCGCTGTACAAACTGCAAGCTTACTCCACCCACAAAATACATCCTGATGCTAACAATTACATCAGTATTTTTTAAACGGTGCTGAGGTCACCGTAGTTAATTTGCCCAGCTGGGAATGCAGCCTCAGTGACCGGAGGTAACTTCGATGATGTCACCACCGGTCACTGAGGCTGCGCTCGCAACAGCTCATTCACCAGTGCTTCTCAGACTGCATCTTGGCACCATCCAGGTTGAAAACTATTTATCCCCAGACATGGATTACGGCATGGGATAGAACGACAGACAGGTGAGGGATACTGTTGTTTTTTTTTTTCATTTTTGTTTTATTACAGGAAACAAGGGATTCAGTGGAATTAGGCGTTAGGTGAGTATAACTGTGTTTGTTATTTTTAAATAAAAAATGAAAAAGGGTTTTTATTTTATTTCTAATAAAGGACTTTATTCCGGCTGTGTCTTTATTTACCATATAACTTTAGGATTAGTAATGGATAGATGTCTTATAGATGCCTCTTCATTACTAAGCTGTGGGCTTGATGTCACCAGACAATACAGAGATGACATCAACTCCACAAATTTAAACTCCACTTGCCACCGCTACTGTGCAGATGGGATGAGTCGGCAAAGCACCAGAATTGGCGCATCAAATAGATGTGCCTTTTCTGTTGCTGTGGGCTGATATTTTTAGGCTGTGGGGTCAATATCCTTGGCCCCTTACCAGCCTGAGAACACCTGCCCCAGCTATCTGCTTTAGCTTGACTTGTTTCCAAAAAATGGAGGGAACTCCATGCCTTTTTTAAATTATTTATTTAAATAATTTTAAAAAACAGTTTGGGGACCCCTCTGGTTTTTCCCCCAGCTGTGAGTTTTGTCTGGATGGTTAAAGAAAATACAGGGTAACCCATACCGGATTTTTTATTTATTTATTTGAGTAAGCTCTGTAATTTTTTATACACACTACTCTAAAAAAAAAGCGCTGCAGAGTACAGTAATTATTTACACACACTACTAGCAAAAAATGTTGCATAGTGAAATAATGTTTTACACATACTACTAGCAAGAAAACACAATTTTTTTATTTGCAACACTACTAGAAAACACACAGCGGTCCTGAAAAAATATTTATCTTACCTATAAATGGCAACAAGATGGCTGATGACAATTATTTTTTCCCAGACTACTAGAAAACAAACACTGGTCCAGAAATATTATTTCTTTGGCCTATAAATGACAACATGATGGCTAATGCCAGTTATTTGTTTGTAACACTACTAGAAAACACACAGTGGTCCTGAAAAATATTTCTTTGGCCTATAGATGACAATGAGATGACTGATGACAATGACAATGACTGATGACAATAATAACGGCAATAAGACAGCTGATGCGATTTATTTCGTTCTCAGACTAATAGAAAACGCACAGTGGTTTAAAGGAACAATACTCCCACTGGTGGAGGGGTGCAGAGTACACACAGTGGATTAAAGGAACAGTATTCTCACAGATGGGTTTACAGAGCACACAAGCAGCTTAAAGGAGAGGACTGTCACAGGTAGAGGGTGCAGAGTACACACAGCAGCTTACAGGACAGTATTCCTACAGGCGTGGGGGTGTAGAGTGCATACAGCGGTTTTTAGCACAGTACTACCACAGTGTTGTGTTTGCAAACTGCGCAGTTACAATCATGCTGGATCATGTGCTGCGCTGGCCAATCGCTGTGATAGCTCTGGTAGTGACCAGAGTCAAAAAGCATGTTGATTGGCTGTGCTGCAGTCTTTCAGCAAGCTTTACTGTTGAACCCGAACAGGAAATCAGACGTACAGTAAAACGTCCATGTTCGGGATTTGTAAATGGACACTTCACACTTGGTGTGTGGTTATGGACCCTGAACTTTCCAGTTCTGGTTCACTCTTCCCTATACCTAACAGCCCCCGGCACAGTGATGAATATATGTAAGCTGCAGTCCTTTCTCTGGCCTACGAAATCATCTGCTTTGTGCAAAACAGCATCAGAAATTTGTAGAGTGATTTGCACAAATTAAATTGAAAATTGTTTGAATTCACCAAGTCCAGCAAATTTTCTAAAATTCTACAAAAATATAATTTTCATTGAATCAATTTGTTTATCTTTATTATATACCAAAAACATCTTTGTACTTCATGAACCATTCAAGAACACAAGGGTTATAGTTCTGTTCCACTTGTAGTTCTCACAGAATAAGCATTATAATTAGTACTATCAACACATTTGACTCCATTATTTTCCAGAAAGAAAAAAAACAATATGTGCTCCGGGTCTTGGCTCAGGGTTTTGAAGAACTCTTCAGTTTCAAGTGCTTCCGCAATCAAGGATAAGTACATTGTACTATACAATACCAGGCACACAATGCTCAGGCTGTTTGCAAAATATCAAGCTTTCACTGTGATTGTATAATTAATTTTATTGTGTTATTCAATAAAAAAAATAGAAAATGTGATTATTGTTCGAAAATGGCTATAAAATGGCAATTGGACCAATTAATATTGTGGGTTATCAGCCGTCCTGAAATACTAATTATCCGGACTATTATGTTAAGCTTATCTGGTGAATCTCTTAATTCTTTTAGCTCAGCTCTGTTCTTCTATATCTAATATTTAATGGATGCAGCAAAGATTTCAAGCAGACATCTTCGTCAGATCAAATGTAAAGCACGCATATTAATAGAAGACTCGTCCTCCACCTATCCAAGTATGCTCTACCTCTGTCATTTGTCTCATGCCTCCATATCAATTGACTCTAAAGGGAGTGTCAAAGGCCTATAAATTTATTACCTAATCTTAGGATAGGTCATCAATAGAGACGGGCGAGCACCTGGATGTTCGTATCCAGCGGGTTTGGCCGAACAGTTACAAAAAGTTCGGTTTTGGGTACCACAACAGTACCTGGACCCTAACCCAGGCTCCATTCACTTGAATGGGGGGCCCAAACATCCAGAGTTTGCCACGCTGTCATAAACACTGCTTCTGATCACCAGTAAAATCATTGGCGTGAGCGCGCAGATTTGATCAGAGGTATAACGTTTACCTCCGTTCACTGGTGTCAGCTGATGGGACTACTGCTCCCATCAGCCAACGCCTGCTGTCACTAATAACAGTGAGAGCAGGAGCAGCTGATGGGAGTATTCATCAGCTGGCCCCTGCTCTGTAAATAAATAATTTTAAAAAATGGTGTGGGTTCCCCTGTATTTTTGATAACCAGCCAGACAAAACTCACAGCTAGGGGCTGCAACCCTCAGCTGTCAGCTTCAGCAAGGCTAGTTATCAAGAATAGAGGGTTCCACATTTTTAATTATTTAAATAAATTATTTAAAAAAATGGTGTGGGGTACACCTATTTTTGACAACCAGCCAGGCTAAAGCAGATAGTTAGGGGCTGGTATTCTCAGGCTGGTAAGAGGCCATGGATATTGCCCCCAGCCTAAAAATAGCAGCCCGCAGCCACCCAGGAAAGGGACATCTATTAGATAAGACAATTCTTGTGCTTTGCCCAGCTCTTCCCCCTTGCCCTGTAGTGGTGGCAAGTGGTTTTCATGTTTGTGGGGTAGATGTCTCATTTGTACTGTCAGGTGACATCAGGCCCATGGATTAGTAATGGAGAGGCATTTAAAAGACTCCTATCCATTAGTTATCCTATAGTTATATTGTAAATAAAGACACAGACATAATAAAGTTTTGTATTTGAAATAAAACAAAGCACACTTTTACTTTTTTATTTAAAAATAACAATCACAGTTACACTGACCTAATGCCTAATTCCACTGAATCCCTTGTCTCCTGTAATAAAACAAAAATAAAAACAGCAATATCCCTCACCTGTCCATTGTTCTGTCCCACACCATAATCCATGTCTGGTGGATAAACAATTTTCAATCTAGATGGTGACAAGATGTGACCGTACAGAGTGCAGCATCAGTGACTAGTGGTGACCTTATCAAGGTTACACAGGTGAGTTCAAAACAGTTCCAATTAACCTCAGTGAACTGCAGTGAACTCGCCTCTGCACCTTGAGACTTTCTCATGGTGCTAGCAGGGATTTCACTGAGGTCACCGCAGTTCAGCCCGGCTGGGAATGCAGTCTCAGTGACTGTCATTAATCCTACTAATCCTATACTTATATGGTAAATAGAGAAACAACCAAAATAAAGTATTTTATTTTAAATAAAAACAAAACACACTTTTCCTTTTTTATTTCAAAATAACAGGCTCAGTTATTCTCATCTAACGTCCATTTCAATGAATCCCTCGTCTCCTGTAATAAAACAAAAATAAAAAACAACCATATCCCTCACCTGTTTGTTGTTCTGTCCCACGCCACAATCCTTGTCTGGGAATAAACATTTTTCAACCTGGATGGTGCCAAGAAGTGACAGTCCTGGCTGAGAACCACTGAAGAATGAGCTGCTGGAAGCACAGTGACTAGCGGTGATGTCATCGAGGTTACCGTCGGTCACTGAGGCTGTGTTCCCAGCCTGGCTAAACTGCAGTGACCTCGTTGAGATCACCACTAACACAGTGAGAAAAAGTCTTATGGTGCAGAGGGGAGTTCACCACTGTTCACTGGGAGAAATTTCTCATTTCTCCCAGTGAACTCGCTAAGCTCAGCACTGCACCTTGAGACTTTTTCTCACTGTGCTAGTGGTGATCTCACCATGCCGCTCCTTTAATTTGATAGAAGATAGGACCCACTGAGAGGTTCGCTGTGACGTGACAGTGGGCTTCATACCATCTGATCAGAATGTTAAACTAATAACTTCATGCTCAGGGTTCAGTAATATATTTTTGCCTAGCGGCATTAGATCAATGTATGATTTTTGGAGGTGCTGTCCATTTTCTTTTTTGGTATATTAGTAATGGATAGGATAAAAAAGTAGCAACGTTTCAACTCTATCTGAGTCTTTATCAAGTTTGTTTTATACATTTTTTTCTATTAATTTTTCTATTAATTTTTCTATTATTTTTTCTTTCGGCCTTACTAACTATTTTCGGCCTTACTAACTATGTTACTATTATTAGGTTCTGTAGAAGGACGTAGATCTGGGGATTTATTATGATGGAATATAGGCTGAACTGGATGGACAAATGTCTTTTTTCGGCCTTACTAACTATGTTACTATGTTACTATGTTACTATTACACTAATCTTTTTTTACTACTTTGCCATCACAAAATATCTGTAATATATATTTGGTGTTTTATGGCTTCCTCTGACAATCTCTATAGCTAAACTGTGAGCCGTGACGTCCTCTCACTATCAAAATTGTTTTAATACAGGTTATGATAGTACTTCTTGGTTGTCTATGTGACACCAGGTGATAGGAAAGCTGCAAGGTAATATTTGGAAATGCAAGAGGTCATGTGATACTGACTGATGCAGACTTCTGCTTTGTGTAAAATGGCAGTGGTCACCATAGGTGATTTATGCAAAGTGAATTCCAAATTGTTTGAAATTTTTAAAAATGTTCACAAATTTGTTTCACATTAAATTGACTTTAAAATTTATATATATTATGCAGTGGGTGAAATAAATATTGAACACGTCACTAATTTTCTAAGCACCTGTTTTGTACCAGGATGTACCAGGATTTCATATATCAAAGATCCCACACTGGTCTCTCCCAGACATGCTTTTTTCCCGACTCGATTCCTCAATAAAGATTTATCAGGGGAGTGGGGGGCATATGTTGTGAGCTCTGTTTTTGGGCTCCCTCTGGTGGTTACTGATGGTACTGGGTGACTTGTCTTTCCTGGGTTTCTGGGTTCCACCTGTTCCATCAGCATATGGGAGTTTCCTATTTAACCTGGCTTTGCTGGCATTTCCTCGCCGGTTATCAATGTATCCAGTGTGTTTTGTTACCTCTGCTCCCTGCTCCTAGAACCTTCTGGTCAAGCTAAGTTTGGATTTTCCTGTTTTGGTGTTTTGCTTTATTTGGTTCTTAGTCCAGCCTGCAGATATGTGATTCTTGCTGCTGGTTGCTCTAGTGGGCTGAAATTGCTCCTCATGTACCATGAGTTGGCACATGAGTTCAAGTAATTTCAGGATGGTTTTTTGAAGGGTTTTTCGCTGACCGCGCAGTTCACTTTTGTATCCTCTGCTATCTAGCTTTAGCGGGCCTCATTTTGCTGAAACTGTTTTCATACTGCGTATGTGCTTTCCTCTCATTTCACCGTCATTATATGTGGGGGGCTGCTATTTCTGTGGGGGATTTCTCTGGAGGCAAGAGAGGTCTGTGTTTCTTCTAATAGGGGAAGTTAGATCTTCGGCTGGAGCGAGACGTCTAGGATCATCGTAGGCATGTTCCCCGGCAACTTTTATTTGTGTGTTAGGTTCAGGGTCGCGGTCAGCTCAGGTTCCATCGCCCTAGAGCTTGTTTGTATCCGTGCTTGTCCTTTAGTGATCCCCTGCCATTGGGATCATGACAGTATAACCGGCCCACAAAGTGTTAATTGTATTGGCTGAAGTAGGAGGATAAGTAGTCTGAGGAAGTTTTTTTTTTTTTTTTTCTTTCTCTTTCCCTCAGAGTTTGCTGCCTAGCCTTATTGCAGCCTGGCTACTTCCTCCTCCTCTTAATCTTTGAATGGCTCTGATCCCAGCTGTTTATCATGGACGTCCAGAGTTTGGCTTCCAGCCTGAATAATCTTGCCACTAAGGTTCAAAATATACAGGATTTTGTTGTACATGCTCCTATGTCTGAACCTAGAATTCCTGTCCCAGAGTTTTTTTCTGGAGATAGATCTCGTTTTCTGAATTTTAGGAACAATTGCAAGTTGTTTCTTTCTTTGAAATCTCGCTCCTCTGGAGACCCTGCTCAGCAAGTCAAGATAATTATATCTTTCCTGCGGGGTGACCCTCAGGATTGGGCATTTGCATTGGCACCAGGGGACCCTGCGTTGCTTAATGCGGATGCGTTTTTTCTGGCATTGGGTTTGCTCTATGAGGAACCTAACCAAGAGATTCAGGCTGAAAAAGCTTTGTTGGCCCTCTCTCAGGGGCAAGATGAAGCAGAAATTTATTGTCAAAAATTTCGGAAGTGGTCGGTGCTTACTCAGTGGAATGAGTGCGCTCTGGCTGCAAAGTTCAGAGATGGCCTTTCTGAGGCCATTAAAGATGTTATGGTGGGGTTCCCTGCGCCTGCTGGTCTGAATGAGTCTATGACTATGGCTGTTCAGATTGATCGGCGTTTACGGGAGCGCAAACCTGTGCATCATTTGGCGGTGTCGTCTGAACCGTCACCTGAGATAATGCAATGTGATAGAATTCAGTCCAGAAGTGAACGGCAAAAGTATAGGCGGAAAAAAGGGTTGTGCTTTTATTGTGGTGATTCAGCTCATGTTATATCAGCATGCTCTAAACGCACAAAAAAGGTTAATAAGTCTGTTGCCATTAGTACTTTACAGTCTAAGTTCATTCTGTCTGTGACTCTGATTTGTTCATTATCATCCATTTCCGTCGATGCCTATGTGGATTCAGGCGCTGCCCTGAGTCTTATGGATTGGTCATTTGCCAATCGCTGTGGGTTTAGTCTGGAGCCTCTGGAAGTCCCTATTCCTTTGAAGGGAATTGACTCTACACCTTTGGCTATGAATAAACCTCAGTACTGGACACAAGTGACCATGCGTATGACTCCCGTTCATCAGGAAGTGATTCGCTTCCTGGTACTGTATAATTTGCATGATGTTCTAGTACTTGGTCTGCCATGGTTACAAACTCATAATCCAGTCCTTGACTGGAAATCAATGTCTGTGTTAAGCTGGGGTTGTCAGGGGGTTCATGATGATGCACCTCCGATTTCTATCGCTTCATCTACTCCTTCTGAGATTCCTGTGTTTTTGTCTGACTATCGGGATGTTTTTGAGGAGCCTAAGCTCAGTTCGCTTCCTCCTCACAGGGATTGCGATTGTGCTATAAATTTAATTCCAGGCAGTAAATTTCCTAAAGGTCGTTTGTTCAATCTGTCAGTGCCAGAGCATACTGCTATGCGGGATTATGTTAAGGAGTCCTTGGAAAAGGGACATATCCGTCCATCTTTGTCCCCTTTGGGAGCAGGTTTTTTTTTCGTGGCCAAAAAAGATGGTTCCTTGAGGCCTTGTATAGATTATCGTCTTTTGAATAAGATTACCGTAAAATATCAGTATCCTTTGCCATTGTTGACTGATTTGTTTGCTCGCATTAAGGGGGCTAAATGGTTCACTAAGATTGATCTTCGGGGTGCGTATAATCTTATACGAATAAAGCAAGGTGATGAGTGGAAAACCGCATTTAATACGCCTGAGGGCCATTTTGAGTATTTGGTAATGCCTTTTGGACTTTCTAATGCTCCTTCAGACTTCCAGTCCTTTATGCACGATATTTTCCGTGAATATCTGGATAAATTTATGATTGTGTATTTGGATGATATTTTGTTTTTTTCTGATGACTGGGAGTCTCATGTTCAGCAGGTCAGGAAGGTGTTTCAGGTCCTGCGGGCCAATTCCTTGTTTGTAAAAGGCTCAAAGTGTCTCTTTGGAGTCCAGAAGATTTCTTTCTTGGGGTATATTTTTTCCCCTTCTACTATTGAGATGGATCCCGTCAAGGTTCAGGCTATTTGTGACTGGACGCAGCCTACATCTCTTAAGAGTCTACAGAAGTTCTTGGGCTTTGCTAATTTCTATCGTCGTTTTATAACTAATTTTTCTAGTGTTGTTAAGCCTTTGACGGATTTGACTAAGAAGGGTGCTGATGTTGCTAATTGGTCTCCTGCGGCTGTGGAGGCCTTTCAGGAACTTAAGCGCCGGTTTTCTTCTGCTCCTGTGTTGCGTCAGCCAGATGTTTCGCTCCCTTTTCAGGTTGAGGTTGATGCTTCCGAGATTGGAGCGGGGGCGGTTTTGTCACAGAGAAGCTCCGATGGCTCAGTGATGAAGCCATGCGCGTTTTTTTCTAGAAAGTTTTCGCCGGCTGAGCGGAATTATGATGTTGGTAATCGGGAACTTTTGGCCATGAAGTGGGCATTTGAGGAGTGGCGTCATTGGCTAGAGGGTGCTAGACATCGTGTGGTGGTCTTGACTGATCACAAATATTTGATTTACCTTGAGTCTGCCAGGCGTCTGAATCCTAGACAGGCTCGTTGGTCACTGTTTTTCTCTCGTTTCAATTTTGTGGTTTCATACCTGCCAGGTTCAAAGAATGTGAAGGCGGATGCTCTTTCTAGGAGTTTTGTGCCTGACTCCCTTGGAAATTCTGAGCCCTCTGGTATCCTTAGGGATGGGGTGATTTTGTCTGCTGTCTCCCCAGACTTGCGACGTGCTTTGCAGGAGTTTCAGGCGGGTAAACCTGATCGTTGTCCGCCTGAGAGACTGTTTGTTCCGGATAATTGGACCAGTAGAGTCATCTCCGAGGTCCATTCTTCTGCGTTGGCAGGTCATCCTGGAATATTTGGTACTAGAGACTTGGTGGCCAGGTCTTTTTGGTGGCCTTCCTTGTCGAGGGATGTGCGTTCTTTTGTGCAGTCTTGTGAGGTTTGTGCTCGGGCTAAGCCTTGCTGTTCTCGGGCCAGTGGATTGTTGTCACCTTTGCCTATCCCGAAGAGGCCTTGGACGCACATTTCCATGGACTTTATTTCGGATCTCCCTGTCTCTCAAAAAATGTCCGTCATCTGGGTTGTGTGTGATCGCTTTTCTAAAATGGTTCATCTGGTACCCTTGCCTAAGTTACCTTCCTCCTCTGAGTTGGTCCCTCTGTTTTTTCAGAATGTGGTTCGTTTGCATGGGATTCCTGAGAACATCGTTTCTGACAGGGGATCCCAGTTTGTGTCTAGATTTTGGTGGACGTTCTGTGCTAAGATGGGCATTGATTTGTCCTTTTCGTCTGCATTCCATCCTCAGACGAATGGCCAGACTGAACGAACTAATCAGACCTTGGAAACTTATTTAAGGTGTTTTGTTTCTGCTGATCAGGATGACTGGGTTACCTTTTTGCCGCTGGCCGAGTTTGCCCTTAATAATCGGGCTAGTTCTGCTACCTTGGTTTCTCCTTTCTTTTGTAATTCGGGGTTTCATCCTCGTTTTTCCTCTGGTCAGGTGGAACCTTCTGATTGTCCTGGAGTGGACATGGTGGTGGATAGGTTGCATCGGATTTGGAGTCATGTGGTGGACAATTTGAAGTTGTCCCAGGAGAAGGCTCAGCAGTTTGCTAATCGCCGTCGCCGCGTGGGTCCTCGACTTCTTGTTGGTGACTTGGTGTGGTTGTCTTCTCGTTTTGTTCCTATGAAGGTCTCTTCTCCTAAGTTCAAGCCTCGGTTCATCGGTCCCTATAGGATCTTGGAAATTCTTAACCCTGTGTCGTTTCGTTTGGATCTCCCGGCATCGTTTGCTATTCATAATGTGTTCCATCGGTCGTTGTTGCGGAAGTATGAGGTACCTGTTGTTCCTTCGCTTGAGCCTCCTGCTCCAGTGCTGGTGGAGGGAGAATTGGAGTATGTTGTGGAGAAGATCTTGGATTCTCGTGTTTCCAGACGGAAACTCCAGTATTTGGTCAAGTGGAAGGGTTATGGTCAGGAGGATAATTCTTGGGTGGTTGCCTCGGATGTTCATGCTGATGATTTGGTTCGCGCTTTTCATAGGGCTCATCCTGGTCGCCCTGGTGGTTCTCGTGAGGGTTCGGTGACCCCTCCTCAAGGGGGGGGTACTGTTGTGAGTTCTGTTTTTGGGCTCCCTCTGGTGGTTACTGATGGTACTGGGTGACTTGTCTTTCCTGGGTTTCTGGGTTCCACCTGTTCCATCAGCATATGGGAGTTTCCTATTTAACCTGGCTTTGCTGGCATTTCCTCGCCGGTTATCAATGTATCCAGTGTGTCTTGTTACCTCTGCTCCCTGCTCCTAGAACCTTCTGGTCAAGCTAAGTTTGGATTTTCCTGTTTTGGTGTTTTGCTTTATTTGGTTTTTAGTCCAGCCTGCAGATATGTGATTCTTGCTGCTGGTTGCTCTAGTGGGCTGAAATTGCTCCTCATGTACCATGAGTTGGCACATGAGTTCAAGTAATTTCAGGATGGTTTTTTGAAGGGTTTTTCGCTGACCGCGCAGTTCACTTTTGTATCCTCTGCTATCTAGCTTTAGCGGGCCTCATTTTGCTGAAACTGTTTTCATACTGCGTATGTGCTTTCCTCTCATTTCACCGTCATTATATGTGGGGGGCTGCTATTTCTGTGGGGGATTTCTCTGGAGGCAAGAGAGGTCTGTGTTTCTTCTAATAGGGGAAGTTAGATCTTCGGCTGGAGCGAGACGTCTAGGATCATCGTAGGCACGTTCCCCGGCTACTTTTATTTGTGTGTTAGGTTCAGGGTCGCGGTCAGCTCAGGTTCCATCGCCCTAGAGCTTGTTTGTATCTGTGCTTGTCCTTTAGTGATCCCCTGCCATTGGGATCATGACAGGCATATATCCAATGCCCAAAGTGAGCTATTGCAGTCTGGGAGAGACCAGATTTTGGACAGTTGGAAACTCTGTATAGGACTTTATCATAATTATTTAAGGAAACCTGTTAATAGATTCTCACCCTACCAATATAGGGCACAATAGTTGTAATCTGCTACTTTTTTACCGTTATCTATGCACAACACTTTTGCCACGTTTGTACTTTATATGTATTTTGTGTTTTTTGTGGTTTAAGTTTTTTTTATTAAAAGTACTCAATATAAGTTAATTTTTAATATATCCCAAGTTGCTATTACCTACTTTATCTGTCTTGGGTTTAGTACTGCCCGTTCTTTCATATCTTTAGAAATCACCTCTCAGCAGTCATTTCCTGTTCTGTAGAGCTCACATCTCAGCTATCACTTCCTGTTCAGTAGACATCACTTCTCATCAGTCACTCCCTGTTTTGTAGAGAATAGATCACTTCTCAGCGGTTGCTTCCTGTTATGTAGAGATCACATCTCAGCTATCACTTCCTGTTCTGTAGAGATCACTTCTCTGTAGTCACTTCCAGTTCTGTAGAGATCATTTCTCTGTAGTCACTTCCTGCTCTATAGAGATCACTTGTCAGCAGTTGCTTTCTACTCTGTAGAGATCGCTTTTCAGCAGTCACTTCCTGCTCTGTAGAGATCACTTCTCAGCAGTCACTCCCTGTTCTGTAGAGATCATTTATCAGTAGTCACTGCCTATTCCATAGAGGTCACTTCTCAGTAGTCACTTCCAGTTCTGTAGTGATCATTTCTCAGTAGTCACTTCCTGCTCTATAGAGATCACATGTCAGCAGTTACTTTCTACTCTGTAGAGATCACTTTTCAGCAGTCACTTCCTGCTCTGTAGAGATCACTTCTCAGCAGTTTCTTCCTCTTCTGTAGAGATCTCTACTCAGTTATCACTTCCTGTTCTGTAAAAATCATCTCTCAGCAGTCACTTCCTGTTCTGTAAACATCACCTCTCAGCAGTCACTTCCTGTTCTGTAGAAATCAGTTATCAGTTGTGATGAGCGAGTGTGCTTGTTACTCGATCTTTCTAAGCATGCTCGGGTGTTCTCCGAGTATCTTGGGCGTACTCGTAGATTATGTTTGTGTCCCCGTAGCTGCATGATTTGCGGCTGCTAGACAACCTGAACGCATGCAGTGATTGCCTGTTTGTTAGGGAATCCCCAAATGTATTCAAGCAAATTATGCAGCTGTGGGGACACAAACATAATCTACGAGTATGCCCAAGATACTCGGAGAACACCCGAGCATGCTCAGAAAACTCGAATAATGAGCACATTCGCTCGTCACTAGTTATCAGTAGATCACTTCTCAGCAGCTGCTTCCTGTTCTTTAGAGATCACTCCTCAGCAGTCACTGCCTATTCTGTAGAGATCTCTTCTCAGTTATCACGTCCTATTCTGTAGAGATCACATCTCAGCAATCACTTCCTGTTCTGTAGAGATCACTTCTCAGCAGTCACTCCCTGTTTTATAGAGATCCCTTCTCAGTGGTTGCTTCCTGTTCTGTAGAGATCTATTTTCAGCAGTTGCTTCCTGCTCTGTAGAGATCAGTTTTCAGCAGTCACTTCCTGCTCTATACAGATCACTTCTCAGCAGTGGCTTCCTGTTATATAGAGATCAGTTCACAGCAGTCACTTCCAGTTCTATAGAGACCACTTTTCAGCAATAATTTCCTATTTTGTAGAGATTACCTCTCAGTAGTCACTTCCTGCTCAGTAGAGATCACTCCTCAGCAGTCACTTCCTGTTCTGTATAGAACACTTCTCAGTAGTCACATTCTGTTCTGTAGAGATCACTTCTCAGCAGTCACTTCCTGCTCAATAGAGATCACTCCTAAGCAATCACTTGCTGTTCTGTAGAAATTACTTCTCAATAGTTATATTCTGTTCTATAGATATCACTTCTCAGTAGTCACTTCCTGTTCAGTAGAGATCACTCCACAGTAGTCACTTCCTGTTCTGTAGACATCACTTCTCAGTAGTCACATCTTGTTCTGTAGAGATCACTTTTCAGCAGTCACTTCCTGCTCTGTAGAGATCACTTTTCAGCAGTCACTTCCTGCTCTATACAGATCACTTCTCAGCAGTGGCTTCCTGTTATATAGAGATCAGTTCACAGCAGTCACTTCCAGTTCTATAGAGACCACTTTTCAGCAATAATTTCCTATTTTGTAGAGATTACCTCTCAGTAGTCACTTCCTGCTCAGTAGAGATCACTCCTCAGCAGTCACTTCCTGTTCTGTATAGAACACTTCTCAGTAGTCACATTCTGTTCTGTAGAGATCACTTCTCAGCAGTCACTTCCTGCTCAATAGAGATCACTCCTCAGCAATCACTTCCTGTTCTGTAGAAATTACTTCTCAATAGTTATATTCTGTTCTATAGATATCACTTCTCAGTAGTCACTTCCTGTTCAGTAGAGATCACTCCACAGCAGTCACTTCCTGTTCTGTACACAAAAAAAGAGAAACAGACAAGGTCCTAAGAAAGGGGATCACCACAACAAAGATATGGCAAAAAATATACACAGCTTTATTGAAATATATATACAAACAAGGGTAACAAACACATAGACATATAAAAACACTTAAAAAGCATACAAATGCTGTACACAACGGCCCCTAATACGGCCGTACCCCACATAGGACTCGAACTATATATACATAATGTAATAACCTAGAACCAAAAATGGTCATAGACTGATAGATGTAGGCCAAGCTACCTAGGCACTCCCCTGGGTACTACAAATGGAAACAGACCACTGATAGTGTGAATGCAAAAATAGAAAAACTATAAAGCCCATACATAGACATACAAATCCCTGCACTACAAGTGCTGAATAAGGGACACAAATACACGAACCTGCCTAGCAAATGGAAACGACAGGTGTGTGCAAGACGAAACATGAATGTCAAGCAGCAAAGGTATCAGTAGCATGTGACCAACAGTCTGCCATGCCACTATACAGAAAAATAGCACCAAGATGGTATAAGCACCATTTTTTTCATGTACAATTGTCCTTTATAGCCAGCCCCTTAGCCGTACGTCTTTTTACACGGGTAGCTGTTTCCCCGTGTGTTTCGCCATCTTGCACTTGGTCCCGTGTATTGGTCCGTATTTTATCTTCTTTAGTATGTTATGTACATTAATAAAGGTTTATTTGATATTTATTATATTCCGTTTTTGCTGTCGTTTTCTTTGTGGTTTCCACAATTCCCCTTTGCATGTTTGTGTTACGACTAGGAACATTTTAGTCCGGCCAGCACACAGTTGTGCATACATATGTATATTATCCACGTGATGTGGCCATTTAATACCGTTCTCTTTATTTTGTATTATCTTTCTGTGTTTCGCACAGGCACGTCCTTAGGTATTATGGACTTTAGAGCCAGGGAGAAGTCCTGGCTAGGACAAGTGGAGCAGGTCTTCGGACATAACGGGACAGGTGACGTGTTGAACAGTGATTGCAGTAGCAAAGCGATGTTTGAATCTATGAAAAAGATGCTATTGAAGCGTACTAGGATTTGGTGGAACAGGATGTTCCTTGAACAATACCTGTCAAGAAATATGATTCCTAGGGGTCTTCGAGTGAGAGTCGTGCCGACCTTTCCTGTTGATGATACCGAGTTTATAGCTGGATGGGAGGAGGCATGCGGATTATGTTCAGTGACATTCATGAAATTACTAATTGGTTCTAATAGTGGGATTATCGAAGACCTGGATAAAGAGATTGCTATTATACTCTCTGAGTTGCGAAGTATATGCACTGATGAGCAGTTTAAAAAGTACGAGACACTGATGGACAAATCTCTTGAATCTTTAGTGAACAAAATCAGTGAAACAAGCCTCCAAACTAAATAGGGACTTGAGGGACTATCAGTCCCATAATGTCTACCAATGGAGAAAACCATCTACACAGCAGCGACATATGTTACGCAGCACGTCTATTACATCTATATCCTCCAATGGTACTCAATCAGATTGCTCTACATCATCGGCTGTCACAAGGTCTGGGGCCAGTTACAACAAGAAAAGAAACTATAACTATCATCCTTACAAGAGAAGTAAACCCCGACAGTTTGAGATCTCGAGGGATGATAATAAGGTAATCAATTTGAGTGAGTTCCCTCTGTCTGAGGCCGACTGTTCACTTCTGTGTAAGGGGTTATCTTTTTCACCCACAGCTGGGATTGACCGGTTTTCGGTCATTAAGGACTTACATCTTTTTGCACGGTCCTTATTATTTAAGAGGTATTTTTACGATGATAATCTTCACCAATTGTTTCCCACAGAAAGTGAGCAGTCGGCCCTAAGAATTTTGGAGGAACTATCCAGAGAACAGCATATAGAGGAAGGAGGTATGATCCCACAATCCATTCGGGTGCGGTCTAAACGGTTTCCACCACTTTCTAATTGTGCGGCTATTGACACCTTTGTGAAGGTGGTTAGCGAGGAGATAACACGTATCCCGCAATCCATTGTTAAGGACAATTTGACAAGATCGGAAAGGATACGGCTGAGACAACTGAGGGATCTCCCTGGGGTCGAGATCAAACCGGCGGACAAGGGGGGTAACATTGTATTATGGCCGAAGACGATGTATGAACAGGAGGCGATGCGCCAATTATCTAATTCAACCTGTTATAAGAGATTGACATATAACCCATTGTCCGCCTTTTGCTCCGAACTCAGGGCGATCCTCAGTGCTGCTACTGATAGGGGTGTCATCAGCAAGGAGTTGTGTATGGCACTAACCGTGGAGGAACCCACGGTACCGACTTTCTACCTCCTCCCTAAGACACATAAAAATGCTGTGGTTCCACCTGGACGCCCCATAGTGTCGGGGAGAGGTAATTATTTAGACTGTATTAATAAATGGATAGATTCCATCTTACAACATTTAGTTGAAGAACTACCCTCCTTCCTGAAGGATACCAACCAGTTATTGAGAAGGGTAGATGATCTCAAATTGGGTGATGACACTATCATGGGGGCAATGGATGTGGAATCATTGTACACTAGCATTCGCCATAGCGATGGTCTAGCAGCTGCTGAATTTTTTCTTTCCACGTTCAATTGCTCCCCTGTCTTCCGCAACTTTGTCCTGGAAGTTTTGCACTTCACATTGACTCACAATTTCTTCACGTTTAGGGGGTCCTTTTTCCTGCAGCTCCAGGGAACAGCCATGGGGGCGGCCTTTGCGCCCTCCTATGCCATTCTGTTCCTGGGGCTGTGGGAAAGGGACCTCCTACGGTCTGATGATCTGCTGTCTATGGAGCGCGTCCTATTATGGACGCGCTACATAGACGACATTTTCATCATATGGCAAGGTAATAGTGAATCCTTTTCCAGCTTTGTGAAGGGATTGAATGACAACAACAGAAATATTAAGTTGTCAGCTACGTCCGATAGTTCCACTATTGAGTTCCTGGATGTCAGAATTTCTAGAGATAGGACGGATACCGTTCAAACAACGGTCTATAGGAAACCGATTGCCGCTAATATGCTTCTGCATGCATCCTCCTCCCATCCAGCCCACATGATAGACTTGGTCCCAATAGGGCAATTTTTGCGTATTCGCCGTATTTGCTCTACCACTGAGGAGTTTGAAGTGCAGGCCAAGGTTCTTTGGTCTTGGTTTAGAGATCGTGGCTATAGTAACCGCGCCATTAAAAGAGCATACCTTAGGGCTAAACATAAAGATAGGAATGCACTTCTGTACGGGAATAATCAAAGAAATGACAAATCAGATATTAGATTCATAACTAATTTTCACTCTCGGGCAGGGGCGATTCGGAATGCGCTGGTAAGGGCTTGGCCCATCCTTAAGACCGACCCCACTCTAGCTAAATTACTCCCGGATCATCCTTTGATCACGTATCGGAGGGCCAAAAACATTCGTGATCACCTTGTAAGGAGTCACTACGCGGGTGATCCCCAGCGAACACTTCCATACGCCCCGGTTACGCGAGTACGAGGTGGTTGTCGTCCGTGCGGCCAATGTGTGGCCTGTAAAAATATAGAACGTGAGGACACTTTTGTGGACTCTTCTGGCCTTAAGTGTTTTAAAATATCTAAATCAATCACGTGCACGACAAAAAACGTAATTTATTACGCTTCGTGTCCATGCCCACTTATTTATGTGGGTTTGACATCGCGACAGCTGAAAATTAGAGTGAGGGAGCATGTCCGTGGGATTGAGGCGGCAACACAGGTGGTGGAGCTTGATACATTGAAAACGATACCCAGGCATTTTAAGGAACATCATAATTGCGATAGTCGGCTACTACGCGTTAAGGGTATCGATATGGTTGAGGTTGGTATAAGAGGTGGTAAGATCTCCCAAAGGTTGGCACAGCTCGAAACTCGCTGGATGTGGACACTAAATTGTGTCCACCCTAATGGTCTCAATGAGACCATAAGCTTTGCGCCGTTTCTGTGATCACTGGTTCGACACGATGTATGGTGGGGCATATGGTGTACTGTGCCTGTATTTGATTTTAATTTTGTTTTTAACCTATTTTTCAGCTAGGTATATTTTAAGGAATTGTCGGACCGTCATGTCTATTTCTTCAAGAACTACCGTATCTCATTGAAGATTCTATCAGGAAGACATGAATATATCACAGTTATTTCGGTCCGCATTCATCTGGCGGAGATATGTTTTAGTGTCATATATATTGATGTGTGTAGTGATTTATTTGCTGTTTGTTATTTCTCGCTGTTTATTATTTTCGTTATTTGTGCTTCTGTAGTTGTCCTAGCTGCTACCATTTAGTGTTTGTTTATATATGTGTAGTTTCCTGTGTTAGTTCGGTCTCATGCTTTGCCCAGTATATATATTTGGTTACCCATGCGACACCCTATTGCGATGTAATAGTTGATTAATGGGGTCAGTCTTGCCCTCTGTTCTCTATTTTTTACTCTGGGTACCCACTTATTACTTTTTCGTATCCACTGCGGCGGCACCTGCACGCATGCGTGCTGGGCGCTTTCACTCCGGGCGGCGTGCGACGTCTTTATGCTTGGGTGGTTGCCATGGTTATGGCGTCGCCCTCGCTTGACGCCGCCGCCGCCGGGAGTGTCATGCTGCCTTGGCAACGCCTGCGTCACTTCCGGTGCGCGCCGTCGGTGGATCTTGTAGTGGAGTATTTAACCCGGCATGTGATCGGTTCTGACACGCCCCCTGACGAAGGAGTTCTTCTCCGAAACGCGCGTCGGGCGGACGTGCGGTCTGAGGTCCTGCGCTGGTTCCCTCTCTGGTCTTTATCAGGTACACTTTCTGAGCAGCTTTGCTGCCTTATCACATGTGGGGAGTCTATGTATTTGGCGGGACATTTGGTATGCCTGATCCCGTTGTGTTACAAATGTATATAGACATTACCCCTCTCTGATTAGCCTACATGTGGGCCCACTGTGGCACCCACTTAATTTGGTAGTATTGAGCTATATCGGTAGTGCACATTTGCAATTAGGGTGTAAGGTCATATGGATGGGTAATATCCATGACAGGCAGTACTTTTTTCATGTACCATTGTCCTTTATAGCCAGCCCCTTAGCCGTACGTCTTTTTACACGGGTAGCTGTTTCCCCGTGTGTTTCGCCATCTTGCACTTGGTCCCATGTATTGGTCCGTATTTTATCTTCTTTAGTATGTTATGTACATTAATAAAGGTTTATTTGATATTTATTATATTCCGTTTTTGCTGTCGTTTTCTTTGTGGTTTCCACAATTCCCCTTTGCATGTTTGTGTTACGACTAGGAACATTTTAGTCCGGCCAGCACACAGTTGTGCATACATATGTATATTATCCACGTGATGTGGCCATTTAATACCGTTCTCTTTATTTTATACTTCCTGTTCTGTAGACATCACTTCTCAGTAGTCACATCTTGTTCTGTAGAGATCACTTCTCAGTAGTCACTTCCTGCTCTGTAGAGATCACTTTTCAGCAGTCACTTCCTGCTCTGTAGAGATCACTTTTCAGCAGTCACTGCCTATTCTGTAGAGATCATTTCTCAGCAGTCACTTCCAGTTCTGTTAAGATCACTTCTCAGTTGTCACATTCTGTTCTGTAGAGATCAGTCCTCAGCAGTCACTTCTGTTAGAATCTATTTCATTTTGACTATCCGCCATCTTGTGGTTTTTTGGCTGCTGGTCTTTTTCCTCTGGTGCCGGTTTGTGCTAGATCAGGTGATTGTATCACCCTTTATTAACCTGCACCTGCCTCCCAGTCCTTGCTGGACAAACGTGTTAATCTGCCAGTGTTCTGGCTTGGTGACTGGTTAGCATTTTGTGTATTATATAGTGCAGTTCTGGGATCTCTAGCTCTGCCAGTTTAGTTTTTGGTTTTCCATTCGTTTCTGCAGCTTCCTCTATTTTCCTACTAGGAGGTCACCTGTTTTTGTTCCCAGTCCCTAGATCATTCAGGGATACCCTTCCCTCCTACCTGTAGGTCTTTGTTTGAGTTTAGCCTAGGAAACGTCGGTGGGTCTATTCACAAGGAATAGGTCGCTCACTCCATCGTAGGGTTTCAGCCTAATCATAGTTCAGGGTCAGCTTTTCCCCCTTCTACCCTAGTCCTGAGTTGTAGATCCATAACAACTTCCTCTTCTGTAGAGATCACTTCACAGCAGTCACTGTCTATTCTGTAGAGATCACTTCTCAGCAGTCACTTGCTATTCTGAAAATTGCCTCTTCAGAGTAAAAGAGGACTTGAACTCTATAGCGCCACCTGTTGGAAGTAGCGATCCTACAAGTCACAATCAACCCTTTAACGAGTCTTGCAATATGACTTAGGATAATAAGCCAAATCAGTATCTCAATTCGCAGACACAGTGTTTCAGGCTGTTGGCCGTCATCAGTGCGAAGCATGAGAACTGATTTGGCTAGGTGAGAGGCTCTGGACTGGGGTCTAAGGGGTAACGTTTCTCCTTGTGGAGAGTGACATACCAGCTCTGGCTTGTCAAGGTAAGGAGGCTTATTCGCCGTGCAATGCTCCTCTGGGAAATTTAATATGCAAATATATTCTTCAGAGAAAGAGGACTTGAACTCTATAGCGCCACCTGTTGGAAGTAGCGATCCTACAAGTCACAATCAACCCTTTAACGAGTCGTGCAATATGACTTAGGATAAATTCTGTAGAGATCACTTCTCAGCCATCATCTCATTATCCTCATAGACAGGATTACAATGAAATTGCACATTACAGAGCATGATCATAACACTTTCCTACAGAAGTTAGTGAAAATCTCCAGATAAAAGTTTACTACTGTTCATATGGCTGCTGCAAACCAAATCTCCCAATATTGTCAACGGCAGCTGATAGTTGACAGAAAATATGATTATTAAAAAAAATCAACAATGAGAAACAAAATATATTACAAACATTATTTTTCGGCATCTGGAATTAATGAGTGAAAAAAATCTAGGCGATACCTTCCCTTTAAAAAAAAAATCTCCAATTTATTTTTGCAGAGGTCCTCAATAAAAGAAGACATTTTTATATGTTACCTAAGCAGAAATGTGGTTGCTATGGTTTTACAATGGCATCTAACCTCGGAGCAATGTTAACAAACCTCCTCCAGGCACAGGAATTGTTGACTAGTCACAGTCTAGAGAAAAAAAAGATATCCAACATATTCTATTTTCAAAAACTGAAAAAAAAAAAAAAAATTAAGACAAAATAATATAACTTCCAATTTATTTTTCTATGTAAGAAAAAAAAAGTAAATAAGGAGAAATGTTAATAATTCGATTCTCTATTTTTATTTACTCCGGCACCAAATGAGTGACTAAAAAAAGGGGGGCTTAATTGTAACAAATGGCTGGTGCACCAGCTGTGCGCAGTTTTTGTTCAAACCTTCTGGCGTCCAAATATTTATCTTTTTGGCTTATTAGGATCTAATATGCCTACAGTCTCCATTTCACTTGGTTTATCATCACAGCGCAAAGTCAAAGCGTATCCTTACAATTAAACACTGTAAAAAAAAAAATATAAAAAAATAGATATTATATATCATACACAAAAAAATAATTAAAAAAATAAATAAAAATAATTCTTTAAATTGCCCTGGGCATAACAGCGCAGTTGGTAAATCACCGTACACAGCATTAATATTGCAGATGATATAATTAGTGTAGAATGCAGGATGTCTCCCTATTAATCCTTTCTGTCTGGACTGCACTGCTAAATAAACGTGGATTTCTATGTACCCGCCGAGCCCCTGTAGGAATCACAATGGCGCTTTTCAATGCTGGATGTTTTCGGTGAGAAACGTTTTGTGCAGAAACGAACGTCCTTTTGATAACAGTCGTTCAGTGGGTCACTGAGACTTTATAGTGAGAAGCTTTTGTGTGAAGGGAAAATATTTTCTTTCAATTGTTACACATGTTGTTAAAGAGCTTTACAAAGCCATTGTAATACCGTACAGTGTGCTGCAGTATAGTGCTGCCATAATACATTCAGTGATGCTCTACAGAGCCATACAATGACTCACCACCAACCCAGAACACAATGTCTTACAACCACAGCAAAGTGCTACTACAATATCATACCACTACCGGGCAATGCTACCACAATATCATACTATCACTGGAAAATGCTACTACAATATTATACTATCACCGGACAGTGCTACAATACAGTATATATAATCACAGTGCCAAAATATCATACTAATAATATAGGACCATTAACACAAACTAGTTAAAATTTCAAATTACCACAGCACAATGCTACTACCATAGCAGAGCGCCCCCAGAGGAAGCAACATATGCGAAACGCGCGTTGGGGCCCCTCTTACCACGCACAAGTAACAGGTTGGTTCAGTGTTTTCAATCTTTTACTATTTCTTACTCTCCACCTCTATCCTTTGCTACCATCCGGGATCTAGCCTGGCTTTACCCACTGTGTATCTATGGGACGTCCCCGGTATAATATTGGTTCATACTATTTCCAATAGGCTATATGGGTTTCCTGATGGTGCTAGGTTTATATGAAAGTAATTGCTTGTATGTGTATACTCTGGACCCCCCCCCCCCCCTTTTTTGATGTGGTACGCCATGGAGCCTTTTAATGTTGGTGTAGCTACTCCTATGCTCTATTAGCTATATGCACAATTATTATCTTGGATCTGTACGCATGTGGAGTAATCAGCTCACCTACTTTGATTATTTATAGGCATATATTTATATGTATCCTGTGTAAAGTTACCTGATTATCTTTTCTTGTGCGTGGCACTAGTGTTGCCTTTCTTTTTTCATTGCATCTTTTCTATTGTTGTCTGTATTGTTGTATTTATATACTTTTTTAGATTTTTGTCTTCAATAAAAATTGTTTATTTTAGCTCGGGTGTCCATCTTTCATTGGTTTTCTTTTCCTACCATATAATATTATCACTGGAGATGGACGAACCCGAACAGTAAAGTTCGGCGCCTGTACCGAAGACCTACTGTTCAGGCAAGGACAACAAACACGGACGTTACCAGGAAGTCCGTGTTACTGTTTGGGTTTGGCCCCCCGAACACCAGGCGTTTGTCGCGCTGTCATGTGCATGACAGTGCAGCAAACACTGCTTCTAATCGCTGTCATCAAATTACAACGTGAGCCCACAACTGTAATAGGAGGTAAAAAGTTTACCTCTGGTCACTGGTATCGGCTGATGGGACTACTGCTCCCAGCAGCCTACACCTGCTGCCTCTAATACAAGCGAGAGCAGGTGGTGGCAGATGGGAGTAGTATTCATCATCCTGCTCCTGTGCTCTGAATAAATAATTTAAAAAAAAGGCATGGGTTCCCGTATTTTGGATAACTAGCCAGGCAAAACTGACAGCTAGGGGCTGCAACCCTCAGCTGTCTGCATTATCAACGCTGGCTAGCAAGTATAGAGGGGTCCCCACGCTGTTTTTTTAAATTATTTAAATATATAATTTAAAATGACAATGTGGGGTCCTCCCCATTTTTGACCACCAGCCTTGCTAAAGCAGACAGCTTGAGGCTGGTATTCTCAGGCTGGTAAAGGGCAATGGATATTAGTCCCCAAGGCTTAAAAATAGCAGCCCACATCCGCACAGAAAAGGTGCATCTATCAGATGCACCAATTCTGGCATTTTGCCCAGCTCTTCCCGCTTGCTCTGTACCGGTGGCAAGTATGGTTCATATTTGTGGGGTTGATGTCACCTTTGTATTGCCTGGTGACATCAAGCCCACGGGTTAGTAATGGAGAGGCTTGGCACCATCCATATTAATGAATACACCATAACCTCTATGCACTAACATCAGTGAGCAGTTCCCTAGTCCCTGATACTACATTAGACATGGTGCAAGAGAAAAAAATGTAAACGGACCCCTTTAAAGGATGCTCAGCTTACCCATAATAATATCCGTCAGTGTGCGCTCCACAGCAGCTGTCAGCCCCTGGAAGAAGCCCACGCGAAACGCGCAATGGGGCTGCTGTGGAGTGCATGTTTAGTGTCTGTGAGATGAAGTCGTATATGAAGTGATGTAATGAACTGTGCATGACCCGGTTTATGACTGCATAATAAACCGGATAGACGGCTTTGTGTTATAAACCGTGCCCATGTGCATTTATCCCATTGCCAAGCGAGTGTCCCCCAACACATGCAGTAAGCGCTATCTTAGGCTACTTTCACACATCAGGTTTTTGTCGCCAGGCACAACCCGGCGAGTTTTGAAAAAAACGGATCCTTTTTTTACGCTGGATCCATTTTTTTCTCATAGAATTGTATTATTGCCGGATTGATCCTGATGTCCACACATTTCATCCGCTTTTTTTTTTCTTTTCCGGCAGACGGAGAAAACGTCCATATGAACGTTTTTTTTGTCCGGCGAAAAAACATCCAGCGTCGGTTCCAGCGATAAACGGATGAAACTGACATGTGAAATGATGAATCCGGCCTCCAAATCTGGTTTGACATGTATTCTCCATACAAAAAATCTCTCTCTCTCTCTCTCTCTCTCAAACAGGAAGTTATCCCAGGGTTTAAAAAAACAAAAACGGATCCAGCACATCAGTTTTTCACCATTTCCAACGGATCCATTTTTTTTTTTCTTTAAATTTGACGAATTATGCCTGAAACAAAAAACTGATGTCAGAAAGTAGCCTTACAGAGATCAGAAACAAAATATTATACTACCAGAAAACAATGCTACTGCAATATTGTGCTATCACAGGACCACACTAGAAATGAGAGAATGTTTTGAAATTCAAATTCAATTGTGCAGAAATCAATACTGTAACTGCATGGGAAACACATTGAGGGAGAAGAGAAAGAACCCTGCTGACCATAAGAGATAACACTCTGCTGTAGAGAGAGAGAGAGGACCCTGCTGACCATAAGAGACAACACTCTGCTGTAGAGAGAGAGAGAGGACCCTGCTGACCATAAAACCTTACACTCTACAGAAGAGAGGACCCTGCTGACCATAAGAGACAACACTCTGCTGTAGAGAGAGAGAGAGGACCCTGCTGACCATAAGAGACAACACTCTGCTGTAGAGAGAGAGAGAGGACCCTGCTGACCATAAGAGACAACACTCTGCTGTAGAGAGAGAGAGAGGACCCTGCTGACCATAAAACCTTACACTCTACAGAAGAGAGGACCCCACTGACCATAAGAGCTTACACTCTACAGAAGAGAGAGAGAGAGGACCCCACTGACCATAAGAGCTTACACTCTACAGGAGAGCGAAGACCTCCCTGGCCGTAATAGATTGTGCTCTACAGAATCAGGAAAGGACTCTGCTGACCATCAGAGCTTACACTTTACAGGAGAGAGAGAGGACTCCATTGATCATAAGAGCTTACACTTTACAGGAGAGAGAGAGGACTCCATTGATCATAAGAGCTTACACTCTACAGGAAAGAGAGGACCCCCAGACCATAAGAGCTTACAGTGTGCAGGAAAGAGACAGAGAGTACCCCACAGGCCAAAAGAGCTTACACTCTATAGGAAAGAGAGAGTATCCCACTGACCATTAGTGCTTACACTCTACAGGAGAGAGAGGACCCCACTGACCATATGAGCTTATACTCTACAGGAGAGAGAGAGAGGACCCTGCTGACCATAAGAGTTTATAATCTACAGGAGAGAGAGCGAGAACCTCACAGACTCTTCAGAAGAGACAGAGAGGACCCCACTGACTATAAGAGCTTACAATCTACAGGAAAGAGAGGACCCTGCTGACCATAAGAGCTTGCACTCATCAGGAAAGAAATAGAGGACCAAACTGACCTTAAAGGGTTTGTCAGGTCAAAATCGATAAGTCTGCAGTCACTCTGTGTGATTGCAGACTTATGACTCACCTCCGCACACTCACTGAGCTCTCCACAGATTCACTGATTTTAGACCCCAGAACGGACTGTATGTATGAGTTATACATACCCTCGGGCAGTGGGCGAGGTCTCGCTCCATACACTTGCGTGTACTGGGGGGATTCATAAGTGTGTAGTCACACAGAGATACTGTAGACTTATCGGTTTTGACTGTACAACCTGTTGTGAATTCCGCTCTTGGGCTCCCTCCGGTGGTTGTAAGTGGCACTTTTGTGAGTTCTGCTCTTGGGCTCCCTCTTGTGGTTTCTAGTGGTATGGCTGCTCCTTGGAGTTAGCTGTCATCAGCTGCCTCCACTTATCATCTCTTCTGCTCCGCTATTTAAGTCTGGCTCTTTCTTCAGCCTGTGCTACTTGTCAATGTTTCCTGGCTGGATTCACATCTCTGCTTGGATTCTCCTGGTTTCCTGACCAGTTCTGCAAAGATAAGATCTGGCTTTGCTAATTTCAGTCCACATGTTGTGGACTTATTGTTCTGTGCATTCTATATTTGTCCAGCTTGTCAGTATGGATTATTTCTGTTAGCTGGAAGCTCTGGGAAGCAGATTTACCCTCCACACCTTTAGTCAGCTGTGGAGATTTTGTAAACTCTGTGTGGATTGTTTTGTAGTTTTTATACTGACCGCAAAATATCCTTTCCTGTTCTATCTATCAAGCTAGACTGGCCTCCTATGCTAAAATCTGATTTCATTTCTGCGTATGTTATTTTCCCCTCCTCTCACCGTCAATATTTGTGGGGGGCTATCTTTCCTTTGGGGATTTTCTCTGAGGCAAGATAGGTTTCCTGTTTCCATCTTTAGGGGAAGTTAGATCTTAGGCTGTGCCGAGGGGTCTAGGGAGCGTCAGGTACCCCCCAAGGCTATTTTTAGTTGCGCTGCTAGGTTCAGGGTTTGCGGTCAGTACAGATACCACCTCCTTCAGAGCTTGTCTCATGTTGTTCCTAAACCACCAGATCATACCAACAACCCCTTTAAGAACCGTCAATCTACAGACGCGAAAGATGGGGAGTGAGAGAGGGATAGAGAGGATGCTGCTGACCATAATGATGATCAGCTCATCTCTAGACAGTACTGTTACAACAAGCAGGACCAAAATAGCATGCGACTACAGAAACATACTAACATAATACGACTAATACTAGTACAATGTCATACAATCACAGGGCAATACTGTGACAATACTGAGACAGTACAAAAAAAGCAAAGTAATAAAACCAATGTGATATCATAATGTGGATGAGGCTGTGGGGGGACATCACATTGTGTTTGGGTTTTGTGGGGGGGACATCATACTGTGTGGAGGGCTGTCTCAAGATATACTGTGTGGGGAACTAGGGGGGACATCATAGCATGTGGAGCACTATGGAGAGACATCATACTGTGTAGAGGGCTGTGTGGGAACATCATACTGTCTTTGGGATTGTAGGGGGACTGTCACAACTCTGTTGTCGGGTGTCCTGGGACCAGGGGCTCCTTCCCTGTCAGTAACACTAGGGGTTGCCCTAGTTCGGATTACTTCTGATGGTGAGGATGCCGGGACCACGTACCTTGCCTTAGCTCCTTAATCCGCCCTCAGTCTGTACCCTTCCCCCACCCAGGGAAGAGGGGAGTTGTAATATACAGTGGTACACCAAACCAGACTAACAAGGTAGTACAAACAGGGGTAATGGAAAAAATTCCAAACATACAACTATACTCACATATGTAACAGAGGAATGCACCGGGGAGTGGAGGGTAGGTTAAACCAAGGTAGGAGAAGAAAGGGAATTATCACATACACAAAACCTAGCAACAGTCACAGATAAATCCACCAAACATCTCTCTCCAGTAATAACCACGAACAACCTCCAGCCATGCAGCATAAGCTAACTCCGACAATGAGTGCCAGCCAGGACCCAGATTATATAGGAGATGGGAGTGGCTAACAGTGCACAGTTGAGAGCCTGAACGCTCCAGGAACTCTCAACAGAGCAGATTAACACTTGCACTGCCAGCCTAAATTTATACCTTTTAATATGAATGTGAGTGCTTCTAATCAGTGCAGGAGAAGGAGAAACCAGTGGCTTCTAGCTCCTCTCTGTCATGGTAAACCCATGACAGTACCCCCCTTCTATGAAGGACCTCCGGAACCTCAGAACCAGGTTTATCAGGATGTGCCATGTGAAAAGATCAGATCAGCCTGGTCGCATGGACATCAGATGCTGGTACCCACATCCTCTCTTCAGGACCGTATCCCTTTCACTGTACAAGATACTGAAGCCACCGACAAACTAAGCAAGAATCAATGATCTTGGCTATTTAAAATTCTAAATTTCAAGTAATTGTAATTGATGATAAAAATTGTTCCTCTTCAGGTATTGCAGAAGACTTATTCCTATTAAATGAGTTGAACTGAGGATGAAACCCATATGCCCCAAAAAATGGGAACTTACCAGTAGACGAATGACAACAATTATTTACTGCAAATTCAGCTAGAGGTAGGTAGGTAACCCAATCCTCCTGATTCTCAGACACAAAACACCTAAGATAAGTCTCAAGATTCTGGTTAACCAACAAAATTTGCCCATTAGACTGCAGGTGAAATGCTGAAGAAAATGACAGGTAGCTCATCAAACGAGTGCAAAATGCCCTCAAAAATTTGGAAATAAACTGCACCCCCAGTCAGACACAATATCGGTAGGGATCCCATGTAATTTTACTATCGCACTGATAAAAATTTGCACCAAGGTCTTGGCGTTAGGTAAAGTGGGTAGCGTGATAACATGTGACATTTTCCTAAATCTGTCCACCACCCCCAAAATTACAGTACTACCTGCCGACAAGGGTAGATCAGTGATAATATTGACCGATAAATTGGTCCAAGGTCTACTGGGAATCGCCAATGGTTGCAGAGCCCCTGACATACTTTTAGAACACGCGCAGACACTGCAGGCGGCCACATACTCCCGGACATCCTCATGTACGCTTGAGCACCAAAAACGCCAAGTTAGAAGATCTGTGGTGGTTTTATTACCGGGATGTCTGGCCAAGGCTGAATCATGATGTTCACTAAGAACTTTCAGACGCAGATTCATAGGCACAAACAGTTTACCTAATGGATAGGCAGCAGGAGCGTCCCTCTGAGTGTCAACAACCTCTTTTTCAAAATTGACGCAATAATCACCCCTTTTTGTAGTATTGGAACCGATTCACAATTATCTTCACCCCAGGAAAACAACGAGACAAGACATCCTCCTTAATGTTCTTGTTCCCCGGTCTCTATGTAACAAAAAATGTAAATCTGGTGAAGAGCAATGCCCATCTTGCCTGTCGAGGCGTTAGATGTTTTGCAGACTCTAGATTTACGATATTTTTAATATTCAGAATTACCATAACATGATGAACTGCCCCCTCCTAAAAATGACACCACTATTCAAAGGCCCACTTGAAAGCCAAGAGTTCCCTGTTACCAATGCCATAATTTCTCTCCACAGATGACAGTTTTTTTTAAAAGTATGCACCTGGACGCCATTTACCAGGAGAGGCACCCTACGACAATACAGCCCCCACTTCAAACGCATCTACTTGTACAATGAAAAGCCGAGTGACATCAGGCTGTATGAGAATTCATGCACATGCAAAAAACTCCTTAAAGTTATCGAATGCCTCCCTGGCTGGATTAGACAACTTAGAAAAGTCTGTAACTTTCGTGATCATATCCGTCAGAGATTTTGCCACTACTGAAAAGTCTTTGATGAATTTACTGTAGTAGTTGGCAAAACCCAAAAACCTTTGTAACGTCTTCAAATCCTCAGGTCAGTACTGCCTGGACACTCACCGGATGCAAAAACCAGTTGACGATAAACACATATCCTTCAAAAGGGATCTCCTTCACATACAGCTCTGGCAAAAATTAAGAGACCACTGCAAAATTTTCAGTTTGTCTGATTTTTCTATGTAAAGGTATATTTTTGAGCAAAATATAAATTGTTATTTTATTCTACAAACTTCTGACATGTCTCCGAAGTTCCAAGCAATACATTTTGTATTTATGTTCTGAAAATGAGAAATGGTCAAAATGACAAAAAAGTGCATTGCTTGCAAACCTCAAATAATGCAAAAAAAAACAAAAAACTAGTTCATAATCATTTAGAAACAACAATACTAATATTTTAACTCAGGAAGAGTTCAGAAATCCATATTTTGTGGAATAACCATGATTTTTAACCACAGCTTTTATGTGTCTTGGCATGCTTTCCCCCAGTCTTTCACACTGCTTTTGGGTGACCTTATGCCACTCCTGGAACAAAAATGTAAGCAGTTCTTCTTTGTTTGATGGCTTGTGACTATCCATCTTCCTCTTGATTACATTCCAGAGGTTTTCAATGGGGTTCAAGTCTGGAGATTGGGCTGCCCATGACAGGGATTTGATGTTTTGGTCCTTCCTTCATCCACGCCATGATTGACCTAGTTGTGTGGCATGGTGCATTTTCCTGCTGGACAAAAACAGTTCTTAGAGTTGGGGAACATTGCCTGAGTAGAAGAAATCAACTGTTTTCCCAGGCTAACCTTGTATGTGGCTTGATTCATACGTCCTTCGCAAAGAACAACCTGCCCAAATCTAACCTTGCTGAAGCATCCTTCTGTTAGGGTGCTGCTGCGATGACACCAATGGTGTCACTGGCGCTACCTAGGGGGGTGCTAGTAGGGAGCAGGGGAACAAGCGCAGGGAGTGCAGGAACACAGCACGCTGTGCGCAAGGTCCTGAGACTATGCAGTGAGCACATTACCTGGCACTGAGCAGTCATGAGACCAGGGGGAGGAGTCACCGTATGTGAGTGCAGGGAAGACAAATGACAGTACACGTAGTCAAGGAAAGCCAAGGGTCAAAAGCCGGACGAGAGCATAGTACCTAGGGATAAGACAAAGAGTAAACAGAGACAAGCCAAGGGGTCAGATAACCGGAAAGAACAGGGCAGTACAATGCAGGATACAGAGGCAAAAGTCAGGGAACAAACTAGGTCATACACAGTAAACCACACAAGCACAGAGGCACAACGTTTACGGACAAGTAACCTGGGTGAGCAACCACAAACCGAGGGTACAGTAGTATCACTGACACCAAATCCAGGAACTGCAAACATTAAAGAGCCACCCCAGAACCAAAGAGAGGCAAACTAAAATTACCCCCGGATCTGACCAGGATGGAGGCGGAACCATCCTGTCCAGAGTCATGACAGCTGCAAAATTACAGTGCATAGATCTGCCACCTCTAGGTTGAGCTGCTGCAGTTGCCCTATCAAAGCAGTGATAGGATCCATAATGGATTAAAAAACTGTTTTGGTCAGAACTAATGTCATGACAGTGTGGGAACATCATATTTTCTTTGGGATTGTGGGGAGACTGTCATGACTCTGTTGTCTGGTGTCCCTGGACTAGGGGATCCTCCCTGTCCCTAATGCTAGGGGCGCCCTAGCTCACGTCATGTTCCCCAGATTCTTCTTATGGTGAAGACACCGGGGCCACATACCTTGCCTTAGCTCCTGAATCTGCCCTCAGTATGTACCCATCCCCCACCCAGGGAAGAGGAGAGTAGTAGTATACCGTAGTACACGTAGTACACCAAACCAGACTAACAAGGTAGTACGAACAGGGGTAGAGAAAAAATACCAAACATATAAATATATTCACACATGTAACAGAAGAATACACCGTGGAGTGGAGGATACCAGGGAAACCAGGGATTCAAGCTTCAGGAGGCTAATTTGCATATTCCAGGTGCCTTCTGGGAGAAGCGAAGTCTCCCTAAGCTAGAAGATCGTTGGGTACAGCCGGGACCAGCTGCTTTGAAAGCATCACCAAACCGCGCGCCTTACGGCGCGCGAATTTTTGCCTGTAGGACATTATTGCAAGAGAGCTTGGCTGAGTAGATTACACAAGAAGGAAAACACACAGCAAGTCAGCAGGATCTAGGAGCAACATGGCAGATGTGACAACCTACATGGTGAGCTGCAGCATGTGCTACATGTTCACAGATCGACCAGAAGAAGAATCCAATTTCACCTGTCAGAAGTGTAGACTAGTGGCCCTTTTAGAAGAAAAGGTGCGGGGTCTGGAAGAAAGAATAGCAACTTTGAAACTCATCAAAGAGAATGAAGACTTTCTAGACAGAACAGAAGCATCTCTACTGGTCACAGAAGGTGCAAAAAGTGTCAGAGAACCTCCAAAAGCAGATGAGTGGAAGCATGTGACCAAAAGAAGCAAGAAGACCATGGAGAAATCACCAACCACACAACTGAAGAACCGATATCAAATCTTTGTAGAGGATGAAGATGGCACACCTAAGAATGAAGCAATACCAGCAAGCAAAAAAGAAAAGGGCACACAGCAACAAGTGACAGCAAAAAGTACAGCCAAGAAGCAACGAAGAGTGGTGGTGGTGGGAGACTCACTACTGAGAGGCACCGAAGCAGCCATCTGCAGACCGGACATAACTGCAAGAGAAGTATGCTGCCTTCCAGGTGCGATGATCAAGGATGTGACCGATAGGATACCAAAGCTCTTCAGCTCCAAGGACGTCCACCCATTTCTTCTGATACATGTTGGCACCAATGACACGGCAAGGAAGGACCTACCGACAATCTGCAAGGACTTTGAAGAGTTGGGGAAGAAAGTAAAGGAACTGGATGCACAGGTAGTTTTTTCTTCTATCCTTCCAGTAGACGGGCATGGCACCAGGAGATGGAACAGGATCCTTGATGCAAACAACTGGCTAAGACGATGGTGCAGACAACAAGGATTTGGATTCCTGGACCACGGTGTGAATTACTGGTATGATGGACTCCTCGCCAGAGACGGACTACACCTCAACAAACCTGGGAAACACACATTCGCCAGAAGACTCGCTACACTCATCAGGAGGGCGTTAAACTAGGAGAAGAGGGGACGGGAAGAAAAACATTAGACTCGAACAAAGACGACCCAGGAAAACATACTCAGAAGGGAGGTAAGAACATTTCTAAAACAATCCACAGTGAGGAGATTGGAACAAAACAAAATCCTCTAAACTGCATGCTCGCAAACGCCAGAAGCCTGACAAACAAGATGGAAGAACTAGAAGCAGAAATATCTACAGGTAACTTTGACATAGTGGGAATAACCGAGACATGGTTAGATGAAAGCTATGACTGGGCAGTTAACTTACAGGGTTACAGTCTGTTTAGAAAGGATCGTAATAATCGGAGAGGAGGAGGGGTTTGTCTCTATGTAAAGTCTTGTCTAAAATCCACTTTAAGGGAGGATATTAGCGAAGGGAATGAGGATGTCGAGTCCATATGGGTTGAAATTCATGGAGGGAAAAATGGTAACAAAATTCTCATTGGGGTCTGTTACAAACCCCCAAATATAACAGAAAGCATGGAAAGTCTACTTCTAAAGCAGATAGATGAAGCTGCAACCCATAATGAGGTCCTGGTTATGGGGGACTTTAACTACCCGGATATTAACTGGGAAACAGAAACCTGTGAAACCCATAAAGGCAACAGGTTTCTGCTAATAACCAAGAAAAATTATCTTTCACAATTGGTGCAGAATCCAACCAGAGGAGCAGCACTTTTAGACCTAATACTATCTAATAGACCTGACAGAATAACAAATCTGCAGGTGGTCGGGCATTTAGGAAATAGCGACCACAATATTGTGCAGTTTCACCTGTCTTTCACTAGGGGGACTTGTCAGGGAGTCACAAAAACATTGAACTTTAGGAAGGCAAAGTTTGAACAGCTTAGAGATGCCCTTAATCTGGTAGACTGGGACAATATCCTCAGAAATGAGAATACAGATAATAAATGGGAAATGTTTAAGAACATCCTAAATAGGCAGTGTAAGCGGTTTATACCTTGTGGGAATAAAAGGACTAGAAATAGGAAAAACCCAATGTGGCTAAACAAAGAAGTAAGACAGGCAATTAACAGTAAAAAGAAAGCATTTGCACTACTAAAGCAGGATGGCACCATTGAAGCTCTAAAAACCTATAGGGAGAAAAATACTTTATCTAAAAAACTAATTAAAGCTGCCAAAAAGGAAACAGAGAAGCACATTGCTAAGGAGAGTAAAACTAATCCCAAACTGTTCTTCAACTATATCAATAGTAAAAGAATAAAAACTGAAAATGTAGGCCCCTTAAAAAATAGTGAGGAAAGAATGGTTGTAGATGACGAGGAAAAAGCTAACATATTAAACACCTTCTTCTCCACGGTATTCACGGTGGAAAATGAAATGCTAGGTGAAATCCCAAGAAACAATGAAAACCCTATATTAAGGGTCACCAATCTAACCCAAGAAGAGGTGCGAAACCGGCTAAATAAGATTAAAATAGATAAATCTCCGGGTCCGGATGGCATACACCCACGAGTACTAAGAGAACTAAGTAATGTAATAGATAAACCATTATTTCTTATTTTTAGTGACTCTATAGCGACAGGGTCTGTTCCGCAGGACTGGCGCATAGCAAATGTGGTGCCAATATTCAAAAAGGGCTCTAAAAGTGAACCTGGAAATTATAGGCCAGTAAGTCTAACCTCTATTGTTGGTAAAATATTTGAAGGGTTTCTGAGGGATGTTATTCTGGATTATCTCAATGAGAATAACTGTTTAACTCCATATCAGCATGGGTTTATGAGAAATCGCTCCTGTCAAACCAATCTAATCAGTTTTTATGAAGAGGTAAGCTATAGACTGGACCACGGTGAGTCATTGGACGTGGTATATCTCGATTTTTCCAAAGCGTTTGATACCGTGCCGCACAAGAGGTTGGTACACAAAATGAGAATGCTTGGTCTGGGGGAAAATGTGTGTAAATGGGTTAGTAACTGGCTTAGTGATAGAAAGCAGAGGGTGGTTATAAATGGTATAGTCTCTAACTGGGTCGCTGTGACCAGTGGGGTACCGCAGGGGTCAGTATTGGGACCTGTTCTCTTCAACATATTCATTAATGATCTGGTAGAAGGTTTACACAGTAAAATATCGATATTTGCAGATGATACAAAACTATGTAAAGCAGTTAATACAAGAGAAGATAGTATTCTGCTACAGATGGATCTGGATAAGTTGGAAACTTGGGCTGAAAGGTGGCAGATGAGGTTTAACAATGATAAATGTAAGGTTATACACATGGGAAGAGGGAATCAATATCACCATTACACACTGAACGGGAAACCACTGGGTAAATCTGACAGGGAGAAGGACTTGGGGATCCTAGTTAATGATAAACTTACCTGGAGCAGCCAGTGCCAGGCAGCAGCTGCCAAGGCAAACAGGATCATGGGGTGCATTAAAAGAGGTCTGGATACACATGATGAGAGCATTATACTGCCTCTGTACAAATCCCTAGTTAGACCGCACATGGAGTACTGTGTCCAGTTTTGGGCACCGGTGCTCAGGAAGGATATAATGGAACTAGAGAGAGTACAAAGGAGGGCAACAAAATTAATAAAGGGGATGGGAGAACTACAATACCCAGATAGATTAGCGAAATTAGGATTATTTAGTCTAGAAAAAAGACGACTGAGGGGCGATCTAATAACCATGTATAAGTATATAAGGGGACAATACAAATATCTCGCTGAGGATCTGTTTATACCAAGGAAGGTGACGGGCACAAGGGGGCATTCTTTGCGTGTGGAGGAGAGAAGGTTTTTCCACCAACATAGAAGAGGATTCTTTACTGTTAGGGCAGTGAGAATCTGGAATTGCTTGCCTGAGGAGGTGGTGATGGCGAACTCAGTCGAGGGGTTCAAGAGAGGCCTGGATGTCTTCCTGGAGCAGAACAATATTGTATCATACAATTATTAGGTTCTGTAGAAGGACGTAGATCTGGGTATTTATTATGATGGAATATAGGCTGAACTGGATGGACAAATGTCTTTTTTCGGCCTTACTAACTATGTTACTATGTTACTATGTTACTATGATATGGATAAACCAAAATAGGACAAGAAATGGAATTATCACACACACAAAACCTAGCAACAGTCACAGATAAATCCACCAAACTCCTTTCTCCAATAATTAGCACTAACAACCTCCTTCCATGCCACATAAGCTAACTCTGACAATGAGTGCTAGCCAAGACCCACATTATATAGTAGATGGGAGTGTCAGTGCACAGCTGAGAGTCTAAATGCTCCAGGGGCTGTCAACAGAGCAGATTAACCCCTGCACTTCCCACAGTGCAGTACCACAATTCCATACCTATCATCCGCCGACACTGCGATAATACCATACTACCACAATGTCATACTATTACAGTACCACCATACTATGCCGTCATAGGCCACATTACCACAATGTCATACTATTGCAGTATCACAATACCATACCCATCATAGGTCGACACGACCACAGTACCATACTACTAGATGACCACACAATTACAATACTATACTACCACAATGCCAAACTTTGAAGGAACCACAATACCATACCACTAACCGGCCCACGTCACCACAATGTCATACTACTACAGTATTACAATACCATACCCATCATAGGCCAACACTACCTCAAAGCCATACTAATGCACAACCACAATACCATACCACCACAATGTCATACTATTACAGTGCAACAATGCAATACCATCATAGGCCCACATTACCACAATGTCATATTACTATACACCGCACAATTACAATACCATAATAACACAATGCCAAACTTTTACAGAACCACAATCCCATACCCATCATAGGCCCACGTTGCCATGTTATATTACTACAATACCACAATACCATATATCCATCATAGGCCGATACTACCTAAAAGCCATACTACAGCTCAACCACAATACCAAACTATTACAGTACCACAATACCATCATAGGCCCACACTACCACAGTGATATACTACCATAGGACTGTATTAGTACAATACCATACTACAATAATTTCTTACTACAATATCACACTACCACAAAATTATATTACTATGTGACTTCTCTCACACAATATCAACAACAAACAACAATTTACACAATTGTCAACATTTCTTGTTATTTTCGGTGTGCGGTAATTTTAGTAGCTTCTGACACTAAACTATTCTTACAATGTACTTACTATAATGGACTGAATTTTGGAAAGGTGAACGTACTATTGACACATTGCTTCCTCTTCCGCTATAATTATAGACCAGTATAACTTGATCCAATGACTTTACTTCCTCCCATGTATGGTGCTGGTTAGTATCTACTCAGATGAGATACGATAAAGGTTTTTAAGGGTCACAATCATTATACTTAGCAAAAAATATTTGCGTAAATCTTCTATGGTATAGATAGAGGTAAGGAATATTCACTGACAAACGTTCCGTCGGGCTGGTACACCGCAGTGGGATAATATAAGCAGATGTCTGCTATAAATATCTAGCGCTCCTCATCATTAGCACATTAAAAATGTGTGAGATTCTGCATTCGAAGACTTAAAACTTGTTTACTGCTATTGTGTTGTTCTCGTCTACCTACGCCTTTTCTTACCCTAAGATTTCGTCAACAGATTGTATACAGTAATATTATAGCTCCCTCCCATATTGTCTCTTGGCATAAAAAAAACTCTAATAAAGTAATATTTTAACCTTTTTGAAAAGTATCTAACATACAAAAATGTGAGGGTGCATTTACATTTTCCTTTTTTATGACTTTTTGTTTCAGTTTTGAGCCTTTCACAAGCTATTACATATATATAACACTTAATCCCTCCCTGACCAGGCAAATTTCCATTTTTTTTTGCATTTCTTCCAAACCATTCTTCCAAGAGCCATAACAACTTTGTTACTTTTCTGTTGACATAATCGTAAAAATTACAAGTGTTTAATTTCATTGTTTTTTGGGTTTAGTTAAGTTTTGATTGTTTTTTATTCTTTTTTTGTTCAGAGGAGGGAAAGCAAATGATAGAAAACCCGCCATCAGATCTTTTGATATTTTTTTTCTCTTTTATCTTATGAGTTAATTAATTTTATATTTTCACAGATTCGACTTTTACTGATGCGAAAATAACACACCTGGAAAATGGGAGTGATTAAAACTTTAAGGGTATGTGCACACGTTGCAGATTTGCCTTCGGAATTTTCGGCGCAGATTCTGCATCTCTTGGCAAAAAGCGCAGGTAAAAATCCCCGCGGATTTGATGCGTTTTTGATGCGGTTTTTCATGCGTTTTTTTTTTCATGCAAATTTGTATGCATTTTTATAAGCTAAATAAAGATCTAGTATTTAACAAAAAAAAAAAGAATTGTGATGTAATTTCTTGTCCAACCTCTTCATTTACATACTCCATTGAAGAATAATATGTACACACACAGATAGATAGATAGATAGATAGATAGATACCAAGCCCAATGTTTAGTAATAAACATAATATAATAATAAAATGGTACATAAAGAGTTAAATAAAGACACACACACATAAAATCTGCGTTAGGCCGGGGTCACACTTACGAGAATCTCTTACGAGTCTCGCACCTCAATACCCGGCACTGCCGCCAGCACTCGAACCAGAGTGTTCCGCTGCATGAAAATACATGCAGCCGCACACTCCGATCCCGAGTGCCAGCCGCAGTGCCAGGTATTGAGGTGCGAGACTCGCGCGAGTTTCTCGCAATTGTGACCCCGGCCTTAAACGCAATATCTGTTTCAAAAATTAGATTAAAATTTAAATTAAAATTGAAAAAAATAGAAAAAAATGGCGTGGGCTCCCGTGAAATTTTCTGCACCAGAGAGGGAAAGCCAGCAACTGGGGGCCGATATTTATAGCCTAGGAAGGAGTTAATACCCATGGTTCTTCCCAGGCTATGAATCTCAGCCCACAACTGTATATTTAGCCTTTACTGGCTAATAAAATAGGGGGACCCCCCCAAAAAATGATGTGGGGTCCCCCTATAATTAATAGCCAGAAAAGGCTATGCAGACAGTTGTGGGCTGATATCAATAGCCTAGTAATGGACCATGGATATTGCCCCCCCCCCCAGCTACAAGCAATAGCTCACAGCTGCCCCAGAAATGGCACATCTATAAGATCTATAATCTCTCTTCCCACTGCCCTGTATCCATGGCATATGGGGTAATAATTGGGGGGTTAATGTCACCTTTGTATTGTAAGGTGACAATCAAGCCGACTTAGTAATGGAGAGGTGTCAATATGACACCTATCCATTACTAACCCTATAGTTGGTAACGGATTAAATAAACACACAGCCAGATAAAAGTATTTTAATTAAATAAAACACTAAACACAGTTTGCCATCTTTATTTTTAAGCCTAATCCATGAGACGCTCTCAATCTACTGTAAAAAAGTAAAATAATAAACCAACACAAATTTTTCCTGTTCTGCCTTAATCCATTTAATAACAAGTGTCCCACGACGATCTCCCCCATAGAGCAGTAACATCAGGAGATGTGACCACTCTACAGGGCCTCCAGTGACACAGTGACAGGAGACAATGGCTCCTGCAGTGTTATCACTTAGGGTACACTAGAGTTCATGTTCTCACTTTATGGCACTGCTGCGTGAGAATTATCCCATGCAGCGGTGCCGCAATTAACAGTATGAACTCTACTGAACTCATGGCGGCAGAGGGATACAGTGCGGAGGATTACCTGCCAACATTGTATCGCCGGAGACCCTGGAGGATGGTCACATCTGCCGATGTGACAGCTCTCCATGGGAGACCATCGTGGTACACTCGTTATTAAATGAATTACATCGGAGATCAAGGGCGTCAGGGATTAGCTGTATCGTGAGTATATAATGTATGTACTGTATGTGTATATGTGTGTATGTGTTGTTTTTTTTACACTTGAACACAGTAGCTGGATGATGGTACTACTGTCCCATCATCCAGCTAGCTGTCACTGTAGCAGGCATAGCCGGATGGGACTAGTAGTCCCATCAGACGATGCCTGCCTACACACACACGCACACACACTCGTAGACCCCCGTGGACCCACGCACACACACACACAAACTCACAGACACCCGCACACAGACACGCACATCTCCGCACACAGTCCCCGCCCACACACACAGTCCCCACCCACACACATAGTCTCCGCCCACACACTCTTCCTCATCCCTATCTGCAGCATTTCTCACAAACAACTCCACAGCAACACCGCAGATCTTTTTAAACCTGCGGTTTTGCTGTGGATTTGCCTGACTCAATGGTAGTCAATGGATGCAGAAATGCTGCAGATCCGCAAAAAGAAATGACATAAAATAAAACGCTGCAAATCTGCATTTTTTTTTCGTAGCATGTGCACAAAAATTCTCAATTTCCCATTGACTAACATTGCTTGTGCACTACACTATGGCATTGATGCAATTCCACGCATCCAAAAAGCTGCGGAAACGCATCAAAATCTGCAACATGTGCACATAGCCTAATAAGTTTTGATTAATTAAAAAAAATTAATTCACTTTCACTTACCGTATATTTTTTTGACCCCTCTAGAAGCGAACTTTAAAAAGGAAAAGAAAGTAGTAGTCACATCACTAACGATGAAATTCATGGCAGTACACATGTCACAAATTTCTGACTGATGCCCCATAACTCCAGGCGAGCACAACCACTGTATTGTGGTCAAGGGAATGTCCATACAGTTGGATTTTTTTTACTCATTGTCTCACCAATCTGTAGATATAAAGCCTTTGTGACATCGTCTTCTTGGTGCTGGTGATGAATTGATATTAGAGTAAGGTTTGTTTTGAAAACAAACTCTCACACAGCTCCATCAATGGAATCAAAGGACAGCTAAAAAAAGTTCTGGGCCTCAATAATTGGTGACACAAACCAAAAAGTTATTTTTGCAAAGTTCTGATTTTTTTAACCACTAAAATCTATATATTTAAAAATAAACGATACAAATTCGATATTGCTGTAATCCGACTGGCCTGGAGAATTGTATTGACAAGTCCTTTGTACCACACAATGAATGTTGTAAAAAAATTAGACGGAATTGTTTTTTTTTTCATCATTTCATAGAATCCTAGACTGTTAGAGTTGGAAGGGGCCTCCAGGGTCATCGTGTCCAACCCCCTGCTCAATGCAGGATTCATTAAACCTTCTCAGACAGATGTCTATCCAGCCTCTGTTTGAAGACTTCCATTGAAGGAAAACTCACCACCTCTCTCTGCAGCCTGTTCCACTCATTGATCACCCTCACAGTCAAAAAGATTTTTCTAATGTCGGATCTGTATCTTCTCCCTTTCAGTTTCATTCCATTGCTTCTCTTGTTTCCATGTGCAAATGAGAAGCAATGTGACAGCCCTTCAGATATTTGTAGACAGCTATGAAGTCTCCTCTTCTTCTTTTTTCCGAGCTAAACATTCCCAGATCCTCTAACTGTTCCTCATAGGACATAGTTTGCAGTCCACTCACCATCCTGGTAGCTCTTCTCTGAACTTGCTCCAGTTTTTCGATTTCTTCTTTAAAATGGACACAGTATTCCAGATGAGGCCTGACCCAGGAGGAGTAGACAGGAATAATTACTTCACATGATCTAGACTCTATGCTTCTCTTAACAACCGCCGATACGCCTTTTAACGGCGGTAGTTAAGGGTACTTAAACCACAGAGCCGTTAATTAATGGCGCTGTGGAAAAAGTGTATAGCGCCCCCCAGAGTTGGATTTCTCTGGGGTCTCGGCTGCTGGGGGTAGCTGAGACCCCTGAGAACATGATTCGGGTCAGTTTTTACCAACCCCCGGGTTGCGATTGCCGGCAATGAACCTTTTACCAGCGACCGCAAAAAAAAAGCTCGATTTGCCATTTAATTTCTTTGTCTTCCAATGTGATTGAACATCAGAAGACAGAGAAATAGGTTCCTCGATCCCTCCTGGTACCTCCCGGTGCTCCTTTGCCCTCGTGCATCCCCCTATGGGCGCCTCCATCTTCTTCCGGGAAGAAAATGGCAGGCGCATGGGCAGTGCGCTGGATCTGCCGGACAGCACCCGGCAGATCTCGGGGTCTCGGCTTCCGGGGGTAGCCAAGACCCTAAAGAACATGAGTGGGGTTGGTTTTTAACGATTCGGTTTTGCTATCGTTGTTACTAAATGTGTAACGGCGGCCACAAAAAATAAAGTCTGATGTGCCATTTAGTTTCTCTCTCCTCTGATGTGATCGCACATCAGAGGAGAGAGAAATAGAGTCCCCAATTTCCCCCCAGGTACCACCATTGTCCCTCCATGGCCCCCTGAAGTCCCCCGTGCCTCCAGCGTCTTCTTTCGGAGAAAATGGCAGGTGCATGCACAGTGCGCACGCCGAGATCTGCCGGCCGGCACTCGGCAACAATATGAAAAATTTTCCTATTGGTTTATTTTGGTCACTGTGATAGACCCTATCACAGTGATCAAAATAAAAAAAAGTAAATAAACCCCCCACTTTATCACCCTCTTAGTTATGAAAAAATAATAAAATAAAGAAAAGGTATTTATTTCCATTTTCCAATTAGGGTTAGAGTTGGGCTAAAGTTAGGGTTAGGGTTGGGGCTAAAGTTAAAGTTAGGGTTAGGGTTGGGGCTAGGGTTAGGGTTAGGGTTGGGGCTAAATTTAGGGTTAGGGTTGGGGCTAAAGTTAGAATTGGGGCTAAAGTTAGGGTTAGAGTTGGGATTAGGGTTAGGGTTGGGATTAGGGTTAGGGTTGAGATTAGGGTTAGGGCTTGGTTTAGGGTTAGGTTTGGGTTTAGGGTTAGGTTTGGGTTTAGAGTTAGGTTTGGGTTTAGGGTTAGGTTTGGATTAGGGGTAGGGGTGGGATTAGATTTAGGTTTCGGATTAGGGTTAGGGTTGGGATTAGGGTTATGGTTAAGGTTGGGATTAGGGTTAGGGGTATGGTTAGGGTTATGGTTAGGGTTATGGTTAGGGTTGGGATTAGGGTTAGGGGTATGGTTAGGGTTATGGTTAGGGTTGGGATTAGGGTTAGGGGTGTGTTGGGGTTATACATAGGGTTGGGATTAGGGTTAGGGGTGTGTTGGGGTTAGGGTTATAGTTAGGGTTTGTATTATGGTTTGGGGTGTGTTGGGGTTAGGGTTGCGATTAGGGTTATGGTTAGGGTGTGGATTAGGGTTAGGGTGTGTTGGGGTTAGGGTTGTCATTAGGGTTATGGTTGGGGTTGGAATTAGGGTTAGGCATGTGTTGGGGTTATGGTTGTGATTAGGGCTATGGTTAGGGGTGGGTTGGGGTTAGGGTTGTGATTAGGATTATGTATAGGTTTGGGATTAGGGTTAGGGGTGTGTTGGGGTTAGGGTTGGAGTTAGAATTGAGGGGTTTCCACTGTTTAGGTACATCAGGGGGTCAACAAACGCGACATGGCACCACCATTAATTACAGCCAATTTTGCATTCAAAAAGTCAAATGGTGCTCCCTTCTGAGCTCTGCTGTGCGCCCAAACAGTAGTTTATCCCCACATATGGATCATGAGGGTACTCAGGACAAATTGGACAGCAACTTTTGGGATCCAGTTTCCCCTGTTACCCTTGGAAAAATAAAAAAAATTGGGGACTAAAAAATAATTTTTGTGGAAAAAAAATGATATTTTTATTTTCACGGCTCTGCATTATAAACTTCTGTGAAGCACTTGGGTGTTCAAAGTGCTCCTTGGGGGGATCTAGTTTCCAAAATGGGGTCACTTTTGGGGAGTTTCTACTGTTTAGGAATATCAAGGGCTCTGCAAACGCAACATGATGCAGGTAGACCATTCCATCAAAGTCTGCATTCCAAAACATCACTACTTCCCTTCCATATGGGGTATCAGCGTACTCAGGACAAATTGGATGACAACTTTTGGGGTCCAATTTCTCCTGTTACCCTTGGGAAAATAAAAAATTGGGGGCTAAAAAATCATTTTTATGGAACAAAAATGATTTTTTATTTTCATGGCTCTGCATTATAAACTTCTGTGAAGCACTTGGGGGTTCATAGTGCTCACCACACATCTAGATAAGCTCCTTTGGGGGTCTAGTTTCCAAAATGGTGTCACTTGTAAGAGGGTTTTCACTGTTTAGGACATCAGGGGCTCCCCAAAAGCGAAATGGCGACCGATCTCAATTCTAGCCAATTCTGCATTGAAAATGTCAAACGGCGCTCCTTCCCTTCCGAGTTCTGCCATGCACCCAAACAGTGGTTTACCCCCACATATGGGGTATCAGCATACTTAGCATAAATTGCACAACAACTTTTGGGGTCTAATTTCTCCTGTTGCCTTTGTGAAAATAAAAATTTGGGGGCAAAAAGATAATTTTTGTGGAAAAAATATGATTTTTTATTTTCACGGCTCTATGTTATAAACTTTTGTGAAGCACTTGGGAGTTCAAAGTGCTCACCACACATCTAGATAAGTTCCTTAAGGGGTCTAGTTTATTATTTCTTTAGATTTGCATATCTATCCAGTATATAGTCATTGGCGCAGAAACTCAGATCCTTACTCTCTGAAGAGCCTATAATTAACGGGGAGTGGAGCTGTGCTGGGATCTGCTCGTGTACACTTTCCCAATCAGACATGTTTGTTGTGGTTTGAAGGCTACAGTTGCCCGTGGCTTGTTCTGCTGCCAGTCGCTCAGATTAATATTGATGCTCTGGGACTCACTTGTCTGTGGTCCTTTCTTGGCAAATCTCTGTAACCCAAAAAGAAAAAAAAATACATGAGATTGGAGCAATATGCTTCTCATTTTGCAGGACTTACTGCCAGGGCATCGCTTTCTGGTGGCGACACGAAAAGAAGGTTTCTTTACGATGCTTTTCAAACATGAAAACAGAAATGTTGAAAAGCAAAGGTCTGGGATGTAATGACAGTATATTTAGTTACAGGACTGAAATATAAAAATGAAAATATCATGGTGATGAGCAAATCTGAGAAAAATTCGTATTTGTCAGCTCAAAAATTGCGCACAAATTTTGATCTGCATATAATTCATTTGATGTGAATTGGTTGTGCCTTTTTATGCTCAAATGCCTATCCAAAACACAACATAGAAAAAAAAGTAGAGTACTAAAAAATATATACAGGTGTGAAAATGTTTTTGCCCATTCCTGATTTCCTATTCTTTTGCATGTTTGTCACACTTAAAACTTGCAGATCATCGAAAAAATGCAAATATTAGACAAAGATAACACAAGTAATCATAAAGTTCATGCCACATCATCTCAATTTGATTAAGGTCAACAATTTGACTAGGCCACTCCAAAGTCTTAAATTTGCTTTTTCTTAAGCCATTAAGAGGTGGACTAGCTGGTGTGTTTTGGATCATTGTGCTACTGCTTAATCCAAGGTTTTCCCTTGCCAGGGTTAATCTGTTCAGTTGAGCTCCTGGAGCTTTCTACTTGGATTGTCTCAGCTGTTCAGTGTTGACCACTCCCCTCTGCTATATATGCTCACGTCTGGCACTTAGAGGTTGCAAATGTTAGTTCATACAGCCTGGTTCTGAAGTTAGAGGTGCCGTTTGTGATCGGAGTTAGTGTTTAGAGATTGCTCAGGAGATTATTGCTACAGTTAGGGCCAGAAATTTTTGGACAGTGACACAATTTTTGCGAGTTGGGCTCTGCATGCCACCACATTGGATTTGAAATGAAACCTCTACAACAGAATTCAAGTGCAGATTGTAACGTTTAATTTGAAGGGTTGAACAAAAATATCTGATAGAAAATGTAGGAATTGTACACATTTCTTTACAAACACTCCACATTTTAGGAGGTCAAAAGTAATTGGACAAATAAACATAACCCAAACAAAATATTTTTATTTTCAATATTTTGTTGCAAATCCTTTGGAGGCAATCACTGCCTTAAGTCTGGAACCCATGGACATCACCAAACGCTGGGTTTCCTCCTTCTTAATGCTTTGCCAGGCCTTTACAGCCGCAGCCTTCAGGTCTTGCTTGTTTGTGGGTCTTTCCGTCTTAAGTCTGGATTTGAGCAAGTGAAATGCATGCTCAATTGGGTTTAGATCTGGAGATTGACTTGGCCATTGCAGAATGTTCCACTTTTTGGCACTCATGAACTCCTGGGTAGCTTTGGCTGTATGCTTGGGGTCATTGTCCATCTGTACTATGAAACGCCGTCCAATCAACTTTGCAGCATTTGGCTGAATCTGGGCTGAAAGTATATCCCGGTACACTTCAGAATTCATCCGGCTACTCTTGTCTGCTCTTATGTCATCAATAAACACAAGTGACCCAGTGCCATTGAAAGCCATGCATGCCCATGCCATCACGTTGCCTCCACCATGTTTTACAGAGGATGTGGTGTGCCTTGGATCATGTGCCGTTTCCTTTCTTCTCCAAACTTTTTTCTTCCCATCATTCTGGTACAGGTTGATCTTTGTCTCATCTGTCCATAGAATACTTTTCCAGAACTGAGCTGGCTTCTTGAGGTGTTTTTCTGCAAATTTAACTCTGGCCTGTCTATTTTTGGTATTGATGAATGGTTTGCATCTAGATGTGAACCCTTTGTATTTACTGTCATGGAGTCTTCTCTTTACTGTTGACTTAGAGACAGATACACCTACTTCACTGAGAGTGTTCTGGACTTCAGTTGATGTTGTGAACGGGTTCTTCTTCACCAAATTAAGTATGCGGCGATCATCCACCACTGTTGTCATCCGTGGACGCCCAGGCCTTTTTGAGTTCCCAAGCTCACCAGTCAATTCCTTTTTTCTCAGAATGTACCCAACTGTTGATTTTGCTACTCCAAGCATGTCTGCTATCTCTATGATGGATTTTTTCTTTTTTTTCAGCCTCAGGATGTTCTGCTTCACCTCAATTGAGAGTTCCTTTGACCGCATGTTGTCTGCTCACAGCAACAGCTTCCAAATGCAAAACCACACACCTGGAATCCACCCCTGACCTTTTAACTACTTCATTGATTACAGGTTAACGAGGGAGACGCCTTCAGAGTTAATTGCAGCCCTTAGAGTCCATTGTCCAATTACTTTTGGTCCCTTGAAAAAGAGGACGCTATGCATTACAGAGCTATGATTCCTAAACCCTTTCTCCGATTTGGATGTGGAAACTATCATATTGCAGCTGGGAGTGTGCACTTTCAGCCCATATTATATATATAATTGTATTTCTGAACATGTTTTTGTAAACAGCTAAAATAACAAAACTTGTATCACTGTCCAAATATTTCTGGCCCTAACTGTATATGAATATATGGTGAGTGAATAAAAACACCATATTGTGACTAAATTATGCCACCATTCAGTGAATAAATGAGTACATAGTGAATGAATTACATGAATGAATGTAGAATGAATACATAATATCATACGTGAATCAGTATTACCACCACACATTGACTGGATAATACCATGAATAAATAATAGAGCTGCTGAACATCACTAAACAGTGAACAAATACCATACTATAGAAAGAGTAAATAATATTATCATACAGTGATTAATACCACCTAGCTAACTGAATAGCACCAAATAGTGACTGAATAATGCTGCCATATAGTGAGTTAAAATAGTGCCATGCAGTGATTGATTGAAATCACTATACAGTGACCATGTAATACTAGCATATGGTGATTGAATAAGACCACCATGCATTCAATGAATAATACTTGCACACACTAGCGGAATAATACAGCCATAGCTGAATACAATTATCATACAGTGAAACAATAATACCATCATAAAGTGACAGAATATCAACATACAGGGACTGAATAATAATGCTGCTAGAAATTGAATAATTTATCAGTACATAGTGAGTGAATAAATCCATCATAAAGTGAAACAATAATACTGCCTGTGAGTGAATAATGCTGCCATACAGTGAGTGAATAATACTGCCATACAGTGAGTGAATTATACTGCCATATAGCGAGTGAATAATACTGCCATACAGTGAGTGAATAATGCTGCCATACAGTGAGTGAATAATACTGCCATACAGTGAGTGAATTAAGCTGGTTTCACATTTGCGTTTTTTGCCGCTGCGTTTTAGCGCAAAAAAAGCATGCGTTTTTTCCTATACTTAACATTAAAAACGCATGCGTTTTTTTGCGTGCGTTTTGCCGCGTTTTGCCGCCACATGCGTCTTTTCTATGCATGCATTGTGTTGCAGAAATGCAACATGTAGTAATTTCTAGCGGTGCTTTGCGGCAAAAAAACCTATTGCTGTCTATGTAAACGCATGCGTTTTTAAGCACATGCGTTTGCATGCGTTTTTAAACGAATGCGTTTTAATAGAAAAAAACACAAGAATGCACACTGATAAGCCAACCCCAAACCCTAACCCTTACCCTAACCCTAAGGGATCCTAACCCTATCCCTTAGGGTTAGGGTTAGGATCCCTTAGGGTTAGGGTTAGGGTTAGGATCCCTAGGGTTACTAGGGATCCTAACCCTAACCCTAACCCTAGCTATTTCTGTTTAAAGTGGGTTTTCTTGTTGATTTTGATGATTGGCAGCTGTCACACACTTCTCATCATGCGTTTTCAAAACGCAAATGCAGGAAAAAACGCACGTAAACGCGTCAAAACGCCACGTTTGTATTAAAACATGCAAAAACGCATGTGTCTAAAAAACGCGGCGTTTTAACGCGTTTACATGCGTTTTTTTCACCACATGTGTTTGCATTTAAAACGCTGCATTTTTAAACGCAAATGTGAAACCAGGCTTATACTGTCATACAGCAAGTGAATAATGCTGTCATACAGTGAGTGAAAAATACTGCCAGAGAGTGAATAACACTGCATACAGTGAGTGAATAATACTACCATACAGAGATTGAATAATACTGCAAAGTGTGAATAATACTGCCATACAGTGAGTGAATAATACTGTCATACAGTGAGTGAATAATACTGCCATACAGTAAGCGAATAATACTTCTATACAGCGAGTGAATTATACTGCTATACAGTGAGTGTGTAATACTGCCATATAGTGAATGAATTACAATGCTATACAATGAGTGACTTATACTACCATACAGAGAGTGAATTATACTGCTATACAGTGAGTGAATTAAGCTGCAAAACAGTGAGTTAATAATACTGCTATACAGCAAGTGAATAATACTGCATACAGCGAGTGAATAATACTGCCATACAGCGAGTGAATTATACTGCCATACAGCGAGTGAATAATGCTGCCATACAGCGAATGAATAACACTGCATACAGTGAGTGAATAATACTGCCATACAGCGAGTGAATTATACTGCCATACAGCGAGTGAATAATGCTGCCAAATAGTGAGTGATAATACTGCCATACAGCAAGTGAATAATACTGCATACAGCGAGTGAATAATATTGCCATACAGTGAGTGAATAATACTGCCATACAGAGAGTGAATAATACTGCATACAGTGAGTGAAAAATACTGTCATACAGTGAGTGAATAATACTGCATACAGTGAGTGAATAATACTGCCATACAGAGAGTGAATAATACTACCGTACATACAGTGAGTGAATAATACTGCAGAGAGTAAATAATACTGCATACAGTGAGTGAATAATACTGCCATACAGCGAGTGAATAATACTGCCATACAGTGAGTGAATAATACTGACATGCAGTGAGTGAATAATACTGCCATACAGCGAGTGAATAATACTGCCATACAGTGAATGAATTGGCTAGAGTGATTAAATAAAATCATCATACAACAGTGGTCTCTCCGGGGAGTTGTGTGTAATAGCTAATGATACGAGGGTTTTTAGTACAGTGCCATATAATAACTGAATATTATACTAATAGTAGTATCGCTCACTACACATTTGCAGCGCCCCAGAGACCTGGTCGTTGCAGTATGACGCTTTGCCGCTAAGGGGAGTGATGGTACGTATGATGGCACTAAAGGAGTTCTTCTGACCAGGTATCACCAGCACACATTACACTTCACACTCCGGACACTAGGGGGAGAAAAAGGCTTTATTTATTGGGCCACTCCTCACACTGGTAAAACTAGGGGTTGGATAGGAAGTTAGTCAGAAGCTGACTGGGTTGGATTCAGGCAACATCCCGTGGCAGGGGGTGTTGCAGGGAGAAGATTCAGAGGGGTGCCTGTCAGGCGTGGGAACCTGGCAGGTACCTAGCGAACAGAGCAGAACATTACGGAACCGCGCCTGCACTACCTTGCGGCTGTATCCTAAGAAAGAGACACGAAGCGAAGGATATTGTGGAACAGTGAGAAATGAGATCAAGCACAAAGGAGAGCCAGTAGGAGTCGTGCCCCGAGAACGGCAACATCCTACTGAGGCGCGTAGCCGGTGGCCGGAACACCAAGGAAGTAACTAACTCTATGCCTTACTTCAAACTCCGCAGTACAGTTAATTGTAGGTTGGCTGTCTACCTTAAATTTCCTACGCAGACATAGGGGGCAACGCGTGGAGAGGGCCGTCTCTAGGGTCCCGGAAGAGCTCCGAGTCTTCCCGTCATACGGGTGCATCCTAGCCATAACATACCTGGGGATGAGAAACTAGAAACATCTGGAACGAAAGAGAAAGAATTAGAAAGCACTAGAAAGAACGAACGAGAACAGAAGTTGTGAGGACTATTCCGAATGCTCAGCAGGGAAGCACTACAACACACAGGCGCTAGTGGTAGGCAACGATTTCCACCTGCACAGGGAACTCTGGATGTGCCCATCGGACCGGCCGGTCTCAGATAGCCCTGTTAAGCGTGCTCTGGATTGAGGATCCTGAAGTCTTCAGTAAAGAGGTGCAACCCTGTGTCCTCGTTATTGACTTCACCTCACACCATCACCATCCACCTTACTGGGAAGCCCTGGGGACATACTTCACCTGTGGGAAGGTATACCATCCAGCTGCCATCACATCACCCCAGTGGACCCCAAGCAGCGTCGGTCACCCTGACCGAACACCACAGGTGGCGTCACGAAACCTTGACAAACTACCATCACCCCTTTTATTGGACGCCCCTTGGCAGGGTCACGGACCGGGTCCAGCCACCGTGACAACCCCAGAACTGAGACAGAAAAACAGACAATTGAGCTCATAACCCTAAAAAATACTTTTTTAATAGTGGAAGAATAAATGTCAAGCACAGGCCACTTACAGTCACCCAAAACTAAGAATCAAAGTCCGCACTCACAGCAGGTTAAATCAGAGATACTGGGTGGAAAACCACAAAACATGCGTTTCTTCAGCCAGTATTATGGATTTGGGTGCTCCTTGTGAAAAAACAGGGTCCAAAATTCAGTACAACGAAGTAGAAAGGAGCACTCACCATCCAGAAGAAATGTTCAATCTTTATTGCGGCATAAAATGTATAGCAAGGTCTCACAGGAGAACGTGGGTGTCACGAGACGACGGCTCCCTGGCTCGAGTTCATATGAGGACAACCAGCAGAGGGCGCCCTCTTATGATCTCGAGCCTGGGAGATTTCTAGGAAAGTTCCCACGATCTAGGAACAGCCAGCAGAGGGCGCCTCACCGCAAATGCAGGTAAATATAGGTCAATGACCTACTTTACCTACATTCTCCGGGGTTTTGCAGACATGAGCAATGTTGCATTAGCAAAGCTCGTGGCTGCAAAATATTTTAACCCCTTCAGATGGATTTACATGGTGGGACGTTACAGATCTTCGGAAGGTAAGGATATTGTTGGTTTATTATTTTTTTTTTATTTACAGATCAAGGGTCTTCAGTGAGTGGATTGAGAGTAGAATAAATTAATACAACAACCTTTGTGATTTTTTCATTAAATTAATTTTTAATAATGTGTGTGTGTTTTTTTTAGCCCTTTACTAGTATTGGATTAATAATGGATAGGTGTCATAATTGACGCCTCTCCATTATTAATTTGGCTTAATGTCACCTTACAATATCAAGGTGGCATTAACCCTTCATTACCTCATATCCCACCGCTACACGGGAATGGGAAGAGAGTGGCCAAGTGCCAGAATAGGCGCATCTTCCAGATGTGCCTTTTCTGGGGTGGCTGGGGGCAGATGTTTTTAGCCAGGGGGGGGCAATAACCATGGACCCTCTCCAGGCTATTAATATCTGCCCTCACTCACTGGCTTTACTACTCTGGCGGAGAAAATTGCACGGGGGCCCACGCCAATTTTTTCCGCCATTTAACCCTTTAATTTACTAGCTAGAACGGCCAAATTTTGCATAGACACACTACTAACAGTAGTGTGGAATATGCAAAAAAAATGGGGATATGAGATGGTTTACTGTATATAAACCAGGTCTCATATCATGTCGGGTTTTGGAAGGAGAAAGCAAAAGCCGGCAATTGAATTACCGGCTTTCTGCTATATCGCGCTGGATGAAATAATAATATATATACATATATGTGTCTCACTGACATATATATATATATATACCTATTCTATGTGTACACATTTATTCCACCTATTCTACTGTAAGCTGTCAGTGTGATTTTACTGTACACCGCAATGAATTACCGGCGTTTCTCGCTAACACCGCTGCGTATTTCTCGCAAGTCACACTGCTGGTCCGTGTGTAATCCGTATTTTTGGGGCTTCCATAGACTTTCATTGACGTTTTATTTGCGCAATACGGTGACAAACACAGCATGCTGCGATTTTGTACGGCCGTAGAAAGCCGTATAATACTGATTAGTTTAATACGGCAGATAGGAGCAAGGGCAAAGAGAATAATTGTGCCGTATGTTTTGCGAGTTTTACGGACGTAGTTTCTGCGCTCTTACGTCCGTAAAACTCGCAAGTGTGACGCCGGCCTTTGAGAACAGACTAATGAGGCTCCGTACAGAGCAAGTGACAGGGTGTCCTCATATAAAACCTACTCTGCGAGTCATACAAAAGGATAGGTAAATTCCTCCCTCACCTTTACATAATTTGAGGAAAAAAAGTCTATTCTATCTATCCTTCTCATTATCTATCTATTATCTAACTATTATCTATCTATCATCTATCTATCTATTCTCTATCTATTATTCATCTATCTATCTATCTATCTATCTATCTATCTATCTATCTATCTATCATCTATCTATTATCTATCATCTATCTATTATCTATCTATCATCTGACTATCTATTATCTATCTATTATCTATCTATCTATCTATCTTTTATCTATCATCTATTATCTATCTATTATCTATCTATATATCTATCATCTATTATCTATCATCTATTATCTATCTATCTATCTATCTGTTATCTATCCAATATCTATCCATCTTTATCTATTGTCTCACTATCTATCATCTATTATCTATCTATATATTAACCATCTATCATCTATTATCTATCTATATATTAACCATCTATCATCTATTATCTATCTATATATTAACCATCTATCATCTATTATCTATCTATATATTAACCATCTATCATCTATTATCTATCTATATATTAACCATCTATCATCTATCTATTATCCATTTATCTATCTATTATCCATTTATCTATCTATTATCTATCTATCTATTATTATTATTATTATTATTTATTTATATAGCACCATTAGTTCCATGGTGCTGTACATGAGAAGGGGTTACATACAGGGTTATAGATATCGTTTACAGTAAACAAGTTTACAGTGACAGACTGGTACAGAGGGGAGAGGACCCTGTCCTTGCGGACTTACATTCTTCGGGATAATGGGGAAGATACAGGAAGTCGGTGTACTGCAGCTCGGGTGGTTGGTGAGGCAGCAGCTCGGGTGGTTGGTGAGGCAGCAGCTCGGGTGGTTGGTGACGTGGCAGCAGCTCGGGTGGTTGGTGAGGCAGCAGCTCGGGTGGTTGGTGACGTGGCAGCAGCTCGGGTGGTTGGTGAGGCAGCAGCTCGGGTGGTTGGTGACGTGGCAGCAGCTCGGGTGGTTGGTGACGTGGCAGCAGCTCGGGTGGTTGGTGAGGCGGCAGAATGGTTATTGCAGGCTGTAGGCTTTCCTGAAGAGATGGGTTTTCAGGTTCCTTCTGAAGGAGCCGAGGGGTGGTGGATAGTCGGACGTGTTGAGGTGTGGAATTCCAGAGGATGGTGGATATTCGGGAGAAATCTTGGAGGCGGTTGTGTGAGGAACGAATAAGTGTGGAGGAGAGTAGGAGGTCTTGGGAGGACCGGAGATTACGTGAGGGAAGATATTGGGAGATTAGTTCAGAGATATAGGGAGGGACCAGGTTGTAGATGGCTTTGTAGGTCAGTGTTAGTAGTTTGAACTGGATTCATTGGGGAATTGGGAGCCAGTGGAGGGATATCATCTATCTATTATCTATCTATCTATTATCTATCTATTTATCTGTCTATCTATCTATCTATTATCTATCTATCTATCTATTATCTCTCTATCTATTTATCTGTCTATCTATCTATCTATCTATCTATCTATCTATTTATCTGTCTATCTATCTATCTATCTATCTGTTATCCATGTATCTATCATCTATCTATCTATCTATTATCCATCTATCATCTATCTATCATCTAGTTATCTATCTATCTTCTATGTATTATCTATCTATCTATTATCCATCTATTATCTATCTATCTATCTATCTATCTACGGTATCTATCTATCTATCTATCTATCTATCTATTTTCTATCTTCTATCTATCTATTATCTATCTATCTTCTATGTATTATCTATCTATTATCCATCTATTATCTATCTATCTATCTATCTATCTATCTATCTATCTATCTTCTATCTTCTATCTATTATATCTATCTATCTATTATCCATCTATCATCTGTTTATCATCTAGTTATCTATCTATCTTTCTATCTATCTATCTGTCTATCTTCTATCTATCTATCTATCTATCTATCTATCTATCTATCTATCTATCTATCTATCTATCTATGTATCTATTATCCATCTATCATCTATCTATCTATCTATCTGTCTATCTTCTATCTATCTATCTATCTATCTATCTATGTATCTATTATCCATCTATCATCTATCTATCTATCTATCTATCTATTATCTATCTATCTATTATCCATCTATCATCTATCTATCATCAAGTTATCTATCTATCTATCTATCTATCTATCTATCTATTATCTATCTATCATCCAGTTATCTATCTATCTTCTATCTATTATCTATCTATTTGCCTCCAGTTATAAATCTGTGGATTTCCCGGAGTCTCAGATAGAACAATAGACAAGACAATATGATATGATTGTGCTACTACATTTTGTCCGAGTTTCACTGCTAAATGTATCACTAATCTCCCTTCCTAAGTGACATCCTGTGTATTTCATGTATGGATTCTCACTAATGACCATCAAAAAATAATTGACACATTCAGCCCTGCTACATCTGTAGATGGTGATAAGGACAATATATCGATTCCCTACTGTGCCACTTAATATCCGTGTAACAGTGATACAGATGTTTCTCCTGCTCGAGGTCTCCACGGTCTGATGAAGTAGAAATGTCTAAAAATTCTTCCTCCAACCAAAATATTGCTCCTTCTGCAATTCTCCCTGCGGACCCCAATTAAAGGCAGCAGCCCGGGGTCTCCTTATAAATAATGCAAGGAAAAAAATGGGACAACACAGAGATGAATGGTAAATGATTAGATGGGAGAGGATAGAACAATTAACTATATGGCTATAAATATATAATCCTGTAATGAGCACATGGAATGCTGAATTATCCCAGAATCCGTCGGGAGTTGGCGTAATCCTTCCCCCATAGGAGCAAAACTCACAGATTATAGGTATCGCACACATGGGGGGGAAGGGAAAGCATCAACACTCTTAAATAACCGCTGGCCATAAGTTATCACCCTAGGTAATCTAATTATTCTACTATCCAGAATATTTCTGCCTGCAAAAGTTAACAAACCTTCTAAGTCACCAAGAAATCCATCTACTGTAATACAGAGGATAAAAGGAGAGGGGGAGAGGAGGTTAGAGGAGGGGTGAGGAGAGGAGGTTAGAGGAGAGGGAGGAGGGGGATGCTGCTGCACCTTCTGTAGAATGAGTCTGTCACCATCAAAATGCAACTAAAACTACTTAAACATTTACAGTATGTAGGATAATTAGCCCTTATAAAATCATACAAATAATATACATTTTAGTTTTTAGGGCAGAGAAATTTACATATATTTCTTATGCCAATTAGGGCACTTTGGTGAACACTAGGCATGACTAAAAGCTTAGTGCATCGTTACGCCCTCCAATTTACTTAGTACTATATCTGATCTTGATTGACAGCATTTGCTTGCTCTGAACTCAATCAGTGTTCTGTGCTTGCACACTGACTCTAGAGGAGCCCAGCAGCATGCATACAGAGTAGGTTTGGACATACTTTGATCCTTGGCTCCTGTCTGCGGCCATCGTTCAATACGCTGATACATCAAGCAACTTCAGAGAGGAGCCAGGAATAAGAGCACACCCACGCTGATGCTGAGTACACACCGCTGGGCAATCTCCAGTGTCAGTGAACATGCTCTGATCCTTTGCTCCTGTCTTCGGCCACCTCTCAGTACACTGAAACATCAAGCAACTTCAGAGAGGATCCAGGAATAAGAGTATGCCCGCACTGATTCTGTGTGCACACCGCTGGGCCACTGTCACAGGTGTGTCAGAGGCTGCAGATAGTTGCACTGCATCTGGCTGCAGAAGGTCTCAGAGGTTGGCTTTGCAGACTGCTTCCCAGTCCTTCTGACTTTAGGACCCAGTGGCAACCTCCCCCGCCTCTAGTTGACACACGTGGACCTGGGTGTTTATAACTCCCAGCTTGCTGCTGGGAGTTGCCGATGATGTTTCCATTTCTTGTTGAGGCTTGGAGCTATAGCAGTCGGCTATCATCCTCTTTGGTGCTTGGAGGATGTCTGTGTTTCTCTCTGAGTCTACTCAAGCTAAGCATTATTATTATTCATTTATATAGCACCATTAATTCCATGGTGCTGTACATGAGAAAGAGGTTACATACAGAGTTATAGATATCGTTTACAGTAAACAAGTTTATAGTGACAGACTAGTACAGAGGGGAGAGGACCCTGTCCTTGCGGACTTACATTCTATGGGATAGTGGGGAAGAGGCAGAAGGTAGGGGTGAGGCGGCGGCTCTGGCAATGGCTAGTCGGCGGCTCTGGCGATCGCGAGGCATCGGCTCTAGCGATGGTGAGGCGGCGGCTCTGGTGATGGCGAGGCGGCGGCTCTGGCAATGGCGAGGCGGCAGAATGGTTATTGCAAGCTGTAGGCTTTCTTGAAGAGATGGGTTTTAAGGTTCCGTCTGAAGGATCCGATGGTGTTGGATAATCGGACGTGTTGAGGCATGGAATTCCAGAGGATGGGGGATATTCAGGAGAAATCTTGGAGGCGGTTGTGTGAGGAATGAATAAGTGTGGAGGAGAGTAAGAGGTCTTGGGAGGATCGGAGATTACGTGAGGGAAGATATTGCAGAGGGGAGAAGCAGGGGAGTAGCGAGGAGAGAAGTGGATTAGCCGGGCAACAGAGTTGAGGACAGACAGGAGTGGTGCAAGAGAGTTAGCGGGGAGGCCACAGATGAGGGTGTTGCAGTAGTCGAGGTGGGAGATAATGAGGGCATGCACAAGAGTTATGGTAGATTGTGGGCTGAGGAAGGGATGGATTCTGGCAATATTTTTGAGTTGGAGGCGACAGGAGGTGGCAAGAGTTTGGACGTGCGGTTTGAAGGACAGGGCAGAGTCGAGAGTTACCTCGAGTCTGCGAATTTCAGGTGCGGGAGAGAGCGTGATGCCGTTTACCATAATAGATAGATCAGGTAGGGGGGATACGTGAGATGGGGGAAAGATGATGAGTTCGGTTTTGTCTACATTGAGTTTTAGGAAGTGAGAGGTGAAGAAGGAGGATATGGCTGACAGACACTTCGGGATTCTGGACAGCAGAGAGGTGACATCTGGGCCAGAGAGGTAGATCTGAGTGTCGTCCGCATACAGGTGGTACTGGAAGCCATGGGACTTTATGAGTTGTCCTAGGCCAAGTGTATAGATGGAAAAAAGGGGGGGCCCTAGGACAGAGCCTTGAGGGACTACAACAAAGAGAGGGCGGGATGAGGAGGTGGTGTGGGAGTGGGAAATGCTAAATGTGCGGTCGGAAAGGTATGAGGCAATCCAGGACAGGGCAAGGTCTTTGATGCCAAGGGAAGAAAGAATCTGTAGCAGTGGGCAGTGATCGACTGTGTCGAAAGCAGAGGACAGGTCAAGAAGGAGGAGGATAGAAAACTGTCTGTTAACTTTGGCTGTGAGTAAGTCATTAGTAATTTTTGTCAGGGCAGTTTCAGTCGAGTGGTGGGGGCGGAAGCCAGATTGGAGGTTGTCAAGGAGAGAGTTAGATGAGAGGTGGGAGGAAATTTGAGCATGGACATGCTGCTCAAGGAGTTTTGAAGCAAACGGGAGCAGTGATATGGGGCGGGAGCTGGGCATAGCAGTTGGGTCAAGGTTAGTTTTTTTGAGGACGGGTGTGATGGTGGCATGTTTGAAGGCAGAGGGGAAGGTACCAGAAGAGATGGGTTAGGGCTGGAATGAGCATGTTAGTGAGGTTGGGGAGCAGGTGGGAGGGGACTGGGTCAAGTGCACAGGTGGTGAGGTGTGATTTGGAAAAAAGTCAAGTAAGCTCTCCTTCAGTGATGTTGGAGAGGGATGTTATTAGGGAAGTATTCCCCTTGATTGTGTATCCCATTTGACTTTAGTGGTAGTGGGAATTGAATTGTGTTCATCCTTTCTTTCCCTATGCAGGGCTTATCGTCAAGCAGGGGTTAGGTATCCTGGTCGGTGATAAGTGCGGAACCTATATATGGACGCTTAGGGCAGACCTAGTGACGCTAGATCTGCCTAGGGGTCTCCACTCCCCTCTTCCCTAGTGTTGGGTTCCCTTCCCCTTCCCCTTATCCCTTTGTGTTGCACTTAGTCTTTCCTATACTGTGTGTGGCAGCAACCCCCCAGTGTCAGTGCACATGCTCTGATCCTTGGCTCCTGTCTTTGGCCACCGCTCAATGCACTGATATATCAAGCAACTTCAGAGAGAAGGCAGGAATTAGAGCACACCCGCACTAATGCTGTTTGCATACCACCTGGCAATCTCCAGTGTCAGTGCGCATGCTCTGATCCTTGGCTCCTGTCTGTGGTCACCGCTCAATACACTGATAAATCAAGCAACTTCAGAGAGGAGGCAGGAATTAGAGCACACCCGCACTGATGCTGTGTGCACACCGCTGGGCAATCTCCAGTGCGCATGCTCTGATCTTTGGTCTGCATCCGCCTCTCAGTACCCCGATACATCAAGCAACTTCAGAGAGCATGATTACGCTGATGCTGTGTGCAATTCCCTGTGTCTGCAGCCACCACTCAATACACTGATACATCAAGCAACTTCAGAAAGGAGCCAGGAATAAGCGCACACCCACGCTGATGCTGTGTGCACACCGCTGGGCAATCTCTAGTGCCAGTGCACATGCTCTGATCCTTGCCTCCTGTCTGCAGCAGCCTCTAAGTACACTGATACAGCAACCAACTGCAGAGAGGAGCCAGGAATGAGAGCATGCACATGCTGATGCTGTTTGCACCCCACTGGGCAACCTCCAGTGTCATTGCACATGCTCTGATCTTTAGCTCCTGTCTGCGGCCACCGCTCAATACACTGATACATCAAGTACTCGAGTATAAGCCGAGATTTTCAGCCCATTTTTGGGGGCTGAAAGTCCCCCTCTCGGCTTATACTCGAGTCATACCTGGGGGTCGGCAGGGGTCCCTGCAGTCCCTGCTTCTTCCAGCGCTGCATCTTTTTCCTGTATTGAGCGGTCACATGGTACCGCTCATTACAGAAATGAACATGCGGCTCCACCTCCCATAGAGGTGGAGCCGCATATTCATGACTGAAAATGAGCGGTAACTGTGACCGCTCAATACAGCAAGAAGATGCAGCGCTGGAAGAAGCAGGGACTGCAGGGACCGCGCTGGGAGCAGGTAAGTAAACGGGGAGGGTAGCGCTGCGCGATATTTACCTGCTTCTCGCTCCAGTGCTGCTCCATCTCTAGCATCCTCTGGCAGTGATGCTCAGGTTAGAGGGCACGGTGACGTAGTCAGTGCGCGCCCTCTGCTGAGCGTCAGTGCTGGAGACGGAGCAGGTAAATATTGAAAGCGCCGGCGTACTGAGAAAAGAGAGGTGAGTATGTGATTTTTTTTTTTATTGCAGCAGCAGCATTCTATATGGCACAGCTTGATAAGGAGCATCTATGGGGCCATAATGAACGGTGCAGAGCATTCTATATGGGGCACAGCTTTATATGGAGCATCTATGGGGCCATAATGAACGGTGCAGAGCATTCTATATGGCACAGCTTTATATGGAGCATCTATGTGGCCATAATGAACAGTGCAGAGCATTCTATATGGGGCACAGCTTTATATGGAGCATCTATGGGGCCATAATGAACGGTGCAGAGCATTATATATGGGGCACAGCTTTATATGGAGCATCTATGGGGCCATAATGAACAGTGCAGAGCATTATATGTGGGGCACAGCTTTATATGGAGCATCTATGGGGCAATAATGAACGGTATGGAGCATCTATTTTTATTTTTGAAATTCACCGGTAGCGGCTGCATTTCCTACCCTAGTCTTATACTCGAGTCAATAAGTTTTCCCAGTTTTTTGTGGCAAAATTAGGGGGGTCGGCTTATACTCGGGCCGGCTTAGACTCGAGTATATACGGTAACTTCAGAGAGGAACCATGAATTAGAGCACACCTACACTAATGCTGTATGCACACCACTGGGCAATCTCCAGTGTCAGTGTGCATGCTTTGATCTTTGGCTTCTGTCTGCGGCCACTACTCAGTACACTGATACATCAAGCCACTTCAGAGAGAAGCCAGGAATAAGAGCACGCTTGCGCTGCTGCTTTGTGCACACCGTTGGGCACCCTCCAGTGTCAGCATGTATGCACAGGTACATGGATTGATTTCAGGCAGCGCTCGCTCTGGGCAAGAGATCATTGTAAATCAAAAACAAGAAAAGTGCTTTATGTACAAATTGGAGATCGTATCGAGGTAGGTTGGCGATTGGCTGCGACAGACACATGCTTTAGGCGGGATGTCACTGCTATGGCCCGGTCAATGCAAACTGATGGAAGTACCAGTGAAGCAACATTGGTGTTGAAAGGTAAGTAATTCAAATTTTGTTATTTTTTCTCATATTTTAACATTTAATGTAAAAAAAAAAAATCAGTCAGAGTTTCATTTTACTATACAGAGGTCTGAATTCCTGCATAGACTGCACCAAAATGATAAAGTTTTGGTTACCTGCAGCCTCCACTAGGGGAATCTTCAGAGCTTATTTTATTATTAATAATAATAATAATAATAATAATAATTGTATTTCTAAAGTGCCAACTTATTCTGCAGCACATTGCATTTCAGAGGTGAATCTTAGTACACGCTGAGTTCAGCAAATGCACAAGTTAGTCTCACTAATGGCTCAAGAAAAATCACAATGGCAGGTTCAACACACATCTTAGTCTCATTATGGCTAAAATCAAGATGCACTTATAAAACAAGCAACTTTTCTATTTACTTGTTATTAAAAATCTTCTCCGTTCTCAAATAGAGAAAGGTGTGAAATTTTACTGTGCAATGCTCTTTGTCTAGGTTACACTGAGCATGCTCAGTGCTTACAAGCTCTTTGTAACAGAGTTTGAAAGCGCTGATCTAAAACTGGTCCAGAGGCTGGAGCTCACAATCCGGAGAGCTATATTACCCCTGCACTCCTCTGGTGTAATGTGGCCTATGTTTGCAGTATAGAAGAGCAAACTGTTTGAACCAATGGTGTGACCATGTCGCTTGTCCGAATTCTCAATCTTCAGGAGCACACAGTTCCCAGCAAGTAGTAAGGAGAGCAGTGTGCTCCTGAAGATGTGTGTAATGCAGTAAATATAGGTAGGTGACAACTAGTGTTGAGCGATACCTTCTGATATCGGGAAATATCGGATCGGATTGGATCGGACCAATACCCCAAAAATATCGGGTATCGCCGATACCGGAAACCAATGCTAGTCAATGGGACACAAATATCGGAATGAAAATAAACCCTTTCTTTCCTTGCACATCCTGTTCGGGAGGGGGAAAGAGTGTGGGCGGTGCATGGGCGGAGACTGTGCATGTCTGTGTGTGCGGGCAAGGTCTGTGCAGGCCTGCCGGGGGTCTGTACGGGCCTCTCGGGGGTCTGCGCGGGCCTGCCGGGGTCTGTACGGGCCTCTCGGGGGTCTGTGCGGGCCTCTCGGGGGTCTTTGTGTCTGTGTGCAGGCATCGTCCGATGGGACTACAAGTCCAATAGGGCTATGCCTGCTACAATGACAGTGATTAGCCAATGATGGGACAGTAGTAGTCCCATCATCCGGCTAATGTGTTGAATGTAAAAAGAAAAAAAACACAAACATACATACTACATACAACATACTACATACTGTACATACTACATACATACAACATACATACTACATACATACTACATGCATACAACATACATACAGTTATATGAAAAAGTTTGGGCACCCCTATTAATCTTAAGCTTAATGTTTTATAAAAATTGTTTTTATTGCAACAGCTATGTCAATTTCATATATCTAATAACTGTTGGACACAGTAATGTTTCTGCCTTGAAATGAGGTTTATTGTACTAACAGAAAATGTGCAATCTGCATTCAAACAAAATTTGACAGGTGCATAAGTATGAGCACCCCACCAGAAAAGTGACAATAATAATTAGTAGATCCTCCTTTTGCAAAAATAACAGCCTCTAGTTGCTTCCTGTAGCTTTTAATGAGTTCCTGGATCCTGGATGAAGGTATTTTTCACCCCTGAAGAAGTATTGTACCGAAACGCGCGTCGGGGTGGGTTGAAGTCAGCGTGGTTCCCTGCATATACTGGTATGTTCACATTGTGGTTCCATATGGCATGTGCTTAACTTGCACTGTCGGTATGGATCCGTATACACCTTTAGCTTGATGCGTTCTATTTGATGTTACATATTCAGATTATATGCAGAGTTCTCCACCTGGCTCCTTCCTTCCATGTTAATTCTGTCGCGTATCCCCTATTTTTACGCCCACATTCTTTGTTGTTCTTTGTATTTAATAAACTTTCTATGATTTGCATATATTTTGGACAATGGCACTAGTTTTATTTAGTGGTTTTTCATGTAGTATGTACTGTATGTAGTATGTATGTAGTATGTATGTTGTATGTATGTATGTATGTAGTATATAGTATGTTGTATGTATGTAGTATGTATGTAGTATGCATGTAGTATGTTGTATGTAGTATGTATGTATGTAGTATGTATGTAGTATATAGTATGTTGTATGTATGTTGCATGCATGTAGTATGCATGTAGTATGTTGTATGTAGTATGTATGTAGTATATAGTATGTTGTATGTATGTAGTATGTATGTAGTATATAGTATGTTGTATGTATGTAGTATGTATGTACTATATAGTATGTTGTATGTATGTACAGTATGTAGTATGCATGTATTATGTTGTATGTATTATGTATGTATGTATGTGGTATGTATGTAGTATATAGTATGTTGTATGTATGTACAGTATGTAGTATGCATGTATTATGTTGTATGTATTATGTATGTATGTATGTATGTGGTATGTATGTAGTATATAGTATGTTGTATGTATGTTGTATGCATGTAGTATGCATGTAGTATGTTGTATGTAGTATGTATGTATGTAGTATGTATGTAGTATATAGTATGTTGTATGTATGTACAGTATGTAGTATGCATGTATTATGTTGTATGTATTATGTATGTATGTATGTATGTGGTATGTATGTAGTATATAGTATGTTGTATGTATGTTGTATGCATGTAGTATGCATGTAGTATGTTGTATGTAGTATGTATGTATGTAGTATGTATGTAGTATGTATGTAGTATATAGTATGTTGTATGTATGTAGTATGTATGTAGTATATAGTATGTAGTATGTATGTAGTATGTTGTATGTAGTATGTATGTATGTATGTAGTATGTATGTAGTATATAGTATGTTGTATGTATGTTGTATGCATGTAGTATGCATGCAGTATGTTGTATGTAGTATGTATGTATGTATGTAGTATGTATGTAGTATATAGTATGTTGTATGTATGTAGTATGTATGTAGTATATAGTATGTTGTATGTATGTAGTATGTATGTAGTATGTTGTATGTAGTATGTATGTTTGTGGGTTTTTTTTTACATTCAACACATTAGCGGGACGATGGGACTACTACTGTCCCATCATTGGCTAATGTATCAATCACTGTCATTGTAGCAGGCATAGCCTGATGGGACTACATACAGACACAAAGACCCCCAGCAGGCCCGCACAGACCCCGAGAGGCACGCACAGACCCCCAAGAGGCCCGTACAGACCCTGCCCCCACGCACAGACACGCAGTCTCCACCCACACACCGCCCACACATCATGACATCATTTGAGCAACCAATCACAGCCATGCTATTAGTTAACATGGCTAACATGCCTAACAGGATGTGCCCACACTTCTTAGGATCCTCATTGGCTGAATAGAATAAAAATGGCTCATTGCATTATGGGAACTTCCGATTCCAGTATTCAATATTGTAAAAGTATCGGAACTCAGTATCGGAACTCCGATACAGCGAATATCGGCCGATACCTGATATTGCAGTATCGGAATGCTCAACACTAGTGACAACTTATAGATCACTAATCTGACCTCCGGAACCTCCACTAACCCCAAGAATGTGGCTCAGAAATGCTCCATTAAAATGGAGCAGTGGATCCCCATTCTCAGGATCAGTGGGGGTCCTAAAGCTCAAACATCCAGTGATTAGCAGTGATGTGGATAAGGGATTACGTTCTAAGTTGGGAGAACCCATTTATCCTCTTTGGACAAGCCCCCTGGTACGACCCCGGCTATACTTCCTAGGAAAACCTGGCAGCAAATTTTCAATTTCCCTGCAGCGCCTCCACAGGAGAAATGAAGCATTACACGGCATCCATTGAAAACCAGTGTGTGGTCTCTATAGAGCCGGACAGAGCAAGATGCACACTTATTAGTCTGTCCAAGGGTTTTGGATCCAAGACAAAGGGCCCAACCTCTATTATTTCTGAATACTCTATTAGGGGATATAAAAATGGATTTTGTAGACTGGACAATTTTAATTTACCAAAATCCAGAAAACCCCTTTAAATAATTCGATCGTCTCTGCTACATCCGTGTCTATAATTCCTTAACCAAAGGTAAATAATAAAATAAGAAATAATCATCAAACGCATTAACAATACCCGCCGAGCGTATTTACACAGTGAAACATTTAATAGCGCCATTTATGTCTTTAAAAAAAAAAGGGAGGAACGTAAAGAAAGAAAAAAATATACTGCTGGGCAATTTATGTACAATGGGAATGCAAGAAAAAATAAGCGCCGGCATCTTATGAGATTGGGTATAAATAAGTAATGTGTGCATTATTATTACATAAAACCGCTTTGACACAATGCGCCATTCTGTGCGAGGTACAAAGGAACGAGCGGAGGTAGCGGCAAACACAAGGCGAGAAATGCAGAAGTAACACACCGGGGAGCAATCGTTTAGAATTGCAAATGGCCCATCCCCAGCAGCAGCGGCAGAAAACAATGGGAAGATACCAGGTGTGAGCAGCGGCAAAGCTGATAAAGAGGTGCGGGCCGCAGATAAAGGAACGGCGGAGATACATTAGTGTATGAGTACAATCATGTCTGGGAGAGGGAGGTACATCCAATTATAGGGTCATGCTATTAATCAATATAACTGCATACATGACAAGTAATGGGCCAAACAAGTATAATAAAAGCATGAAGTCCAACGGTAGCCAAAAATGGGGCTCACAAGTCATGAGCGCGGCTATGAGCAATCACTGTGTAAGATCAGTGACGAGTCACGATAATGGATTTCCTTGCTTATTAATTACAGATGGTCCTCGTGTCTCTATATGTGGGCAGAAGAACGGCCGCTCACACCATCATCTCCACTGGTTTGGTTATATTTGAAACGAGAAGGTTCCATACGCTATATAAAAAAAACATATCTGCATGTTTTTCTCAATATCTGACATGAAATCAGAATAAACCTTTCCCATTTTAGATCAATTAGGATTACCATAATTATTAATAATTGCCAAATGCCAAAATAATGAGAGCAAGAGAGAGTGATTGAAAGCATTTTATTACTAACTGCAAAGTCAAAAACTTACATACATTTCATTATAGTTGGTACCATTGCCCTTAAACTGAATGACTTGGGTCAAACGTTTGAGATACTGTAAGGGGGTCATAAAAGTGGTCTCGTACCCCAAACACGTCCCGGTTAATTGAATGTATATTGCCGCCTTGTAATGTTGTTAAATCGTGTATTTATGGTTATATGTAATATTCTGTATCTAATGCTGCCATTTGGACATTGATGTTAGGGAAAGTGCAGCACCTCAGTTATGACAGTAGATGGAGGCACGATGGTGTAAAAAATTAATGTAGGAGGTGCCAGTTGTGGATAAATTATGAGTATTTCCTTGTTAGGCCATGTTCACACTATGCAGTTTTTACCGCGGAACCGCCGCGATTTTGCCGCTGCGGGTCCGCAGCAGTTTTCCATGCATGGTACAGTACAATGTTACCCTATGGAAAACAAAAACCGCTGTGCCCACATTGCGGAAAATCACGGAAAAAAACGCGCGGAATTGCTGCGGAAAAAAAGAAGGAGCATGTCACTTCTTTGTGCAGAATCGCAGCGATTCTGCACCCATAGAAATGCATTGATCCGCTTACTTCCCGCATGGGGCTGTGCACACCATGCGGGAAGTAAGCGGATAATGTGCGGGTTATACCCGGGGTGGAGGAGAGGAGACTCTCCTCCAGGCCCCGGGAACCATATTTGAGTAAAAAAAAAAAGAATTAAAATAAAAAAATAATGATATACTCACCTCTGAATTCTCAGCGCTGCACGCGGCCGTCCGGTCTCAGGTTTGCTATGCGACCAGGACCTGCGGTGACGTCGCGGTCACATGACCGTGACATCACGAAGGTCCTCGTCGCACAGCATCTTTGGAACCGGACCGCCGCCTGCAGCGCCGAGGAGATCGGGACGTCAGAGGGTGAGTATATCATGATTTTATTATTTTTAACATTACTATTGATGCTGCATATTGCTGCATATGCAGCATCAATAGTAGGGGTAAAATCCCGCAGCGAAACCCGCAGGACAAACCGCGATAAATCTGCAGGGATAACCGCAGCGGGTTTGCCCTGCAGGTTTATCAAATCCGCTGCGGGAGAACCCGCAGGACAGGACGCAACGTGTGAATGTGGCCTTAGAGTTCAGTGGAGCCAGGGAGCTGAGATAGCTCAGGAGGGCCGGAGAGCCCAGGCAGTCCCGGAGGGCCCTAGAGCCTGGGGCAACACAGTGGGCCCTGTAGTGTTTGAAGCTAGGAGCCCAGATATCCACGGCCAGGAGTTCAGGAATTGCAGCAGCACAGGAATGCAGGTGGCTCTATCATGTGGCAGCTTACTATGTGGGCAGATGCCCTTTTGTCTGGCGTTAAGCGGACATGAGAATCCCTAAGAGTTGTGAAGCTGGACAGGGAGGACGCTGTGACACCGGATACGACGGTCCGATCCGGGAATGTGCCGAAGGACATGAGGGAGTGCACGGGGAAAGTGAAGAATGTAAACTTTGTGGAACCCTATGTTGATGCTGCAAAAGACATGGATGTGCTGAGAGAAGAAACCAGTAAAGTTATCTATTTAAAGTTGAATGTGGACTCTGTCGCAATTTGTGCAACAACGCCAGCAGCAGAACTTCGGCCGCTCAGATGGAACCCTGAAGGTGCAGATGATGTAGCTGAAGGTATGCTGAAAAGGGGACATTGTTTTCATGTAGCGGAAGGCCAGGGCGCATGTAAACAGATATTCTCAGCCATGACTATGGCCCTGGCACTTCCTCACAAAATCCTTCCACAAGCTTCTTCGGAATTTAGGTCCATTCCTCCTGACAAAACTGGTGTAACTGATGCAGGTTTGTAGGTCACCTTGCTCGCATCGGCCTTTTTAGCTTTGCAGATAAATTTTCAATAGGATTGAGATCAGGACTTTGTGATGGCCGCTCAAAAATATTGACACTGTTAACCTTAAGCCACTTTGTTACTATTTTGGCAGTATGCTTTGGCTCATTGTCCATTTGGAAGACCTGTTTCCACCTAAGCTTTAATTTCCTAGCTGATGTGTTGAGATGTTGCTTCAGTATTGCCAAATAATCTGTCTTCTGCCTTTGACACTGTGGACCACTCCCTCCTGCTACTGATTCTCTCATATCTTGGCATCACAGACTTGGCCCTATCCTGGATCTTGTCATATCTAACAGACTGAACATTCAGTGTCTCCCTCTCCCACACCACCTCCTCGCCTCTCTGTTGTGAATTCTGTGGCAGAGTTCACTCCTGTGGTCACAAGTGGTACTTCAGCTGATTCTCTCTGGGAGCTTCCGTTTGTGGAGGAAAGTGGTACTGCAGCTTCTGAGTTTCCTCCCTCAGGTGATCTGCTGAGGTCGTTAGCTGCTTCTCTACTTAACTCCACCTGATGCTTTGATCCATGCTTCCTGTCTATGTTCCAGTGTTGGACTTGTGTTTCTCTGGATCATTCCTGTGGCCTGCTGCTCTGCATAGCTAAGTGCTTCTTTGCTATTTGTTGCTATTTTTTCTGTCCAGCTTGTCTATTTGTTTTGCTGGAAGCTCTGGGACGCAAAGGGTGTACCTCCGTGCCGTTAGTTCGGTACAGAGGGTCTTTTTGCCCCCTTTGCGTGGTTTTCTTTAGGGTTTTGTGTAGACCGCAAAGTTATCTTTCCGATCCTCGTTCCGTCTAGAATATCGGGCCTCACTTTGCTGAATCTATTTCATCCCTACGTTTGTCTTTTCATCTTACAGTCATTATATGTGGGGGGCTGCCCTTTCCTTTGGGGTATTTCTCTGAGGCAAGGTAGGCTTATTTTTCTATCTTCAGGCTAGTTAGTTTCTCAGGCTGTGCCGAGTTGCATAGGGAGCGTTAGGCGCAATCCACAGCTGCCTCTAGTTGTGTTTGGAGAGGATCAGGAATTGCGGTCTACAGAGTTTCCACGTCTCAGAGCTCATTCTATTATTTTGGGTTATTGTCAGATCACTGTATGTGCTCTGATCGCTATGTACATTGTGTTACTGAATTGCCTATCATAACACCTCTCCCCCTGTCTGTCGGTGTTTTTCAAGGCTCGGTTCTAGGACCCCTACTCTTCTCCATCTACCGTTCGGCCTGGGACAGCTCATAGAATCCCATGGTTTGCAGTATCATCTCTACGCCAATGACACACAGATCGACCTATCCAGACCTGACCTCACCTCCTTACTCACCAAAATTCCACACTGTCTGTCTATTATCTCGGCCTTCTTTTCTGCTCGCTTTCTAAAACTGAACATGGACAAAACAAAATTCATAATCTTTCCTCCATCTCAATCTACACCTCCACCGGACCTATCCATCAATGTCAATGGCTGCTTACTTTCAACAGTCCCGCATGCTCGGTGCCTCGGGGTGATCCTCGACTCTGCCCTCTCTTTCAAGCCACATATCCAAGCCCTTACCTACTCCTGCCATCTCAAACTCAAAAATATTTCCCGGATCCGCGCATTCCTTTACCACGAAACCACAAAAACACTAGTGTGCTGTTGTGAATTCTGTTGTCGAACTCCCTCCTGTGGTCGTGAATGGTACTTCGGCGAGTTCTGTCTATGGGCTCCCTCTGGTGGCTGTGAGTGAAGCTGCTGCTTCTGAGGTTCCTTACACAGGTGACGTGGTTTATCCTTTGGTTGACTGCTCTATTTAAATCCTCTCAGATCGTTACTCCATGCCAGCTGTCAATGTTTTAGCATTGGTTCAGTTCGCTCCTGGATCTCTCTGGTGACCTGCCTTCTCCTGCAAAAGCTAAGAAGAAGTGTGTGATAGGATTAGGGCTTGTGGTCAGCAGAGCTCCCACATCCCAGAGCTCGTCCTGTATGAGGTTTAACTATCAGGTCATTCCGGGTGCTCCTAACCACCAGGTCATAACAGTACAGCTGGCCCGAAGTATTAATGCATCTCAATAGAGGGATAAGAGAACTTCTGAGACCATTTTTTTTTCTCTGCACTGTGTTTTGTCTTTCTTTTCCCCTAGACCTTTGGGTGGTTCAGGACACAGGTGTAGATATGGACATTCAAGGTCTGTCCTCTTGTATGGATCATCTCTCTGCAAGGGTACAAAACATTCAAGATTTTGTGGTTCAGAATCCTATGTTAGAGCCTAAAATTCCTATTCCTGACTTATTTTCTGGGGATAGATCTAGGTTCTTGAATTTCAAAAATAATTGTAAACTGTTTCTAGCTTTGAAACCCCGCTCCTCTGGTGACCCTGTTCAACAGGTAAAAATCATTATTTCTTTGTTGCGTGATGACCCTCAAGACTGGGCATTTTCCCTTGCGCCAGGAGATCCGGCATTGCGTGATGTTGATGCATTTTTTCTGGCGCTTGGATTGCTTTATGATGAACCTAATTCAGTGGATCAGGCAGAAAAAATCTTGCTGGCTTTGTGTCAGGGTCAGGATGAAGCGGAGGTGTACTGTCAGAAGTTTAGAAAGTGGTCTGTGCTTACTCAGTGGAATGAATGTGCCCTGGCGGCAATTTTCAGAAAGGGTCTTTCTGAAGCCCTTAAGGATGTCATGGTGGGATTTCCCATGCCTGCTGGTCTGAATGAGTCTATGTCCTTGGCCATTCAGATCGATCGGCGCTTGCGTGAGCGCAAAGCTGTGCACCATCTGGCGGTATTCTCTGAGCATAGGCCTGAGCCTATGCAGTGTGATAGGACTTTGACCAGAGCTGAACGGCAAGAACACAGACGTCGGAATGGGCTGTGTTTTTACTGTGGTGAATCCACTCATGCTATTTCCGATTGTCCTAAGTGCACTAAGCGGTTCGCTAGATCTGCCATCATTGGTACGGTACAGTCTAAATTTCTTTTGTCCGTTACTCTGATTTGCTCTCTGACGTCCTATTGTGTAATGGCATTTGTGGATTCAGGCGCTGCCCTGAATTTGATGGATTTGGAGATTGCCAGGCGCTGTGGTTTTTTCTTGGAGCCCTTGCAGTATCCAACTCCATTGAGAGGAATTGATGCTACGCCTTTGGCCAAGAATAAGCCTCAGTACTGGACTCAATTGATCATGTGCATGGCTCCTGCACATCAGGAGAATATTCGCTTTTTGGTGTTGCATAATCTGCATGATGTGGTCGTTTTGGGGTTGCCATGGCTACAGGTCCATAATCCAGTGTTGGATTGGAAATCTATGTCTGTGTCCAGCTGGGGTTGTCAGGGGGTACATGGTGATGTTCCATTGCTCTCAATTTCACCTTCCACTCCTTCTGAAGTTCCTGAGTTTTTATCAGATTACCGGGATGTATTTGAAGAGCCCAAATCTGGTGCCCTACCTCCTCATAGGGATTGCGACTGTGCTATTGATTTGATTCCTGGTAGAAAGTTTCCTAAGGGCCGTCTGTTTAATTTATCTGTGCCAGAGCACGCCGCTATGCGGAGTTATATAAAGGAATCCTTGGAGAAGGGTCATATTCGCCCGTCGTCATCACCGCTGGGAGCAGGGTTCTTTTTTGTGGCCAAGAAGGATGGTTCTTTGAGACCTTGTATTGATTATCGCCTTCTCAATAAGATCACAGTCAAATTTCAGTACCCTTTGCCGCTGCTGTCTGATTTATTTGCTCGGATTAAGGGGGCTAGTTGGTTCACCAAGATAGATCTTCGTGGTGCGTATAATCTTGTGCGAATTAAACAGGGTGATGAATGGAAGACGGCATTTAATACGCCCGAGGGCCATTTTGAGTACCTGGTTATGCCATTCGGGCTTTCTAATGCTCCATCTGTGTTTCAGTCCTTTATGCATGACATCTTCCGAGAGTACCTGGATAGATTCATGATTGTCTATTTGGATGACATTTTGGTCTTTTCGGATGATTAGGAGTCTCATGTGAAGCAGGTCAGAATGGTGTTCCAGGTCCTTCGTGTGAATTCCTTGTTTGTGAAGGGGTCAAAGTGTCTCTTTGGAGTTCAGAAGGTTTCATTTTTGGGTTACATTTTTTCCCCTTCTACTATCGAGATGGACCCTGTTAAAGTTCAGGCCATTTACGATTGGACTCAGCCGACATCTGTGAAGAGCTTGCAGAAGTTTCTGGGCTTTGCTAATTTTTATCGTCGCTTCATCGCTAACTTTTCCAGTGTTGCTAAGCCGTTGACTGATTTGACCAAGAAAGGTGCTGATGTGGTCAATTGGTCCTCTGCGGCTGTAGAGGCTTTTCAGGAGTTGAAGCGTCGTTTTGCTTCTGCCCCTGTGTTGTGCCAGCCAGATGTTTCGCTTCCTTTTCAGGTGGAGGTTGATGCTTCTGAAATTGGAGCTGGGGCCGTTTTGTCGCAAAGAAGTTCTGATGGCTCGGTGATGAAACCCTGTGCCTTCTTTTCTAGAAAATTCTCACCTGCTGAGCGCAATTATGATGTGGGCAATCGGGAGTTGTTGGCCATGAAGTGGGCATTCGAGTAGTGGCGACATTGGCTTGAAGGAGCTAAACATCGCGTGGTGGTCTTGACGGATCACAAGAATTTAACTTATCTCGAGTCTGCCAAACGGTTGAATCCTAGACAGGCTCGATGGTCGCTCTTTTTCTCCCGTTTTGATTTTGTGGTTTCATACCTTCCGGGATCTAAGAATGTGAAGGCTGACGCCCTGTCAAGGAGTTTTGTGCCTGACTCTCCGGGTGTTCCGGAGCCGGCGGGTATTCTTAAAGAACGGGTAATTTTGTCTGCCATTTCCCCTGATTTGCGGCGTGTGCTGCAAAAGTTTCAGGCTGATAGACCTGACCATTGTCCTACGGAGAAACTGTTTGTCCCTGATAGATGGAATAGTAGAGTTATCTCGGAGATTCATTGTTCAGTATTGGCTGGTCATCCTGGAATCTTTGGTACCAGAGATTTAGTGGCTAGATCCTTTTGGTGGCCTTCTTTGTCACGGGATGTGCGTTCTTTTGTGCAGTCCTGTGGGATTTGTGCTCGGGCTAAGCCCTGCTGTTCTCGTGCCAGTGGGTTGCTTTTGCCCTTGCCGATCCCGAAGAGGCCCTGGACGCATATTTCCATGGATTTTATTTCTGATCTCCCTGTTTCTCAAAAGATGTCGGTCATTTGGGTGGTTTGTGATCGCTTCTCTAAGATGGTCCATTTGGTGCCCTTGTCTAAACTGCCTTCCTCCTCTGATTTGGTGCCAATGTTTTTCCAGCATGTGGTTCGTTTGCATGGCATTCCAGAGAACATCGTCTCGGACAGAGGTTCCCAGTTTGTTTCGAGGTTTTGGCGGTCCTTTTGCGCTAAGATGGGCATTGATTTGTCTTTTTCTTCGGCTTTCCATCCTCAGACTAATGGCCAAACCGAACGAACTAATCAGACTTTGGAGACATATCTGAGATGCTTTGTTTCTGCTGATCAGGATGATTGGGTGTCTTTCTTGCCTTTGGCTGAGTTCGCCCTTAATAATCGGGCCAGCTCGGCTACTTTAGTTTCTCCTTTTTTCTGTAATTCTGGTTTCCATCCTCGCTTCTCTTCAGGGCAGGTTGTGCCTTCGGACTGTCCTGGTGTGGATGCGGTGGTGGACAGGTTGCAGCAGATTTGGACTCATGTGGTGGACAATTTGACATTGTCCCAGGAGAAGGCTCAACGTTTCGCTAACCGCCGGCGTTGTGTTGGTCCCCGACTTCGTGTTGGGAATTTGGTTTGGTTGTCATCTCGTCACGTTCCTATGAAGGTTTCCTCTCCTAAGTTTAAGCCTCGTTTCATTGGACTATATAAGATTTCTGAAGTTCTTAATCCTGTGTCATTTCGTTTGGATCTTCCAGCTTCTTTTGCCATCCATAATGTGTTCCATAGGTCGTTGTTGCGGAGATACGTGGCGCCTATGGTTCCCTCCGTTGATCCTCCTGCCCCGGTGTTGGTCGAGGGGGAGTTGGAGTATGTGGTGGAGAACATTTTGGATTCTCGTGTTTCGAGACGGAAACTCCAGTACCTGGTCAAGTGGAAGGGTTATGGTCAGGAAGATAATTCCTGGGTTTTTGCCTCTGATGTTCATGCTGCCGATCTTGTTCGTGCCTTTCATTTGGCTCATCCTGATCGACCTGGGGGCTCTGGTGAGGGTTCGGTGACCCCTCCTCAAGGGGGGGGTACTGTTGTGAATTCTGTTGTCGAACTCCCTCCTGTGGTCATGAATGGTACTTCGGCGAGTTCTGTCTATGGGCTCCCTCTGGTGGCTGTGAGTGAAGCTGCTGCTTCTGAGGTTCCTTACACAGGTGACGTGGTTTATCCTTTGGTTGACTGCTCTATTTAAATCCTCTCAGATCGTTACTCCATGCCAGCTGTCAATGTTTTAGCATTGGTTCAGTTCGCTCCTGGATCTCTCTGGTGACCTTCCTTCTCCTGCAGAAGCTAAGTTTCTGATAGTCATTATTTGTTCATTGTTTTCTTGTCCAGCTGGTTTTCATGATTTTGTCTTGCTAGCTGGAAGCTCTGGGATGCAGGATGGCCCCTCCGCACCGTGAGTCGGTGCGGAGGTCCTTTTTGCACACTCTGCGTGGTCTTTTGTAGTTTTTTGTGCTGATCGCAAAGTTACCTTTCCTATCCTCTGTCTATTTAGTAAGTCTGGCCTCCCTTTGCTGATACCTGTTTCATTTCTGTGTTTGTGACTTTCATCTTTACTCACAGTCAATATATGTGGGGGGCTTCCTTTACCTTTGGGGAATTTCTCTGAGGCAAGGTAGGCTTTATTTTCTATCTCTAGGGCTAGATAGTTCTTAGGCTGTGATGAGGCGCCTAGGTCTGGACAGGAGCGCTCCACGGCTATTTTTAGTGTGTGTGATAGGATTAGGGCTTGTGGTCAGCAGAGCTCCCACATCCCAGAGCTCGTCCTGTATGAGGTTTAACTATCAGGTCATTCCGGGTGCTCCTAACCACCAGGTCATAACAGTGTGCACCCTTATCATCTACCGCCTTGACTATTCCATCCTCCGACTCTCTGGCCTCCCCTCTAGCACTCTGGCACCACTCAAATCCATCCCACACTCTGCTGCCTGACTAATCTACCTGTCTCCCTACTATTCCCCAGCCTCTCCCCTATGCTAAGCCCTTCACTGGCTTCCTATCGTCCAGAGACTCCAGTTCAAAACCCTTACTATGACATACAAAGCCATCCACAACCAGTCTCCTCCACATGTGACATGGTTTCCCGGTACTTACCTACACGCAACCTTCGATCCTCACAAGATCTCCTTCTCTATTCCCCTCTTATCTCTTCTTCCCACAACCGCATCCAAGACTTCTTCCGTGCTTCCCTCATACTCTGGAACTCTCTACCCCAACACATCAGATTCTCGCCTACCATAGAAACCTTCAAAAAGAACCTGAAGACTCACCTCTTCCGACAAGCCTACAGCATGCAGTGATCCTCAACCTACTGAACCGCCGCACAACCAGCTCTACCCTCTACTAGTGTATCCTCACCCATCCCCTGCAGACTGTGAGCCCTCGCGGGCAGGGTCCTCCCTCCTTCTGCAGCCGTTATTGCCTTGTTTTTTGCACATGTTTATTGCATTTGTCTATATTTGCCCCCTTTTTCACATGCAAAGCGCCATGGAATAAATGGCACTATAAAAAATGTATAATTATAATCATAATCTTCTTTTCCCATGATGCCATCTATTTTGTGAAGTGCATAAGTTCCTCCTGCAGAAAAATAACCACACAACATGATGCTGCTTGATGCTGCCACCCCCGTGTTTCACAGTTGGGATGGTGTTCTTAACCTTCCAAGCTTCTCCCTTTTTCCTCCAAATGTAACGATGGTCATTACGCCCTAAAAAGACGTCTCCAAATATAAGGTCTTTGTTCCTGTGTGCATTTGCAAACATTAATCTGACTTTTTATGTTTCTTTTGGAGTAATGGCTTCTTTGAGGCAGAGTGGCCTTTCAGCTCATCTTGATACAGTACTTGTTTCACTGTGGATGTTGACACAATCTTACCAGCTTCCACCATCATCTTCAAAAGGTCTTTTGCTTTTTTTCCTTTGGTTGATAATTGATATGCACATGTCGGACAAAAAAAAGAACATTCATCCCTGGGACACAGAACCCATCTTCTTCCTGAGCGGTATGATGGCCGGACATTCCCATCTTGTTTGTACTTGCATATATTTGTTTGTACAGATGAACAAGGCACCTTCAGGAATTTTGAAATTGTACCCAAGGATGAGCCAGACTTGTGCAAGTCCACAAATCTCTTCCTGATATCTTGGCTGATGTCTTGAGACTTTCCCATGATGTTACACAAAGAGGCAGTGTGTTTTAGGCGTGCATTAAATACATCCACAGGTGTGTTTCTAATTTACTCAAAAACCTATCAGAAGCTTCCACAGACGCATGATATCATCATATTCGCAGAATTGTTCAAAGGCACAGTAATCTTAGTGTATATAAACTTTTTACTTTCCAGTAAGTAATAAAAATGCCTTAAACATTCTCTCTCTCATAATTCTGGCATTTGGCAAATATACAGTTGTGTAAAAAAAACTTGCCTGAATTCCTATTCTTTTGCATTTTTGTCACACTTAAATTTTGCAGATCACCAAACAGATTTAAATATTAGACAAAAGTAACACAAATAAAGACAAAATACAATTTTTAAATAGAAATCCAAACCTACAGGGCCCTGTTTGAAAAAGCAACCAACCCCTCCCTTAACCCCTTCATGACTCAGCCTATTTTGACCTTAATGACCTGGCCATTTTTTGCAATTCTGACCAGTGCCCATTTATGAGGTAATAACTCAGGAACGCTTCAACGGATCCCAGCGATTCTCAGACTGTTTTTTCGTGACATATTGGGCTTCATGTTAGGGGTAAATTTAGGTCGATAATTTCTGCGTTTATTTGTGAAAAAAATGGAAATTTGGCGAAAATTTTGAAAATTTCGCAATTTTTACATTTTGAATTTTTATTCTGTTAAACCAGAAAGTTAGGTGACACAAAATAGTTAATAAATAACATTTCCCACATGTCTACTTTACATCAGCACAATTTTGGAAACAAAATTTTTTTTTTGCTAGGAAGTTATAAGGGTTAAAATTTGACCAGTGATTTCTCATTTTTACAACAAAATTTACAAAACCATTTTTTTAGGGACAACCTCACATTTGAAGTCAGTTTGAGGGTTCCATATGGCTGAAAATACCCAAAAGTGACACCATTCTAAAAACTGCACCCCTCATGGTGCTCAAAACCACATTCAAGAAGTTTATTAACTGTTGTGAATTCGGTTGTCGGGCTCCCTCCTGTGGTCATGAATGGTACTTCGGCTGGTTCTGTCCATGGACTTCCTCTGGTGGGTGTTTCTGAGTTTCACAGGTGACGAGGTTAATTCGTTAGCTGCTGCTCTATTTAACTCCACTTGGATCTTTGCTCCATGCCACCTGTCAATGTTCCAGTATTGGTCTAGTTCACTCCTGGATCGTTCTTGTGACCTGTCTTCCCATCAGAAGCTAAGTTCCAGCTTGTATTTCTTTGGTTTGCTATTTTTCTGTCCAGTTTGCTATTTAATTTGTTGTCTTGCTTGCTGGAAGCTCTGGGACGCAGAGGGAGCGCCTCCGCACCGTGAGTCGGTGCGGAGGGTCTTTTTGCGCCCTCTGCGTGGTCTTTTTGTAGGTTTTTGTGCTGACCGCAAAGTAACCTTTCCTATCCTCGGTCTGTTCAGTAAGTCGGGCCTCACTTTGCTAAATCTATTTCATCTCTGTGTTTGTATTTTCATCTTTACTCACAGTCATTATATGTGGGGGGCTGCCTTTTCCTTTGGGAAATTTCTCTGAGGCAAGGTAGGCTTTATTTTTCTATCTTCAGGGCTAGCTAGTTTCTTAGGCTGTGCCGAGTTGCATAGGGAGCGTTAGGCGCAATCCACGGCTATTTCTAGTGTGTTTGATAGGTTTAGGGATTGCGGTCAGCAGAGTTCCCACGTCCCAGAGCTCGTCCTTATTATCAGTAACTATCAGGTCATTCCGTGTGCTCTTAACCACCAGGTCCATTATTGTCCTGACCACCAGGTCATAACAGTACAGGTGGCCCAAAGTACTAATGCATCTCAATAGAGGGATAAGAGAAGTTCTGAGACCAATTTTTATTTCTTTGCAGTGTGTTTTGTCTCTATTTCCCCCTTTACCTCTGGGTGGTTCAGGACACTGGTGTAAACATGAACATTCAAGGTCTGTCCTTTTGGATGGATAATCTCACTACAAGGATACAAAACATTCAAGATTTTGAGGTTCAGAATCCGATGTCAGAGCCTAGGATTCCAATTCCTGATTTGTTTTTTGGTGATAGATCTAAGTTCTTGAATTTCAAAAATAATTGTAAATTGTTTCTTGCCTTGAAACCTCGCTCCTCAGGTGACCCTGTTCAACAAGTAAAGATCATTATTTCTTTGTTACGTGGTGACCCTCAAGACTGGGCATTTTCCCTTGCGCCAGGAGATCCGGCATTGCGTGATGTTGATGCATTTTTCCTGGCGCTTGGATTGCTTTATGACGAACCTAATTCAGTGGATCAGGCAGAGAAAATCTTGCTGGCTTTGTGTCAGGGTCAGGATGAAGCGGAGGTGTGCTGTCAGAAGTTTAGAAAGTGGTCTGTGCTTACTCAGTGGAATGAATGTGCCCTGGCGGCAATTTTCAGAAAGGGTCTTTCTGAAGCCCTTAAGGATGTCATGGTGGGATTTCCCACGCCTGCTGGTCTGAATGAGTCTATGTCCTTGGCCATTCAGATCGATCGGCGCTTGCGTGAGCGCAAAGCTGTGCACCATTTGGCGGTATTCTCTGAGCATAGGCCTGAGCCTATGCAGTGTGATAGGACTTTGACCAGAGCTGAACGGCAAGAACACAGACGTCGGAATGGGCTGTGTTTTTACTGTGGTGAATCCACTCATGCTATTTCCGATTGTCCTAAGTGCACTAAGCGGTTCGCTAGATCTGCCATCATTGGTACGGTACAGTCTAAATTTCTTTTGTCCGTTACTCTGATTTGCTCTCTGACGTCCTATTGTGTAATGGCATTTGTGGATTCAGGCGCTGCCCTGAATTTGATGGACTTGGAGATTGCCAGGCGCTGTGGTTTTTTCTTGGAGCCCTTGCAGTATCCTATTCCATTGAGAGGAATTGATGCTACGCCTTTGGCCAAGAATAAGCCTCAGTACTGGACTCAATTGACCATGTGCATGGCTCCTACACATCAGGAGAATATTCGCTTTTTGGTGTTGCATAATCTGCATGATGTGGTCGTTTTGGGGTTGCCATGGCTACAGGTTCATAATCCAGTATTGGACTGGAAATCTATGTCTGTGTCCAGCTGGGGTTGCCAGGGGGTACATGGTGATGTTCCATTTTTGTCAATTTCGTCTTCCACTCCTTCTGAAGTTCCAGAGTTTTTGTCGGATTATCGGGATGTATTTGATGAGCCCAAAGCCAGTGCCCTACCTCCTCATAGGGATTGCGATTGTGCAATAATTTGATTCATGGTAGTAAGTTTCCTAAGGGCCGATTGTTCAATTTATCTGTGCCAGAACACGCCGCTATGCGGAGTTATATAAAAGAATCCTTGGAGAAAGGCCATATTCGCCCGTCGTCATGACCGTTAGGAGCAGGGTTCTTTTTTGTGGCCAAGAAGGATGATTCTTTGAGACCTTGTATTGATTACCGCCTTCTTAATAAAATTACTGTCAAATTTCAGTATCCTTTGCCGTTGCTGTCTGATTTGTTTGCTCGTATTAAAGGGGCTAGTTGGTTCACCAAGATAGATCTTCGAGGGGCGTATAATCTTGTGCGTATTAAACAAGGCGATGAATGGAAAACAGCATTTAATACGCCCGAGGGCCATTTTGAGTACCTGGTTATGCCATTCGGGCTTTCCAATGCTCCATCAGTATTTCAGTCCTTTATGCATGGCATCTTCCGAGAGTACCTGGATAAATTCCTGATTGTGTATTTGGATGATATTTTGGTCTTTTCGGATGATTGGGAGTCTCATGTGAAGCAGGTCAGAATGGTGTTCCAGGTCCTTCGTGCGAATTCCTTGTTTGTGAAAGGGTCAAAGTGTCTCTTTGGAGTTCAGAAGGTTTCATTTTTGGGGTTCATTTTTTCCCCTTCTACTATCGAGATGGACCCTGTTAAAGTCCAGGCCATTTACGATGGACTCAGCCGACATCTGTGAAGAGCCTGCAAAAGTTCCTGGGCTTTGCTAATTTTTATCGGCGCTTCATCGCTAATTTTTCTACTGTTGCTAAACCGTTGACTGATTTGACCTAGAAGGGTGCTGATGTGGTCAATTGGTCTTCTGCGGCTGTAGAGGCTTATCAGGAGTTGAAGCGTTGTTTTTCTTCTGCCCCTGTGTTGTGCCAGCCAGATGTTTCGCTTCCGTTTCAGGTTGAGGTTGATGCTTCTGAGATTGGAGAAGGCTGTTTTGTCGCAAAGAAGTTCTGATGGCTCGGTGATGAAGCCATGTGCTTTCTTTTCTAGAAAGTTCTCGCCTGCTGAGCGTAACTATGATGTTGGTAATCGTGAATTGTTGGCCATGAAGTGGGCATTCGAGGAGTGGCGTCATTGGCTGGAAGGAGCCAAGCATCGCGTGGTGGTCTTGACAGATCACAAGAATTTGACTTATCTTGAGTCTGCCAAACGGTTGAATCCGAGACAGGCTCGATGGTCGTTATTTTTCTCCCGTTTTGATTTTGTGGTTTCGTACCTTCCGGGCTCTAAGAATGTGAAGGCTGATGCCCTGTCAAGGAGTTTTGTGCCTGACTCTCCGGGTGTTCCGGAGCCGGCGGATATTCTCAAAGAGGGGGTAATTTTGTCTGCCATCTCCCCTGATTTGCGGCGGGTGCTTAAAAAATTTCAGGCTGATAGACCTGACCGTTGCCCAGCGGAAAAACTGTTTGTCCCTGATAGATGGAATAGTAGAGTTATCTCTGAGATTCATTGTTCAGTGTTGGCTGGGCATCCTGGAATCTTTGGTACCAGAGATTTGGTGGCTAGATCCTTCTGGTGGCCGTCTTTGTCGCGGGATGTGCGTTCTTTTGTGCAGTCCTGTGGGACTTGTGCTCGGGCTAAGCCCTGCTGTTCTCGTGCCAGTGGGTTGCTTTTGCCCTTGCCGGTCCTGAAGAGGCCCTGGACGCATATTTCTATGGATTTTATTTCGGATCTCCCCGTCTCTCAAAAGATGTCGGTCATTTGGGTGGTTTGTGATCGCTTTTCTAAGATGGTCCATTTGGTACCTTTGTCTAAATTGCCTTCCTCCTCTGATTTGGTGCCATTATTTTTCCAGCATGTGGTTCGTTTACATGGTATCCCGGAGAACATCGTTTCTGACAGAGGTTCCCAGTTTGTTTCAAGGTTTTGGCAATCCTTTTGTGCTAGGATGGGCATTGATTTGTCTTTTTCCTCGGTTTTCCATCCTCAGACAAATGGCTAAACCGAACGAACTAATCAAACTTTGGAAACATATCTGAGATGCTTTGTTTCTGCTGATCAGGATGATTGGGTGTCCTTTTTGCCGCTGGCTGAGTTCGCCCTTAATAATCAGGCCAGCTCGGCTACTTTTGTTTCTCCGTTTTTCTGCAATTCTGGTTTCCATTCTCGTTTCTCTTCAGGGCAGGTTGAGTCTTCAGACTGTCCTGGTGTAGATACTGTGGTGGATAGGTTGCAGCAGATTTGGACTCATGTGGTGGACAATTTGACATTGTCCCAGGAGAAGGCTCAACGTTTCGCTAACCGCCGGCGCTGTGTGGGTCCCCGACTTCGTGTTGGGGATTTGGTTTGGTTATCGTCTCGTTATGTTCCTATGAAGGTTTCCTCTCCTAAGTTTAAGCCTCGTTTCATTGGTCTGTATAAGATTTCTGAGGTTATCAATCCTGTGTCATTTCTTTTGGCCCTTCCTGCTTCTTTTGCCATCCATAATGTGTTCCATAGGTCGTTATTGCGGAGATACGTGGCGCCTGTGGTTCCATCCGTTGATCCTCCTGCCCCGGTGTTAGTTGAGGGGGAGTTGGAGTATGTGGTGGAGAAGATTTTGGATTCTCGTGTTTCGAGACGGAAACTCCAGTACCTGGTCAAGTGGAAGGGTTATGGTCAGGAAGATAATTCCTGGGTTTTTGCCTCTGATGTTCTTGCTGCCGATCTGGTTCGTGCCTTTCATTTGGCTCATCCTGGTCGGCCTGGGGGCTCTGGTGAGGGTTCGGTGACCCCCTCCTCAAGGGGGGGGTACTGTTGTGAATTCGGTTGTCGGGCTCCCTCCTGTGGTCATGAATGGTACTTCGGCTGGTTCTGTCCATGGATTTCCTCTGGTGGGTGTTTCTGAGTTTCACAGGTGACGAGGTTAATTCGTTAGCTGCTGCTTTATTTAACTCCACTTAGATCTTTGCTCCATGCCACCTGTCAATGTTCCAGTATTGGTCTAGTTCACTCCTGGATCGTTCTTGTGACCTGTCTTCCCATCAGAAGCTAAGTTCCAGCTTGTATTTCTTTGGTTTGCTATTTTTCTGTCCAGCTTGCTATTTAATTTTGTTGTCTTGCTTGCTGGAAGCTCTGGGACGCAGAGGGAGCGCCTCCGCACCGTGAGTCGTGCGGAGGGTCTTTTTGCGCCCTCTGCGTGGTCTTTTTGTAGGTTTTTGTGCTGACCGCAAAGTAACCTTTCCTATCCTCGGTCTGTTCAGTAAGTCGGGCCTCACTTTGCTAAATCTATTTCATCTCTGTGTTTGTATTTTCATCTTTACTCACAGTCATTATATGTGGGGGGCTGCATTTTCCTTTGGGAAATTTCTCTGAGGCAAGGTAGGCTTTATTTTTCTATCTTCAGAGCTAGCTAGTTTCTTAGGCTGTGCCGAGTTGCATAGGGAGCGTTAGGCGCAATCCACGGCTATTTCTAGTGTGTTTGATAGGTTTAGGGATTGCGGTCAGCAGAGTTCCCACGTCCCAGAGCTCGTCCTTATTATCAGTAACTATCAGGTCATTCCGTGTGCTCTTAACCACCATTATTGTCCTGACCACCAGGTCATAACAATTAACCTTTCAGGTGCTTCACAGCAGCAGAAGCAACATGGAAGAAAAAAATGAACATTTAACTTTTTAGTCACAAAAATGATCTTTTAGCAACAATTTTTTTATTTTTCCAAGGGTAAAAGGAGAAACTGGAACACGAAAGTTGTTGTCCAATTTGTCCTGAGTACGCTGATACCTCAAATGTGGGGGTAAACCACTGTTTGGGTGCACGGCAGGGCTCGAAAGGGAAGGAGCGCCATTTGACTTTTTTAATGAAAAATTGGCTCCAATCTTTAGCGGACACCATGTCGCGTTTGGAGAGCCCCTGTGTGCCTAAACATTGGAGCTCCCCCACAAAGGACCCCATTTTGGAAACTATACGCCCCAAGTAACTTATCTAGATACATAGTGAGCACTTTAAACCCCCAGGTGCTTCACAAATTGATCCATAAAAATGAAAAACTCCTTTTTTTCACAAAAAAATTCTTTTAGCCTCAATTTTTTCATTTTCACATGGGCAACAGGATAAAATGAATCCTAAAATTTGTTGGGCAATTTGTCCTGAGTACACCGATACCTCACATGTGGGGGTAAACCACTGTTTATGCACATGGTAAGGCTCGGAAGGAAAGGAGCACCATTTGACTTTTTGAATAAAAAATTATCTCCATCGTTAACAGACACCATGTCAAGTTTGGAGAGCCCCTGTGTGCCTAAACATTGGAGCTCCCCCATAAGTGACCCCATTTTGGAAACTAGACCCCCCAAGGAACTTATCTAGATGCATAGTGAGCATTTTAAACCCTCAGGTGCTTCACAAATTGTGCCGTAAACATGAAAAAGTACTTTTTTTTCACAAAAAAATTATTTTCGCCTCAATTTTTTCATTTTCACATAGGCAACAGGATAAAATGGATCCAAAAATTTGTTGGGCAATTTCTCCTGAGTACGTCAATACCTCATATGTGGGGGTAAACCACTGTTTGGGCGCACAGCAAGGCTCGGAAGGGAAGGCGCGCCATTTGACTTTTTGAATGGAAAATTAGCTCCAATCATTAGCGGACACCATGTCGCATTTGGAGAGCCCCTGTGTGCCTAAACATTAGAGCTCCCCCACAAGTGACCCCATTTTAGAAACTAGGCCCCCCAAGGAACTTATCTAGATGCATAGTGAGCACTTTAAACCCCCAGGTGCTTCACAGAAGTTTATAACACAGAGCCGTGAAAATAAAAAATAATTTTTCTTTCCTCAAAAATTATTTTTCAGCCCGCAATTTTTTATTTTCCCAAGGGTAACAGAAGAAATTTGACCCCAAGAGTTGTTGTTCAGTTTCTCCTGAGTACACTGATACCCCATATGTGGGGGTAATCCACTGTTTGGGCACATGCCGGGGCTCAGAAGTGAAGTAGTGACGTTTTGAAATGCAGACTTTGATGGAATCCTCTGCGTTGCATTTGCAGAGCCCCTGATGTGCCTAAACAGTAGAAACTCCCCACAAGTGACCCCATTTTGGAAACTAGACCCCAAAAGAACTTATCTAGATGTATGGTGAGCACTTTGATCCCCCAAGTGCTTCACAGAAGTTTATGATGCAGAGCCGTGAAAATAATAAATACGTTTTCTTTCCTCAAAAATAATTTTTTAGCCCAGAATTTTTTATTTTTACAAGGGTAACAGGAGAAATTTGACCCCAAAAGTTGTTGTCCAGTTTCTCCTGAGTATGCTGATACCCCATGTGTGGGGGTAAACCACTGTTTGGGCACATGCCGGGACTCGGAAGTGAAGTAGTGACGTTTTGAAAGGCAGACTTTGATGGAATGCTCTGCGGGCGTAACGTTGCGTTTGCAGAGCCCCTGATGTGCCTAAACAGTAGAAATCCCCACAAGTGACCCCATTTTGGAAACTAGACCCCCAAAGGAACTTATCTAGATGTGTGGTGAGCACTTTAAACTCCCAAGTGCTTCACAGAAGTTTATAACGCAGAGCCGTGAAAATAAAAAATCATTTTTCTTTCCTCAAAAATAAATTTTAGCCCGCAATTTTTTATTTTCCCAAGGGTAACAGGAGAAATTGGACCCCAAGAGTTGTTGTCCAGTTTCTCCTGAGTACGCTGATACCCCACTGTTTGGGCACATGTCGGGGCTCGGAAGGGAGAGAGCACCATTTGACTTTTTCAACGTAAGATTGGCTGGAATCAATGGTGGCGCCATGTCGCGTTTGGAGACCCCCTGATGTGCCTAAACAGTGGAAACCCCTCAATTCTAACTCCAACACTAACCCCAACACACCCCTAACCCTAATCCCAACCCTAACCACAACCCTAACCCCAACACACCCCTAACCCTAGTCTTAACCCTAATTCCAACCCTAACTCTAATTCCAGCCCCAACCCTAAGGCTATGTGCCCACGTTGCGGATTTGTGTGCGGATTTTTCCTCACCGTCTTTGAAAAATCTGCAGGTAAAACGTACTGCGCTTTACCTGCGGATTTCCAATGTTTTTTGTATGGATTTCACCTGTGGATTCCTATTATGGAGCAGGTGTAAAACGCTGCAGAATCCGCACAAAGAATTGATATGCTGCGGAAAATACAACGCAGCTTTTCCGTGCTGTATTTTCCACACCATGGGCACAGCGGATTTGGTTTCCATATGTTTACATGGTACTGTACACCTGATGGAACACTGCTACAAATCCGCAGCGACCAATCCGCTGTGAATCCACAGCCAAATCCGTACCGTGTGCACATAGCCTAATTCTAACCCTAATTCCAACCCTACCCCTAATTCTAACCCTAACTGCAACCCTAACCCTAATTGCAACCCTAACCCTAATTGCAACCCTAACCCTATTTCTAACCCTAATTCTAACCCTAATTCTAACCCTAGCCCTAAGTGCAACCCTAGCCCTAAGTGCAACCCTAGCCCTAAGTGCAACACTAACCCTAAGTGCAACACTAACCCTAAGTGCAACCCCAACCCTAAGTGCAACCCTAAGTGCAACCCTAACCATAAGTGCAACCCTAACCCTAAGTGCAACCCTAAGTGCAACGATATCCCTAAGTGCAACCCTAATCCTAAGTGCAACCCTAAGTGCAACGATATCCCTAAAGGTACCGTCACACTCAGCAACTTTGCAAAGAGAACGACAATGATCCGTGACGTTGCAGCGTCCTGGATAGCGATCTCATTGTGTTTGACACGCAGCAGCGATCTGGATCCCGCTGTGCCATCGCTGGTCGGAGCTAGAAGTCCAGAACTTTATTTCGTCGCCAGGTTGGCGTGTATCGTCATGTTTGACATCAAAAGCTATGACGCCAGCAATGTTTTACATGGAGCTAACAACCAGAGAGAACGAGAAGTGAGTCGCCGTTACGTCACTGGATCGCTCCTGCATCGTTCTGGAGTTGCTGTGTTTGACGTCTCTACAGCGACCTAAACAGCGACGCTCCAGCGATCTAGTTTAGGTCGGCTCGTTGTCTATAATGCTGCAGCGTCGCTGAGTGTGACGGTACCTTTAGTGCAACCCTAACCCTAAGTGCAACCCTAAGTGCAACCCTAACCCTAAATGCAACCCTAAGTGCAACCCTAGCCCTAAGTGCAACCCTAACCCTAAGTGCAACCCTAACCCTAAGTGCAACCCTAACCCTAAGTGCAACCCTATCCCTAAGTGCAACCCTAACCTCAAGTGCAACTCTAGCCCTATTTGCAACCCTAACCCTAAGTGCAACCCTAACCCTAAGTGCAACCCTATCCCTAAATGCAACCCTATCCCTAAGTGCAACGATATCCCTAAGTGCAACCCTAACCCTAAGTGCAACGATATCCCTAAGTGCAACCCTAACCCTAAGTGCAACCCTAAGTGCAACCCTAACCCTAAGTGCAACCCTAAGTGCAACCCTAACCCTAAGTGCAACCCTAGCCCTAAGTGCAACCCTAACCCTAAGTGCAACCCTAAGTGTAACCCTAACCCTAAGTGCAACCCTAGCCCTAAGTGCAACCCTAACCCTAAGTGCAACCTTAACCCTAAGTGCAACCCTAAGTGCAACCCCAACCCTAAGTGCAACCCCAACCCTAAGCGCAACCCTAAGTGCAACCCTAGCCCTAAGTAAAAACCCTAGCCCTAAGTGCAACCCTAACCCTAAGTGCAACCCTAAGTGCAACCCTAAACCTAAGTGCAACCCTAACCCTAAGTGCAACCCTAAGTGCAACCCTAGCCCTAAGTGTAATCCTAGCCCTAAGTACAACCCTAGCCCTAAGTGCAACCCTATCCCTAAGTGCAACCCTAACCCTAAGTGCAACCCTAACCCTAAGTGCAACCCTACCCCTACACCTAACCCAAATGGAAAAACAAAAATAAATATATTTTCTGTATTTTATTATTTTTATCCTATGGGGGGGGGATAAAAGGGGGGTTTATTTACTTTTTTTTATTTTGATCGCTGTGATAGGTTCTATCACAGCGATCAAAATGTACAAGGAACGAATCTGCCGGCCGGCAGATTCGGCGGGCGCACTGCGCATGCGCCCACCATTTTCCAAGATGGCGGCGCCCATGCGAGAAGACCGCGGCAGCGGGAGGGACACCGGGACTAGGTAAGTATGGGGGGTGCGATCGGACAGCGGGGGGGGGGGGGGCGGAGGGGAGAGGAAGGAGCTTAGGACAAGACGGAGGGGTACGGAACACTGACGGCGGCTGCAGATTGCTGCCGTCAGTCGGTGGGGTGGCCAGATCGGGGTCTCCAGCCATGGCCGATGCTATTGCAGCATCGGCCATGGCTGGATAGTAATATTTCACCAATTTTCATAGGTTAAATATTACAGATTGCTCTGATTGGCAGTTTCACTTTCAACAGCCAATCAGAGCGATTGTAGCCACGGGGGGGCCAAGCCACCCCCCTGGGCTGTAGTACCACTCCCCCCTGTCCCTGCAGATCGGGTGAAATTACAGTTAACCCTTTCACCAGGCCTGCAGGGACGCGATCCGACCATGACGCATATGCTGCGTCACAGGTCGGATTGGCACGGGTTTTCATGACGCATACGCTGCGTCAAAGGTCGGGAAGGGGTTAAAACATAAACTAACGGTCATTCATCATATCTTTGGGAAGCTGATATCAAATTTCCTAGCCAAACCAAGGCCTGACTACTACCACAAGAAATCACTTAAATAGGATCTGCCTTACAAAGTGAAGTAGACCAAAAGAACCTCTAAAGCTGGACATCATGCCGAGATTCAAAGAAATTCTGAAACAAATGGGAAACAGAGTAATTTAGATATATCAGTCTGGAAAAGGTTCTAAAGCCATTTCTCAAGCTTTGAGACTCCAGTGAACCACAGAGGGAGCCATTATTCACAAATGGGCAAAAGAAGGAACAGTGGTGAACCTTCCCGGGAGTGGCTGGCCGACCAAAATTAACCCAAGAGGGTAGCGACAACTCATTAAAGACATCATAAAAGACCCCACAACAACATCCAAAGAACTCACTTGCCTCAGTAAAGGTCAGCGTTCATGACTCTACCACAAGAAAAAGACTGGGCAAAAATGTCACGCATAGCAGAGTTCCATGATGAAAAGCCACTTCTGAGCAATAAGAACATACAGACTAGGCAGTGTTCTACTTTTTAGTGGGCATTGATCTATTCGCAGTCTGTGATATCTTTAGTGGGGATTCTGTGCCTGCTGCTGCTGCAGCAGCAGATGTTAACACTAATTTGTGGAAATGAGAACAATCCTGGTTGGGTCTCCATCTGCTGGGTTGGCTGTAGTGGAAGAGGTGTCAGTCCCTATTATACTATTTCTACTCTGATGAAATTGCTGCCACTTTGTTGGTGTCTGCTTCTACTACTAATTTTTGGAAATGTGAACCCTGGTTGGGTCTCCTTCATGTGTGTTGCCTGTAGCAGTATGCCTCCGAGACCGGCAGGACTCACTTAATAATAATAATCTTTATTTGTATATAGCGCTAACATATTCCGCAGCGCTTTACAGTTTGCACACATTATCATCGCTGTCCCTGATGGGGCTCACAATCTAAATTCCCTATCAGTATGTCTTTGGAATGTGGGAGGAAACCGGAGTGCCCGGAGGAAACCCACGCAAATACGGAGAGAACATACAAACTCTTTGCAGATGTTGTCCAAGGTGGGATTAGAACCCAGGACCCCAGCGCTGCAAGGCTGCTGTGCTAACCACTAAGCCACCATGCTGCCCTACTCACTTCCTTTGAGTCAACTACCCGTGTTACTATCCTTACATTTTTCTGACAATGGTAGTTACAAAACTGATATTTGTGCCACCTGAATGTGACTGAGCATCAAAGCAGGTTGAGCTGTTGCATGTGGTATTAGGGCTCCCAGCACAGCAGACCTACACCAATGCCTCACCCACCTCGTCTTAATTTAAGTTCAATTCAAAGCTGTAAATGCTGTCCCAGACCCTGATTCCTCATACCTGGCTTATTTCTGCCGTGCCATTCTAAAATTTGTACTGTTGGTCAATTGAGGCCACTTTACTGGTGTCTGTCCCTAATTTGATGTGTTTTGGCAGCTTTTGGGCCTGTTTGAAGGTGTAGCCCCCTTTATACAGTATGAGCCCATACACAGTTCTCTATATGCAGTATGGGTCCACAAACAGCCCCCACATAGCCCCTGAATACAGTATGAGGCCCCACACATACTGCTTGAGCCCCACATAGCCTCCTATATACAGAGGGTGAAATAAGTATTGAATAGTGATGAGAGAACGTGCTTGCCACTATTCGGTACTCGCCTGAGTATCTCAATGCTCGGCGTACTCGGTGAGCAGCGAGCATTTCCGGGATTATTCGGTGGTAACTGGTATCTCCACTGAGCAGTTTTAGTGGACTTTAGAGACCCAATCATGCTGCAGGGATTGCCTGCCAGGCTATGAAACGCCGCATCCATCGCTGTTGTGGTCGTCCAGTGATTGGCTTGGCTGTAGAGCATCATCACGAGTATAAGAGACCTGGCGCCGCCCTGTTCGCCGCATTCTGTTCCTGTTTCAGCGAGAGTAGGGAGAGCTGGTGCCGAAATAGAGTCAGAATCGTGGTTAGAGGTAGTGTAGGTCTGCAACTCTTACATCCACAACTCCTGAGAAACCAAGCGCACGGTATGTGCGTCCATTACTCCCACTGCATCCCTCCCAAAGGGAGCTTATTTACTATATATCTAGTTGGATTTTTTTTTTCCAAAAATTCACCCCCCCAAAAAAAAAAAAATATATACAGTCTGTTCTGTCAGACTGAGGCCTGTTGAAAAATCATAGTGTCAGGCATACGTAGCATAGTTGTGCGTGCTAGCCTTGTGCCACAATTTTTATTTTAATTCACCGAAAAAGGCCTCATATATCTGCATGCTCCAAGTTTGGGCATTGTAGGCCAGTGTACTTATTTTTTGGCTGTCTGATACTCTAATTCTATACAGCACTATTTTGCATATCAAACTAAAAAAAAGGCCACATATTTGCCAGTGTGGTATTTCCGTCACAGCCGTCATATATCTGTGCGCTCCAAGTTTGGTCATTGTAGGCCTGTGTACTTATTTTTTGGCTGTCTGATACTCAAATTCTATACAGCACTATTTTGCATATCAAACAAAAAAAGGCCACATATTTGCCAGTGTGGTATTTCGGTGACAGCCATCATATATCTGCGTGCTCCAAGTTTGGTCATTGTAGGCCGATGTAGTTATTATTTGGCTGTCTGATACTCAAATTCTATACAGCACTATTTTGCATAAATTCACTTCACAAAAAAGCCCCCAAACACTGAATACAGTCTGTTATGTAAGGCTGAGGATTGCCTGGTGTTTGGGTTTGAAAAATCGTAGATTTGCAGGCTTACTAATCAGATATTATTTCGCTACTAATAAAGACATTTGTGTTGAGCATTTTAAATAGTGCAGTAGTCCATTTAATGGTTAAGGCAAGGGGCAAGGGATAGGGAAGTGGACATGATGCTGATGCTGCATCCAGAGGACGAGGCCGTGCCAAGGTGAAAGTGGGCAACAACAAAGACCCACATCTTCTTGCTCGACCTTCCTGTCCCAGTTTCTAGGGGACCGCAGCACACCACTATTGAAGCCAGAGCAGTGTGAAACGGTTGTTGGTTGGATAGCAGATAATGCTTCCAGTCACTTAGCCACCACCACCACCATGTCTTCCACACGGTCAAGTCTGAGTAGCCGTGAGTGTGGCCAGGATATAACTCACATTGATCCTCCTTCCTCCCACCATGCTTAGTGCCCTGAAACAACTGATCCCACACTTGGACACTCTGAAGAGCCGTTCAGTTGTCCATTTCAAGATTCAGAAATCTCTGCCGGTCAACTTGAAGTGGGGAAAGATGAGAGCGCATGTAGAGCTGCCCAAAGCTTTGACCAGCCTTGGTCACACGAAGGCGATGATGGGAAAGTGTCACAAGAGTTGGATGATGATGAGACACAATTGCCAGAAAGTCAGGAGGAGGAGCAGGGTGCGGATGTGGAAGACGAGGTGGTGGATGACATAGTGACTGACCCAACCTGGCAGGAGGACATGCATACCGAGGACAGCAGCACAAATGGGGAAGAAGGCATATCACCCCAACAGGCAGGAAGAAGCAGTGTGGTGGCCACAGACAGAAGGCGTGCATCCGTTCCCAGTAACACCAACATGAGGGAAGTTGCCATTCCAACTGTGAGATTTTCCCGAGTCTGGTTATTTTTTAAAGACTTTATCGATAACCCCAAACAGGCCATTTGCAGCACCTGCCATGCCCGCATCAGCAGGGGTAGCAAAGCAACCAGCCTGACCACCACCAGCATGATCAGGCACATGGCAGAAAAGCACCCAACTTTGTGGGCCGAAACCCAGGCTCCAGGACCACTGCCTGCAGGTCACACCACTGCTTCTTCCACTGTTTTGCGTAGAGGCCAATACCCAGTACACCGTGCATGTGAAGATGCCTCTAGCCCTGCACCTGTTGTGCTCCACAGTCAAACAGCACCATCATCGAGCCCGTCCACGTCCTGGTCCCAGCACAGCCTTCAGTTGTCTTTAACCCAGTCATTTGAACGCAAGTGGAAATACCCAGCCAATGCCCCACAGTCCTAAATTCTAATATTTCCCTTCTGCTTGCACTTGAAAAGCTGCCTTTTAGGCTCGTTGAGACGGAAGCTTTCCGCAACCTGATGGCGGCGGCAGTCCCAAGGTATTCGGTCCCCAGACGTCCTTATTTCTCCCAGTGTGCCATACTGGCATTATACCAGCATGTGTCCCACAATATTACCCGTGCCCTCAACAATGCTGTTACGGGGAAAGTCCACCTAACCACGGACACGTGGACAAGTGCTTGTGGGCTGGGACGGTACATCTCAATGACAGTACACTGGGTTAACATAGTGGAAGCCGGGACCCAGTCGGACCTTTGGATGGAACACATCCTCCCCATGCTGAGGATTGCTGGCCCTACTTCAATCAGGGGTGCCCTCAGAGTCTACAGCTCCTGCACCTCCTCCTCTTCATCCTCCATCTCTGAAATCAACACATCAGTCAGAAGCTGGAAGCACTGCAGCATCGCCTCAGCCAAGCGGCAACAGGCTGTGCTGACGCATAGGTGACAAACCGCACAATGCAGAAGAGTTGTGGATAGCGCTGAAAGAGCAGTCAGATGTTTCGATGACACCGCTGAACCTACAGCCAGGCATGGTCGTGTGTGACAATGGCCGTAACCTTGTGGCAGCTCTGAGACAAGGTGAGCTCACACACATACCTTGCTTGGCCCATGTGCTTAACCTCATTGTTCAACGTTTTCTGAAAAGCTACCCAGAGCTGCCGGATCTGCTAGTGAAAGTACGCCGTCTGCCCATTTTAGAAAGTCAGCTACAGCTTCAGCTGCCCTTGCCGTGCTTCAGCAGCGTTTTCAGCTTCCAGCTCACTGTGGTGTGATGTCCCCACGTGCTGGAACTTTACGCTGCATATGTTGGAAAGGATTTGTGAGCAGAAGACGGCCGTTGTTGACTACCAACATCAACAAGGCCGTCGAATTTCAGGTCAGACTCCAAACATAAGACCTCAGGAGTTGTCACGATTCACACCGTGACCGTCACCCCTACGTCACGGGTCGGGGTGACTTTAGGCCAACAGACGGCTATCACATGTGCAGGGGGCTTATCTTAGTTATCCCTCCACTCCACAATGTGATGAAAAAGCACACACAAGGCTATTGACCTCTTAGTTTACAGCAGGGGCTTATTTTAGCTATCCCACCGCTCTTCAATATACCACGAACTGCAGGGATTTATGTATATCCCGCTTACAGTTCCACTTAAGACTTGCAGCTCTCTGGTGCCCCCCTTACTCTCAGGTCAGATTAGGTACTGCACCTGAGGTAATTAGTCGCCAGAAAGGCTACCTGCTATGTACTGGCTATTGGGCACGCTGCAGCGATGCGATAAACTACTCCCACTCAGGCAGGAACAATAATTATCAACGCCGCAGTCGCTACAACAACATCCAGAGGCCTGCACACGGTAAGCTGCCACCAGCTTTGATTAAACGGGTCCAAAGCTTACCCAAAAACAGTAGCGTAATTCCCTTCAGGAGACAGGGTACGTTTTAGAACAGGAGAACGAATCTAGTATATTAAATATTATACTCCAGAAATGATTTTCAGGCAGTGTTTATAAAAAGTTATATAAAGATGTTACAATATGAGAAAATTGAGAAAAATATGTAGAAGGTAATTATAAAATAAACAGGGATTAAATAAGAAAAGGTACAACTCACATGTTCTTAGTTCATATCAGTTCAGGCAACCAGGCTAGGTCCATATGTCCCAATGCATTAGGACTGGTTAGGAACAGCTCTTCAGGTCAGACTCACATGGCTTCCAGCAGCTGCCTGACTGCTGGAGTCTGGCCAACAAACTTATAGCTGCAGCCTGTGACATCACTGAAAGGGGTTGGATTACTCTGTCCCTCCTACCTCCTCAGTTTAAACTAACATTCCTAAATTTCTCTAATGCTTGTAACTCCGCTACAGAACATGTCATGGTCATAACAAACCCAGCATTCATCTCGTATTAACATTGGCATTCTAATGAGATCAAATATGTCATATGTGTGATGCGTCATTACAGAGAAATCCCTACTTTTTTACCTGATGGAGTTAGAAGCTCATCTTTACCGTGATGGATAGAGGCTCCGATGGACTTTAGCAATATCTAATTAATATTCTCTGACGCCCAGTAGTTGGCCCAATATCTTATCATATTGGAACAAAGGACTCTCATGGATTTCTGGAAACTTCTAGACAGTTCTGCAAGAGGGAGATTTGAGCCTAGTCGTAAATACCTTTTGGCAATAAAACCCTCTTCCCCCATACATTCCAACACAAAGAGACAAAGAGAGCCGCAGAGAGAAGGGGGGGGGTTAGCCCCCAGCATGAGCTGAAGGACAAAGCTACACCATCATATTATATTTCATACAATATCGTGACAGGAGTGGACATGGATGTCAGACATATGTAACATCCTCCAAAACTTTGAGGACTGCACCAAGATGGTGAGCGGCGAGGACGCTATAATTAGCATCACCATCCCGCTTCTCAGCATTCTGAAAACCTCTCTGCTCACAATCAAAGAGGATGCATTGCAGGCTGAGCACGAGGACATGGAGCAAGGAAACATACAGGGGGATTACACTCAGCCCAGCCTCATGTCTTCTCAACGTGGATTGGTAGGCAATAAGGAGGAGGAAGAACAGAAGCTACTTTCATGCGCTATAGACGGTATTACAAACACATCTGTATTAGTGACTGTTCAGCAGGGATGGCCTGAGGACAGGGAGGAGGAGGAGGATGAGGAGGAGAAGGACAGCATGGTCAGTCGTCCTGTAGGTGAGAACATGGAAGTCTTGCCTGTTAGCAGTCTGGCACGCATGGCTGACTTTATGTTGCGCTGCATTTCACGTGACCCTCACATTATCAAAATTTTGGGTGACACTCATTACTGGTTGGTGACTGTTGTAAATTCTGTGGCAGAGTTCACTCCTGTGGTCACAAGTGGTACTTCGGCTGATTCTCTCTGGGAGCTTCCGTTTGTGGAGGAAAGTGGTACTGCAGCTTCTGAGTTTCCTCCCTCAGGTGATCTGGTGAGGTCGTTAGCTGCTTCTCTACTTAACTCCACCTAATGCTTCGATTCATGCTTCCTGTCAATGTTCCAGTGTTGGACTTGTGTTTCTCTGGATCATTCCTGTGGCCTGCTGCTCTGCATAGCTAAGTGCTTCTTTGCTATTTGTTGCTATTTTTTCTGTCCAGCTTGTCTATTTGTTTTGCTGGAAGCTCTGGGACGCAAGGGGTGTACCTCCGTGCCGTTAGTTCGGTACGGAGGGTCTTTTTGCCCCCTTTGCGTGGTTTTCTTTAGGGTTTTGTGTAGACCGCAAAGTTATCTTTCCTATCCTCGTTCTGTCTAGAATATCGGGCCTCACTTTGCTGAATCTATTTCATCCCTACGTTTGTCTTTTCATCTTACTCACAGTCATTATATGTGGGGGGCTGACTTTTCCTTTGGGGTATTTCTCTGAGGCAAGGTAGGCTTATTTTTCTATCTTCAGGCTAGTTAGTTTCTCAGGCTGTGCTGAGTTGCATAGGGAGCGTTAGGCGCAATCCACAGCTGCCTCTAGTTGTGTTTGGAGAGGATCAGGAATTGCGGTCTACAGAGTTCCCACGTCTCAGAGCTCGTTCTGTTATTTTGGGTTGTTGTCAGATCATTGTATGTGCTCTGATCGCTATGTATATTGTGTTCCTGAATTGCCTATCATAACAGGTGACACTTCTAGACCCACACTACAAGGAAAACTTTCAATCTCTTCTATCTGAGGCAGAGAGGTGTACTAAATTGTTGCAGTACCAGAGGGCCCTTGTAGCGGAATTACTTAGAAAATTTCCATGTGAGAACGCAGGCAGCAGATGACAAAGTTTGTTGTACAACCAAGGAGTCCAAGCGAGAGAGACAGAAGTGTTATCCAGCTCAGGCAGGGGAACAATGGCCATGTTCTGGGACAGTTTTCTCAGACCCTCCCATCATGGCGGCACAGAGGCAAGGGGTGCTGTTACAAGAAGTGGAATGTTTGAGAAGATGATGAGGGAGTACCTTGCAGATCGTACAAACGTCCTCCGTGATTCCTCTGTGCCTTTTAATTATTGGGTATCCAAGCTGGACACATGGCATGAATTGGCTCTCTACGCCTTGGAGGTCCTGGCCTGCCCTGTTGCTAGCGTTCTGTCAGAGAGGGTTTATCGTGCCACTGGTGGAGTTATAACATATAAGTACATCTGCCTGTCAACTGAAAATGCTGACAGGCTGACACTTATAAAAATGAACCAGGCCTGGATTGGTAAAGACTTCTGTACAACAGCAAGTGAAAACAGCGAAACATAACCTCAAATGCATTCTCTCTTTTGGGGAGGTGTATTCTCATGCACCTCTTCACAACCCCGCATGGGTATACGCTACAATATTTGGTCTGTTTGTTGTTATCCTCCTCCTTTTCCTCATCCTCATCATCCAGAACCACTAGATCACCAGGGTTAACGGGCTCTGTATGGTGCATTTTGGGCAAGGAGGCTGGGATGGCACTCTTTACATTTTTTTAAAAAAATGACTCCACATTGGGGAATTGGGCATGACATTATATTGGGCCTACTTCTTCATTCTGTCTCCTGCAATGTGTCCTTTTACCTGCCACTAGATCCCCAGGTTAACGTGCTCTGAACGGTGCATTTTGGGCAAGGGGGCTGTGCTGGAACTCTTTTATTTTTTAAAAAATGGACCCCACATTGGGGAATTGGGCATGACATTACATTGGGCCTACTTCTTCCTTCTGTCTCCTGCAATGTGTCCTTTTACCTGCCACTAGATCACCAGGGTTAACGTGCTCTGTACGGTGCATTTTGGGCAAGAGGGCTGTGCTGGCACTCTTTTATTTAAAAAAAAAATGGACCCCACATTGGGGAATTGGGCATGACATTACATTGGGCCTACTTCTTCATTCTGTCTCCTGCAATGTGTCCTTTAACTGCCAGTACACTGCATTACAAGTCTCAGAGACACCCACCACTACATTGGCCCAAATTCTTAACTCCTGCAATGTCTCTTGTTTAACTGCCACTAGATCACCAGGGTGATCGTGCTCAGTATTGTTATAGGCCGTTTAAGTTGGAAGTGGTTGAAAGTAGAGTTGAGCGACCTTGACCTTTTTAGAGTCGAGCCGGGTTTTGCGAAACCCGACTATGTCCAAAGTCGGGTCGAGTGAAATCGGCCGATTATGACGTAAAGTCGGGATCGACCGAAACACGAAACCCAATGCAAGTCAATGGGGCAGCATAGTCGGCAGTGAGTGGGGGCCAGGAAAACACCTAGAGTGGCCATTTTAATGTCAAAACCATCCATTCTTCTTAATGAAGCTTGTCAAGCGTAATTTACCTTATAATAATTGGAAGGCATTTGAAATTGGGGGTCATTTGGCTAAAGTTGTGGGGGGTAGGGCTGGTTCAAGTAATTAGTGGGCCCAGGAAATCTGGACCACGTCACGGCAGTGGAGCAGGGAGAGGTAAGTATTTCAACTTTGCAAGTGCTGTGAACCTGAGCAAGCAGGGGGGGCCCACTCGTTGGCATTGGCACTGGCACAGGGCCCCTCAAAGTACAGCGGTGTGTTTGCACGGCGGGGGCGCCTCCCACCGGCAGCAACACTTTTGCGTACTATGAGAGGCCCTGTGCCAGTGACGTCGCCAACTAGTATTCCTCCCCCCACCTGATGAAGGAACCTGCACTTTCATCTGCACCTTCCTCTTTGTCCCCGTGTAAGGTGGTATGGTATGCGGGAAGAGCAACCTGACTTTCAGCAGGGTCAAAATGTTGTTGTGTAGCGTGCACGGGGAATGTTGCGTTATGGGTCAATGTACCAGCAGACTCATCTATCACTGGCTGGGCAATGGGCACGATGAAGTGGAAACACAGATATAGGCCCAAAGAAGAAAGTGGGCTAAATGCAGTTCAAAATTGGTAACACAGGAATAACCAGGGGGCATTGCAGTGGAGGACAACTGGAATGAGAGGCTGACACAGAGAGTAGGGCCAAATCAGTAAGTAGTCGAAATGCAGTTCAAAATTGGCAACCGTAGTAAACAGGCGGCACAGCTTTGTTCAGTGGAGGAGAACAGCAAGGAGTGGCAGACACCGATAGTAGGCCCCAAACCAACTAGTACGCCAAATGCAGTTGTTCCATTTAACCACAATTTAATGAGAGCCTGAAGATAGAAGCTCAGGAAAGGCAACCTGGGGAACACCTTGGAGTGTAACACACCATCTCTCTCCACCCCATACCCATTTTGTATGGCCTAATGCAGTGTACTTTTCTACAACTACTAAACGAGAGTCGGAAGACCGAAGCAATGGCAAGGAAACCTGGGGAACACCTTAGAGTGTAACACACCCTCTCTCTACACCCCATACCCAATTTGAAGGTCTAATGCAGTGTAGTTTCCAAGAACTACTAAACGAGAGCCGGAAGATCGAAGCTCAGGAAAGGCAACCTGGGGAACACCTTGGAGTGTAACACACCCTCTCGCTACACCCCATACCCAATTTGAAGGCCTAATGCAGCGTAGTTTCCAACAACTACTAAACGAGAGCCGGAAGATCGAAGCTCAGGAAAGGCAACCTGGGGAACACCTTGGAGTGTAACAAACCCTCTCTCTACACCCCATACCCAATTTGTAGGCCTAATGCAGCGTAGTTTCCGACAACTACTAAACGAGAGCATGAAGATCGAAGCTCAGGAAAGGCAACCTGGGGAACACCTTGGAGTGTAACACACCCTCTCTCTACACCCCATACCCAATTTGTAGGCCTAATGCAGCGTAGTTTCCGACAACTACTAAACGAGAGCCGGAATATCGAAGCTCAGGAAAGGCAACCTGGGGAACACCTTGGAGTGTAACACACCCTCTCTCTACACCCCATACCCAATTTGTAGGCCTAATGCAGCGTAGTTTCCGACAACTACTAAACGAGAGCCGGAATATCGAAGCTCAGGAAAGGCAACCTGGGGAACACCTTGGAGTGTAACACACCCTCTCTCTACACCCCATACCCAATTTGAAGGCCTAATGCAGTGTAGTTTCCAAGAACTACTAAACGAGAGCCGGAAGATCGAAGCTCAGGAAAGGCAACCTGGGGAACACCTTGGAGTGTAACACACCCTCTCGCTACACCCCATACCCAATTTGAAGGCCTAATGCAGCGTAGTTTCCAACAACTACTAAACGAGAGCCGGAAGATCGAAGCTCAGGAAAGGCAACCTGGGGAACACCTTGGAGTGTAACAAACCCTCTCTCTACACCCCATACCCAATTTGTAGGCCTAATGCAGCGTAGTTTCCGACAACTACTAAACGAGAGCATGAAGATCGAAGCTCAGGAAAGGCAACCTGGGGAACACCTTGGAGTGTAACACACCCTCTCTCTACACCCCATACCCAATTTGTAGGCCTAATGCAGCGTAGTTTCCGACAACTACTAAACGAGAGCCGGAATATCGAAGCTCAGGAAAGGCAACCTGGGGAACACCTTGGAGTGTAACACACCCTCTCTCTACGCCCCATACCCAATTTGTAGGCCTAATGCAGCGTAGTTTCCGACAACTACTAAACGAGAGCCGGAATATCGAAGCTCAGGAAAGGCAACCTGGGGAACACCTTGGAGTGTAACACACCCTCTCTCTACACCCCATACCCAATTTGAAGGCCTAATGCAGTGTAGTTTCCAAGAACTACTAAACGAGAGCCGGAAGATCGAAGCTCAGGAAAGGCAACCTGGGGAACACCTTGGAGTGTAACACACCCTCTCGCTACACCCCATACCCAATTTGAAGGCCTAATGCAGCGTAGTTTCCAACAACTACTAAACGAGAGCCGGAAGATCGAAGCTCAGGAAAGGCAACCTGGGGAACACCTTGGAGTGGAACACACCATCTCTCTACACCCCATACCCAATTTGAAGGCCTAATGCAGAGTAGTTTCCAAGAACTACTAAACGAGAGCCGGAAGATCGAAGCTCAGGAAAGGCAACCTGGGGAACACCTTGGAGTGTAACACAACGTCTCTCTACACGACGGAAGGGCTGATTCTTAGGAAGGAAGGCTGTTGGAAATAAGCATTGCGCGTCCGAGGGTGATTATATTCTTATTAGGTATATACTCACCCTCGGACGCGCCCTGCTTCTTTATTTGGAATGAATGTTTATTTGCAATGTGGTGTTGACTTTCTCTATTATTTTGGTAATTAATGATTTTATTATTTTCATTATTTTGCATCTTCTCGGCAATAATATAAAGAAGACGCGACAGGACAACACTCGGTGGATGCCATATGTGTGTTTTCAATTTAAAAAAACTTTCAGTTAACTACTTGCAGGAGAAAGTAATTGTAGCTGGTGGCCATTTTTAGTACTGTACCAGATTAGAGTTGTGTGTTTGTTTTTAATGTTAAAATGTCTGCATTTGATATCTCACCAGTATTTTCTTTTTTATAAGCAAAATACTTATTTTTATATTTTCTGATGTTGGTTCCAGGGGTACACGGCCAGCAGTGCCCTGGTCAGTGTAGTAGTAGTTGAAAGAATGGACCGCAGACAGGCATCGAAGGCCTAAAATAATAACACATGGCTGTAGGCAATTTTAAATTGGTTCCAGGGGTACACGGACAGCAGTGGTGTGGTCAGTGGAGGCCTAGTGGAAGGAGTGACCGCAGACAGGCATCGAAGGCCTAAAATAATAACACATGGCTGTAGGCAATTTTAAATTGGTTCCAGGGGTACACGGGCAGCAGTGACCTGGTCAGTGTAGTAGTAGTTGAAAAAATGGACCGCAGACAGGCATCGAATGCCTAAAATAATAACACATGGCTGTAGGCAATTTTAAATTGGTTACAGGGGTACACGGACAGCAGTGACCTGGTCAGTGTAGTAGTAGTTGAAAGAATGGACCGCAGACAGGCATCGAAGGCCTAAAATAAAAAAATTGGGCTGGCTGTAGGCAATTTTAAATTGGTTCCAGGGGTACACGGACAGCAGTGGTGTGGTCAGTGGAGGCCTAGTGGAAGGAGTGACCGCAGACAGGCATCGAAGGCCTAAAATAATAACACATGGCTGTAGGCAATTTTAAATTGGTTCCAGGGGTACACGGACAGCAGTGACCTGGTCAGTGTAGTAGTAGTTGAAAGAATGGACCGCAGACAGGCATCGAAGGCCTAAAATAAAAAAATTGGGCTGGCTGTAGGCAATTTTAAATTGGTTCCAGGGGTACACGGACAGCAGTGGTGTGGTCAGTGGAGGCCTAGTGGAAGGAGTGACCGCAGACAGGCATCGAAGGCCTAAAATAATAACACATGGCTGTAGGCAATTTTAAATTGGTTCCAGGGGTACACGGACAGCAGTGGTGTGGTCAGTGGAGGCCTAGTGGAAGGAGTGACCGCAGACAGGCATCGAAGGCCTAAAATAATAACACATGGCTGTAGGCAATTTTAAATTGGTTCCAGGGGTACACGGACAGCAGTGGTGTGGTCAGTGGAGGCCTAGTGGAAGGAGTGACCGCAGACAGGCATCGAAGGCCTAAAATAATAACACATGGCTGTAGGCAATTTTAAATTGGTTCCAGGGGTACACGGACAGCAGTGGTGTGGTCAGTGGAGGCCTAGTGGAAGGAGTGACCGCAGACAGGCATCGAAGGCCTAAAATAATAACACATGGCTGTAGGCAATTTTAAATTGGTTCCAGGGGTACACGGGCAGCAGTGACCTGGTCAGTGTAGTAGTAGTTGAAAGAATGGACCGCAGACAGGCATCGAAGGCCTAAAATAAAAAAATTGGGCTGGCTGTAGGCAATTTTAAATTGGTTCCAGGGGTACACGGGCAGCAGTGGTGTGGTCAGTGGAGGCCTAGTGGAAGGAGTGACCGCAGACAGGCATCGAAGGCCTAAAATAATAACACATGGCTGTAGGCAATTTTAAATTGGTTCCAGGGGTACACGGGCAGCAGTGACCTGGTCAGTGTAGTAGTAGTTGAAAAAATGGACCGCAGACAGGCATCGAATGCCTAAAATAATAACACATGGCTGTAGGCAATTTTAAATTGGTTACAGGGGTACACGGACAGCAGTGACCTGGTCAGTGTAGTAGTAGTTGAAAGAATGGACCGCAGACAGGCATCGAAGGCCTAAAATAAAAAAATTGGGCTGGCTGTAGGCAATTTTAAATTGGTTCCAGGGGTACACGGGCAGCAGTGACCTGGTCAGTGTAGTAGTAGTTGAAAGAATGGACCGCAGACAGGCTTAGAAGGCCTAACATAACAAACTTGGGCTGGCTGTAGGCACTTTTAAATTGGTTCCAGGGGTACACGGGCAGCAGTGGTCTGGTCAGTGGAAGTCTAGTGGAAGGAGTGACCGCAGACAGGCTTCCAAGGCCTAACATAACAAACTTGGGCTGGCTGTAGGCACTTTTAAATTGGTTCCAGGGGTACACGGGCAGCAGTGGTCTGGTCAGTGGAAGTCTAGTGGAAGGAGTGACCGCAGACAGGCTTCCAAGGCCTAACATAACAAACTTGGGCTGGCTGTAGGCACTTTTAAATTGGTTCCAGGGGTACACGGGCAGCAGTGGTCTGGTCAGTGGAAGTCTAGTGGAAGGAGTGACCGCAGACAGGCTTCCAAGGCCTAACATAACAAACTTGGGCTGGCTGTAGGCACTTTTAAATTGGTTCCAGGGGTACACGGGCAGCAGTGGTCTGGTCAGTGGAAGTCTAGTGGAAGGAGTGACCGCAGACAGGCTTCCAAGGCCTAACATAACAAACTTGGGCTGGCTGTAGGCACTTTTAAATTGGTTCCAGGGGTACACGGGCAGCAGTGGTCTGGTCAGTGGAAGTCTAGTGGAAGGAGTGACCGCAGACAGGCTTCGAAGGCCTAACATAACAAAATTGGGCTGGCTGTAGGCACTTTAAATTGGTTCCAGGGGTACATGGGCAGCAGTGTATGGTCAGTGGAAGTCTAGTGGAAGGAGTGACGGCAGACAGTCTTCGAAGGCCTAACATAACAAAATTGGGCTGACTGTAGGCACTTTTAAATTGGTTCCAGGGTAACACGGCCAGCAGTGGCCTGGTCAGTGTAGTAGTTGTAGAAAGAAGGGACCGCAGACAGGCTTCGAAGGCCTAACATAACAAAAATGTCAAAACAATGGTATTATCAGTGCCAGGCATTGAAGGATGTCAGCGGCTAGACTACACATTGGTGAAGCTGTGAGAGATAATTTTGCTAGTGGTAGAGCACTGTTTGAGCTGGGGGGGGGGAACTGTCTTGTGGCCGGCGGTACAGGCACAGGGCCCCTCATATTACAACGGTGTGTCTGACGTTGGGTGCGCACCACCACCGCCAGAGACACTTTATTGTACTATGAGGGACCCAGTGGCAGTGCCGTCGACCAAAAGCGGCCACACCCACCTCTTCAGACAAACAGCACTCTCAAGGGTCCAAGCGCAAAGTGGCGATAGCACGGCCCCGTGTGGGGAGTTTGGCCATTTCGTGAGGTGGAAACATGTCGTATGCTGGACAATCAGGTGAAGAAAATTACGAGATTGGAAAAGTCATTCAGAATAGTCCACAGGCAAGACCTTTTCATAGGAAAGCTAGGTGTCAGCCGGGCAGGGTGGGGCAAAAGATTTTGAAATCCAGTTGTGGTTCATTTTAATGAAGGTTAGATCATCTACATTTTGGGTAGCCAGACGAGTCCTTTTTTCTGTTAGTATTGAACCTGCAGCACTGAATACTCTTTCTGATAGGACACTAGCTGCCGGGCAAGCAAGCTCCTGCAATGCATATTCTGCCAATTCTGGCCAGGTGTCTAATTTGGATGCCCAGTAATCAAATGGGAATGACGGTTGAGGGAGAACGTCGATAAGGGATGAAAAATAGTTTGTAACCATACTGGACAAATGTTGTCTCCTGTCACTTTGAATTGATGCTGCAGTACCTGTCCTGTCTGCGGTCATAGAAAAATCACTCCACAACCTGGTCAGAAAACCCCTCTGTCCAACGCCACTTCTGATTTCTGCCCCTCTAACACCTCTGGTCTGCTGGCCCCTGGAGCTCGTGTGAGAACGATCACGGGCGCTGTGTGCAGGGAATGCCAGAAGCAAACGGTCAACAAGAGTTGATTGTTTTGTTGCTAATATTAGTTCCAAGTTCTCATGTGGCATAATATTTTGCAATTTGCCTTTATAGCGAGGATCAAGGAGGCAGGCCAACCAGTAATCGTCATCGTTCATCATTTTTGTAATGCGTGTGTCCCTTTTGAGGATACGCAAGGCATAATCCGCCATGTGGGCCAAAGTTCCCGTTGTCAAATCTGCGGTTGTGCTTGGTTGAGGGGCAGTTGCAGGCAAATCTACGTCACTTGTGTCCCTCAAAAAACCAGAACCCGGCCTTGCCACGCCACCAATTTCCCGTGCCCCCGGGAAAGCTTCCTCATTAAAAATATACTCATCCCCATCATCCTCCTCATCCTCCACCTCCTCTTCGCCCGGTACCTCGTCATGTACACTGCCCTGACCAGACAATCGCTGACTGTCATCAAGGCTTTCCTCTTCCTCTGGTGCAGACGCCTGATCCTTTATGTGCGTCAAACTTTGCATCAGCAGACGCATTAGGGGGATGCTCATGCTTATTATGGCGTTGTCTGCACTAACCAGCCGTGTGCATTCCTCAAAACACTGAAGGACTTGACACATGTCTTGAATCTTCGACCACTGCACACCTGACAACTCCATGTCTGCCATCCTACTGCCTGCCCGTGTATGTGTATCCTCCCACAAAAACATAACAGCCCGCCTCTGTTCGCACAGTCTCTGAAGCATGTGCAGTGTTGAGTTCCACCTTGTTGCAACGTCTATGATTAGGCGATGCTGGGGAAGGTTCAAAGAACGCTGATAGGTCTGCATACGGCTGGAGTGTACAGGCGAACGGCGGATATGTGCGCAAAGTCCACGCACTTTGAGGAGCAGGTCGGATAACCCCGGATAACTTTTCAGGAAGCACTGCACCACCAGGTTTAAGGTGTGAGCCAGGCAAGGAATGTGTTTCAGTTGGGAAAGGGAGATGGCAGCCATGAAATTCCTTCCGTTATCACTCACTACCTTGCCTGCCTCAAGATCTACAGTGCCCAGCCACGACTGCGTTTCTTGCTGCAAGAACTCGGACAGAACTTCCGCGGTGTGTCTATTGTCGCCCAAACACTTCATAGCCAATACAGCCTGCTGACGTATGCCAGTAGCTGCCCCATAATGGGAGACCTGGTGTGCAACAGTGGCAGGTGCGGATGGAGTGTTTGTGCGACTGCGGTCTGTGGACGAGCTCTTGCTTCTGCAGGAGGACGAGGAGGAGGAGGAGGAGGGGGTGCGAACGGCTACAGACAACTGTTTACTAGACCGTGGGCTAGGCAGAACTGTCCCAAACTTGCTGTCCCCTGTGGACCCTGAATCCACCACATTTACCCAGTGTGCCGTGATGGACACGTAACGTCCCTGGCCATGCCTACTGGTCCATGCATCTGTTGTCAGGTGCACCTTTGTGCTCACAGATTGCCTGAGTGCATGGACGATGCGCTCTTTAACATGCTGGTGGAGGGCTGGGATGGCTTTTCTGGAAAAAAAGTGTCGACTGGGTAGCTCGTAGCGTGGTACAGCGTAGTCCATCAGGTCTTTGAAAGCTTCGCTTTCAACTAACCGGTAGGGCATCATCTCTAACGAGATTAGTCTAGCTATGTGGGCGTTCAAACCCTGTGTACGCGGATGCGAGGCTAAGTATTTCCTTTTTCTAACCATAGTCTCATGTAGGGTGAGCTGGACTGGAGAGCTGGAGATCGTGGAACTAGCGGGGGTGCCGGTGGACATGGCAGACTGAGAGACGGTGGGAGATGGTATTGTTGCCGCCGGTGCCCTAGATGCAGTGTTTCCTACTACGAAACTGGTGATTCCCTGACCCTGACTGCTTTGGCCTGGCAAAGATACCTGCACAGATACAGCAGGTGGTGCGCTAAATGGTGGTCCTACACTGCCGGAAGGGATGTTGCGTTGATGACTAGCTTCATTGGCCGAGGGTGCAACAACCTTAAGGGACGTTTGGTAGTTAGTCCAAGCTTTCAAATGCATGGTGGTTAAATGTCTATGCATGCAACTAGTATTGAGACTTTTCAGATTCTGACCTCTGCTTAAGGAAGTAGAACATTTTTGACAGATGACTTTGCGCTGATCAATTGGATGTTGTTTAAAAAAATGCCAGACTGCACTCTTTCTAGCATCGGATACCTTTTCAGGCATTGCAGACTGAGCTTTAACCGGATGGCCACGCTGTCCTCCACCAGGTTTTGGCTTTGCCACGCGTTTTGGGCAAGATACGGGCCCGGCAGATGGAACCTGTGGCGATGTTGATGCCTGCTGCGGCCCCTCCTCCTCCTCTGCTTCAGAACTGCTGCCGCCTGCACCCTGTTCCCCCAATGGCTGCCAATCGGGGTCAAGAACTGGGTCATCTAATAACTCTTCTTGTACCTCCTGCGCAACTTCGTCTGTGTCACCGTGTCGTTCGGTGGTATAGCGTTCGTGATGGGGCAACATAGTCTCATCAGGGTCTGATTCTTGATCAGCACCCTGCGAGGGCAATGTTGTGGTCTGAGTCAAAGGACCAGCATAGTAGTCTGGCTGTGGCTGTGCGTCAGTGCACTCCATGTCAGATTCAATTTGTAATGGGCATGGACTGTTAACTGCTTCACTTTCTAAGCCAGGGACGGTATGTGTAAAGAGCTCCATGGAGTAACCCGTTGTGTCGCCTGCTGCATTCTTCTCTGTTGTTGTTTTTGCTGAAGAGGACAAGGAAGTGACTTGTCCCTGACCGTGAACATCCACTAACGACGCGCTGCTTTTACTTTTACCAGTTTCACGAGATGAGGCAAAAGAGCTAGAGGCTGAGTCAGCAAGATAAGCCAAAACTTGCTCTTGCTGCTCCGGCTTTAAAAGCGGTTTTCCTAATCCCAGAAAAGGGAGCGTTCGAGGCCTTGTGTAGCCGGACGACGAACCTGGCTCCACAGCTCCAGACTTAGGTGCAATATTTTTTCCCCCACGACCACCTGATGCTCCACCACTACCACTACCCTCATTACCAGCTGACAATGAACGCCCCCGGCCACGACCTCTTCCACTAGACTTCCTCATTGTTTTAAAAACGTAACCAAACTAACGTTATTTGTTGCAGTCACACAACTTACACGGTGAGCTATAACTTCAGTATGATTTAGCTACCCCTTTACAGGTTGGTGAGACCACAGCGAAAATCAGGCCCAATGTTACACACTCTTTTTTTGGTGGCTGCAAATTAGAGAGATGCCCCACACGCAGGACTGTCACTGAAGCACAAATGTTAATATTAATGTCACACTATTATTTTTTTTTTATTTTTATTTTTTTCAGGAACACTTTAGAAACCCCCCAAAAAAAAAAAAATAGATTTTTGCAGGGAGAATTTAGAAAACAAATGTAACAAACTATATGCTTTCTATGGGCCACTGAGTGAGAGATGACGCACACAGGAATCAGGAGTGGCACACAAGCCCAGAGGCCAATATTTTTCTACCAATGATTGATGGAGTTATTTTCTCTGGTAGATTTTGGAACCCAAATCAAGGAAAAAAAATGTAGGCTTTCTATGGACCACAATTGGAGAGAGAGAGAGAGAGAGATGGCACACCCAGGAGTCAAGACTGGCACACAAGCAGAAAGGCCAATATTAATCTCCCACTGTTTTTTTTTTTTTTTTTTTTTTTTTTTTTTCAGGGAGACTTTAGAAAAAAAAATAATAAAAAAAATATGATTTTATCAGGAAGAATTTAGAAACCAAATAAAATAAAATGATTTTTTCAGGGAGAATTTATAAAACAAATAAAAACAAAAATAGGCGTTCTATGGCCCACTGACTGAGAGATGACGCACACAGGAGTCAGGAGTGGCACACAAACCCAGAGGCCAATATTTTTCTACCAATGATTGATGTAGTTATTTTCTCTGGTAGATTTTAGAACCCAAATCAAGGAAAAAAAATATAGGCTTTCTATGGACCACAATTGGAGAGAGAGAGAGAGAGAGAGAGAGAGAGAGAGAGAGAGAGAGAGAGATGGCACACCCAGGAGTCAAGACTGGCACACAAGCAGAAAGGCCAATATTAATCTCCCACTGTTTTTTTTGGTTGTTTTTTTTTTTTTTTTTTCAGGGAGACTTTAGAAAAAAAAATAATAAAAAAAATATGATTTTATCAGGAAGAATTTAGAAACCAAATAAAATAAAATGATTTTTTCAGGGAGAATTTATAAAACAAATAAAACCAAAAATAGGCGTTCTATGGCCCACTGACTGAGAGATGACGCACCCAGGAGTCAAGACTGGCACACAAGCAGAAAGGCCAATATTAATCTCCCACTGTTTTTTTTGGTTGTTTTTTTTTTTTTTTTTTTCAGGGAGACTTTAGAAAAAAAAATAATAAAAAAAATATGATTTTATCAGGAAGAATTTAGAAACCAAATAAAATAAAATGATTTTTTCAGGGAGAATTTATAAAACAAATAAAACCAAAAATAGGCGTTCTATGGCCCACTGACTGAGAGATGACGCACCCAGGAGTCAAGACTGGCACACAAGCAGAAAGGCCAATATTAATCTCCCACTGTTTTTTTTGGTTGTTTTTTTTTTTTTTTTTTCAGGGAGACTTTAGAAAAAAAAATAATAAAAAAAATATGATTTTATCAGGAAGAATTTAGAAACCAAATAAAATAAAATGATTTTTTCAGGGAGAATTTATAAAACAAATAAAACCAAAAATAGGCGTTCTATGGCCCACTGACTGAGAGATGACGCACCCAGGAGTCAAGACTGGCACACAAGCAGAAAGGCCAATATTAATCTCCCACTGTTTTTTTTTTTTTTTTTCAGGGAGACTTTAGAAAAAAAAATAATAAAAAAAATATGATTTTATCAGGAAGAATTTAGAAACCAAATAAAATAAAATGATTTTTTCAGGGAGAATTTAGAAAACAAATAAAACCAAAAATAGGCGTTCTATGGCCCACTGACTGAGAGATGACGCACACAGGAGTCAGGAGTGGCACACAAACCCAGAGGCCAATATTTTTCTACCAATGATTGATGTAGTTATTTTCTCTGGTAGATTTTAGAACCCAAATCAAGGAAAAAAAATATAGGCTTTCTATGGACCACAATTGGAGAGAGAGAGAGAGAGAGAGAGAGAGAGATGGCACACCCAGGAGTCAAGACTGGCACACAAGCAGAAAGGCCAATATTAATCTCCCACTGTTTTTTTGGTTGTTTTTTTTTTTTTTTTTTCAGGGAGACTTTAGAAATAAAAATAATAAAAAAAATATGATTTTATCAGGAAGAATTTAGAAACCAAATAAAATAAAATGATTTTTTCAGGGAGAATTTAGAAAACAAATAAAACCAAAAATATGCGTTCTATGGCCCACTGACTGAGAGAGAGAGAGAGATGGAACGCTTAGTACTGGCACACAAGCCCAAAGGGCAATATTAATCTCCCTTTTTTTTTCCAGGGAGAATTTCTGAAACCCAAAAAAAAAATAAAATAGGCTTTCTATGGCCCACTATTTGTGAGAGAGATGGGACGCTCAGGACTGGCACAGATGGCACGCTCAGGACTGGCACAGAAGCCCAGAGGCCAATATTAATCTCCCTTTTTTTCTGGGAGAATTTATAAAACCAAAAAAATATTTAAATAGGCTTTCTATGGCCCACTATTTGTGAGAGAGATGGCACGCTCAGGACTGGCACAGATGGCACGCTCACAACTGGCACACAAGCCCAGAGGCCAATATTAATCTCCCTTTTTTCAGGGAGAATTTCTAAAACCCAAAAAAAAAATAAAATAGGCTTTCTATGGCCCACTATTTGTGAGAGAGATGGGACGCTCAGGACTGGCACAGATGGCACGCTCAGGACTGGCACAGAAGCCCAGAGGCCAATATTAATCTCCCTTTTTTTCTGGGAGAATTTATAAAACCAAAAAAATATTTAAATAGGCTTTCTATGGCCCACTATTTGTGAGAGAGATGGCACGCTCAGGACTGGCACAGATGGCACGCTCACAACTGGCACACAAGCCCAGAGGCCAATATTAATCTCCCTTTTTTCAGGGAAAATTGATAAAACAAAAAAAAAAATTAAATAGGCTTTCTATGGCCCACTATTTGTGAGAGAGATGGCACGCTCAGGGCTGGCTGGCACAGATGGCACGCTCAGGACTGGCACACAAGCCCAGAGGCCAATATTAATCTCCCTTTTTTTCTGGGAGAATTTATAAAACCAAAAAAATATTTAAATAGGCTTTCTATGGCCCACTATTTGTGAGAGAGATGGCACGCTCAGGACTGGCACAGATGGCACGCTCACAACTGGCACACAAGCCCAGAGGCCAATATTAATCTCCCTTTTTTCAGGGAAAATTGATAAAACAAAAAAAAAAATTAAATAGGCTTTCTATGGCCCACTATTTGTGAGAGAGATGGCACGCTCAGGGCTGGCTGGCACAGATGGCACGCTCAGGACTGGCACACAAGCCCAGAGGCCAATATTAATCTCCCTTTTTTTCTGGGAGAATTTATAAAACCAAAAAAATATTTAAATAGGCTTTCTATGGCCCACTATTTGTGAGAGAGATGGCACGCTCAGGACTGGCACAGATGGCACGCTCACAACTGGCACACAAGCCCAGAGGCCAATATTAATCTCCCTTTTTTCAGGGAAAATTTATAAAACAAAAAAAAAAATTAAATAGGCTTTCTATGGCCCACTATTTGTGAGAGAGATGGCACGCTCAGGGCTGGCACAGATGGCACGCTCAGGACTGGCACACAAGCCCAGAGGCCAATATTAATCTCCCTTTTTTTCAGGGAGAATTTATAAAACCAAAAAAAAAAATAAATAGGCTTTCTATGGCCCACTATTTGTGAGAGAGATGGCACACTCAGGACTGGCACACAAGCCCAAAGGCCAATATTAATCTCCCACTGTATTTTTATCAGGGAGAATTTATACACCCCACAAAAAAAAATACAGAAAAATGAAAAGGCTTTCTATGGCCCACTATGTGAGAGAGATGGCACACACAGGGATGGCACTCTAGCAGAAATGCCAAATTGCCAATCTTAATCTCCCACCAAAAAAAAAAAAAAAAAAAAAACAGGGAATGTCCTACAATTACTATCTCCCTGCCTGCAGTAATCTCAGCCAGGTATGGCAGGCAGCTACTATCTCCCTGCCTGCAGTAATCTCAGCCAGGTATGGCAGGCAGCAATAAGGAGTGGACTGATGCACAAATGAAATAAAAAGTGTGGACAAACAAAAAAGATAGCTGTGCAGAAAGGAAGGAACAAGAGGATTTGTGCTTTGAAAAAAGCAGTTGGTTTGCACAGCGGCGTACACACAGCAATGCAGCTATCAGGGAGCCTTCTAGGGCAGCCCAATGAGCTACAGCGCTGAGGGGAAAAAAAAAAAAAAAAAAACTTCCACTGTCCCTGCACACCGAGGGTGGTGTTGGACAGTGCAAATCGCTGCAGCACAAGCGGTTTTGTGGTTAATGGACCCTGCCTAACGCTATCCCTGCTTCTGACAAAGCGGCAGCAACCTCTCCCTAAGCTCAGATCAGCAGCAGTAAGATGGCGGTCGGCGGGAACGCCTCTTTATAGCCCCTGTGACGTCGCAGACAGCAAGCCAATCACTGCAATGCCCTTCTCTAAGATGGTGGGGACCAGGACCTATGTCATCACGCTGCCCACACTCTGCGTTTACCTTCATTGGCTGAGAAATGGCGCTTTTCGCGTCATTGAAACGCGACTTTGGCGCGAAAGTCGCGTACCGCATGGCCGACCCCGCACAGGGGTCGGATCGGGTTTCATGAAACCCCGACTTAGCCAAAAGTCGGCGACTTTTGAAAATGTTCGACCCGTTTCGCTCAACCCTAGTTGAAAGCAATGTTAAAGTTGAAAAACGCTTCAAAAACGCTGCGTCTGAACTAAGCCTAGGTGGGGGATGAAATTTTCAGTCTGGGGTTAAATATTTGGCCTTACAGGCAAGTCATTAGCCTGCAAAGGTTGTACCTTGACATATTTCCAAGCAAAACCCGTTTTGGTTTTGTTTTAATGTGTTTTTGTGGCACTGGGAAAAATGGCATGAATCTCAGAAAAAATTGTTTAAAGCTGTGAACTAGGAGTCAGGAATGCTTCCAGGGGCGATCCCCATGATGTCCCTGTGTCATTTGAGCAGTGTTTCCATCATTTTCAGATGTTTTAGACCTTAAATTGACCCCTGGAGGATCGCGGTAAAATTACTCGGGTCTCCCATAGACTTACATTGGGCTCGTTGTTTTGGCCGAGTACCCGAGTATTACAATTTGCTCGTCCCGAGCAACGAGCACCCGAGCATTTTAGTGCTCGCCCATCACTAATATTGAACACTTCGCCAATTTTCTAAGTAAATATAAAGGTGCTATTGACATGAAATACCAGATGTTGGTAGAAACTCAAACAATCCACACAGGCCAATAAATCAAACCACAGATGTCCATAAATTAAGTACATAGCTCAATTCATGGACATCTATGGTTTGATTCATTTGCCTGTGTGGATTGTTTCTACCAACATCTGGTGAGTATTTCATATCAATAGCACCTTTATATTTACTTAGAAAATTGGTGATGTGTTCAATACTTATTTCACCCTCTGTATATAGGAGGCTATGTGGGGCTTAGGCAGTATGTGTGGGGCTATGTAGGGGCTCATACTGTATTCAGGGGCTATGTGTCCCATACACATAAGAAAATAAACAACACATACTCACCTCACTCCCGTCCCCCCGACGCTCTGCTCCGGTCTCCGATGCACTGACTCTCCACACAGCAGACGTGACGCAATGACATCTACCCCCATGTATTTCTTTTCTTTCTTTCTTTTTTTTTTCTTTCTTTTTTTTCTTTCTTTTTTTCTTTTTCTTTCTTTCTCCTTCATATCTTCTTTCTTTTTTCTCTTTCTCCTTTTATTTAAACATCTCTCTAATTTTCTATACTGCTACTTTCAGAGAGATTTTGCATCTTACATTTTCCTCCCTGGCATTCGGCAGCTTCCACTGTTCTCCTGATCCCCATACCTACAAGTGTTCAGCATTCCTCCGAATTGAGAGCGGCTGCGATTACATCACATGGCTCAGGGTCTCCTTTACGTAACAGATCACGGCATGTTCCAGCACAAGCTATTACCTAAAGATGCCTCAGATCACCTTACTAGTAGCACAATGGGCCTCACTCATGATTAATACCAGCAAGGATGACAGGGGTTAATGGCTCAGAGCGGGGCCATTCTTCCCATTCCTTCCAGAACAGTGGAACATTCTGCTTAGAATATTCAAACTATAAAAGGTCTGTCGCTCCTGAAGTTGCCAAATTCGCCATAGCATGCTAGAATAAGGGTGGTTTCACACTTGCGTTTTTGTCTGCAGCGTTTTTTTTTTAAAAAAAAACGCATGCGTTTTTTTTCCTATATTTAACATTGAAAACGCATGCGTTTTTGTTTGTACGCGTTTGGTCGCGTTTTGCAACGCATGCGTTTTTTTACTCCATGCGTTCATTTTCAGAAATGCAACTTGTAGTATTTTTGAGAGGCGTTTTTTGGACCAAAAAAAACGCATGCGTTTTCATGCGTTTTTTTTGGGGACAAAAAATACATTGGAGTCAATGGGGACGCATGCGTTTTTTTGTGCATGCGTTTTTTTGCATTAAAAATGCATGCGTTTTTATATTAAAAAATCAGAAAACACACTGATATGCCACCCCCCAACATAAAGGTGATAAAGGGATCCTAACCCTAACCCCACCCCTAACCCCACCCCTAACCCTAACCCTAACCCTAAGGGATCCTAACCCTAACCCTACCCCTAACCCTAACCCTACCCCTAACACTAACCCTAACCCTAAGGGATCCTAACCATAACCCTACCCCTAACCCTAACCCTACCCCTAACCCTAACCCTACCCCTAACCCTAACCCTAATACCTTTAGGGTTAGGGTTAGGGGTAGGGTTAGGGATAGGGTTAGGGTTAGGATACCTTAGGGTTAGAGGTAGGGTTAGGGTTAGGGTTAGGGTTAGGGGTAGGGTTAGGGTTAGGATCCCTTTAGGGTTAGGGTTAGGGTTATGATCCCTACCCCTAACCCTACCCCTAACCCTAACCCTAATTATTTCTGTTTATAGTGGGTTTTTTACTTTATTTTGATGATTGGCAGCTGTCACACATTTCTCAGCATGCGTTTAAAAAACGCAAACGCATGAAAAAACGCATGTAAACGCGTCAAAATGCCGCATTTTTTTCACCACATGCAAAAATGCATGCGTCAAAAAAACGCAGCGTTTGCACGCGTTTACATGCGTTTTTTCACCATGTGTTTTTTTGCATTTTTTACCGCAAAAACACACCCAAAAAAACGCAAATGTGAAACCAGCCTAAAACACACAATTAACAGGTTAATAGTAATGATGAATGAGCACTAAAATGCCCGGGTGCCCGTTACACGAGTCGAGCAAATCGTAAGGCTCGGGTGCTCGATCCAAGTAACAAGTATAATAGAAGTCAATTGAAACTCAAGCATTTTTTCGGTGCCACCCCCCCTCTCCACCGAGGTCCGGAGGGGGTCTAAAAATTGCTGAAATCGATGGAAATAGTGCTGAAATGGCATGGGGACAGCATTGGCAAGACCCCTGAAAGCATATGTGAATCCCATGTCAGAGCTGAGAACAATGTTGTCAGAGTCTTACGCCACTTTTACAGACTGACAATAAAACATACAAAACCGCAGTTAGAAGGGATTTAACTGGAAGAAAATGTTAAGAAACATTCTATCCAGGATAATGACTTGTATAAAAGGCAAAATAAATAAGAGGGAAAAAAATCTCCTCCACACCTTGGGCTAAGTTCACACGTAGTGTTTCTGCATTTTTGCACGTTTACATTGCTTTCAATCTTGAAAAAAAATATTCAACAGGAAATGTAATTTTATCATTTTAATACCTTATCTGGCTTTGTGGTGTGAGACATGTTCAGACACATCCTGTTTAATTTATGAAGGAGGGACTCTGAAAGTCACAATTTTGTTTTCAGGGCCATCAGGTTGCCCTCACTATTTGTAGAGGGCCATCAGACAGCCCTTGCTATTGTTAGCGGGCCAGCAGGTGGGCCTCACTACTGTCAGAGGATCATCCGTTGACCCTCACTTTAATTTTAGAGGGCCAGCAGACGGCTATATTATAGATGCATATATTGCTACTTCAGTATAACATGCATCTGACGTGGGCAAATTTTCTTTTTCGTATTAATACTGTACCGTTTGAAGCTTAAAGTGTCAGCAAGAGGCCCTCACAATTTATAGAGGGCCAGCAGGTGGTCCCCACTATTTTTAGAGGTCTACCAGGCATCTTGTGAACAGATGAGACCAAGATACAGATTTTTGGTAAAACACATCATTCTACTGTTGGAACCCTATCCCTTAGTCCAGATACTGCTGCAAGCTTGCGTATCCTGCTCACAAACACCACGTATCCAGCCTATTTTCTACCCATTACTGAAGAAGGCCACGTGTGGCTGAAACGTTTAATTTGTTGACTACAATAAACTCCAATTATCAGTACAAGTTGAGTGCCAAGTGTATTATATAATAGAGCACCATGAAGGACAGGGCAGAACACAGAGGCAGAAGTCAGGGGACGAACCGGGTCATACACAGAAATGCTCACACGCACAGAGGCACAACGGTAACAGAGAGGTAACCTGGGTCAGCAATCCCTAGCCGAGTAACATAGTAACATAGTAACATAGTTAGTGAGGCCGAAAAAAGACATTTGTCCATCCAGTTCAGCCTATAAAAGTAAGAGTAAACAGAAATATCACCGACACTGGACCCAGGAACTGCAAGCATTAATTAGCCGCACCAGAACCAAAGAGAGGCAAACTATCTTAACCCTGACCTGACCAGGATGGAGCTAGAACCACCCCATCCAGAGGAGTCATGACAGCAATAATCCCTGACTAGATGCTTGTCATACGCTATACCTACTGCCATACCTCACTGTAGACAAAGTGCAGATAAGAGCAGTATTATTATAACAGAATAGAATTTATTTGAATTAGCCCTGAAAAAAGCGATTAGTTTAAAGTAGCAGCATCAACCCTGCTGGGGAATATAGTGGAGCATTTCACATCTACTCAGCCTGATATGGAGGAGACCAGAATCTTCTCTACTTACTGTACAAAGTCTCCTGTCCCAGCTGTGAAATCCTGCATGCAGTGTGCGAACTTCCTATGTGACAATCATCTGACAGCCCACAACAAGGCACTGGATCATATACTAATAGAACCCACTGACTCTTTTGATTTCCAAAAATGTTCCCTAAACTAGAAGGTGGAGCCCCCAGAAAAGCTTTTTTCCCATTACAAAGGAGTGGATCTCCTACACTGGTAAAGCGTATGCACCAAGTGACAAAAATTAGATGGAGGATCTCCAATACCCCTTTGAAGAGACGTAGTGGAGGGCCTTAGAAAACATTTTTTCCCATTATTAAGGAGTGCGCATTCTAGACTGGTAAAGCCCATGCTCTAGGTGCACAGGCTGAAAAACATTTGCCCCTGGGGGGTATACATGTATATTAAAGAATATTCAAGGTAGGCATCAAAAAATTGTTAATACAGGCATCATAAACACCCTTAAATAATTATAGTGAGGGTAGCATGATCACCCTGTTGATATGGTGGTGGAGGAGGAAAACGACACAAAAAAGACAAAATCCTGAAGCGTATATCCATGTTTGGGTGGGCATGGGCATAAACCAGAAAAAAGAAGAACACTGGATTTGAGTTTATGTTCCGCTACTGTCATCCATTGGAGTGGAGAAGTCTGGCCAAATCCAGCCCTTGTTCATTTTGATAAGAGTCAGCCTGTCTGTATTTTCAGTTGACAGGCCTATCGATTATAATACCCCAGACGGCACTAAAAACCCACTCTGGCAAAACGTTAGCAGCAGGGCATACCAGGACCTCCAAGGCATTGGAAGACAGTTCGTGCCACGTGTCTAGCTTGGATACCCAATAGTTGTAAGGCTCAGAGGAACATCGACATACGCTGGTACGGTCGGCAAGGTACTCCTTAAGAATCTTCCAAAACGTTAACCTACCTTTCAGAGTACCCCACACATCAAGAAGGGTGATGGGACGGTCTGAGAAAAATGTCCAAGACCTTTGATAGTGTTCCCCTGCCTATGCTGCATCTGGTGTGTGTCTCCCTTGTCTCTACTCCTTGGTTTTCCAACGACCTGCGACCTCTGGCTTTAGCGTTGTCAGATGGGAATTTTTTAATAATTCTTCAACTAGGGCCTACTGATACTGCAACATTTTATTAGACCTATCCGCTATGGAGAAGAGATGTAAAGTTCTTCTTGTAGCATGGGTCTAGAAGGCTGACCAACCAATAATTAGGGTTGGCCAAAATGCGTACAATGTGAGGGTCACGGGAAAGGCAATGGAACCTAAACACAGCCATGTGTGCCAAACTGCCACAGCCAAGACTTCCCTGTCCCCACTAGGGTTGAGCGACCTTGACTTTTTTAGAGTCGAGTCGGGTTTCGCAAAACCCGACTATCTCAATAGTCGGGTCGAGTGAAATCGGCCGATTATGACGTAAAGTCGGGATCGACCGAAACACGAAACCCAATGCAAGTCAATGGGGCAGCATAGTCGGCAGTGAGTGGGGGCCAGGAAAACACCTAGAGTGCCCATTTTAATGCCAAAACCATGCATTCTTCTTAATGAAGCTTGTCAATCTTAATTTCCCTTATAATAATAGTTAAGGTAAGGTAAGTATTTAAACTTTGCAAGTGCTGTGATCCTGAGCAAGCAGGGGGGGCCCACTCGTTGGCATTGGCACTGGCACAGGGCCCCTCAAAGTACGGCGGTGTGTTTGCACGGCGGGGGCGCCTCCCACCGGCAGCGACACTTTTGCGTACTATGAGGGGCCCTGTGCCAGTGACGTCGCCAACGAGTATTCCTCCCCCCACCTGATGAAGGAACCTGCACTTTCATCTGCACCTTCCTCTTTGTCCCCGTGTAAGGTGGTATGGTATGCGGGAAGAGGAACCTGACTTTCAGCAGGGTCACAATCTTGCTGTGTAGCGTGCACGGGGAATGTTGCGTTATGGGTCAATGTACCAGCAGACTCATCTATCACTGGCTGGGCAATGGGCAGGATGAGGAGGAAACACAGATATAGGCCCAAAGAATAAAGTGGTTTAAATGCAGTTCAAAATTGGTAAGAGGACTAACCAGGGGGCATTGCTTTGTTCAGTGGAGATGAGTAATGAGAGGCTGACACAGAGAGTAGGCCCAAAGCAGTAATTAGTCTAAATGCAGTTTGAAATTGGCAACAGTAGTAAACAGGCGGCACAGCTTTGTTCAGTGGAGGAGAACAGCAAGGAGCGGCAGACACCAATAGTAGGCCCCAACCCAACTAGTAGGCCAAATGCAGTCTAACATTAACAACTACTTAACGAGAGCCTGAAAATGGAATTTCAGGACAGGAAACCAGGAGAACAGCAAGGAGCGGCAGACACTGTTAGTAGGCCCCAACCCAACTAGTAGGCCAAATGCAGTTGTTCCATTTAACAACTATTTAACAAGAGCCTCAAGATTGAAGCAATGGAGAGGCAACCTGGGGAACACCTTGGAGTGGAACACACCGTCTCTACACCCCTGACCCAACTTGTAGGCCGCATGCAGTGTTGTTTTCAACAACTACTAAACGAGAGCCAGAAGATTGAAGCAATGGAGAGGCAACCTGGAGAACACCTTGAAGCGGCAGACACTGGTAGTAGACCCCAACCCAAGTACTAGCCCCACTGCAGTTAGATTTACCAAAAAATACTAAACGAGAGCCTGAAGATCAAAGCTCAGAAAAGGCAACCCGGAGAACACCTTGAAGCGGCAGACACTGGTAGTAGGCTTTAAACCCAAAATTTTGGTCAATGGAGTTTATAAAATGTTCCAGGGGTACACAGGCAGCATTGGTGTGGTAAGCGGAGGACAATTTCTATTTGGGACTGCAGACAGACTTAGTAGGCTGTCCCCTGTGGACCATGCATCCACAACATTAACCCAGTGCGCCGTAATGGACATGTAACCTTTCGTGGACATGCCTACTGGTCCATGCATCTGTTGTCAGGTGCACCTTTCTACTATTAGATAGCCTGAGAGCATGGACAATGCGGACATGATGGTGGAGGGCTGGGATGGCTTTTCTCGCAAAAGAAGTGACGACTGGGTAGCTCTTACCGTGGTACAGCGTAGTCCATCTGGGCTTTATAATTATAAATAAAAGAAAAAAAGTAGGCTGTATGCACTTTGAAATAGGTTCCAGGGGTACACGGGCGGCAGTGGACTGGTCACTGGAGGACTAGTGGAAGGAGGGACCGCAGACAGGCTTCGAAGGCCTAACATAAAAAAATTGGGCTGTAGGCACTTTATAATTGGTTCCAGGGGTACACGGGCAGCATTGGTCTGGTCAGTGGAGGAGTAGTAGAAAGAACGGACCGCATACAGGCTTCGAAGGCCTAACATAAAAAAATTGGGCTGTAGGCACTTTCTAATTGGTTCCAGGGGTACACGGGCAGCAGTAGACAGGTCAGTAGAGGCCTAGTGGAAGGAGGGACCGCAGACAGGCTTCGAAGGCCTAACATAAAAAAAATTGGGCTGTAGGCACTTTTAAATTTGTTCCATGGGTACACGGGCAGCAGTAGACAGGTCAGTGGAGTAGTAGTAGAAAGAAGGGACCGCAGACAGGCTTCGAAGGCCTAACATAAAAAAAAATTGGGCTGTAGGCACTTTTAAATTCGTTCCAGGGGTACACGGGCAGCAGTAGACAGGTCAGTGGAGTAGTAGTAGAAAGAAGGGACCGCAGACAGGCTTTGAAGGCCTAACATAATAAAATTGGGATGTAGGCACTTTATAATTGGTTCCAGGGGTACACGGGCAGCATTGGTCTGGTCAGTGGAGGAGTAGTAGAAAGAACGGACCGCAGACAGGCTTCGAAGGTCTAACATAAAAAAATTGGGCTGTAGGCACTTTCTAATTGGTTCCAGGGGTACACGGGCAGCAGTAGACAGGTCAGTGGAGGCCTAGTGGAAGGAGGGACCGCAGACAGGCTTCGAAGGCCTAACATAAAAAAAATTGGGCTGTAGGCACTTTTAAATTCGTTCCATGGGTACACGGGCAGCAGTAGACAGGTCAGTGGAGTAGTAGTAGAAAGAAGGGACCGCAGACAGGCTTCGAAGGCCTAACATAAAAAAAAATTGGGCTGTAGGCACTTTTAAATTCTTTCCAAGGGTACACGGGCAGCAGTAGACAGGTCAGTGGAGACCTAGTGGAAGGAGGGACCGCAGACAGGCTTCGAAGGCCTAACATAACAAAAATTGGGCTGTAGGAACTTTGTAATTGGTTCCAGGGGTACACGGGCAGCAGTAGACAGGTCAGTGGAGTAGTAGTAGAAAGAAGGGACCGCAGACAGGCTTCGAAGGCCTAACATAATAAAATTGGGCTGTAGGCAATTTATAATTGGTTCCAGGGGTACACGGGCAGCATTGGTCTGGTCAGTGGAGGAGTAGTAGAAAGAACGGACCGCAGACAGGCTTCGAAGGCCTAACATTAAAAAAATTGGGCTGTAGGCACTTTCTAATTGGTTCCAGGGGTACACGGGCAGCAGTAGACAGGTCAGTAGAGGCCTAGTGGAAGGAGGGACCGCAGACAGGCTTCGAAGGCCTAACATAAAAAAAATTGGGCTGTAGGCACTTTTAAATTTGTTCCATGGGTACACGGGCAGCAGTAGACAGGTCAGTGGAGTAGTAGTAGAAAGAAGGGACCGCAGACAGGCTTCGAAGGCCTAACATAAAAAAAAATTGGGCTGTAGGCACTTTTAAATTCGTTCCAGGGGTACACGGGCAGCAGTAGACAGGTCAGTGGAGTAGTAGTAGAAAGAAGGGACCGCAGACAGGCTTTGAAGGCCTAACATAATAAAATTGGGATGTAGGCACTTTATAATTGGTTCCAGGGGTACACGGGCAGCATTGGTCTGGTCAGTGGAGGAGTAGTAGAAAGAACGGACCGCAGACAGGCTTCGAAGGTCTAACATAAAAAAATTGGGCTGTAGGCACTTTCTAATTGGTTCCAGGGGTACACGGGCAGCAGTAGACAGGTCAGTGGAGGCCTAGTGGAAGGAGGGACCGCAGACAGGCTTCGAAGGCCTAACATAAAAAAAATTGGGCTGTAGGCACTTTTAAATTCGTTCCATGGGTACACGGGCAGCAGTAGACAGGTCAGTGGAGTAGTAGTAGAAAGAAGGGACCGCAGACAGGCTTCGAAGGCCTAACATAAAAAAAAATTGGGCTGTAGGCACTTTTAAATTCTTTCCAAGGGTACACGGGCAGCAGTAGACAGGTCAGTGGAGACCTAGTGGAAGGAGGGACCGCAGACAGGCTTCGAAGGCCTAACATAACAAAAATTGGGCTGTAGGAACTTTGTAATTGGTTCCAGGGGTACACGGGCAGCAGTAGACAGGTCAGTGGAGTAGTAGTAGAAAGAAGGGACCGCAGACAGGCTTCGAAGGCCTAACATAATAAAATTGGGCTGTAGGCAATTTATAATTGGTTCCAGGGGTACACGGGCAGCATTGGTCTGGTCAGTGGAGGAGTAGTAGAAAGAACGGACCGCAGACAGGCTTCGAAGGCCTAACATTAAAAAAATTGGGCTGTAGGCACTTTCTAATTGGTTCCAGGGGTACACAGGCAGCAGTAGACAGGTCAGTGGAGGCCTAGTGGAAGGAGGGACCGCAGACAGGCTTCGAAGGCCTAACATAACAAAAATTGGGCTGTAGGAACTTTGTAATTGGTTCCATGGGTACAAGGGCAGCAGTATACAGGTCAGTGGAGTAGTAGTAGAAAGAAGGGACCGCAGACAGGCTTCGAAGGCCTAACATAATAAAATTGGGCTGTAGGCAATTTATAATTGGTTCCAGGGGTACACGGGCAGCATTGGTCTGGTCAGTGGAGGAGTAGTAGAAAGAACGAACCGCAGACAGGCTTCGAAGGCCTAACATAAAAAAATTGGGCTGTAGGCACTTTCTGATTGGTTCCAGGGGTACACGGGCAGCAGTAGACAGGTCAGTGGAGGCCTAGTGGAAGGAGGGACCGCAGACAGGCTTTGAAGACCTAACATAACAAAATATTGGGCTGTAGGCACTTTTATATAGGTTCCAGGGGTACACGGGCAGCAGTGGTCTGGTCAGTGTAGGAGTAGTAGAAAGAACGGGCCGCAGACAGGCTTCGAACGCCTAGCATAATAAAATTGGGCTGTAGGCACTTTTAAATAGGTTCCAGGGGTACACTGGCAGCAGTGGTCTGGTCACTGGAGGAGTAGTAGAAAGAATGGGCCGCAGACAGGCTTTGAAGGCCTAACATAATAAAATTGGGCTGTAGGCACTTTTAAATAGGTTCCAGGGGTACACGGGCAGCAGTGGTCTGGTCAGTGTAGGAGTAGTAGAAAGAACAGGCCGCAGACAGGCTTCTAAGGCCTAACATAATAAAATTGGGCTGTAGGCACTTTTAAATAGGTTCCAGGGGTAAACGGGCAGCAGTGGTCTGGTCAGTGTAGGAGTAGTAGAAAGAACGGGCCGCAGACAGGCTTCGAACGCCTAACATAATAAAATTGGGCTGTAGGCACTTATAAATAGGTTCCAGGGGTACACGGGCAGCAGTGGTCTGGTCAGTGTAGGAGTAGTAGAAAGAACGGGCCGCAGACAGGCTTCGAAGGCCTAACATAATAAAATATTGGGCTGTAGGCACTTTTAAATAGGTTCCAGGGGTACACGGGCAGCAGTGGTCTGGTCAGTGTAGGAGTAGTAGAAAGAACGGGCCACAGACAGGCTTCGAACGCCTAACATAATAAAATTGGGCTGTAGGCACTTTTAAATAGGTTCCAGGGGTACACGGGCAGCAGTGGTCTGGTCAGTGGAGGAGTAGTAGAAAGAACGGGCCGCAGACAGGCTTCGAAGGCCTAACATAATAAAATTGGGCTGGCTGTAGGCACTTTACAATTGGTTCCAGGGGTACACGGGCAGCAGTGGTCTGGTCAGCGGAGGCCGATTGTAATGAGTGTCTGCCAGTTAGTAGTCCAAAACAATACATAAATGTGAATGTCTCGCATTAAAACAAAACGAAAACACTAAAGGGTGCAATCATTAGGTACAGGGGTGGGATCCTCTGCGTAGTTTCAGACCTACTAATTTGGCGCAAGTATTTACTTGGGTAAATAGAGGACACTGCCCCTGACTATGTTAAGTACCATCATACATGTCAACACAATGGTATTGTCAGTGGCAGGAATGGAAGGATGTCAGCGCATAGACTAAACATTGGTGGAAGTGTGAGAGATAATTATGGAAGTGGTAGAGCAATGTTTGACCTGGGGGTGGGTGAACTCTCTTGTGGCCGGCGGTACAGGCCCAGGGCCCCTCATGTTACAACAGTGTGTCTGACGTTGGGTGCGCACCACCACCGCCAGAGACACTTTATTGTACTATGAGGGACCCTGTGGCAGTGCTGTCGACCAAAAGCGGGCACACCCACCTCTTCAGACAAACAGCACTCTCACGGGTGCTTGCGAGAAGTCGCGATACCACACCCCCGTGTGGGGAGTTTGGCCATTTAGGGAGGTCTAAACATGTCGTATGCTGGACAATCAGCTGCAGCAAATTAAGACATTAGAAAAGTAATTCACAGTAGTCCACAGGCAAGAGCTTTTCATAGGAAAGCTAGGTGTCGGCCGGGCAAGGTGGGGCAAAAGAATTCGAAATCCAGTTGTGGTTCATTTTAATGAATGTTAGATCATCAACATTTTGGGTAGCCAGATGAGTCCTTTTTTCGGTTAATATTGAACCTGCAGCACTGAATACTCTTTCTGATAGGACACTAGCTGCCGGGCAAGCAAGCTCCTGCAATGCATATTCTGCCAATTCTGGCCAGGTGTCTAATTTGGATGCCCAGTAATCAAATGGGAATGACGGTTGAGGGAGAACATCGATAAGGGATGAAAAATAGTTTGTAACCATACTGGACAAATGTTGTCTCCTGTCACTTTGAATTGATGCAGCAGTACCTGTCCTGTCTGCGATCATAGCAAAATCACTCCACAACCTGGTCAGAAAACCCCTCTGTCCAACGCCACTTCTGATGTGTGCACCCCTAACACTCCTGGTCTGCTGCCCCCTGCAGCTCGTGTGAGAACAATCACGGGCGCTGTGTGCTGGGAATGCCTGAAGCAAACGGTCAACAAGAGTTGATTGTTTGGTTGCTAATATTAGTTCCAAGTTCTCATGGGGCATAATATTTTGCAATTTGCCTTTATAGCGAGGATCAAGGAGGCAGGCCAACCAGTAATCGTCATCGTTCATCATTTTAGTAATGCGTGTGTCCCTTTTGAGGATACGTGAGGCATAATCCGCCATGTGGGCCAAAGTTCCAGTTCTCAAATCTGCGGTTGTGATTGGTTGAGGGGCAGTTTCAGGCAAATCTACGTCACTTGTGTCCCTCAAAAAAACAGAACCCGGCCTTGCCACGCCACCAATTTCCAGTGCCCCCGGGAAAGCTTCCTCATTAAAAATATACTCATCCCCATCATCCTCTTCGTCCTCCACCTCCTCTTCGCCCGCTACCTCATCCTGATCCTTTATGTGCGTCAAACTTTGCATAAGCAGACACATTAGGGGGATGCTCATGCTTATTATGGCGTTGTCTGCACTAACCAGCTGTGTGCATTCCTCAAAACACTGAAGGACTTGACACATGTCTTGTATCTTCGACCACTGCACACCTGACAACTCCATGTCTGCCATCCTACTGCCTGCCCGTGTATGTGTATCCTCCCACAAAAACATAACAGCCCGCCTCTGTTCGCACAGTCTCTGAAGCATGTACAGTGTTGAGTTCCACCTTGTTGCAACGTCTATGATTAGGCGATGCTGGGGAAAGTTCAAAGACCGCTGATAGGTCTGCATATGGCTGGAGTTTGCAGGCGAATGGCGGATATGTGAGCAAAGTCCACGCACTTTGAGGAGCAGGTCGAAGAACCCAGGATAAGTTTTCAATAAGCACTGCACCACCAGGTTTAAGGTGTGAGCCAGGCAAGGAATGTGTTTCAGTTGGGAAAGGGAGATGGCAGCCATGAAATTCCTTCCGTTATCACTCACTACCTTGCCTGCCTCAAGATCTACTGTGCCCAGCCACGACTGCGTTTCTTGCTGCAAGAACTTGGACAGAACTTCCGCGGTGTGTCTGTTGTCGCCCAAACACTTCATAGCCAATACAGCCTGCTGACGCTTGCCAGTAGCTGGGCCATAATGGGACAACTGGTGTGCAACAGTGACAGCTGCCGATGGAGTGGTTGGGCGACTGCGGTCTGTGGAAGAGCTCTCGCTTCTGCAGGAGGAGGAGGAGGGGGTGCGAACGCCTACAGCCAACTGTTTCCTAGACCGTGGGCTAGGCACAACTGTCCCGAAATTGATGTCCCCTGTGGACCCTGCATCCACCACATTCACCCAGTGTGCCGTGATGGACACGTAACGTCCCTGGCCATGCCTACTGGTCCATGCATCTGTAGTCAGGTGCACCTTTGTACTCACAGATTGCCTGAGTGCATGGACGATGCGCTGTTTAACATGCTGGTGCAGGGCTGGGATGGCTTTTCTCGAAAAGAAGTGTCGACTGGGTAGCTCGTAGCGTGGTTCAGCGTACTCCATCAGGGCTTTGAAAGCTTCGCTTTCAACTAACCGGTAGGGCATCATCTCTAACGAGATTAGTCTAGCTATGTGGGCGTTAAAACCCTGTGTACGCGGATGCGAGGATAAGTACTTCCTTTTTCTAACCAGAGTCTCATGTAGGGTGAGCTGGACTGGAGAGCTGGAGATCGTGGAACTAGCGGGTGTGCCGGTGGACATGGCAGACTGAGAGACGGTTGGAGACGGTATTGTTTCCGCCGGTGCCCTAGATGCAGTATTTCCTCCTACGAAACTGGTGATTCCCTGACCCTGACTGCTTTGGGCTGGCAAAGAAACCTGCACAGATACTGCTGGTGGTGCGGAAAATGGTGGCCTTACAGTGACGGAAGGGATGTAGCGTTGCTGACTAGTTTCATTGGCCGAGGGTGCTACAACCTTAAGGGACGTTTGGTAGTTAGTCCAGGCTTGCAAATGCATGGTGGTTAAATGTCTATGCATGCAACTTGTATTGAGACTTTTCAGATTCTGACCTCTGCTTAAGCTAGTTGAACATTTTTGACAGATGACTTTGTGCGGATCAATTGGATGTTGTTTAAAAAAATGCCAGACTGTACTCTTTCGAGCCTCGGATCCCTTTTCAGCCATTGCAGACTGAGCTTTAACCGGATGGACACGCTGTCCTCCAACAGTTTTTGGCTTTGCTACGCGTTTTGGGCCAGATACGGGCACGGCAGATGGAACCTGTTGCGATGTTGATGCCTGCTGCGGCCCCTCCTCCTCCGCTTCAGAACTACTGCCGCCTGCACCCTGTTCCCCCAATGGCTGCCAATCGGGGTCAACAACTGGGTCATCTATAACCTCCTCTTCTAGCTAGTGCGCAACTTCGTCTGTGTCACCGTGTAAGTCGGTGGTAGAGCGTTCGTGATGGGGCAACATAGTCTCATCAGGGTCTGATTCTGGATCAGTACCCTGCGAGGGCAATGTTGTGGTCTGAGTCAAAGGACCAGCATAGTAGTCTGGCTGTGGCTGTGCATCAGTGCACTCCATGTCAGATTCAACTTGTAATGGGCATGGCCTGTTAACTGCTTCACTTTCTAAGCCAGGGACGGTATGTGTAAAGAGCTCCATGGAGTAACCCGTTGTGTCGCCTGCTGCATTCTTCTCTGTTGTTGTATTTGCTGAAGAGGACAAGGAAGCGACTTGTCCCTGACCGTGAACATCCACTAACGACGCGCTGCTTTTACATTTACCAGTTTCAAAAGAGGAGGCAAAAGAGCTAGAGGCTGAGTCTGCAAGGTAAGCCAAAACTTGCTCTTGCTGCTCCGGCTTTAAAAGCGGTTTTCCTACTCCCAGAAAAGGGAGCGTTCGAGGCCTTCTGTAGCCAGACGACGAACCTGGCTCCACAGCTCCAGACTTAGGTGCAATATTTCTTTTCCCACGACCACCTGATGCTCCACTACCATCATTACCAGCTGACAATGAACGCCCACGGCCACGATCTCTTCCACCAGACTTCCTCATTGTTTTAAAAACGTAACCAAAGTAACGGTATTTGTTGCTGTCAAACAACTTACACGGTGAGCTATAACTTCAGTATGATTTCGATATCTCTTTACAGGTTGGTGAGACCGCAAGGAAAATCAGGCACAATGTTACACACTCTGTTTTCTGTGGCACCAAATCAGAGAGATGCCACACACGCAGGACTGTCACTCAAGCACAAATGTCAATATTAATCTCCCACTGTATTTTTTTTTTATTTCAGGGAGAATTTAGAAAGCAAAAAAAAAATTGCCTTTCTATGGCCCAGTGCCCACTATTTGAGAGAGAGAGATGGCACACCCAGGAGTCAAGACTGGCACACAAGCAGAAAGGGCAATATTAATCTCCCACTGATATTTTTTTTTTTTTTTCAGGGAGACTTTAGAAACAAAATAAAATAAAATGATTTTTTCAGGAAGAATTTAGAAACCAAAAAAAAGTAAAATGATTTTTTCCGGAAGAATTTAGAAACCAAATAAAAAAAAAATTGCCTTTCTATGGCCAAGTGCCCACTATTTGAGAGAGAGAGATGGCACACCCAGGAGTCAAGACTGGCACACAAGCAGAAAGGGCAATATTAATCTCCCACTGATTTTTTTTTTTTCAGGGAGACTTTAGAAACAAAATAAAATAAAAGGATTTTTTCAGGAAGAATTTAGAAACCAAAAAAAAGTAAAATGATTTTTTCCGGGAGTATTTAGAAACCAAATTTAAAAAAAATTGCCTTTCTATGGCCCAGTGCCCACTATTTGAGAGAGATGGCACACCCAGGAGTCAAGACTGGCACACAAGCAGAAAAGGCAATATTAATCTCCCACTGATTTTTTTTTTTTTTTCAGGGAGACTTTAGAAACAAAATAAAATAAAAGGATTTTTTCAGGAAGAATTTAGAAACCAAATAAAATAAAAGGATTTTTTCCGGGAGAATTTAGAAACCAAATAAAAAAAAAATTGCCTTTCTATGGCCCAGTGCCCACTATTTGAGAGAGAGAGATGGCACACCCAGGAGTCAAGACTGGCACACAAGCAGAAAAGGCAATATTAATCTCCCACTGATTTTTTTTTTTTCAGGGAGACTTTAGAAACAAAATAAAATAAAAGGATTTTTTCAGGAAGAATTTAGAAACCAAATAAAATAAAAGGATTTTTTCCGGGAGAATTTAGAAACCAAATAAAAAAAAAATTGCCTTTCTATGGCCCAGTGCCCACTATTTGAGAGAGAGAGATGGCACACCCAGGAGTCAAGACTGGCACACAAGCAGAAAGGGCAATATTAATCTCCCACTGATTTTTTTTTTCAGGGAGACTTTAGAAACAAAATAAAATAAAATGATTTTTTTAGGAAGAATTTAGAAACCAAATAAAATAAAAGGATTTTTACCGGGAGAATTTAGAAACAAAAAAAAAATATAGGCTTTCTATGGCCCACTGAGTGAGAGATGGCACACACAGGAGTCAGGAGTGGCACACAAGCCCAGAGGCCAATATTTATCTCCCGCTGATTGATTTATTGATTTTTTCAGGTAGAATTTAGAAACCAAATCAACAAAAAAAATAAATAGGCTTTCTATGGCCCACTGAGTGAGAGATGGCACACACAGGAGTCAGGAGTGGCACACAAGCCCAGAGGCCAATATTTATCTCCCACTGATTGATTTATTGATTTTTTCAGGTAGAATTTAGAAACCAAATCAACAAAAAAAAAATAGGCTTTCTATGGCCCACTGAGTGAGAGATGGCACACACAGGAGTCAGGAGTGGCACACAAGCCCAGAGGCCAATATTTATCTCCCGCTGATTGATTTATTGATTTTTTCAGGTAGAATTTAGAAACCAAATCAACAAAAAAAATTAATAGGCTTTCTATGGCCCACTGAGTGAGAGATGGCACACACAGGAGTCAGGAGTGGCACACAAGCCCAGAGGCCAATATTTATCTCCCACTGATTGATTTATTGATTTTTTCAGGTAGAATTTAGAAACCAAATCAACAAAAAAAATGAATAGGCTTTCTATGGCCCACTGAGTGAGAGATGGCACACACAGGAGTCAGGAGTGGCACACAAGCCCAGAGGCCAATATTTATCTCCCACTGATTGATTTATTGATTTTTTCAGGTAGAATTTAGAAACCAAATCAACAAAAAAAATAAATTGGCTTTCTATGGCCCACTGAGTGAGAGATGGCACACACAGGAGTCAGGAGTGGCACACAAGCCCAGAGGCCAATATTTATCTCCCACTGATTGATTTATTGATTTTTTCGGGTAGAATTTAGAAACCAAATCAACAAAAAAAATTAATAGGCTTTCTATGGCCCACTGAGTGAGAGATGGCACACACAGGAGTCAGGAGTGGCACACAAGCCCAGAGGCCAATATTTATCTCCCACTGATTGATTTATTGATTTTTTCAGGTAGAATTTAGAAACCAAATCAACAAAATAAATTAATAGGCTTTCTATGGCCCACTGAGTGAGAGATGGCACACACAGGAGTCAGGAGTGGCACACAAGCCCAGAGGCCAATATTTATCTCCCACTGATTGATTTATTGATTTTTTTTCAGGTAGAATTTAGAAACCAAATCAACAAAAAAAATAAATAGGCTTTCTATGGCCCACTGAGTGAGAGATGGCACACACAGGAGTCAGGAGTGGCACACGAGCCCAGAGGCCAATATTTATCTCCCACTGATTGATTTATTGATTTTTTCAGGTAGAATTTAGAAACCAAATCAACAAAAAAAAAAATAGGCTTTCTATGGCCCACTGAGTGAGAGATGGCACACACAGGAGTCAAGAGTGGCACACAAGCCCAGAGGCCAATATTTATCTCCCACTGATTGATTTATTGATTTTTTCAGGTAGAATTTAGAAACCAAATCAACAAAAAAAAATTAGGCTTTCTATGGCCCACTATGTGAGAGAGATGGCACACACAGGAGTCAGGAGTGGCACACAAGCCCAGAGGCCAATATTTATCTCCCACTGATTCATTTATTGATTTTTTCAGGTAGAATTTAGAAACCAAATCAACAAAAAAAATAGGCTTTCTATGGCCCACTGAGTGAGAGATGGCACACACAGGAGTCAGGAGTGGCACACAAGCCCAGAGGCCAATATTTATCTCCCGCTGACTGATTTATTGATTTTTTCAGGTAGAATTTAGAAACCAAATCAACAAAAAAAATTAATAGGCTTTCTATGGCCCACTGAGTGAGAGATGGCACACACAGGAGTCAGGAGTGGCACACAAGCCCAGAGGCCAATATTTATCTCCCACTGATTGATTTATTGATTTTTTCAGGTAGAATTTAGAAACCAAATCAACAAAAAAATGAATAGGCTTTCTATGGCCCACTGAGTGAGAGATGGCACACACAGGAGTCAGGAGTGGCACACAAGCCCAGAGGCCAATATTTATCTCCCACTGATTGATTTATTGATTTTTTCAGGTAGAATTTAGAAACCAAATCAACAAAAAAAAAATAGGCTTTCTATGGCCCACTGAGTGAGAGATGGCACACACAGGAGTCAGGAGAGGCACACAAGCCCAGAGGCCAATATTTATCTCCCACTGATTGATTTATTGATTTTTTCAGGTAGAATTTAGAAACCAAATCAACAAAAAAAATAAATTGGCTTTCTATGGCCCACTGAGTGAGAGATGGCACACACAGGAGTCAGGAGTGGCACACAAGCCCAGAGGCCAATATTTATCTCCCACTGATTGATTTATTGATTTTTTCGGGTAGAATTTAGAAACCAAATCAACAAAAAAAATTAATAGGCTTTCTATGGCCCACTGAGTGAGAGATGGCACACACAGGAGTCAGGAGTGGCACACAAGCCCAGAGGCCAATATTTATCTCCCACTGATTGATTTATTGATTTTTTCAGGTAGAATTTAGAAACCAAATCAACAAAATAAATTAATAGGCTTTCTATGGCCCACTGAGTGAGAGATGGCACACACAGGAGTCAGGAGTGGCACACAAGCCCAGAGGCCAATATTTATCTCCCACTGATTGATTTATTGATTTTTTTTCAGGTAGAATTTAGAAACCAAATCAACAAAAAAAATAAATAGGCTTTCTATGGCCCACTGAGTGAGAGATGGCACACACAGGAGTCAGGAGTGGCACACGAGCCCAGAGGCCAATATTTATCTCCCACTGATTGATTTATTGATTTTTTCAGGTAGAATTTAGAAACCAAATCAACAAAAAAAAATAGGCTTTCTATGGCCCACTGAGTGAGAGATGGCACACACAGGAGTTAGGAGTGGCACACAAGCCCAGAGGCCAATATTTATCTCCCACTGATTGATTTATTGATTTTTTCAGGTAGAATTTAGAAACCAAATCAACAAAAAAAAAATAGGCTTTCTATGGCCCACTATGTGAGAGAGATGGCACACACAGGAGTCAGGAGTGGCACACAAGCCCAGAGGCCAATATTTATCTCCCACTGATTGATTTATTGATTTTTTCAGGTAGAATTTAGAAACCAAATCAACAAAAAAAAATAGGCTTTCTATGGCCCACTGAGTGAGAGATGGCACACACAGGAGTCAGGAGTGGCACACAAGCCCAGAGGCCAATATTTATCTCCCGCTGACTGATTTATTGATTTTTTCAGGTAGAATTTAGAAACCAAATCAACAAAAAAAATTAATAGGCTTTCTATGGCCCACTGAGTGAGAGATGGCACACACAGGAGTCAGGAGTGGCACACAAGCCCAGAGGCCAATATTTATCTCCCACTGATTGATTTATTGATTTTTTCAGGTAGAATTTAGAAACCAAATCAACAAAAAAAATGAATAGGCTTTCTATGGCCCACTGAGTGAGAGATGGCACACACAGGAGTCAGGAGTGGCACACAAGCCCAGAGGCCAATATTTATCTCCCACTGATTGATTTATTGATTTTTTCAGGTAGAATTTAGAAACCAAATCAACAAAAAAAAAAATAGGCTTTCTATGGCCCACTGAGTGAGAGATGGCACACACAGGAGTCAGGAGTGGCACACAAGCCCAGAGGCCAATATTTATCTCCCACTGATTGATTTATTGATTTTTTCAGGTAGAATTTAGAAACCAAATCAACAAAAAAAATAAATTGGCTTTCTATGGCCCACTGAGTGAGAGATGGCACACACAGGAGTCAGGAGTGGCACACAAGCCCAGAGGCCAATATTTATCTCCCACTGATTGATTTATTGATTTTTTCGGGTAGAATTTAGAAACCAAATCAACAAAAAAAATTAATAGGCTTTCTATGGCCCACTGAGTGAGAGATGGCACACACATGAGTCAGGAGTGGCACACAAGCCCAGAGGCCAATATTTATCTCCCACTGATTGATTTATTGATTTTTTCAGGTAGAATTTAGAAACCAAATCAACAAAATAAATTAATAGGCTTTCTATGGCCCACTGAGTGAGAGATGGCACACACAGGAGTCAGGAGTGGCACACAAGCCCAGAGGCCAATATTTATCTCCCACTGATTGATTTATTGATTTTTTTTCAGGTAGAATTTAGAAACCAAATCAACAAAAAAAATAAATAGGCTTTCTATGGCCCACTGAGTGAGAGATGGCACACACAGGAGTCAGGAGTGGCACACGAGCCCAGAGGCCAATATTTATCTCCCACTGATTGATTTATTGATTTTTTCAGGTAGAATTTAGAAACCAAATCAACAAAAAAAAATAGGCTTTCTATGGCCCACTGAGTGAGAGATGGCACACACAGGAGTTAGGAGTGGCACACAAGCCCAGAGGCCAATATTTATCTCCCACTGATTGATTTATTGATTTTTTCAGGTAGAATTTAGAAACCAAATCAACAAAAAAAAAATAGGCTTTCTATGGCCCACTATGTGAGAGAGATGGCACACACAGGGATAGCACTGTAGCAGAAATGGCAATCTTAATCTCCCACAACTTATTTTTTGTAGGGAGAATTAAAAAAAAATAAATAAATAAAAGGGACTGTCCTACAATTACTATCTCCCTGCAGTAATCTCAGCCAGGTATGGCAGGCAGCAATAAGGAGTGGACTGATGCACAAATTAAATAAAAAGTGTGGACAAACAAAAAAGATAGCTGTGCAGAAAGAAAGGAACAAGAGGATTTGGGCTTTGAAAAAAGCAGTTGGTTTGCACAGCGGCGTACACACATCAATGCAGCTATCAGGGAGCCTTCTAGGGCAGCCCAATGAGCTACAGCGCTGAGAAAAAAAAAAAACGTAGCTGTTAGGTGTCAAGTTCCCGCTTCTGCACAAGGGGAATCTCGAGCCATCTCCGCTGCGATCTCCCATACTTATGCAGCCGCAGTGGAGTCTGCTCAGCAGAGACGTCGGTCCCAGCGTCTTGCTCAGTCTCACTCTGTACAAAGAGTTACTGCTGCTTTTCCTGCTTCTGCCATTGAAATCAGTGTTGGGCAGTGGCGAGCAGATGCTTTTGGGGCTAAGTCCTGCTTTTCTCTTTCTGAGCATGCCCAGGGCAAGATCTCCCATTGGAGATCGATGGTCACATGCTCAGGTACTGCAGCACATCCCATTGGTCCTCCAGGAAGGTCCTGAAAGGGCAAAACTTTGGTAGCAGCTTCCCATTGGTCCTTTATTGGAAGGTCCTGAACGTGCTGCAACTATATAAGCTGCGCATGACCGCACGGCCATGCGCTAGTGTACATTTGTAAATGTGTGTGTGTGTTGTGAGTGAAAGTCGCTCTTTAAATAACCCTCCCTATTGGATGACTGTTCGCGGAAGGTGTATGTTTGCTATCTAGCGCCCGACTTAGCCATCAGCACGTAAACACACAATACAGCGTCTTATTGCTGTGACCGCCAGTGCGGCGCCTTGTGCTTTCACAGCGCTTTCCTGACCCAAGCCTGGGTGGTTAGTGGCGTTCGCCAGTGCGGCACTGCATGCACTCTCGTGCTTCTATTGCTGTCACTCTGACACCTCAGCAGCGGTGTCGAGCACATGAGGTCTATGCACTCTAATCCTGTGTCTTGGGATTGAGTTCTGAGACTCGTTGCTTGCGCTCTTGGTGCGGTACCACGGCCCTGTGACGTAACAGGGTTTGCTTCCTTCACACAGGGTGAGGTTAGCCCATGTGTGTAAATAAACGATAAAACAGCCGCACTCTCTTGGGTTATAGCTTGCAAAGTGGTGTATTTATTCACATGTGTTTGACATTCAAATATATGTACACATACAGCAGGATAAGAAAAAAAGTGACGTTTCGACCCAATTCCGGGTCTTTCTCAAACTGAGTAGCTGATACTGTTTGAAAGTTTGAAATTAGGTCCCAAAAAGGGCTCCTCTAAGTGTGGCGCTGGGGTATCCTGCTTCCTGGAAGTGTGGACAAGGTTGCTGCAGCCACGCTAGCAGCCTGTACAGCAACTGCGGTAACATCCACAGCTGAGGTTGAGCTCTCGAGAGCCGCCAACCTACCCTCCAGCTGCTGGATATACCGCAAGGATTGCTGTTTGTCCGTCATTACTAGCCAGACCCTGGCGCTGGTGTAATGTTACGGCTAGCGGAACGCACCAAATAATAAGACAGATAGAGTATGGTGCGTTCGCAGCCCGGGTTCCACCGTGCAGAGATGGAACCTGCTGCCAAGTAATGACGGACTATATGGCGGTACAAAGTGAATACACACATGGGCTCAAATTCAAGGGAATGGAGCACACTCAGCAAATCAGGTGGTGCAGGCTGTACTTGGGAAGAACCCAATACCAGTCAAATAAACGATAAAACAGCCGCACTCTCTTGGGTTATAGCTTGCAAAGTGGTGTATTTATTCACATGTGTTTGACATTCAAATATATGTACACATACAGCAGGATAAGAAAAAAGTGACGTTTCGACCCAATTCCGGGTCCTTCTCAAACTGAGTAGTGGTCCATTGCCACCCCTGTTCCGACATTATCTCGCCTCCCACTGCCAGAAAAAATTTCTGGTGATAGCAAATTTTGTAGGGGATTCGTGAGTTAGTGCTCTATTCACCTCGAGCTCCTGGCTGCACGTTTTCCCACAGAGCAGGCTAAGGTGGGATTTATAGTGTCTCTCTTGTCGGACAGGGCGTTGGAATGGGCTACGCCGCTGTGGGAGCGTGGCGATCATGTGGTGCAGATTGCTCCGCTGTTCCTGAGCACTCTGAAACAGGTCTTTTTAGGACCTCAAGTCACCCATGATACTGCGCTCCAACTGCTGGCATTAACTCAGGGTGAGTCCTTGGTCAGTCATTTTGCCGTCCAATTCCGCACTTTAGCTTCTGAGCTGGACTGGTCGGATAAAGCCCTTATCCCCATATTTTGGAGGGGCCTGGCTGATCACGTTAAGGACGCTCTGGCCACTAGGGAGATTCCTGCCACACTGGAGGAGTTAATGGGATTGGCTATGGATCCTGCCAAACTACAGGCTGTGATGGACTGGCAGGAACCCCATTCTCTTAAAGCGGTGCAGCGCTTTATGGGGTTCATTAATTATTATCGCCAGTTCATTCCGCACTTCTCAACTTTGGTAGCTCCCTTGGTTGCCCTCACCAAGAAGGGGGCAAATCCCAAATTGTGGTCTGAGGAGGTCTCCAAGGCCTTTAACTCCATAAAGTCACACTTCGCTAGCGCTCCCATCCTACATCGCCCCGATGTTGATAAGCCATTTATCATGGAGGTGGATGCCTCTTCTGTTGGTGCTGGAGCAGTCCTCTTCCAAAAGGATGCTCAAGGTCGGAAGCATTCTGCTTCTTCTTTTCTAAGATTTTCTCACCAGCAGAGAGGAATTATTCCATCGGGGACAGGGAGTTGCTAGCCATGAAGTTGGCTTTCTCGGAGTGGAAACATCTCTTGGAGGGAGCACGTTTTCCCTTCCAAGTCTTCACAGACCATAAAAATTTGGTGTACCTGCAGACAGCCCAGCGGTTGAATTCTCGCCAGGCCAGATGGTCCATATTCTTCTCCCGGTTTCATTTCACTCTCCATTTTCTTTCTGGGGAGAAGAACATTCGGGCCGATGCTCTCTCTCGCTCCGTTGTGTCATCTGCAGAGGAGGAAGAGGAGCCTCGGCTTATTGTCCCCACCGAGAGCTTGAGAACTGTGGCCCCGGTTTCGCTAGAGTCTGTGCCTCCGGGCAAGACTTTTGTACCATCCAGTTTGCGACCGGAGGTTCTCTCTTGGGCACACTCATCCAGGGTGGGTGGACATTTTGGTTCCAAAAGGACATCTGAGTTACTGGCGAGGACATACTGGTGGCCGCATATGGCTCGTGATGTCGCAGAATATGTTCGGGCGTGTGTCTCTTGCGCCAAGAACAAGTCCCCTCGGCAACGGCCAGCTGGTTTGCTTTACCCTCTGCCGGTGGCGGACAGGCCCTGGGAGATGGTCGGGATGGACTTTGTGGTGGGCTTACCCAAGTCTCGTAACTGCACCATTATCTGGGTGATCACTGACCATTTTTCCAAAATGGTGCACTTGGTGCCTCTTCCACGGCTACCTTCTGCACGGGCGTTGGCTGTCTTGTTCATCAAACATATCTTTCGCCTACACGGTATGCCAGACAAAATTGTTAGTGACCGGGGTCCCCAGTTTGCGTCTCGATTCTGGAGAGAGCTTTGTCGTCTACTCAGTATTGAGTTGAATCTCTCTTCGGCATATCATCCCGAGACGAATGGGTTGGTAGAGAGGGCCAACCAGACCTTGGTCACATATTTACGACATTTTGTTTCTGCCAGGCAGGATGACTGGGCATCCTTGCTACCGTGGGCAGAGTTTGCGCTTAACAACGCTGTAGCTGACTCCACCGGTCAGACTCCATTCCTCCTAAATTACGACCAGCATCCGCGTGTCCTTGTGCCCATGCCTGTGTCTTCTGCTGACTCCAGGGTGGCAGACTGGGCTGTGGAGGCACGGGACATTTGGGACCGCACTCAGGATGCCATTCAGGCCTCCAAGGAGAGAATGAGGTCCTCCGCCGATGCTCATTGGCGTCCCGCTCCGACCTTTGCTCCTGGCGACTTAGTGTGGCTCTCCGCCCGTAACATCAGGCTGCGTGTTGAGTCCACTAAGTTTGCACCTCGCTACTTGGGTCCCTTCAAGGTCCTTGAACAGGTTAACCCTGTGGTCTACCGTCTGGCCCTTCCTCCACGCTTGGGTATCACCGACACCTTTCATGTGTCCCTCTTGAAACCCGTATACATGTCCCGGTTTTCCGAGTCATCTGCCGGGACATCGAGTTCGTCTACGGACGATTACGAGGTGAACGCTATTTTGGGGTGCAAGGTGGTACGTGACAAAAAGTTCTATCTGGTGGATTGGAAGGGTTATGGCCCAGAGGACAGGTCCTGGGAGCCTGCTGAAAACATTCGGGCCCCACAGCTCATTGCTGCCTTCGAGCGTAGCGAGGCCCAAGGAGGGGGGGGTCCTAGGAGGGGGGGTAATGTTAGGTGTCAAGTTCCCGCTTCTGCACAAGGGGAATCTCGAGCCATCTCCGCTGCGGTCTCCCATTCTTATCCAGCCACAGTGGAGTCTGCTCAGGAGAGACGTCGGTCCCAGCGTCTTGCTCAGTCTCACTATGTACAAAGAGTTACTGCTGCTTTTCCTGCTTCTGTCATTGAAGTCAGTGTTGGGCAGCGGCGAGCAGATGCTTTTGGGGCTAAGTCCTGCTTTTCTCTTTCTGAGCATGCCCAGGGCAAGATCTCCCATTGGAGATCGATGGTCACATGCTCAGGTACTGCAGCACATCCCATTGGTCCTCCAGGAAGGTCCTGAAAGGGCAAAACTTTGGTAGCAGCTTCCCATTGGTCCTTTATTGGAAGGTCCTGAATGTGCTGCAACTATATAAGCTGCGCATGACCGCACGGTCATGCGCTAGTGTACATTTGTAAATGTGTGTGTGTTGTGAGTGAAAGTTGCTCTTTAAATAACCCTCCCTATTGGATGACTGTTCGCGGAAGGTGTATGTTTGCTATCTAGCGCCCGACTTAGCCATCAGCACGTTAACACACAATACAGCGTCTTATTGCTGTGTCCGCCAGTGCGGCGCCTTGTGCTTTCACAGCGCTTTCCTGACCCAAGCCTGGGTGGTTAGTGGCGTTCGCCAGTGCGGCACTGCATGCACTCTCGTGCTTCTATTGCTGTCACTCTGACACCTCAGTAGCGGTGTCGAGCGCATGAGGTCTATGTACTCTAATCCTGTGTCTTGGGATTGAGTTCTGAGACTCATTGCTTGCGCTCTTGGTGCGGTACCACGGCCCTGTGACGTAACAGGGTTCGCTTCCTTCACACAGGGTGAGGTTAGCTCATGTGTGTATTCACTTTGTACCGCCATATAGTCCATCATTACTTGGCAGCAGGTTCCATCTCTGCATGGTGGACCCCGGGCTGCAAACGCACCATACTCTATCTGTCTTATTATTTGGTGCGTTCCGCTAGCCGTAACAGTAGCTTCCACTATCCCTGCAAACCGAAGGTGGTGTTGGACAGTGGAAATCGCTACAGCACAAGCGGTTTGGTGGTTAATGGACCCTGCCTAACGCTATCCCTGCTTCTGACAAAGCGGCAGCAACCTCTCCCTAAGCTCAGATCAGCAGCAGTAAGATGGCGGTCGGCGGGAACGCCTCTTTATAACCCCTGTGACGCCGCAGACAGCAAGCCAATCACTGCAATGCCCTTCTCTAAGATGGTGGGGACCAGGACCTATGTCATCACGCTGCCCACACTCTGCTTTCACCTTCATTGGCTGAGAAATGGCGCTTTTCGCGTCATTGAAACGCGACTTTGGCGCGAAAGTCGCGTACCGCATGGCCGACCCCACACAGGGGTCGGGTCGGGTTTCATGAAACCCGACTTTGCCAAAAGTCGGCGACTTTTGAAAATGAACGACCCGTTTCGCTCAACCCTAGTCCCCACCAAGAAGATGACTGTCTATGTTGTCCTACTCATCCTCCTCGTTCTTCCTCTCCTCCTCGTCCTCCCTCTCCTCCTTTTTTTAAGGCTATCCAGAAGGGATGAAGGTGGTGTGAGTACTACCATCTGTATTCCAGGCAACCAGCTCCTGTTCCTTCTCCTAATCCTCTTGATTATCACCCAATCCTCATTGAGAAGATGAGCTGAGGCTGGACTGGGTAGCATCACCCAGTATAGTTTCTTGCTCCATCTCAACTTGCTCCACCTGCAAGCCTCTTTAATTATGAGCAGCGAGTGTTTCAGTGGACAGAGAAGCGGGATGGTGACACTGATTATGGCTTCATCGCCGCTCACCATCTTGATCGAGTCCTTAAAGTTTTGGAGAACTGCACAGATGTCAGACAACCATGCCCACTCATCAACTCTTATGTGCGGAGGCTGACCTGAATACCGACAGGCATAGTGTAGCTGTTATTCAACTACTGACCTCTGCTGCTAACAAAGCTTTGCCAACATATGTAACGTTGAGTTCCAACCCGTGGTGACATCACACACAAGTCGGTGAGTTGAAAGTTGCCAAAACTGCTGCAGCACCGCCAAGGCAGCGGCAGTTGTAGTTGACTTGCGGAAATGGGCACACATGCGGCATACTTTCACAAGTAGCTCAGGCAGATTTGGTAGGTTTTCAGAAACCACTGAACCACTCAGTTAAGTGCGTGGGCCAAGCATGGTACATGTGCGATGTTGTCAAGCTTCATAGCAGCCACCATGGCTGCTCAAATATTTGGGCATCACTACATGCGATCTCCTCATGTCCCGCTTGAAACTGGCTTGATGGGAGGCCAGAATCTATAAATGGAAATGTGAACAGCTCTTTAGAATGTCCAAGTTTGGGATTACTTGTTTCCTGGCACTCGGCATGGTGGGAGGAAGGAAAATCAAGGTGAGGATTATTTGGTCCAGAATCACAGCTACTAAGACTGCACCATGTGGAAGACAGAGTGATGCTGGCAAACTGACTGGAAGCATTATCTGCTATCTATAAAACAACTTTTTGACACTGCTCTGGCTTCAAGGGTGGTGTTCCACCCACCTCAGATGGACTTCTTACGCTGCAGTATCAATATAGCAATGCTCTTTGCAACCAATCATGTTTTTTTTTTGTTTTGATGCACAACTGGAGCGCAATAAATGTAAATAATATTTCACTGCTGAAAAAAATTTGCAGTATTACTATTGCAGGAAAATTTGCACACCTCAGATGGACTGGTTACACTACAGTATCAATATAGCCATGCTACTGAGATTCAACCTAGTCTGGCTGTATGCTTTTGACGCACAACTGCCTCAGTAAAAATGGTGCATAATATTTCTCTGATCAGAACAATTTGCAGGATTAAGAGCAAAAAGAATATTATTAGCCCTGGAAAGGGGTTTTGGCCTGAGTTGCAGGCTGCAGCATAAATTCCCCCTATCCTGTCCTACACGATTCCTTCAGCACAATTTCTCCCTAAGTGCTGCTACCAGGAGTATGTATATTTGTTATCATCAGCCCTAAGAAGGGCTGTTGTTCTACTTCATAGAAATATTAATGTGGTTGAATCCCTGGGTAATACGCAGCTACAATTCTCTTCCTCTCTCACCAGCATTTCTCCATATGCTGCCTGTTTCTGGGGTACAGCGGGCCGAGCATGGTGTCATGGGTCTTATATAGAAGACCCGATGATGCTATGTGTCCAGCCAATCACAGTAATGCCACAGCCAAGATGGCTACAGCATTACAGTGACTGGCAGGCAATCCCCACGTTTATTGGCTGTCTGAAAAGCACCAAACATGCGGGGCGGGACTCGAGATTGCGCTCAAGCATGCACCAACCTGCTCTTACAACCAAGTCTGTAACAGATCCAAGTGATCTAGATGCGGCACATATGGACTTACTATCTGTGATGAAAGAATTTTGGGATTCAACAAGTCCAGGGTCGTCACATGTACGAAAACTAAACTTCTGCTACAATTGTCATCCTGGGAATAAGAGCAACAGAAGAATCACCCGAGTATCAGGCAGGGAAATTCATGTAAGTCTATATTCCTCAACCGGTAATCACCCAGCACAAAACTGAACAACGCTCCTAATCAATTCTAATGTTCTGCTGGTATACTGAAAGAAAGAGAGAGAGAAAAATAAAGAAAGAAATAGAGAGAGAAGGAAAGAGAGAGAGCAGAGAGAAAAAGAGTGATGGAAAAAGAAGGAAAGATAAAAGAAAGGAAGGAACGAAAGAAAAGAAGGAAGGAAGGAGAGAGACGGTAAAAAGAAGGAAATAAGAATTAAAAAAGGAGAGAAAGAATTTAAAAAGGAGAGAAAGAAGGGAAGAAAGATGGAGAGCAAGAAGGAAAATATAGAAAGATGAAAAAAGGAGAGAAATAGGAAAAATGAAGGATAGAAAGAATGAAAATAGAAAGGAAAAAACAAGGATAGAAAGAATTAAAAAACAAGATAAAAAATTAAAAAAGATGGATAGAAGGAAGGGAGGGATGATGGAGAGAAAGAAGGAAAAAGAAGGCAAGAAAAATGTAAAAAATAAAAGAGAAAATAAAAAAGAAGGCGGACAAGAGATGGAGAGAAAGAAGGAAAAATTAGAGAAAAAAAGGAAAAAATATGGTGAGAAAGAAGGAAAAAGGAGAGAAAGAAATAGAAAAAAGGAAAAAGGATGGGGAAAAAGAAGGAGAAAATGGAGAGAAAGAAGGAAAAAATACATGTTGCACCAAAATATATCAATGTTGGGTGTCAGGCCTCCAAGATACACGCTCAAAATCTTCATGAATAATTAATCATTATTAGCTCGTGTAGCAATGTTTTCGTCCTACCATTGGACCTTATCCAAGCAGCAAGTATACAATGAAGATATATACAGTGATGTCAAATAGGTACATATAGATCCATTAGCAAAAAAAGTGTAAATAATTCATAAATCAAAAGTGCATTTCATCTATAAAGTGAATAAATATTGATATAATGCAATAACATGAGCTAATCTATAATATAACGCTGGGAGCGTCACTCTGTCCGAAGCCTTAATAGACTGCGCAGGCGCGACGCTCCTAGCGTTACATTATGGAAAAAATGCCGCCGAGAGCAGGGGGTCGGGAGCACGGGGACGCCGTCTACATATGTTTGCCCTGATTATGCAAATAATCCACCGCCATAGTAAGTTTTTACTTACGCTATTCATTTCGGGCGCCATTGTCTTGCTCCTCCTGGTGCCGGAATCGGCGCCTGCGCAGTCCGCGCTTTCTGGCGCCATTTTCTTGAAGACACACTGCTGTGTGTCTTCAAGAAAATGGCGCCGGAAAGCGCGGACTGCGCAGGCGCCGATTCCGGCACCAGGAGCAAGACAATGGCGCCCGAAACGAATAGCGTAAGTAAAAACTTGCTGTGCCATGAGGCTGTGGCACTTCATGCCACAGCAATTTGTTACTTATGCCATTCCTTTCCGGCGCCATTGTCTTGCTCCTCCCGGTGCCGGAATCGGTGCCTGCGCAGTCCGCGCTTACCGGCGCCATTTTCTTGAAGACACACAGGAGTTTGTCTTCAAGAAAATGGCGCCGGAAAGCGCGGACTGCGCAGGCGCCGATTCCGGCACCGGGAGGAGCAAGACAATGGCGCCGGAAAAGAATCAGGTAGCGTAAGTAACAAATTGCTGTGCCATGAGGCTGTGGCACTTCATGCCACAGCTATTTGTTACTTACGCCACCTGATGGGGGTCATAAACCTTTATGGAGCAGCGTATGGGGTATATGGATGGGAGCAGCACATGACAGAACGGGGGCGCAGGATGGGAGCAGCATATGACAGAATAGGGCAGCACATGACAGAACGGGGTGCAGGATGGCAGCAGCACATGACAGAACGGGGGCGCAGGATGGGAGCAGCACATGACAGAATAGGGCAGCACATGACAGAACGGGGGTGCAGGATAGCAGCAGCACATGACAGAACGGGGGTGCAGGATGGAAGCAGCACACGTCAGAACGGGGGCGCAGGATGGCAGCAGCACATGACAGAACGGGGGCGCAGGATGGGAGCAGCACATGACAGAACGGGGGTGCAGGATGGAAGCAGCACATGACAGAACGGGGGCGCAGGATGGGAGCAGCACATGACAGAACGGGGGCGCAGGATTGCAGCAGCACATGACAGAACGGGGACGCAGGATGGAAGCAGCACATGTCAGAACGGGGGCGCAGGATGGCAGCAGCACATGACAACGGGGGCGCAGGATGGGAGCAGCACATGACAGAACGGGGGTGCAGGATGGAAGCAGCACATGACAGAACGGGGGCGCAAGATGGGAGCAGCACATGACAGAACGGGGGCGCAGGATTGCAGCAGCACATGACAGAACGGGGACGCAGGATGGCAGCAGCACATGACAGAACGGGGGCGCAGGATGCAAGCAGCACATGATAGAACGGGGGTGCAGGATGGAAGCAGCACATGACAGAACGAGGGCGCAGGATGGGAGCAGCACATGACAGAACGGGGGCGCAGAATGGCAGTAGCACATGACAGAACGGGGGCGCAGGATGGAAGCAGCACATGACAGAACGGGGGCGCAGGATGGGAGCAGCACATGACAGAACGGGGGTGCAGGATGGAAGCAGCACATGACAGAACGGGGACGCAGGATGGGAGCAGCCAGTGACAGAATGCAGGCGCAGGATGGGTGCAGCACATGTCAGAATGGAGGCGCAGGATGGGTGCAGCACATGTCAGAATGGAGGCGCAGGATGGGTGCAGCACATGTCAGAATGGGGGCGCAGGATGGGAGCAGCACATGTCAGAATGGGGGCGCAGGATGGGAGCAGCACATGACAGAATGGGGGTGCAGGATGGGTGCAGCACATGACAGGATGGGGACGCAGGATGGAGCAGCACATGACAGGATGGGGGCACAGGATGGGAGCAGCACATGACAGAATGGGGGCACAGGATGGGAGCAGCACATGGCAGGATGGGGGTGCAGGATGGAGCAGCTCATGACAGGATGGGGACCCAGGATGGAGCAGCACATGACAGGATGGGGACGCAGGATGGAGCAGCACATACCAGGATGGAGACCATATACCTATATAAATGCTCGCCACCCGGGCGTAGAACGGGTTCAATAGCTAGTCTAATATATAAAGCTGAATGTGTGTGTGTATGTATGTATGTCCGGGATTGGCATCTGCACCGTCGCAGCTACAGCCACAAAATTTTGCACAGTCACACGTCTAGACCCCGAGAGCGTCATAGGCTATGTTGTGAGGCGAAATTTTAACCCCGCGCGTTACAATTTACCAAACAATTTTGCCCCTATCTACATAATGGGGAAAAAGTGAAAGGAAAAGTGTTGGAGGCAAATTAACAGCTGCCAGATGTGAACAAGGTGGACTTAAAGAGTGAGAGCGATGGCGCCAAAGAGTATATACCGTACAGATGCTAAGGTGGGGCCCCGACAAGGGATACTCACCACACACGGGGATATGAACACACACACAAAGGGCGCCACAAACTACCACGTGCTTGAACACATACACCAACCTCGCTACATAAAAGTCGAAACACAAAAGTCGCCGCTCAAAACTCGCCACGCGCAAAACTCGCCACATGCAAAACTAGGCTCACGCAAAACTCGCCACACGTTCAAAACTTGCACAAGCGGAAAAATTGCCACATACACAAAAGTTGCAACACATGCAAAAGTTGCCTCACACAAAACTTGCACATACTCAAAACGCACCACATAAAACTCGCCACGCGCAAAACTCGCCATGCGCAAAACTTGCTTCACACAACTTGCTACACTAACCTGTCACACGCAACTCGACACACAAAAAGTTGCTACACGCATGTCGCCACACAAAACTCATCTCACAAAAGTCGCTACATGCATGTCGCCACATGCAACTCAACACACACAACTTGACACATGAAACTCGCCCTAAAACACACACAAGTCTGGTATTATCCTTCAAAAATAAAAATCTGATTAATAAGCAGACAAACTACAAGAGCAACAACTGTACCATATAGGAAATACGGCAGCTGTCAGTCACATGACCTGTCTATTATGTGTATGTGTGAGCTAATATATACTGCCAGGGGGGAGGGCTCCCTGTTGGCTGGGGATTTATCAGGCTGCCAATTTAGCTTACAAATACTGAGGTAAAAATACTGACCAAATAACGCGTGAACGCAGTCTAATACAGGAGGAGATGACACACAGATATATTCTATACACAGGAGGAGATGACACACAGGTATATACTATATACAGGAGAGATGACACACAGGTATATACTATATACAGGAGGAGATGACACACAGGAATATACTATATACAGGAGGAGATGACACACAGGTATATACTATATACAGGAGCAGATTACACGCAGGTATATACTATATACAGGAGCAGATGACACACAGGTATATACTATATACAGGAGAAGATGACTTACAGGTATATACTATATACAGGAGGAGATGACACACGTATATACTATATACAGGAGGAGATGACACAGGTATATACTATATACAGGAGGAGATGACACACAGGTATATACTATATACAGGAGAGATGACACACAGGTATGTACTATATACAGGAGGAGATGACACACAGGAATATACTATATACAGGAGGAGATGACACACAGGTATATACTATATACAGGAGCAGATTACACGCAGGTATATACTATATACAGGAGCAGATGACACACAGGTATATACTATATACAGGAGAAGATGACTTACAGGTATATACTATATACAGGAGGAGATGACACACGTATATACTATATACAGGAGGAGATGACATACAGGTACATACTATATACAGGAGGAGATGACACAGGTATATACTATATACAGGAGGAGATGACACACAGGTATATACTATGTACAGGAGGAGATGACACACACATATATACTATATACAGGGGAGATGACACACAGGTATATACTATATACAGGAGGAGATGACATACAGGTATATACTATATACAGGAGGACATGACACACAGGTATATACTATATATAGGAGGAGATGACATACAGGTATATACTATATACAGGAGGAGATGACAACCTGGTATATACTATATACAGGGGAGATGACATACAGGTACATACTATATACAGGGGCGATGACACACAGGTATATACTATATACAGTGGAGATGACACACAGGTATATACTATATACAGGAGCAGATTACACGCAGGTATATACTATATACAGGAGCAGATGACACACAGGTATATACTATATACAGGAGAAGATGACTTACAGGTATATACTATATACAGGAGGAGATGACACACGTATATACTATATACAGGAGGAGATGACATACAGGTACATACTATATACAGGAGGAGATGACACAGGTATATACTATATACAGGAGGAGATGACACACAGGTATATACTATATACAGGAGGAGATGACACACACATATATACTATATACAGGGGAGATGACACACAGGTATATACTATATACAGGAGGAGATGACATACAGGTATATACTATATACAGGAGGACATGACACACAGGTATATACTATATATAGGAGGAGATGACATACAGGTATATACTATATACAGGAGGAGATGACAACCTGGTATATACTATATACAGGGGAGATGACATACAGGTACATACTATATACAGGGGCGATGACACACAGGTATATACTATATACAGTGGAGATGACACACAGGTATATACTATATACTGGAGGAGATGACACACAGGTATATACTATATACAGGAGCAGATGATACACAGGTATATACTATTCTACAGGAGGAGATGACTTACAGGTATATACTATATAAAAGAGGAGATGACACATAGGTATATAGAGGAGGAGATGACATACAGCAGGTATATACTATATACAGGGGAGATGACATACAGGTATATACTATATACAGGAGATGACATACAGGTATATAGTATATACAGAAGAGATGACATACAGGTATATAATATATACAGGAGGAGATGACACATGGGTATATACAATATACAGGAGGAGATGACATACAGCAGGTATATACTATTTACAGGGGAGATGACATACAGGTATATACTATATACAAGAGAAGACATAAAGGTGTATACTATATATAAGGCAGATGACAAACATGTATATACTGAGGTGAAAATGAGGGGTGTGAGGTGAAAATGAAAAGGTGTGAGTGCAAAATGAGAGGAGTGAGGGAAAATAGTGGAGTGATTGGAAAATGACAGATGTGAGGTCGAAATGACAAGTGTTAGGGAGGAATGAGAGGAGTGGTGGGAAAATAAGAGGAGTGAGGGGGAAAATGAGAGGTGTAAGGGAGAAAATGAGAGGTGTAAGGGAGAAAATGAGAGGCATGATGGGAAAATAAGAGACCTGAGGTGCTATAACTAACCACAGATATTTACTGTGCCTAGGCAACACCGGGCTCTTCAGCTAGTACAAAATAAAAACACAATCCATACTCAGTACAGAGTATAATAAAGTGCATGCTGCCTTTTTTATCTGTCTATCTATCATTTTATTATTATTATTATTATTATTATACATTTTTATAGCGCCATTTATTCCATGGCGCTTTACATGTGAATACGGGGCAAATATAGACAAATACATTAAACATGAGCAGATAACAAGGCACACGAGTACATAAGGAGGGAGGACCCTGCCCGCGAGGGCTCACAGTCTGCAGGGGGTGGGTGAGGATACACTAGGAGAGGGAAGAGCTGGCTGTGCGGCTGTTCAGTAGGTTGAGGATCACTGCAGGCTGTAGGCTTGTCGGAAGAGATGAGTCTTCAGGTTCTTTTTGAAGGTTTCTATGGTAGGCGCAAGTCTGATGTGTTGGGGTAGAGAGTTCCAGAGTATGGGGGAAGCACGGGAGAAGTCTTGGATGCGGTTATGGGAAGAAGAGATGAGAGGGGAGTAGAGAAGGAGGTCTTGGGAGGATCGGAGGTCGCGTCTATCTATCTATTATCTATCTACATATGAAGAATTGTGAAGTAGAGACAAAAGACACAGGAATGTGTGAAGTTTCGCACTGACATAGCAAGATCCCGGTAATGAATGCAGCCATTGTTACGTGTTGGCTTCATCTCACTTTTGCCATATAAGTAGAAAAGTCTAAAATCTTTCTGTATAAAAATCCCGATAAAGGAGCTCAGGCCAAACTGGCCACTCTGTAATAAACCTCAGTGAGGAGCTTACATAGCAATTCCTAAAATTAATGCTCCCACAGGCAAGGATCTCAGTAGTAGGAACTAGTGTTGAGCATTCCGATACCGCAAGTATCGGGTATCGGCCGATACTTGCGGTATCGGAATTCCGATACCGAGATCCGATATTTTTGTGATATCGGGTATCGGTATCGGAAGTGTAAAATAAAGAATTAAAATAAAAAATATTGTTATATTCACCTCTCCGGCGGCCCCTGGACATCAGCGGGAGGATCCGGTGTCCGGCACGGCTTCTTTCTTCAAAATGCGCGCCTTTAGGACCTGTGGTATGACGTCCCGGCTTCTGATTGGTCGCGTGCCGCCCATGTGACCGCCACGCGACCAATCAGAAGCCGCGACGTCATTCCTCAGCTAAAGTCCTAGAATGAGCGCCTTTTAGGACCTGAGGAATGACGTCGCGGCTTCTGATTGGTCGCGTGGCGGTCACATGGGCGGCACGCGACCAATCAGAAGCAGGGACGTCATTCCACAGGTCCTAAAGGCGCGCATTTTGAAGAAAGAAGCCGTGCCGGACGCCGGATCCTCCCGCTGATGTCCAGGGGCCGCCGGAGAGGTGAATATAACAATATTTTTTATTTTAATTCTTTATTTTACACTTTAATATGGATCCCAGGGCCTGAAGGAGAGTTTCCTCTCCTTCAGACCCTGGGATCCATGAGGATACATTCCGATACTTGATGTCCCATTGACTTGTATTGGTATCGGATATCGGTATCGGCGATATCCGATATTTTTCGGGTATCGGCCGATACTATCCGATACCGATACTTTCAAGTATCGGACGGTATCGCTCAACACTAGTAGGAACTAAATCTGACAAGCAGGGCGTGAACGTGGAGAAGATGGCGTAACACTTCTCTGAAGACCACTGCTTTTTTTAAAATGTAATGAAATGTACTGTATTGTATGTGTTATTCTCCTAAAGGATGCAGTTTCTGTTGGTCACGGGTGACAGGGTGAACTGTAGGGTCGGCCCATAGTTGGAGAGGAGTAATAGGGACTTGTGAGCTAGTTCCTGGGAGAAAGTTACTTTTTAGTGAGCGAGAGACAAGAAAAGACACCCTCACAAGAAGGTTATCCTCGATGGGTGTGTGTGTGGAAGCCAAAACAAGGAAAGGGAGCAATTCTCAGCAAGTATGGCGGTAGTGGCGCAAGTTCTTCATAGCAGGCAAATCTGGGGCAGTTAAAGGGAACCTGTCACCCCCAAAATCGACGGTGAGCTAAGCACACTGACATCAGGGGCTAATGTACAGCATTCTGTAATGCTGTAGATAAGCCCCCGATGTATCCTGAAAGATGAGAAAAAGAGGTTAGATTATACTCACATGGGTGGGCAGTCTGATCCGATGGGTGTCGCGGTCCGGTCTGGGGCCTCCTGTCTTCATCAGATGACGTCCTCTTCTGGTCTTCACGCTGCGGCTCCGGCGCAGGCGTACTGTCTGCCCTGTTGAGGGCAGAGCAAAGTACTGCAGTGCGCAGGCGCCGGGAAAGGTCAGAGAGGCCCGGCGCCTGTGCACTACAGGAACCCACACCTGTCCCTACCACTTAAATGGGGCCCTGGCTTTCCCTTATCTCGGGGGTACCTATGATGGTTAGGAGGCCCAAGCCCCCAACGTATCTCCGTCTCCTGTGCAGGCCCTATCAGGGGCCCCCTCTCCCCCCAAAGGAGGTGGACTGCACCAGTGTAATAATACAACAAATAACAGGGTATACAGACAAGGTAACTTAAAGTTTCAAACTCACCAAATGCTCACACAACCACAGAGGAAACACAGAGAAGTGAAGAGAAGGAATAAACTTAGGAAGGAAAACAGGTTTAACATGCAACCAAAATTGCAGACACTAATCTCTGTAAATAAACCTCCAACACCAACACTACGCTCCTTCAACCTCCAAGCCAGGCAGTAGAACTGATCACTGATACTAGCTGAAGTCAGGACTGGGTCTATATAGAGGATTAGATTATAAAATCCACTTCAGCTGAGAGAACCAGCTCTCAGCAACTTAGCAATAAGGTTAACTCCTGCACTGCTGACACAAAGCAGCTAGGTCAGAATACAGGTGAAGAGCTTCTGTTCACTGTGTGAACGAGGCCCAGAGCGCTGCGGTTCTCTGGAACCTCTCTGTCGCGGTAACCCCGTGACACCCCTGATGCTGGTGGGCTTAGCTCACCCTCGATTTTGGGGGTGACAGGTTCCCTTTAAGCACTGGAAAAGCTAAAGGAAGAAGGAAGCAATGGTGTTAACCAGACCTGGAGATCAGCCGTGAAGGAATACAGGGTTAGTTGGGCTGGGGGATGTCAGTAAGTTGAGTTCCCTTACACCGTTCATAAATGTGAAACTAGGCTGCAGTGGTCACAGCGAAACACATCGACTCGTGCTGCCCTCTACCAGGAAGATGAACTTACCCAATTTGTCCCGTTGTTCATCTGTAACGTTCACTACAAGTATAGTGCAAGAGACCACAACCAATAATGTGCCTCTGTATTGTGCAGAAGAAAACAGCAAGCTTATGTAAGAGGTGTGGACTGGACTGTCGTGTTCCTACCCATAATTACACCAATCGCGTTATGTGTACTATATATTATGAATAGTATTGAGCATCTGTTGTATATTTTGTATTATGTGAAGTGTAATATGATGAGTGTATAAGTAATGTTGGTAGTGTGTCGTGTAGGATAAGTGTAGGATAATACATAGGTTACGATTTAGGTTATAAGATAGGAAGAATTAGATAGTGATTGTACTTAGGTAGCGACATTAGGGTAAGTTAATGTTCACGACAAGCCCATTGTGGGAGGGGCTTAGTGTTAGGGAAAGAGACCACTTCCTCTACGTAGTCAGATAGGGAAAAGTTGAAATTGAAGCAGGAAGTGTCCGTGAGCAGTGCTGCCGTTTAGATGAACTACTAAGAAAAGGAGACTAATGTCAAGGGATTAGTGTGGAACTCGGCGAAGAAGAAACAGAATGGCCTACTATCTTAAAGGTGTCTTTGGATAGGACGACATGTCATGAGAAACCCTGACCTTGCTAAACACTGAAGGTAAAGAACCTAGCACTTAAGTATGTAGGACTAGTTAGGGTCCAGTAGTGGAAGAAAGCGAGTAGACAGAATTGCTGATCAGGACTGTGGTGGCAAGTTAGCCTATGATGAAGTAGGGCGAAACAGTGTGCTTCACCGGCCCTGGAGTAGACTACAGAGGAAGGAAACTGTGTGTATGAATATACTTTATACTGTAAAGAAAATGTCCATAAGACTATGTACCCACTACTCCTTGTACATAACCCATACCAAGTTACCGTTCAGTAAAGACTGTGTCTTAGAACGGGAGTCTCCTTATTGAACTCTTAAACCTATGGTCATGGCCGGCCAACATCATCGTCTACAGGTGGCCAGTGTGGGTGCGAGGCCCTCACAGCACAAACACCTACTCCCAGGCAGGACCCACTCTTTCATGTAGTGCTCCATGGTGTCACAGGAGAAGACGAGTGCCTCGTCTGCGGCTACCTCCCCACGCCACACTACGCTTATTTCCTGCTACCTCATTGTGGGTTTAACCCCTTTCTGTCATTGGACGTACTATTCCGTCCATGTGGGGTGGGCCTTAATTCCCACGGACGGAATAGTACGTCCAGCCCGATCGCGGCCGGGTGTCAGCTGCCTATCCCAGCTGACATTCGGCACTATGTGCCAGGAGCGGTCACGGACCGCCCCTGGCACATTAACCCCGGCACACCGCGATCAAACATGATCGCGGTGTGCCGGCGGTATAGGGAAGCATCGCGCAGGGAGGGGGCTCCCTGCGGGCTTCCCTGAGACCCCCGCAGCAACGCGGTGCGATCTCTTACCTTCCTCCCTTCAGCAAGGCCTGGATCCAAAATGGCCACGGCATCCGGGTCCTGCAGGGAGGGAGGTGGCTTACCAAGTGCCTGCTCAGAGCAGGCGCTTGGTAAGCCTGCAGCGCTGCAAGTCAGATCGCTGATCTGACAGAGTGCTGTGCAAAGTAAAAAAGTCCCCAAAAAAATTTCCACATGTGTAAAAAAAAAAAATAATAATAATTCCTAAATAAAGAAAAAAAAAATATTATTCCCATATATACATTTCTTTATCTAAATAAAAAAAAAAAAAAACAATAAAAGTACACGTATTTAGTATCGCCGCGTCCGTAACGACCCAACCTACAAAAAATGGCCCACTAGTTAACCTCTTCAGTAAACACCGTAAGAAAAAAAAAAATAATAAAACGAGGCAAAAAACAACGCTTTATTATCATACCGCCGAACAAAAAGTGGAATAACACCCGATCAAAGAGACAGATATAAATAACCATGCTACCGCTGAAAACGTCATCTTGTCTCGCAAAAAACGAGCTGGCATACAGCATCATCAGCAAAAAAATAAAAAAGTTATAGTCCTCAGGATAAAGCGATGCAAAAATAATTATTTTTTCTATAAAATAGTTTTTATCGTATAAAAGCGCCAAAACATAAAAAAAAATATAAATGAGGTATCGCTGTAATCGTACTGACCCGAAGAATAAAACTGCTTTATCACTTTTACCAAACGCGGGAACGGTATAAACGCCTCCCCAAAAGAAATTCATGAATAACTGGTTTTTGGTCATTCTGCCTCACAAAAATCGGAATAAAAAGCGATCAAAAAATGTCACGTGCCTGAAAATGTTACCAATAAAAACGTCAACTCGTCCCGCAAAAAACAAGACTTGACATGACTCTGTGGACTCAAATATGGAAAAATTATAGCTCTCAAAATGTGGTAACGCAAAAAATATTTTTTGCAATAAAAAGCGTCTTTCAGTGTGTGATGGCTGCCAATCATAAAAATCCGCTAAAAAACCCACTATAAAAGTAAATCAAACCCCCCTTCATCACCCCCTTAGTTAGGGAAAAATAAAAAAATAAAAAAAAATTATTTATTTCCATTTTCCCATAAGGGTTAGGGCTAGGGTTAGGGCTAGGGTTAGGGTTAGGGCTAGGGTTAGGGCTAGGGTTAGAGTTAGGACTAGGGTTAGGGTTAGGGTTAGGGCTAGGGTTAGGGCTAGGGTTAGGGCTAGGGTTAGGGTTAGGGTTAGGGCTAGGGTTAGGGTTAGGGCTAGGGTTAGGGTTAGGGTTGGGGCTAGGGTTAAGGCTACAGTTAGGGTTGGGGCTAAAGTTAGGGTTTGGATTACATTTACGGTTGGGAATAGGGTTGGGATTAGGGTTAGGGGTGTGTCTGGGTTAGAGGCGTGGTTAGGGTTACCGTTGGGATTAGGGTTAGGGGTGTGTTTGGATTAGGGTTTCAGTTATAATTGGGGGGTTTCCACTGTTTAGGCACATCAGGGGCTCTCCAAACGGGACATGGCGTCCGATCTCAATGCCAGCCAATTCTGCGTTGAAAAAGTAAAACAGTGCTCCTTCCCTTCTGAGCTCTCCCGTGTGCCCAAACAGGGGTTTACCCCAACATATGGGGTATCAGCGTACTCAGGACAAATTGGACAACAACTTTTGGGGTCCAATTTCTCCTGTTACCCTTGGAAAAATACAAAACTGGGGCTAAAAAATAATTTTTGTGGGAAAAAAAAAGATTTTTTATTTTCACGGCTCTGCGTTATAACCTATAGTGAAACACTTGGGGGCTCAAAGTTCTCACAACACATCTAGATAAGTTCCATGGGGGGTCTAGTTTCCAATATGGGGTCACTTGTGGGGGGTTTCTACTGTTTAGGTACATTAGGGGCTCTGCAAACGCAATGTGACGCCTGCAGACCATTCCATCTAAGTCTGCATTCCAAATGGCGCTCCTTCCCTTCCGAGCCCTCCCATGCGCCCAAACGGTAGTTCCCTCCCACATATTGGGTATCAGTGTACTCAGGACAAATTGGATAACAACTTTTGGCATCCAATTTTTCCTGTAACCCTTGGGAAAATACAAAACTGCGGGCTAAAAAATTATTTTTGGGGGAAAATGTTTTTTTTTTTATTTTTACGGCTCTGCGTTACAAACTGTACTGAAACACTTGGGAGCTCAAAGTTCTCACAACACATCTAGATAAGTTCCTTGGGGGGGTCTATTTTCCAATATGGGGTCACTTGTGGGGGGTTTCTACTGTTTAGGTACATTAGGGGCTCTGCAAACGCAATGTGACGCCTGCAGACCAATCCATCTAAGTCTGCATTCCAAATGATGCTCCTTCCCTTCCGAGCTCTGCCATGCGCTCAAACGCTGGCTCCCCCCACATATTGGTTATCAGCATACTCAGGACAAATTGGACAACAACTTTTGGGGTCCAATTTCTTCTGTTACCCTCGGAAAAATACAAAACTGGGGGCTAAGAAATAATTTTTGTGGGAAAAAACTTTTTGTTTTATTTTTACGGCTCTGCATTATAAACTTCTGTGAAGCCCTTGGTGGGTCAAAGTGCTCACCACACATCTAGATAAGTTCCTTAAGGGGTCTACTTTCCAAAATGGTGTCAATTGTGGGGGATTTCAATGTTTAGGCACATCAGGGGCTCTCCAAATGCAACATGGCGTTAGTGTTGAGCATTCCGATACCGCAAGTATCGGGTATCGGCCGATACTTGCGGTATCGGAATTCCGATACCGAGATCCGATACTTTTGTGGTATCGGGTATCGGTATCGGATCCATAGGGATGTGTAAAATAAAGAATTAAAATAAAAAATATTGATATATTCACCTCTCCGGCGGCCCCTGGACATCACGCTGGTAACCGGCAGGCTTCTTTGTTTAAAATGAACGCGTTTAGGACCTGCGAATGACGTCGCGACTTCTGATTGGTCGCGTGCCGCTCATGTGACCGCCACGCGACCAATCAGAAGCCGCGACGTCATTCGCAGGTCCTAAATTCCTAGAATTAGGAGTTTAGTGAATGAGAATGACGTCGCGGCTTCTGATTGGTCGCGTGGCGCTCACATGAGCGGCAAGCGACCAATCAGAAGCCGCGACGTCATTCGCAGGTCCTAAAGGCGCTTATTTTAAACAAAGAAGCCTGCCGGTTACCAGCGTGATGTCCAGGGGCCGCCGGAGAGGTGAATATATCAATATTTTTTATTTTAATTCTTAATTTTACACATTAATATGGATCCCAGGGCCTGAAGGAGAGTTACCTCTCCTTCAGACCCTGGGAACCATCAGGATACCTTCCGATACTTGGTGTCCCATTGACTTGTATTGGTATCGGATATCGGTATCGGCGATATCCGATATTTTTCGGGTATCGGCCAATACTATCCGATACCGATACTTTCAAGTATCGGACGGTATCGCTCAACACTACATGGCGTCCCATCTCAATTCCTGTCAATTTTGCCTTGAAAAGTCAAACGGCGCTCCTTCCCTTCCGAGCTCTCCCATGCACCCAAACAGTGGTTTACCCCCACATATGGGGTATCAGCGTACTCAGGACAAATTGTACAACAACTTTTGGGGTCCAATTTCTTCTCTTACCCTTGGGAAAATAAAAAAGTGGGGGCGAAAAGATAATTTTTGTGAAAAAATATGATTTTTTATTTTTACGGTTCTGCATTTTAAACTTCTGTGAAGCACTTGGTGGGTCAAAGTACTCACCACACCTCTAGATAAGTTCCTTAGGGGGTCTACTTTCCAAAATGGTGTCACTTGTGGGGCGTTTCAATGCTTAGGCACATCAGGGGCTCTCCGAACGCAACATGGCGTCCCATCTCAATTCCTGTCAATTTTGCATTGAAAAGTCAAACGGCGCTCCTTCCCTTCCGAGCTCTCCCATGCGCCCAAACAGTGGTTTACCCCCACATATGGGGTATCAGCATACTCAGGACAAATTGTACAACAACTTTTGAGGTCCAATTTCTTCTCTTACCTTTGGGAAAATAAAAAATTAGGGGCGAAAAGATAATTTTTGTGAAAAAATATGATTTTTTATTTTTACGGTTCTGCATTATAAACTTCTGTGAAGCACTTGGTAGGTCAAAGTGCTCACCACACCTCTAGATAAGTTCCGTAGGGGGTCTACTTTCCAAAATGGTGTCACTTGTGAGGGGTTTCAATGTTTAGGCACATCAGTGGCTCTCTAAACGTGACATGGCGTCCCATCTCAATTCCAGTCAATTTTGCATTGAAAAGTAAAATGGCGCTCCTTCGCTTCCGAGCTCTGTCATGCGCCCAAACAGTGGTTTACCCCCACATATATTTTTCACCAATCCCATTGCCGACATTGAAAAGGTCCTCTTTTGGGCGAGATTTATCGATGACATTCTCATGATTTGGCAGGGCACGGAAGAAGAGCTCCTATCATTTGTCAATATACTAAACAGTAATGACATCAACATGAAATTGACATGCAAATATAGTCAAACTGAAATTGAATTTTTGGATATACTCATTCGAAAGGGAGAGTCTAATATCTTGGAAACCGATGTTTTTCGCAAAGAAACCGCTGTAAACTCTCTTCTCCATGCCTCATCTTCTCACCCCCAGCAAGTGGTGAATGCTATCCCTACGGGACAATTTCTGCAGGTTAAAAGAATCTGCTCTAATGACTACCTATTCAACCGACAAGCTGATGAGCTGGCAGAGAGATTTAGAAGTCGTGGCTACTCTAATAGGAGCATTTTTATTAGGGCTGGAGACGGGCAGCAGCAGAAAACCGGATCAATCTCATGCAGCCAAAAGAAAAGAAAAAAGAACAATATCCAATGATCAGATTTATTTCAACCTATAATGAGAGATGGAGGGACATGAGACAAGCCCTCAATAAATATTGGGCAATACTAAAAAGTGATCAAACTTTGACTAGACACATCAGCGATACCTCCTCTATCACCTATAGGAGATCCAAAAATCTAAAGGATATTCTAGTCCACAGTTACTACCCTGGAGGAGATCCAAATAAAGCATTTGGATCCAAAGGACCAAAATGGGGCTTTTTCCCATGCAATGATTGTATTGCATGTCCTAACATGCAGAAGGCATCTGGTTTTGAGTCTAGTGATGGAACTAAGAATTTTACCATCACCCAACATATAACATGCAACTCGATTGGCGTGATCTACTACGCAAAATGTCCTTGCGGAAAAATCTATGTAGGTCTAACTTCAAGACCATTGAGATTACGAGTAAGAGAGCATGTCAGAGACATTTTAAATGCACGGGAGGTAACTGACATGACGGAATTGAAACCGATACCTCGGCACTTTAAACAAATACATGATTGTAATGCCAAACTACTAAAGGTGTCAGGAATTGATAAAGTCTTCATAAACCAAAGAGGTTGTGACTGGAAGAAGATCCTCGCGCAATTAGAAACCAGATGGATTAAAAAGATTGACTGTGTCTATCCAAAAGGTTTAAATGAGAAATTAAGTTTTGCCCCCTTTCTTTAACTTTTTATTTTCGTGTGGTTTTAAGGTCTTTTACATATTTACTGTATTCATTTCCAGTTTTTAATCAGTTGTTTTCTTAGTTTCTTTCTAGAATATGTATACTTACCTATGTTCGTTGGTGGCATATGGCGTCTATTCTGGAGGATTGGGATACTTGGTGGTGTGTGGCGAGTCTGGAATGGAGAATTCGGAGTGATTTCGTGCTTCTGAGTAATGCTGAAAAGATGAAGGAAATCAAGTCATGCAAGAGGACCCTATGTTGGAAGTCATGGAATCTGAACCACCATAACCAACTATATATATGTATAGCATCTATAATATGTATTTTAATTAGTTTTTCATCAAGTATAGGTAGATATGCACCTTTTCAAATTTATACACATATGTAACTTGAAAGGAATATGTAGGTCAAATATTTATTTGATATATTTGATATATATCTCATTATTGCTATATAGTCATTTAATTGCACTAGTCACTTTTCACTGAATATCTATAGAATTTGTGTATAACATCTATAATCATTAGTTTTTCATCATTTATAGGTAGATATGCACCTTTTCAAATCTATATGCTTATGTAACTTTAAGGGAATATGTAGGTTAGATATTTATATGATATATATCTCTTTGCTGCTATTTAGTTTTTTCATTGCACTAGTCACTTTTCACTGAACGTCTATAGAATCTGTGAAATTTGGTGTACCTGTAGGACACAATCTATATCACAGTTTAAATAATTATGTATATATATATAACAAATTCATGTAAAAAATATATGTTTTAGAAATTATCTTCACATAGTCAGTCTCTCTCGTGGATTAATTCTATATATATATATATGGTTATGGGTAGTGGTTACTCTATGGCCTGCATGTGCTGCCCTCGGACCCTTGCGTGTATATACTCCCAATCGAGATTGATAACTCTCTCCATAGATTACCCCTCTCCCCCCCTCCTCCTTTCTAGCTCATTTATATGTAGTCCCACTTGGTAACAATCAATTCCCCTCTGCTGATTCATTATCACCTCTATATACCTTCATTATATGTGCGACGTGAGTGCCTCACTATTGTTTAGGCTACCGCGGTATTGTGATATCGTAACAAAGTCACTTGAATGTTATTATTCACACTCCCCTCCGTCCCCCTGTTACCAAGCTACCATTGCGTCTGTGTACCCTCGTCATATGTGCGACGTGAGCGCTCCATCGTTGTCTGGGTTACCGCTCTGCTGCAGTGACGCGAACATGGCGCCGCTGACTCCGCCCCCCGTCTTGACGCGTCGGACGGGGAAGCGGGGCAGTGACGTGGGACGCCGATCTGCGCATGCGCTGTGGCCCGGGTCAGCGATGTGAGCGCCATTACAACGCCGCTGCCACCAATATGAGACATGGCTATAAAAGCCCAACATATATCGATCCACACATACACTCCCCCGGAAGAAGCAATACGCGAAACGTGCGTTGGGGCTCTCAGGACTGCACATGCAGGTTATGTATTGTATCCATACTCCTTATTGATTCATTTTAACATGTTGTGGATATCCACTCCTTGAGCACAGGCTGGTTTGGGCACTTATAAACTGCTATGGCTGCTATGTGTGGTAGTTTACTAAGCACTGCTTTCATTTTTTTCTGGGTATAGCTACCTTAGCATCATAGTGGTCTTTACTCAGTACATGTAGGTGATAGGTATCACCACGTATTTAGGACTTTGTGTCCTTTTTTGGTATGTACTATTTATGAACCGCTGTTAGTACTGTATCAAGTTTTACTTTTCTGTGTGCTTTTCATGATATTATCTATGGAGACTTAATTGGGGTGCTGTGCATGGCTCTGTGTCTGCAGTCTTATATTGCATGTGTATCTCGCTGAGGACAGTATATACATATTTTTTATCCTGTGTACATGTCATGTTTGGTAATTTTCCTGTGTGTGTTTACTTAATAAAATTTTGGTTTTATGTACTTTTGACATTCGCTTCCTAGATTTTGTGTATTGGTTTGGTTTATATTTATGGGAAGAGTCAATATAATAGGCCAGGTTTATTATATATGATTATACACCTCTAGATAAGTTCCGTAGGGGGTCTACTTTCCAAAATGGTGTCACTTGTGGGGGGTTTCAATGTTGAGGCACATCAGTGGCTCTCTAAACGTGACATGGCGTCCCATCTCAATTCCTGTCAATTTTGCATTGAAAAGTAAAACGGCACTCCTCTTCCAAGCTCTGCCATGCGCCCAAACAGTGGTTTAACCCCACATATGGGGTATCTGTGTACTCAGAACAAATTGTACAACAACTTTTGGGGTCCATTTTCTCCTGTTAACCTTGGTAAAATAAAACAAATTGGAGCTGAAGTAAATTTTTTGTGAAAAAAAGTTAAATGTTCATTTTTATTTAAACATTCCAAAAATTCCTGTGAAACACCTGAAGGGTTAATAAACTTCTTGAATGTGGTTTTGAGAACCTTGAGGGGTGCAGTTTTTAGAATGGTGTCACACTTGGGTATTTTCTAAATATAGACCCCTCAAAATGACTTCAAATGAGATGTGGTCCCTAAAAAAATATGGTGTTGTAAAAATGAGAAATTGCTGGTCAACTTTTAACCCTTATAACTCCCTAACAAAAAAAAATTTGGTTCCAAAATTGTGCCGATGTAAAGTGGACATGTGGGAAATGTTACTTATTAAGTATATTGTGTGACATATGTGACGCCCAGGAGACCGGGATACCCAGCACCGGACCAATGGAGTCTGTCTCTTGAGGGGGATGTCACGGGTGGCTTGACCCGGTGCTGTGGCCTCAGGCAATGCACAGTGTAAGGGGTATCATGAGGGGACAGGCACTTACTTGATCAGCAGCAGGTTCTCCCAGCGGTGACGATCCCGATCCTGGATAGATGGCTATTGTCCAAATGAAAGACTGAGGCACTGAAACGTTTAACCAGTTTACTTTAACATAAAAGGATTTACAACCAGTCCTGTCACCGGAGTCTGTATGGGAACTCTGAGTTACTTTGACCCTGCCGGGGTCTTCGCCTCTTATTGTGCGCAATTTCTGTGTGGCCCTGCTGCTGTATGTGAACTGGCTGCCGGCCCAATCTGTCCCCTCCGGGTCCTGGTTCGACGGGCAACCCGAGTCCTTTTATCGGTTTACCCCCTCTGGGAGTACCGCTGAACTCTGTGTCTGTTGCTGCGTCCGGCCCTAGTGAAGCTGATATCACCTCACGTTTTTCCGGTTGCTGTATTATATATAATGAATACAGCCACGGATCCGGTATCCGTCTTTGCGCCTGTTCTGGGTAGTGATTAATGCTACCCGGTTCTCACAATGTCCTTTTTCTCTATCCCTCTTCTCCTCAGGCCGGTGATTTAGGCCTGGTAACAGTCACAGGGCTGTTAGAGATTTAACTGTATGACCTCTCACTATCAGCTCCTTGGCCCAACTGCCATTTCTTCTCTCAGACCAGAATGGATCAAGGGGAGTCTCTGGAGCTCCCCCTTCTGGCCGGAGGTGGTAGTGCAGTCTTGCTATTTTAGTATTTGTACTTACTGTCAGTAACTATTTTTGTGGCAAATACCCCTAGGGGTGCCACATTCCCCCTTAGTTAAGAACAGTACTCCGGGACTGTGGGACAATAACATTTTGAAATAACAATTAATATGTACAGAGTCTTAAAAATGAAAAGTTACAAAAACCACTCAAGGAAACAAAAATAGAGTTCTGTAAAAAGTCACTTCAAATAGCGTCCATTAATACAGTTCTATCCTTGAAGGTATTAGGAACGGCACTGTACTTAGTGTCCAGGAATTTAGTTCCATTTTTCCAACGGAGTTATCAATATAAAGTCTAAAGAAAGTTCAAAAAGAGCAAAAAGCAAAGTTCAAAAAGCAGTCTTTCCGGAGCTTTGATTTAGTGCCTCCGGGCTGATAAAAAGTTCAAGAATATGCAATAAGTTCATACAGACAAGTCTCTGTAGGCACTGGGCTTAAACGTTGCAGACTGATAGCAATGACTATACTACATTTTCTGTTTAACTATATACGGCATAACATATATACAATTCACATTATGAGCTTTATAGTTGGTAATCTGCATACCTGGCCGGTAATTGACCCTGGGTACTACGCTGTGATCTACGTAATAGCGGTGTCTCTTCATGTGGTGTACTACTGTCTACTGCGGATGTAGTATCTGCCCGCTCTGCTAAAGATAATTCCATGACTATGGAGTTGGCAAGTCCACCGTGAAGGGGATTACTCTGATCAGGAATCTGTTCTTCCTGGCCTGGAACCTCCTGTAGTACGGGGTCATCCTCTTCCTGTCTTTGAACTTCTGGTATTGGGTTCGGTGTTGGGTAAAAGGCCACCATGGGAACCACTACTGCACCATGGTATGTTAGTAGGGTTTTGGGAAAGTCTCCTATACAGGTGTGATACATTTCCTCTTCTTTTTCCTTTACTGGTTGAACCTGTATGGGTTGAATAACTTCTGATTCTGGCTGGACAACTTCTGGCTCTTTCAATGCTTCCGGACACAATTTAAGATTGTCTCTTGACACTAATACAGATGTTAAGCCTCCGTTTTTGCTAATGAGACACATTTTAGGATTATCCATTCTTGTTGGTAAAACTGTGTAGGGTACGGCTTCCCACTGATTGTCTAGTTTATTGGTTCGACGATTTCTCTTGAGCACTTGGTCACCCGGTCTTAATGGGGTCGCTAGAGCATTCTGGTTGAAAGTTCGCTCTTGTCTTTCTCTAGTTTGCTGAAGGCTTCTTTCCACACTCTCTTGCACTTGGCGATACTGCTTTTGCCGTATGATATCCCAATTGGAGTCTTGAACTTCTGCGTCTGGTTTCAGAATTCCCATTTCTAGATCGATTGGTAATTGGCCGGGTCTTGCACGCATAAGGTAAGCTGGGGTGCAGTTGGTTGAGCTCACCGGGACATGATTATACAGATCCACCAAGTCAGGCAATTTCTCTGGCCATTGATTCCTATCTGTCTCAGGTAAAGTCTTTAGTAGGTCTATTACAATATGGTTCATCTTCTCGCATAAGCCGTTTGTTTGTGGATGATAGGCCGTCGTCCGGATCTTTTTGCAACCATACATATTACAGAATTCTCTGAAGATCTCTGATTCAAAGGCTGTACCTTGGTCGGTGATAACCTGTTCCGGATATCCATGGGGTCTACAAAAGTACGTTTGGAACGCTTTGGCTGCTGTTTTTGCTGTCAGATCTTTTACGGGTACTACTACCAAGAAACGTGAATAATGGTCCACGATGGTCAAGGCATAGACATAGCCGGACCGGCTTGGTGTCAACTTCACGTGGTCCATGGCTACAAGTTCAAGTGGTTGTTTGGTGATTATGGGCTGCAGTGGTGCTCTTTGGTTCTTTTGATCGTTTCTTCTGAGGTTGCACGGGCCACAATTTCTGCACCACTGTTCGATTGATTTTCTCATCCCGACCCAATAAAATCTTTCTCTTAGAAGTACTTCTAAATTTTTCCAACCGAAGTGACCAGCACCATTATGGTAAGCTTCGAGGACCATCTTCACATCTTGTTTAGGCACAATAATCTGCCAAACCAATTCATGTGTTTTCGGATTGGTGTATCTTCTACAGAGCTTCCCTTGATACAGGAACATTTTGCCTCTCTCTTTCCAGAGTTGATGCGTCTCTTCTGGGGCATCCTCATCGGGATATGCACTTTGCTCAGTCAACAGTTCCTTCACCAACTTCACAGCCGGATTGCTGTCTTGGGTGTCAGCCCATCTATGGTGTGCTAACGGATTAAAATTCACCTCTTGTTGTTTCTGATAGGTACTTGACTGATGATGTTTTGCCTTGGGACGTTGGAAGGCTGGTAGTTCAATTTCTTCAAGCTCCCCCGTTTCCTCTTCTACATCTCTCAAGTGTGGCATCCGGGATAGGGCATCGGCATTTCCATTCTTGCAACCTGCTCGATACTTGATTATGAAGTTGTAATTAGATAACCGGGCTATCCATCGCTGTTCTAACGCACCTAATTTGGCTGTGTCCAGGTGGGTCAACGGATTATTGTCAGTATAGACAATAAATTCTGCAGCGGCCAGATAGTGTTTGAAACGCTCCGTCACAGCCCAAACTACTGCCAGTGGTTCCAATTTGAAGGAGCTGTAATTTTCTGAATTTCTTTCAGTAGGCCGGAGCTTTCTACTTGCAAAGGCGATGACTTTCTCCCGACCTTCTTGCTTTTGTGACAACACCGCTCCTAGTCCCACATTACTGGCATCGGTGTAGAGGATGAAAGGTTGATGGTAATCTGGGTATGCCAGAACCTCTTCTCCGGTTAGTGCCTTCTTTAGTTGTTCAAAGGAGTCTTCCCTTTCGTCGTTCCACTGAAAAGGAGGGTTTCGGTTTGAAGGTTTCTTCGTCTGCCCTACCAAGGTGTCTTGCAAGGGTGCTGCCAACTTGGTAAATCCTTTTATAAATCTGCGATAGTAACCCACCAATCCCAGGAATTGTCTCACTTCTTTTGCGCTGGTAGGTCTTGGCCAATCCCTTATGGCGCTTATTTTCTCGGGATCTGGTGCTACTCCCTCCGAACTCACGATGTGTCCCAGGTACTGTACCTTTGGCTTGAGAAGGTGACATTTGGATGGCTTGACTTTCATGCCATACCTGGATAAGGCTTCGAACACTTCTGCCAGGTCTATTAAGTGTTGTTCGTAAGTCTTCGAGTAGACGATCACATCATCTAGATACAGGAGAACGGTCTCGAAGTTCTTGTGTCCGAGGCAGCATTCCATCAGCCGCTGGAAGGTACCGGATGCGTTGCAGAGTCCGAACGGCATGCGATTAAATTCACATAGACCCATTGGTGTCGTGAATGCCGTCTTTTCCTTATCTCTCTCAGCCACAGGGACTTGCCAATACCCGCTTGTTAAGTCTAAGGTGGAAAAATAATTAGCAGATTTCAAAGCAGTTAAGGACTCTTCTATCCTAGGCAAGGGGTAGGCGTCTTTATGGGTGATGTTATTAATCTTCCGGTAGTCTACGCACATTCTCATGGTTCCGTCCTTTTTTTTGACAATCACTAGAGGGGCCGCCCAGGGGCTACAGCTGTCTCTTATTACCCCGGCCTGTTTCATTTCCCTCAGCATATCTTTTGCACATTGATAGTGAGCGGGCGGTATGGGTCTATATCTTTCTTTTATTGGGGGATGGTCACCTGTGGGGATTGTGTGTTCTACCCCTTCTATCCGTCCGAAGTCCAATGGGTGTTTACTGAAGACTTGTTCATATTCCGTCACTAGCCTATACACCCCTTGTTTTTGATGGGTAGGTGTTGAATTTATGCCCACGTGTAGCTGTTGGCACCAATCCTCCATTTCTCCATCTGAGCCATTGCCTTCCACCTGACAGGTTGGTTCTAAGGGCTCAATGGTTGTGATGGCATTGTTGTCAACAGTATATAGCTTTGCCATTGTAGCATACCTTGGCAAAGTGACCTCTTCCTCTCCACAGTTCAAAAGTTGTACCGGCACTCGTCCCCGGTGTACCTCGACTATCCCTCGTGCTGTGAGTATAGTGGGCCTGCTGTCGGTGTACACTGGTTCTATTAAGGCTTGATAATCTCGTCCCTTAGTACCAATGGCTGCTCTACACCATACCAGCATTTCTGTTTTTGGTGGGATTACAATAGACGTTGGATCACTTACCCTCACACTGCCGATTTCTCCACCTGCAACTTCTACCTGTTGCCTTAACATCAATACTTTTATTTCCCTCCGGAGAACTCTCTGCTGGCAGGATTGGGCAGTTTCAGCAATTTGCTGTAAGACAGAAATGACTTCGGAAAAGCAGTTCTCTAACACATTCATTCCTATCAATACAGTTGGTTCACAGTTCCGCCGGTCATCATCAACAACAATTATACCCTGTTTCTTCAGTTCTACTTTACCAATCTTTATGGTCATCTCCCTGAATCCTAGTTTCGGTACCAACTTACCATTACTGGCCCATATATCTAGTTCAACATCAGAGGGCCCTTTATCAATATCTGCATCAGCCCAGTACCTCTTATAAAGGATATACGGTATAGATGAAATCTGGGAACCTGTGTCCAGCAAAGCGTTGAGGGGAATTCCGTCCAGCACGATAGGGATAATGGGTCGTCCTCCGATGTACCTGTCGTGCCAGGGTGTTGGGCCTTGAAAGTTCATTCCTGCGAAGCGGCCCGCATTCCCAGGGGATTCCCGTTTAAATCACAATCTCGTGCAAAGTGGACCGGCTGCTGGCAACGGCGGCAAATGGGCTGTCCATCCGGTTGGTAGCGGTCGCGGGGTCGTCCTCTCCATGTCGGGTATCTCCGGGGTCTCATCCATGGAACATCCTCTCTACAGTTTGCCAACTCCATCTTGGGTCCTCTCATCTCCTGCATGGTTTTAGCCATTGAAGCAACAACATCAGCTAAAGAGTCAAGCTTTTGTTGAAGAGCCTCATTAGTACTGGGCCCCAGGGGCTTAGCAATGGCCCCAGACATAGCTGATGTCACTGGCACTCCCTGTTGTTGAGGTGCCTCTGCCATGGGTTGCGCAGGATCCTGATCCCGAGGTGCCTCTGCCAGCTGGAGACGTATAGCGCTCTCCTTTAATTGGGCAAATGTCAATTCAGGGTTCTTAAAAACAAGCATGCTCACATGCCCCCGGTGAGAAGGGGTGTAGAGTCCCTCAATAAATTGATCTCTTAGTAGTTTATCCGCTCCGGTGTTAAAAATGGGTTCAGCCAGTGTAAGTGATTTAAGGGCTTCCTGCAGGTTTAAGGCAAAGTCTCTCACGCCCTCATTAACTTTTTGTTTGCAATTAAAGAATCGTATTTTAGCTTTGCTGCTGGCCGTGGTTTCAAATGTAGCTTTTAATCCAGCAAATATGCGTTCAACAGTGCCTTTTAGATCAGCTGCCCATGCTGTGACTTCTCGCTTAGCATGGCCACTTAACTGCATCATCAGGAGACTAACACGCTGAACTTCACCCACAGGGAACATGTCAAAATGGGCCAGCATCTTTTCTCTGAAATCGTCAAGGGTATTAGGCTCACCTTCATACATTGGAAGCCATGGGCCACCCGGGGTATATGGCATCAGCACCGGCATGATGGGCGCCACTCCTTGCACCGCTGCGCTACCGGACTCTCTATTGACACTCTGTCTTTCAGCTGCATTAGCGTTGCCGGGTGCTGCGGCGTCTCCGTGCTGCGACATACTGTGCCCCCTTAGTTAATCCGGACCCTTCCGGTCCTCCGCTTCCGTCGGGATAGTGTAGATTCGTTCCGCTGTGCAGCAGGATCGATTTTCCCCTTGCTCTGATGTCAGAGCGCTCAGCTTGGTGCCGCCCACAATGACACGCCCCCTGCTGCTCCCGCCCGCCGCGCGCTCAGTAATGGCGGATTCTGAAGTTTTTCAGTTAGACTGGGGCTCAGGTAATGGCGTAGCTCAATTAACAGTCTCGTGCCTAACGGTTATGAAGTGATTACCTCAGGGGATGGCGGCCATCTTTACTCCATTATAACCAATGGGGAAAAGTCACTTTCAATAGTTTTCAATGGGGAATGGATTTTTCTTTAATAAAGTCAATTTTCAAGATTTTTCATCCCAGTTTTCACAGTTTTGGGCTCCAATCACGGCACACAATACCCGGTATACGGGCTGGCTAGATCCTGTTCGTGACGCCAATTGTGACGCCCAGGAGACCGGGATACCCAGCACCGGACCAATGGGGTCTGTCTCTTGAGGGGGATGTCACGGGTGGCTTGACCCGGTGCTGTGGCCTCAGGCAATGCACAGTGTAAGGGGTATCATGAGGGGACAGGCACTTACTTGATCAGCAGCAGGTTCTCCCAGCGGTGACGATCCCGATCCTGGATAGATGGCTATTGTCCAAATGAAAGACTGAGGCACTGAAACGTTTAACCAGTTTACTTTAACATAAAAGGATTTACAACCAGTCCTGTCACCGGAGTCTGTATGGGAACTCTGAGTTACTTTGACCCTGCCGGGGTCTTCGCCTCTTATTGTGCGCAATTTCTGTGTGGCCCTGCTGCTGTATGTGAACTGGCTGCCGGCCCAATCTGTCCCCTCCGGGTCCTGGTTCGACGGGCAACCCGAGTCCTTTTATCGGTTTACCCCCTCTGGGAGTACTGCTGAACTCTGTGTCTGTTGCTGCGTCCGGCCCTAGTGAAGCTGATATCACCTCACGTTTTTCCGGTTGCTGTATTATATGTAATGAATACAGCCACGGATCCGGTATCCGTCTTTGCGCCTGTTCTGGGTAGTGATTAATGCTACCCGGTTCTCACAATGTCCTTTTTCTCTATCCCTCTTCTCCTCAGGCCGGTGATTTAGGCCTGGTAACAGTCACAGGGCTGTTAGAGATTCAACTGTATGACCTCTCACTATCAGCTCCTTGGCCCAACTGCCATTTCTTCTCTCAGACCAGAATAGATCAAGGGGAGTCTCTGGAGCTCCCCCTTCTGGCCGGAGGTGGTAGTGCAGTCTTGCTATTTTAGTATTTGTATTTACTGTCAGTAACTATTTTTGTGGCAAATACCCCTAGGGGTGCCACACATATCTCTGTGATTTAATTGCATAAAAATTCAAAGTTGGAAAATTGCGAATTTTTCAAAATTTTTGCCAAATTTCCGTTTTTTTCACATATAAACGCAGGTAATATCAAAGAAATTTTACAACTATCTTGAAGTACAATATGTCATGAGAAAACATTGTCAGAATCACTGAGATCCGATGAAGCGTTCCAGAGTTATAACCTCATAAAGGGACAGTGGTCAGAATGGTAAAAATTGGCCCGGTCATTAATATGCAAACCACCCTTGGGGGTAAAGGGGTTAAAGGGGTCCGGTGCCGCACAAACAGTGGCCTAGCTGAACCTGACGGTGTCCGCAGAAGTAGTCCAACCACACACACCCAGTCAGGATGCTTCTTTTTCCATAAATCAATAGCACATCTGAAAATAAGAAACTTTTTAATGTATCTTATCAGAGAGATTTGCTTCCTTCTCCTCTTTTCTTCTCAATTCACTGGTAAAATGTGTCTCACTCTTCAGTGAATACAAACTTTCCCATTACTGAGATAGGAGATGACAGTTGGTGCTTATAAAGTTCTATGGAGAACTGTAACTGACTAGTTCCCTTGAGTGGGAATTTGTGGCCGCTGTGACTGAAACATTTTGCAATTCTAAATCAGAAAAAGAAAATACAACCAAAGTTTTTCAAAGTTACCCAAAGTCTTTTATAACAAAAAAAAAAAGTGTCCAATGGTCAAAAAGATGGAAAAAGGTCTTGCTCAAAGAAATATAAAAGGTCAAAAGGATGCTTTAAGGGGACTTTGAATATTCTAATGTTTGATGTCCCTATTTAATATCATCTCCACAGAAGAATAAAATAAAATGCTGGATTAGCAGAACTGCAATGAAGTATGGCTGCAGATCCCCGACGTCCAGCAGGGGGCGATGTTGTAAATGGCAGCTAATTACAGCCCTGCCTATTAGGTTCCTGGATCCTTTCATCAGACGGAGAATAATAATATAAAAAATAATAATGTAAATAATAATGTAAAATAATAATATAGGCAGCTGCTCCTATGTGTCTCGCTGAGCATCATGGTCCATGTGCTCCAAAAAAAGTTTGATAGGTGACCAGCAACAACTTCACTGCCATGTAGCCCCCCAAATAAGACTGCACTATAGTGCTTTTTAGTATAGTAATATCAAAAAGCATACAAATAGTAGTGTCATATATATCTCCAAAAAAATAATCATAAAAGTGCAAAATAATATTGTGATAGGCGTGCCATAACCATCACACCTGCACATAAGCTTTACATTGTAATTCACCATACTGCCCCCTTTCACGTTGGGTGTTTGGAAATGGATAGGTGATGACTTTTTGTTACTGGAACGTATTATACAGTGTCTAATCCTATTAAACCTGCTAATTAAAGGCGCCGTGGCTACAATAAAAGTAACACAACGCCATCCATTGCGTAGTGGCCATGCATAGGTACTGCAAGTATACTAAGCTATTAGCAGTAGGGACCATGAACTCTCTTTCCAAAACCACCCGGCTATTAGCAGTAGTGAAAGTGAAATGTCTCAAAAACCTCCCAGCCATTAGCAATGAATTTGTAATAATGGAACAATTAGGAAGCGACTTTTCAGCAGCCGCACCTCAGACACTTAACGCTATGTGTGACCCATTGTTAGGGTTGGCGGAATGCACAAAATAAAATAAATAATAAAGCGCAATCGCAACCCGAGGTCCACCATGTAGAGATGGAAAATTTCTGCTAGTGGATAATGACGAAACACACGGCGAGCGATTACTTGTGCACATTGGGTTGCCGCCACTCAGTGTAAACAGGACGCTGAGATCCAAACTCTGTTACTCCACAGGAAGGAACAGTACAAACGAGTACTAAGTGCTCTGTCCTTTTAAACGTCACAGGACAAACACGTGAACTGAACTCGCACAAAGAAATGAAATAGATGCTCTGCAACTGAGCTGTGTCAATCGCACACAGAAATGAAATAGATGCTCTGCAACTGAGCTGTGTCAATCGCACATAGAAATGAAATAGATGCTCTGCAACTGAGCTGTGTCAATCGCACACAGAAATCAAATAGATGCTCTGCAACTGAGCTGTGTCAATTGCACACAAAAATTAAAGAGATGCTCTGCAACTGAGCTGTGTCACTCGCGCACAGAAACTAAACAGATGCTAAGTATAATACCCTGACTAGGGTTGTGCTTCCGGGCGCCATCGGAAGCCTTTTAACCCCATAGCTCCACCCCAAACACTCACGCCCAGCAGGCCATGACATCAGCCAAGGGCCAATCCAGAGCTGCCACATCACCAGAGCTGGAGAAAAATAGGTAGACGCCACAGCGTGGACATGCTCAGTAAGGTGATTTCTGGACTTACAGTTAGGGCCAGAAATATTTGGACAGTGACACAAGTTTTGTTATTTTAGCTGTTTACAAAAACATGTTCAGAAATACAATTATATACATAATATGGGCTGAAAGTGCACACTCCCAGCTGCAATATGATAGCTTCCACATCCAAATCGGAGAAAGGGTTTAGGAATCATAGCTCTGTAATGCATAGCGTCCTCTTTTTCAAGGGACCAAAAGTAATTGGACAATGGACTCTAAGGGCTGCAATTAACTCTGAAGGCATCTCCCTCGTTAACCTGTAATCAATGAAGTAGTTAAAAGGTCAGGGGTGGATTCCAGGTGTGTGGTTTTGCATTTGGAAGCTGTTGCTGTGAGCAGACAACATGCGGTCAAAGGAACTCTCAATTGAGGTGAAGCAGAACATCCTGAGGCTGAAAAAAAAGAAAAAATCCATCAGAGAGATAGCAGACATGCTTGGAGTAGCAAAATCAACAGTTGGGTACATTCTGAGAAAAAAGGAATTGACTGGTGAGCTTGGGAACTCAAAAAGGCCTGGGCGTCCACGGATGACAACAGTGGTGGATGATCGCCGCATACTTAATTTGGTGAAGAAGAACCCGTTCACAACATCAACTGAAGTCCAGAACACTCTCAGTGAAGTAGGTGTATCTGTCTCTAAGTCAACAGTAAAGAGAAGACTCCATGACAGTAAATACAAAGGGTTCACATCTAGATGCAAACCATTCATCAATACCAAAAATAGACAGGCCAGAGTTAAATTTGCAGAAAAACACCTCAAGAAGCCAGCTCAGTTCTGGAAAAGTATTCTATGGACAGATGAGACAAAGATCAACCTGTACCAGAATGATGGGAAGAAAAAAGTTTGGAGAAGAAAGGGAACGGCACATCACATCCTCTGTAAAACATGGTTGAGGCAACGTGATGGCATGGGCATGCATGGCTTTCAATGGCACTGGGTCACTTGTGTTTATTGATGACATAAGAGCAGACAAGAGTAGCCGGATGAATTCTGAAGTGTACCGGGATATACTTTCAGCCCAGATTCAGCCAAATGCTGCAAAGTTGATTGGACGGCGCTTCATAGTACAGATGGACAATGACCCCAAGCATACAGCCAAAGCTACCCAGGAGTTCATGAGTGCCAAAAAGTGGAACATTCTGCAATGGCCAAGTCAATCTCCAGATCTAAACCCAATTGAGCATGCATTTCACTTGCTCAAATCCAGACTTAAGACGCAAAGACCCACAAACAAGCAAGACCTGAAGGCTGCGGCTGTAAAGGCCTGGCAAAGCATTAAGAAGGAGGAAACCCAGCGTTTGGTGATGTCCATGGGTTCCAGACTTAAGGCAGTGATTGCCTCCAAAGGATTTGTAACAAAATATTGAAAATAAAAATATTTTGTTTGGGTTATGTTTATTTGTCCAATTACTTTTGACCTCCTAAAATGTGGAGTGTTTGTAAAGAAATGTGTACAATTCCTACATTTTTTATCAGATATTTTTGTTCAACCCTTCAAATTAAACGTTACAATCTGCACTTGAATTCTGTTGTAGAGGTTTCATTTCAAATCCAATGTGGTGGCATGCAGAGCCCAACTCGCGAAAATTGTGTCACTGTCCAAATATTTCTGGCCCTAACTGTAGGTCCAGAGTATCAGGTCGCTGCTGCCTATCTCTGGTTACCATAGACTTGGCTGGAGAACCAGCAGTAAGGCCGGTTTCACACGTCAGTGTCTCCGGTACGTGTAGTGACAGTTTTCTCACGTACCGGAGACACTGACACACGTACACCCATTCAAATGAATGGGTCTATGCACATGTCTCCGTGTTTTCATGGACCGTGTGTCTGTGTTGAAAACACAGAGACATGTCCGCTTTTCTCTGGCAGCATGGTCCGCAAAGCGTCCCGCAAAGCGTCCCGCACACGTGCACATGGAGAACAGTGTGCACTCTCCTCTGTGAGCACGTACCACCTGTTGTGAATTCCGCTCTTGGGCTCCCTCCAGTGGTTGTAAGTGGCACTTTTGTGAGTTCTGCTCTTGGGCTCCCTCTTGTGGTTTCAAGTGGTATGGCTGCTCCTTGGAGTTAGCTGTCGTCAGCTGCCTCCACTTATTGTCTCTTCTGCTCTGCTATTTAGGCCTGGCTCTTTCCTTCAGCCAGTGCCACTTGTAAATGGTTCCTGGTTGGATTCACATCTCTTTGGATTTCCCTGTTTTCCTGACCAGTTCAGCAAAGCTAAGTTTTTGCTTGCTCTTTTCTGTCCATAGATTGTGGACTTATCCGTTCTGTGCTTTCTTTGTTTGTCCAGCTTATCAGTATGAATGAATTAATTTTGTCTTGCTGGAAGCTCTGGGAAGCAGATTTACCCTCCACACCTTTAGTCAGGTGTGGAGATTTTTGTAAACTCTGCGTGGATTTTTTGTAGTGTTTTATACTGACCGCACAGTATTCCATCCTGTCCTATCTATTTAGCTAGACTGGCCTCCTGTGCTCATCCTGGTTTCATTCTGTGTATGTCTTTTCCCTCTCCACTCACAGTCATTATTTATGGGGGGCTAATCTATCCTTTGGGGATTTTCTCTGAGGCAAGATAGCTTTCCTGCTTCTATCTTTAGGGGTAGTTAGCTCTTAGGCTGTGACGAGATGCCTAGGGAGAGTTAGGAGCATTCCACGGCTACTTCTAGTGTTGTGTTGAGCTTAGGGACTGCGGTCAGTACAGTTACCACGTCCTTCAGAGCTCGTTCCATGTTGCTCCTAAACCACCAGATCATAACAACCACCACAGGAGAGACAGCGCTACAGTAAACGCTGTCCCCCATGCGTGTGGTGCTGAAGGCGGCATTCATTTCTTCTCCCTGCAGGGCTGCATGCTGGTGAGAAGCTTTTTTTTTTGTTAAAAATAAAGTTTGGGGGTCACCTCCTGCCTCTCACCCCCCGTGCGCCCGCCCGCTTGCAGAGAAATACTCACCCAGCTCCCGTGATGCCTCCTCTCAGCGCCACAGCTTGTCCTGTGTGAGCATCACGTGGTACCGCTCATTACAGTGATGAATATGCGGCTCCACCCCTATGGGAGGTGGAGCCGCATATTCATCACTGTAATGAGCGGTACCACGTGACCGCTCACACAAGACAAGCTGGTGGCGCTGAGAGAAGGCATCACGAGAGCTGGGAGAGTATTTCTCTGCTAGGGGGCGTGCACGCGGGGGGTGGGGAGGTGTGAGAGGCATTAGATGACCCCCAAACTTTATTTTTAACAAAAAAACTTGATTTTTCATCCCTTCTCTCCTGCAAGCGCTGCTTTCAGCCGAGCAGGACAAAAGGGATGAATGCCGGCTTCAGCACCACATGCAGGGGACAGTGCTGTCTCTCCTGCACGGTCCGTGTGGTCCTCAGGCGGCAAACGGGCGGCACACGGCTGCCGCACGTGTGCTACACTGATGTGCCATGTGAGCACACGGACACACTGACACGGATAACTCCGGTACCGATATCTCCGGTACCGGAATTATCTGGACGTGTGAGACTGGCCTAACCAAACGAACACTATGAGCCTGAGCAAGACGCTGGGACCGATGTCTATGCTCAACAGCAGCTGAAGCTGAATGGGAGACTGCAGAGGCAGATAAGGCTTGGGATCTATCCCGTGCAGCGGGAGAATCGCAACACCTAACACCCATTTCCTGACGATTCCTGTACTTGTGAAGGGTGCCATCTGCTTATAGAACCAAAGTACCGTATATACTCGAGTATAAGCTGAGATTTTCAGCCCAAATTTTTGGGCTGAAAGTGCCCCTCTCGGCTTATAATCGAGTCAAGGTGGGTGGCAGGGTCGGCGGGTGAGGGGGTGAGGGCGCTGAGGCATACTTACCTAGTCCCAGCGATCCTGGCGCTGTCCCTGCCGTCCCACGGTCTTCGGTGCTGCAGTTCTTCCCCTCTTCAGCGGTCACGTGGGACCGCTCATTTAGAAAAATGAATAGGCGGCTCCACCTCCCATAGGGGTGGAGCCGCGTATTCATTTCTCTAATCAGCGGTAACAGTGAGCGCTGATAGAGGAAGAGGCTGCGGCACCGAAGACAGCTGTGACAGGCAGTGTGAGCGTCAGGATCGCTGGGACTAGGTAAGTATTTTATATTCACCTGTCCGCGTTCCAGCCGCCGGGCGTCGCTCCATCTTCCCGGCGCCTCCATCTTCCCGGCGTCTGCGCTCTGACTGTGCAGGTCAGAGGGCGCGATGACGCATATAGTGTGCGCGGCGCCCTCTGCCTGATCAGTCAGTGCAGAGACGCCGGGACGAGACGCCGGGACCGGACGCTGGGAGCTGCAATCAAGAAAGGTGAGTATGGGTTTTTTCTTTTTTATTGCAGCAGCAGCAGCGGCACAGATTTAATGTGGAGCATCTATGGGACAAAATGAACGGTGCAGAGCACTATATGGGGCAGAGCTATGGGACAAAATGAACGGTGCAGAGCATATATGGGGCATAGATATGGGACAATAATGAACGGTGCAGAGCATATATGGGGCACAGATATGGGGCAGTAATGAACGGTGCAGAGCATATATGGGGCACAGATATGGGACAATAATGAACGGTGCAGAGCACTGTATGGGGCAGAGCTATGGGACAAAATGAACGGTGCAGAGCATTGTATATGGCGCACAGATATGGGGCAATAATGAACGGTGCCGAGCACTGTATGGGGCACAGCTATGGGGCAGTATGAACGGTGCAGAGCACAGTATGGGGCACAGATATGGGGCAATAATGAACGGTGCAGAGCATATATGGGGCACAGATATGGGGCAATAATGAACGGTGCCGAGCACAGTATGGGGCACAGCTATGGGACAAAATGAACGGTGCAGAGCACTATATGGGGCACAGCTATGGGACAAAATGAACGGTGCAGAGCACAGTATGGGGCACAGCTATGGGACAAAATGAACGGTGCAGAGCACTATATGGGGCACAGCTATGGGACAAAATGAACGGTGCAGAGCACTATATGGGGCACAGCTATGGGACAAAATGAACGGTGCAGAGCACTATATGGGGCACAGCTATGGGACAAAATGAACGGTGCAGAGCACTGTATGGGGCACAGCTATGGGGAAATATGAACGGTGCAGAGCACTATATGGGGCACAGCTATGGGACAAAATGAACGGTGCAGAGCACAGTATGGGGCACAGCTATGGGACAAAATGAACGGTGCAGAGCACTGTATGGGTCACTAGAGTTGAGCGACCTTGACCTTTTTAGAGTCGAGCCGGGTTTCGCGAAACCCGACTATCTCAAAAGTCGGGTCGAGTGAAATCGGCCGATTATGACGTAAAGTCGGGATCGACCGAAACACGAAACCCAATGCAAGTCAATGGGGCAGCATAGTCGGCAGTGAGTGGGGGCCAGGAAAACACCTAGAGTGCCCATTTTAATGTAAAAACCATCCATTCTTCTTAATGTAGCTTGTCAAGCGTAATTTACCTTATAATAATTGGAAGGCATTTGAAATTGGGGGTCATTTGGCTAAAGTTGTGTGGGGTAGGGCTGGTTCAAGTAATTAGTGGGCCCAGGAAATCTGGACCACGTCACGGCAGTGGAGCAGGGAGAGGTAAGTATTTCAACTTTGCAAGTGCTGTGATCCTGAGCAAGCAGGGGGGGCCCACTTGTTGGCATTGGCACTGGCACAGGGCCCCTCAAAGTACAGCGGTGTGTTTGCACGGCGGGGGCGCCTCCCACCGGCAGCAACACTTTTGCGTACTATGAGAGGCCCTGTGCCAGTGACGTCGCCAACTAGTATTCCTCCCCCCACCTGATGAAGGAACCTGCACTTTCATCTGCACCTTCCTCTTTGTCCCCGTGTAAGGTGGTATGGTATGCGGGAAGAGCAACCTGACTTTCAGCAGGGTCACAATGTTGTTGTGTAGCATGCACGGGGAATGTTGCGTTATGGGTCAATGTACCAGCAGACTCATCTATCACTGGCTGGGCAATGGGCACGATGAAGTGGAAACACAGATATAGGCCCAAAGAATAAAGTGGGCTAAATGCAGTTCAAAATTGGTAACACAGGAATAACCAGGGGGCATTGCAGTGGAGGACAACTGGAATGAGAGGCTGACACAGAGAGTAGGGCCAAATCAGTAAGTAGTCGAAATGCAGTTCAAAATTGGCAACCGTAGTAAACAGGCGGCACAGCTTTGTTCAGTGGAGGAGAACAGCAAGGAGTGGCAGACACCGATAGTAGGCCCCAACCCAACTAGTAGGCCAAATGCAGTCTAACATTAACAACTACTTAACGAGAGCCTGAAAATGGAATTTCAGGACAGGAAACCAGGAGAACAGCAAGGAGTGGCAGACACCGATAGTAGGCCCCAAACCAACTAGTACGCCAAATGCAGTTGTTTCATTTAACCACAATTTAATGAGAGCCTGAAGATAGAAGCTCAGGAAAGGCAACCTGGGGAACACCTTGGAGTGTAACACACCATCTCTCTCCACCCCATACCCATTTTGTAGGCCTAATGCAGTGTACTTTTCTACAACTACTAAACGAGAGTCGGAAGACCGAAGCAATGGCAAGGAAACCTGGGGAACACCTTGGAGTGTAACACACCATCTCTCTCCACCCCATACCCAATTTGTAGGCCTAATGCAGTGTAGTTTCCAAGAACTACTAAACGAGAGCCGGAAGATCGAAGCTCAGGAAAGGCAACCTGGGGAACACCTTGGAGTGTAACACACCCTCTCTCTACACCCCATACCCAATTTGAAGGCCTAATGCAGCGTAGTTTCCAACAACTACTAAACGAGAGCCGGAAGATCGAAGCTCAGGAAAGGCAACCTGGGGAACACCTTGGAGTGGAACACACGCTCTCTCTACACCCCATACCCAATTTGAAGGCCTAATGCAGTGTAGTTTCCAAGAACTACTAAACGAGAGCCGGAAGATCGAAGCTCAGGAAAGGCAACCTGGGGAACACCTTGGAGTGTAACACAACGTCTCTCTACACCACGGAAGGGCTGATTCTTAGGAAGGAAGGCTGTTGGAAATAAGCATTGCGCGTCCGAGGGTGATTATATTCTTATTAGGTATATACTCACCCTCGGACGCGCCCTGCTTCTTTATTTGGAATGAATGTTTATTTGCAATGTGGTGTTGACTTTCTCTATTATTTTGGTAATTAATGATTTTATTATTTTCATTGTTTTGCATCTTCTCGGCAATAATATAAAGAAGACGCGACAGGACAACACTCGGTGGATGCCATATGTGTGTTTTCAATTGAAAAAACCTTTCAGTTAACTACTTGTAGGAGAAAGTAATTGTAGCTGGTGGCCATTTTTAGTACTGTACCAGATTTTAGTTGTGTGTTTGTTTTTAATGTTAAAATGTCTGCATTTGATATCTCTCCAGTATTTTCTTTTTTGTAAGCAAAATACTTATTTTTATATTTTCTGATGTTGGTTCCAGGGGTACACGGGCAGCAGTGCCCTGGTCAGTGTAGTAGTAGTAGTTGAAAGAATGGACCGCAGACAGGCATCGAAGGCCTAAAATAAAAAAATTGGGCTGGCTGTAGGCAATTTTAAATTGGTTCCAGGGGTACACGGGCAGCAGTGGTGTGGTCAGTGGAGGCCTAGTGGAAGGAGTCACCGCAGACAGGCATCGAAGGCCTAAAATAATAACACATGGCTGTAGGCAATTTTAAATTGGTTCCAGGGGTACACGGGCAGCAGTGGTGTGGTCAGTGGAGGCCTAGTGGAAGGAGTCACCACAGACAGGCATCGAAGGCCTAAAATAATAACACATGGCTGTAGGCAATTTTAAATTGGTTCCAGGGGTACACGGGCAGCAGTGGTGTGGTCAGTGGAGGCCTAGTGGAAGGAGTCACCGCAGACAGGCATCGAAGGCCTAAAATAATAACACATGGCTGTAGGCAATTTTAAATTGGTTCCAGGGGTACACGGGCAGCAGTGGTGTGGTCAGTGGAGGCCTAGTGGAAGGAGTCACCGCAGACAGGCATCGAAGGCCTAAAATAATAACACATGGCTGTAGGCAATTTTAAATTGGTTCCAGGGGTACACGGGCAGCAGTGGTGTGGTCAGTGGAGGCCTAGTGGAAGGAGTCACCGCAGACAGGCATCGAAGGCCTAAAATAATAACACATGGCTGTAGGCAATTTTAAATTGGTTCCAGGGGTACACGGGCAGCAGTGGTGTGGTCAGTGGAGGCCTAGTGGAAGGAGTCACCGCAGACAGGCATCGAAGGCCTAAAATAATAACACATGGCTGTAGGCAATTTTAAATTGGTTCCAGGGGTACACGGGCAGCAGTGGTGTGGTCAGTGGAGGCCTAGTGGAAGGAGTCACCGCAGACAGGCATCGAAGGCCTAAAATAATAACACATGGCTGTAGGCAATTTTAAATTGGTTCCAGGGGTACACGGGCAGCAGTGGTGTGGTCAGTGGAGGCCTAGTGGAAGGAGTCACCGCAGACAGGCATGGAAGGCCTAAAATAATAACACATGGCTGTAGGCAATTTTAAATTGGTTCCAGGGGTACACGGGCAGCAGTGGTGTGGTCAGTGGAGGCCTAGTGGAAGGAGTCACCGCAGACAGGCATCGAAGGCCTAAAATAATAACACATGGCTGTAGGCAATTTTAAATTGGTTCCAGGGGTACACGGGCAGCAGTGGTGTGGTCAGTGGAGGCCTAGTGGAAGGAGTCACCACAGACAGGCATCGAAGGCCTAAAATAATAACACATGGCTGTAGGCAATTTTAAATTGGTTCCAGGGGTACACGGGCAGCAGTGGTGTGGTCAGTGGAGGCCTAGTGGAAGGAGTCACCGCAGACAGGCATCGAAGGCCTAAAATAATAACACATGGCTGTAGGCAATTTTAAATTGGTTCCAGGGGTACACGGGCAGCAGTGGTGTGGTCAGTGGAGGCCTAGTGGAAGGAGTCACCGCAGACAGGCATCGAAGGCCTAAAATAATAACACATGGCTGTAGGCAATTTTAAATTGGTTCCAGGGGTACACGGGCAGCAGTGGTGTGGTCAGTGGAGGCCTAGTGGAAGGAGTCACCGCAGACAGGCATCGAAGGCCTAAAATAATAACACATGGCTGTAGGCAATTTTAAATTGGTTCCAGGGGTACACGGGCAGCAGTGGTGTGGTCAGTGGAGGCCTAGTGGAAGGAGTGACCACAGACAGGCATCGAAGGCCTAACATAACAAAAATGTCAATACAATGGTATTGTCAGTGGCAGGCGTTGAAGGATGTCAGCGCATAGACTAAACATTGGTGGAGCTGTGAGATAATTTTGCAAGTGGTAGAGCACTGTTTGAGCTGGGGTGGGGGGAAACTGTCTTGTGGCCGGCGGTACAGGCCCAGGGCCCCTCATATTACAACGGTGTGTCTGACGTTGGGTGCGCACCACCACCGCCAGAGACACTTTATTGTACTAGGAGGGACCCAGTGGCAGTGCCGTCGACCAAAAGCGGGCTCACCCACCTCTTCAGACAAACTGCACTCTCACGGGTGCTGTCGCCAAGTGTCGATACCACTGCCCCGTGTGGGGAGTTTGGCCATTTAGTGAGGTGTAAACATGTCGTATGCTGGACAATCAGGTGCTGAAAATTACGAGATTGGAAAAGGCATTCAGAATAGTCCACAGGCAAGACCTTTTCATAGGAAAGCTAGGTGTCAGCCAGGCAAGGTGGGGCAAAAGATTTCGAAATCCAGTTGTGGTTCATTTTAATGAAGGTTAGATCATCTACATTTTGGGTAGCCAGACGAGTCCATTTTTCTGTTAGTATTGAACCTGCAGCACTGAATACTCTTTCTGATAGGACACTAGCTGCCGGGCAAGCAAGCTCCTGCAATGCATATTCTGCCAATTCTGGCCAGGTGTCTAATTTTGATGCCCAGTAATCAAATGGGAATGACGGTTGAGGGAGAACATCGATAAGGGATGAAAAATAGTTTGTAACCATACTGGACAAATGTTGTCTCCTGTCACTTTGAATTGATGCTGCAGTACCTGTCCTGTCTGCGGTCATAGCAAAATCACTCCACAACCTGGTCAGAAAACCCCTCTGGCCAACGCCACTTCTGATTTCTGCCCCTCTAACTCCTCTGGTCTGCTGGCCCCTGCAGCTCGTGTGAGAACGATCACGGGCGCTGTGTGCAGGGAATGCCAGAAGCAAACGGTCAACAAGAGTTGATTGTTTGGTTGCTAATATTAGTTCCAAGTTCTCATGTGGCATTATATTTTGCAATTTGCCTTTATAGCGAGGATCAAGGAGGCAGGCCAACCAGTAATCGTCATCATTCATCATTTTAGTTATGCGTGTGTCCCTTTTGAGGATACGTAAGGCATAATCCGCCATGTGGGCCAAAGTTCCAGTTCTCAAATCTGCGGTTGTGCTTGGTTGAGGGGCAGTTTCAGGCAAATCCACGTCACTTGTGTCCCTCAAAAAAGCAGAACCCGGCCTTGCCGCGCCACCAATTTCCAGTGGCCCCGGAAAAGCTTCCTCATTAAAAATATAATCATCCCCATCATCCTCCTCGTCCTCCTCCTCCTCTTCGCCCGCTACCTCGTCCTGTACACTGCCCTGGCCAGACAATGGCTGACTGTCATCAAGGCTTTCCTCTTCCTCAGCTGCAGACGCCTGATCCTTTATGTGCGTCAAACTTTGCATCAGCAGACGCATTAGGGGGATGCTCATGCTTATTATGGCGTTGTCTGCACTAACCAGCCGTGTGCATTCCTCAAAACACTGAAGGACTTGACACATGTCTTGAATCTTCGACCACTGCACACCTGACAACTCCATGTCTGCCATCCTACTGCCTGCCCCTGTATGTGTATCCTCCCACAAAAACATAACAGCCCGCCTCTGTTCACACAGTCTCTGAAGCATGTGCAGTGTTGAGTTCCACCTTGTTGCAACGTCTATGATTAGGCGATGCTGGGGAAGGTTCAAAGAACGCTGATAGGTCTGCATACGGCTGGAGTGTACGGGCGAACGGCGGATATGTGAGCAAAGTCCACGCACTTTGAGGAGCAGGTCGGATAACCCCGGATAACTTTTCAGGAAGCACTGCACCACCAGGTTTAAGGTGTGAGCCAGGCAAGGAATGTGTTTCAGTTGGGAAAGGGAGATGGCAGCCATGAAATTCCTTCCGTTATCACTCACTACCTTGCCTGCCTCAAGATCTACAGTGCCCAGCCACGACTGCGTTTCTTTCTGCAAGAACTCGGACAGAACTTCCGCGGTGTGTCTGTTGTCGCCCAAACACTTCATAGCCAATACAGCCTGCTGACGTTTGCCAGTAGCTGCCCCATAATGGGAGACCTGGTGTGCAACAGTGGCAGCTGCGGATGGAGTGGTTGTGCGACTGCGGTCTGTGGACGAGCTCTCGCTTCTGCAGGAGGACGAAGAGGAGGAGGAGGGGGTGCGAACGGCTACAGCCAATTGTTTCCTAGACCGTGGGCTAGGCAGAACTGTCCCAAACTTGCTGTCCCCTGTGGACCCTGCATCCACCACATTTAACCAGTGTGCCGTGATGGACACGTAACGTCAGGTGCACCTTTGTGCTCACAGATTGCCTGAGTGCATGGACGATGCGCTCTTTAACATGCTGGTGGAGGGCTGGGATGGCTTTTCTGTAAAAAAAGTGTCGACTGGGTAGCTCGTAGCGTGGTACAGCGTAGTCCATCAGGGCTTTGAAAGCTTCGCTTTCAACTAACCGGTAGGGCATCATCTCTAACGAGATTAGTCTAGCTATGTGTGCGTTCAAACCCTGTGTACGCGGATGCGAGGCTAAGTACTTCCTTTTTCTAACCATAGTCTCATGTAGGGTGAGCTGGACTGGAGAGCTGCAGATCGTGGAACTAGCGGGGGTGCCGGTGGACATGGCAGACTGAGAGACGGTGGGAGATGGTATTGTTGCCACCGGCGCCCTAGATGCAGTGTTTCCTACTACGAAACTGGTGATTCCCTGACCCTGAAGGCTTTGGCCTGGCAAAGAAACCTGCACAGATACTGCAGGTGGTGCGGAAAATGGTGGCCCTACACTGCCGGAAGGGATGTTGCGTTGCTGACTAGCTTCATTGGCCGAGGGTGCTACAACCTTAAGGGACGTTTGGTAGTTAGTCCAGGCTTGCAAATGCATGGTGGTTAAATGTCTATGCATGCAACTTGTATTGAGACTTTTCAGATTCTGTCCTCTGCTTAAGGTAGTTGAACATTTTTGACAGATGACTTTGCGCTGATCAATTGGATGTTGTTTAAAAAAATGCCAGACTGCACTCTTTCTAGCATCGGATACCTTTTCAGACATTGCAGACTGAGCTTTAACCGGATGGCCACGCTGTCCTCCAACAGGTTTTAGCTTTGCCACGCGTTTTGGGCAAGATACGGGCCCGGCAGATGGAACCTGTTGCGATGTTGATGCCTGCTGCGGCCCCTCCTCCTCCGCTTCAGAACTGCTGCCGCCTGCACCCTGTTCCCCCAATGGCTGCCAATCGGGGTCAAGAACTGGGTCATCTATTACCTCTTCTTGTAGCTCGTGTGCAACTTCGTCTGTGTCACCGTGGCGGTCGGTGGTATAGCGTTCGTGATGGGGCAACATAGTCTCATGAGGGTCTGATTCTTGATCAGCACCCTGCGATGGCAATGTTGTGGTCTGAGTCAAAGGACCAGGATAGTAGTCTGGCTGTGGCTGTGCATCAGTGCACTCCATGTCAGATTCAACTTGTAATGGGCATGGACTGTTAACTGCTTCACTTTCTAAGCCAAGGACGGTATGTGTAAAGAGCTCCATGGAGTAACCCGTTGTGTCGCCTGCTGCATTCTTCTCTGTTGTTGTTTTTGCTGAAGAGGACAAGGAAGCGACTTGTCCCTGACCGTGAACATCCACTAACGACACGCTGCTTTGACATTTACCAGTTTCACGAGAGGAGGCAAAAGAGCTAGAGGCTGAGTCAGCAAGATAAGCCAAAACTTGCTCTTGCTGCTCCGGCTTTAAAAGCGGTTTTCCTACTCCCAGAAAAGGGAGCGTTCAAGGCCTTGTGTAGCCAGACGACGAACCTGGCTCCACAGCTCCAGACTTAGGTGCAATATTTTTTTTCCCACGACCAGCTGATGCTCCACCACTACCACTACCCTCATTACCAGCTGACAATGAACGCCCCCGGCCACGACCTCTTCCACCAGACTTCCTCATTGTTTTAAAAACGTTAACAAACGAACGGTATTTGTTGCTGTCACACAACTTACACGGTGAGCTATAACTTCAGTATGATTTAGCTACCCCTTTACAGGTGGGTGAGACCACAACGAAAATCAGCCACAATGTTACACACTCTGTTGTTGTTGGCAACAAATGAGATGGCACACACGCAGGACTGTCACTGAAGCGCAAATGTAAATATTTATCTCCCACTGATTTGTGTTTGTTTTTTTTAAAAGGGAGACTTCAGAAAAAAAAAAAATTAAAAAAAAAATATTTTTTACAGAAGAATTTATAAAACAAATAAAATGAAATGATTGTTTCAGGGAGAATTTAGGAAAAAAAAAAAAAAAAAAGGCTTTGTAGGGCCCACTGAGTGAGAGAGGACGCACACAGGAGTCAGGAGTGGCACACAAGCCCAGAGGCCAATATTTATCTCCCACTGATTGATGTACTGATTTTTTCAGGTAGATTTTGGAACCCAAATCAAGCTAAAAAAAATAATAGGCTTTCTATGGCCCACAATTGGGGAGAGAGAGAGAGATGGCACACCCAGGAGTCAAGACTGGCACACAAGCAGAAGGGGCAATATGAATCTCCCACAGATTTTTTATTTTTTTTTTTCAGGGAGACTTGAGAGAAAAAAAAATACAAAAAAAATGATTTTTTTCAGGAATAATTTAGAAACCAAAGAAAATAAAATGATTGTTTCAGGGAGAATTTAGAAAACAAATAAAACAAAAAAAAGGCTTTGTAGGGCCCACTGAGTGAGAGAGGACGCACACAGGAGTCAGGAGTGGCACACAAGCCCAGAGGCCAATATTTATCTCCCACTGATTGATGTACTGATTTTTTCAGGTAGATTTTGGAACCCAAATCAAGCTAAAAAAAATAATAGGCTTTCTATGGCCCACAATTGGGGAGAGAGAGAGAGATGGCACACCCAGGAGTCAAGACTGGCACACAAGCAGAAGGGGCAATATGAATCTCCCACAGATTTTTTATTTTTTTTTTTCAGGGAGACTTGAGAGAAAAAAAAATACAAAAAAAATGATTTTTTTCAGGAATAATTTAGAAACCAAAGAAAATAAAATGATTGTTTCAGGGAGAATTTAGAAAACAAATAAAACAAAAAATAGGCTTTCTAGGGCCCACTGAGTGACAGATGACGCACACAGGAGTCAGGAGTGGCACACAAGCCCAGAGGCCAATATTAATCTCCCACTGATTGATTTAGTGATTTTTTTTGGTAGATTTTGGAACCCAAATCAAGCAAAAAAATTAATAGGCTTTCTATGGCCCACAATTGGGGAGAGAGAGAGAGATGGCACACCCAGGAGTCAAGACTGGCACACAAGCAGAAGGGGCAATATGAATCTCCCACAGATTTTTTTTTTTTTTTTTTTTTCAGGGAGACTTGAGAGAAAAAAAAATACAAAAGAAATGATTTTTTCAGGAATAATTTAGAAACCAAAGAAAATAAAATGATTGTTTCAGGGAGAATTTAGAAAACAAATAAAACAAAAAAATAGGCTTTCTAGGGCCCACTGAGTGACAGATGACGCACACAGGAGTCAGGAGTGGCACACAAGCCCAGAGGCCAATATTAATCTCCCACTGATTGATTTAGTGATTTTTTTCAGGTAGATTTTGGAACCCAAATCAAGCAAAAAAATTAATAGGCTTTCTATGGCCCACAATTGGGGCGAGAGAGAGAGATGGCACACCCAGGAGTCAAGACTGGCACACAAGCAGAAGGGGCAATATGAATCTCCCACAGATTTTTTATTTTTTTTTTCAGGGAGACTTGAGAGAAAAAAAAATACAAAAAAAATGATTTTTTTCAGGAATAATTTAGAAACCAAAGAAAATAAAATGATTGTTTCAGGGAGAATGTAGAAAACAAATAAAACAAAAAATAGGCTTTCTAGGGCCCACTGAGTGACAGATGACGCACACAGGAGTCAGGAGTGGCACACAAGCCCAGAGGCCAATATTAATCTCCCACTGATTGATTTAGTGATTTTTTTCAGGTAGATTTTGGAACCCAAATCAAGCAAAAAAATTAATAGGCTTTCTATGGCCCACTATTTGTGAGAGAGATGGCACGCTCAGGACTGGCACACAAGCCCAGAGGCCAATATTAATCTCCCATTTTTTTTTTTTTCCAGGGAAAATTTATAAACCCAATAAAAAAAATAATAATAAATAGGCTTTCTATGGCCCACTATCTGAGAGAGAGAGATGGCACGCTTAGGACTGGCACACAAGCCCAAAGGCCAATACTAATCTCCCACTGATTGATTGATTGATTTTTTAAGGTAGAATTATGAACCCAAATCAACTAAAAAAATAAATAGGCTTTCTATGGCCCACTATTTGTGAGAGAGATGGCACGCTCAGGACTGGCACACAAGCCCAGAGGCCAATATTAATCTCCCACTTTTTTTTTTTTCCAGGGAAAATTTATAAACCCAATAAAAAAAATAATAATAAATAGGCTTTCTATGGCCCACTATCTGAGAGAGAGAGATGGCACGCTTAGGACTGGCACACAAGCCCAAAGGCCAATACTAATCTCCCACTGATTGATTGATTGATTTTTTAAGGTAGAATTATGAACCCAAATCAACTAAAAAAATAAATAGGCTTTCTATGGCCCACTATTTGTGAGAGAGATGGCACGCTCAGGACTGGCACACAAGCCCAGAGGCCAATATTAATCTCCCACTTTTTTTTTTTTCCAGGGAAAATTTATAAACCCAATAAAATAATAAAAAAATAGGCTTTCTATGGCCCACTATCTGAGAGAGAGAGAGATGGCACGCTTAGGACTGGCACACAAGCCCAAAGGCCAATATTAATCTCCCACTGATTGATTTATTGATTTTTTCAGGTAGAATTTAGAACCCAAATCAAGCAAAAAAATTAATAGGCTTTCTATGGCCCACTGAGTGAGAGATGGCACGCTCAGGACTGGCACACAAGCCCTGAGGCCAATATTTTTCTCCCACTGATTGATGTTGTGATTTTTTCTGGTAGATTTTGGAACCCAAATCAAGCAAAAAAATAAATAGGCTTTCTATGGCCCACTGAGTGAGAGATGACACACACAGGGATGGCACTCTAGCAGAAATGCCAATCTTAATCTCCCACCAAAAAAAAAAAAAAAAAAAAGGAACTGTCCTTCAATTACTATCTCCCTGCAGTAATCTCAGCCAGGTATGGCAGGCAGCAATAAGGAGTGGACTGATGCACAAATTAAATAAAAAGTGTGTACAAACAAACAAGATAGCTGTGCAGAAAGGAAGGAACAAGAGGATTTGTGCTTTGAAAAAAGCAGTTGGTTTGCACAGCGGCGTACACACAGCAATGCAGCTATCAGGGAGCCTTCTAGGGCAGCCCAATGAGCTACAGCGCTGAGGAAAAAAAAAAAAAAGGAGCTTCCACTGTCCCTGCACACCGAAGGTGGTGTTGGGCAGTGGAAATCGCTACAGCACAAGCGGTTTGGTGGTTAATGGACCCTGCCTAACGCTATCCCTGCTTCTGACGAAGCGGCAGCAACCTCTCCCTAAGCTCAGATCAGCAGCAGTAAGATGGCGGTCGGCGGGAACGCCTCTTTATAGCCCCTGTGACGCCGCGGACAGCAAGCCAATCACTGCAATGCCCTTCTCTAAGATGGTGGGGACCAGGACCTATGTCATCACGCTGCCCACACTCTGCGTTTACCTTCATTGGCTGAGAAATGGCACTTTTCGCGTCATTGAAACGCGACTTTGGCGCGAAAGTCGCGTACCGCATGGCCGACCACGCACAGGGGTCGGATCGGGTTTCATGAAACTCGACTTCGCCAAAAGTCGGCGACTTTTGAAAATGTTCGACCCGTTTCGCTCAACCCTATGGGTCACAGCTATGGGGAAATAATGATCTATTTTTATTTTAGAAATTCACCGGTAAATGCTGCATTTCCACGCTAGGCTTATACTCGAGTCAATAAGTTTTCCCAGTTTTTTGTGGCAAAATTAGGGGGGTCGGCTTATACTCGGGTCGGCTTATACTCGAGTATATACGGTATCTTGTTCCGGTCCAGTTTCTCATTGCCGAATTAGAAAAAAAAGATTTTCCTAAGCGTTTCAAACATCAAAAAGTGTCACAAATCTGGCACACTGTCAATATTTCCAGAGAGCAGTTTTCTTGGGAGCTTTATATATTTGATAAATGTCGCATTAATTGAAAAGTTGAGAACATAGACTTAGTTTGTCAGGCTTTAATTTATTCAGAAAATGTCCCAGATTTCTGTGCCGCAGATTGAGAGGCTTAGATTTTCTTCTTTTTTTTGCCTTCTGTTAAGTTTCTGGTCTTGATCTTTGACCGATGATTCCGGTGTTCTGCTGAGATCATTTACCATTCCTTCTATAGTTCAGATTTAGCTGTTTATAAAACGCGGGCACAGATTCAGCAACCTAAAACTACTTGAAATGTTGCACAATTTTTCAAAACTTGAAGATCCGCAAAAAATGTTGCAACTTTTGTTTTTGTTTTTTTACCCCAATCCTGGCCAGCTCTGACAAGAAAAGTAAGCAGGGCTCAGACGGGATGGAGCCTGGCTGGGCGCCTCTGACGAATATATCACCATTTATGCCACAAGGTGGCGGCGCCGCATGAAGGTCAAAAGATGCGCCAAAGTAATTGATGAATCCCGAATTAGACATTTGAGGAATTCGCCAATCAATCCAGGCCCGCCTCCTTACACCCCTGGCAAAAATAATAATTTTGCCAAGGGAGATTAAAATCAGATAATTATTTTTAGCTGTGTTAATGTAGCAGACCATTCACAAAAAGGGTAGGCATCTGCAAACCTCATCCAAAAATATGTGTTTAGGAAAATTCCTGGGAAGTATGGAGAGAATCTCATGGATAGTCCCGAGGGTGGGACTTAAAATGTCATCATCATTTTTTTTTCATAAATGAATAATTAGTGATGAGAGAATATAATCGTTACTCAAGATTTCCCGAGCACGCTCGGATGTCCTCCGAGTATTTTTTAGTGCTCGGAGATTTAGGTTTTTTTGCCACAGCTAAATGTTTCACCTCTGTTAGCCAGCTTGATTACAAGTGGGGATTCCCAAGCAACCAGACAACCCCCACATGTACTTATGCTGGCTAACAGATGTAAATCATTCAGCTGCAGTGAAGAAAACTAAATCTCCAAGCACTAAAAAATACTTGGAGGACACCCGAGCGTGCTTGGGAAATCTCGAGTAACGAGTATATTTTCTCATCACTATTAATAATACATGTAAAAATAAGAAACTTTGTAAAATATCTTATCAAGAAAAATCTGCTTCTTTCTCCTCCTGGAGAAATTATTTATTCTCAAAATTATGAATTGAAAGGTAAAATCCATTTTCCCATTACTGAGAAAGAAGATGGCAGTTAGTACTCATAAAGTTTTATGGAAAACTCTAACTATTGCTTCAAGAGAACTTGCAGTCTGTGTGTTCCTCTAGCTCATCCCTAGAAAGTCTGTGTTCTTCTAGCTCCTCTCTAAAATATCTGTGTGTTCCTTTAGTTCCTCCCTAGAATGCCTGTGTGTTCCTCTCACTCCTCCATAGAATGCCTGTGCTCCTCTTACTCCTCCCTAGAATGTATGTGTGCCCCTCTAGCTCCTCCCTAGAGTGTCCGTGTGTTCCTCTAGCTCCTCCCTAGAATGTCTGTGTATTTCTCTAGTTCCTCCCTAGAATGCCTATGTGTTACTCCTGATCTTCCCTAGAATGTCTATGTGTTCCTCTTGCTCCTCCCTAGAATGTATGTGTGTTCCTCTAGCCCCTCCCTAGAATGCCTGTGTTCCTCTTGCTCCTCCCTAAAATGTATGTGTGTTCCTCTAGCGTCACCTTAGAATGAATGTGTGTGTTCCTCTAGCTCCTCCCTAGAATATATGTGTGTTCTTCTAGCTCCTCCCTAGAATGTCTGTGTGGTCCTGTAGCTCCTCCAAAGAATGCCTGTGTTCCTCTTGCTCCTCCCTAGAATGTCTGTCTGTTCCTCTAGCTCCTCCCTAGAATGTCCTTGCATTTTTCTAATTCCTCCCTAGAATGCCTGTGTGTTCCTCTAGCACCTTTTTAGAATGTATGTGTGTTCCACTTGCTCCTTGAGTCTGTGTGTTCCTCTTGCTCCTCCATAGAATGCCTGTGTTCCTCTTGCTCCTCCATAGAATGCCTGTGTTCCTCTTGCTTCCTTGTGCATTCCTCTAGCTCATCCCTAGAATATCTGCGTTCCTCTTGCTCCTCCATTGAATGCCTGTGTTCCTCTTGCTTCCTTGTGCATTCCTCTAGCTCATCCCTAGAGTGTCTGTGTGTTCCTCTAGCTCCTCCCCAGAATGTCTGTGTATTCTCTTAGTTCCTCCCTAGAATGCCTGTGTGTTCATCTAGCTCCTCCCTAAAATGAGAGTTCATCTTGCTCCTCCATAGAATCCCTGTGTTCCTGTTGCTCCTCCCTAGATTGTCTGTGTTCCTCTAGCTCCTCCCTAGAATGTCTGTGTGTTCCTCTAGCTCCTCCCTAGACTTCCTGTGTGTTCCTCTTGCTCTTCCCCAGAATATCTGTGTGTTCCTCTCACTCCTCCATAGAATGCCTGTGCTCCTCTTACTCCTCCCTAGAATGTATGTGTGCCCCTCTAGCTCCTCCCTAGAGTGTCCGTGTGTTCCTCTAGCTCCTCCCTAGAATGTCTGTGTATTTCTCTAGTTCCTCCCTAGAATGCCTATGTGTTACTCCTGATCCTCCCTAGAATGTCTATGTGTTCCTCTTGCTCCTCCCTAAAATGTATGTGTGTTCCTCTAGCGTCACCTTAGAATGAATGTGTGTGTTCCTCTAGCTCCTCCCTAGAATATATGTGTGTTCTTCTAGCTCCTCCCTAGAATGTCTGTGTGGTCCTGTAGCTCCTCCAAAGAATGCCTGTGTTCCTCTTGCTCCTCCCTAGAATGTCTGTCTGTTCCTCTAGCTCCTCCCTAGAATGTCCTTGCATTTTTCTAATTCCTCCCTAGAATGCCTGTGTGTTCCTCTAGCACCTTTTTAGAATGTATGTGTGTTCCACTTGCTCCTTGAGTCTGTGTGTTCCTCTTGCTCCTCCATAGAATGCCTGTGTTCCTCTTGCTCCTCCATAGAATGCCTGTGTTCCTCTTGCTTCCTTGTGCATTCCTCTAGCTCATCCCTAGAATATCTGCGTTCCTCTTGCTCCTCCATTGAATGCCTGTGTTCCTCTTGCTTCCTTGTGCATTCCTCTAGCTCATCCCTAGAGTGTCTGTGTGTTCCTCTAGCTCCTCCCCAGAATGTCTGTGTATTCTCTTAGTTCCTCCCTAGAATGCCTGTGTGTTCATCTAGCTCCTCCCTAAAATGAGAGTTCATCTTGCTCCTCCATAGAATCCCTGTGTTCCTGTTGCTCCTCCCTAGATTGTCTGTGTTCCTCTAGCTCCTCCCTAGAATGTCTGTGTGTTCCTCTAGCTCCTCCCTAGACTTCCTGTGTGTTCCTCTTGCTCTTCCCCAGAATATCTGTGTGTTCCTCTCACTCCTCCATAGAATGCCTGTGCTCCTCTTACTCCTCCCTAGAATGTATGTGTGCCCCTCTAGCTCCTCCCTAGGGTGTCCGTGTGTTCCTCTAGTTCCTCCCTAGAATGTCTGTGTATTTCTCTAGTTTCTCCCTAGAATGCCAATGTGTTACTCCTGATCCTCCAAAGAATGTCTGTGTTCCTCTAGCTCCTCCCTAGAATGTCTGTGTGTTCCTCTAGCCCCTCCCTAGAATGCCTGTGTTCCTCTTGCTCCTCCCTAAAATGTCTGTGTGTTCCTCTAGCGTCACCTTAGAATGAATGTGTGTGTTCCTCTAGCTCCTCCCTAGAATATCTGTGTGTTCTTCTATCTCCTCCCTGGAATGTCTGTGTGGTCCTCTAGCTCCTCCAAAGAATGCCTGTGTTCTTTTGCTCCTCCCTAGAATGTCTGTGTGCTCCTCTACCTCCTCCCTAGAATGTCTGTCTGTTCCTCTAGCTCCTCCCTAGAATGTCCTTGCATTCTTCTAATTCCTCCCTAGAATGCCTGTGTGTTCCTCTAGCTCCTCCCTAGGGTGTCCGTGTGTTCCTCTAGTTCCTCCCTAGAAAGTCTGTGTATTTCTCTAGTTCCTCCCTAGAATGCCTATGTGTTACTCCTGATCCTCCTTAGAATGTCTGTGTTCCTTTTCCTCCTCCGTAGAATGTATGTGAGTTCCTCTTGCTCCTCCATAAAATGCCTGTGTTCCTCTTGCTCCTCCCTAGAATGTACGTGAGTTCCTGTTGCCCCACCAACAAATGCCTGTGTTCCTCTTGCCCCCAAGAATGTCTGTGTTCCTCTAGCTCCTCCCTAGAATGTCTGTGTTCCTCTTGCTCCTCCCTAAAATGTCTGTGTGTTCCTCTAGCGTCACCTTAGAATGTCTGTGTGTTCTTCTAGCTCCTCCCTAGAATATCTGTGTGTTCTTCTAGCTCCTCCCTAGAATGTCTGTGTGGTCCTCTAGCTCCTCCAAAGAATGCCTGTGTTCCTCTTGCTCCTCCCTAGAATGTCTGTGTGCTCCTCTACCTCCTCCCTAGAATGTCTGTCTGTTCCTCTAGCTCCTCCCTAGAATGTCTTCTAATTCTTCTAATTCCTCCCTAGAATGCCTGTGTTTTCCTCTAGCACCTTTTTAGAATGTATGTGTTCCACTTGCTCCTTGAGTCTGTGTGTTCCTCTTGCTCCTCCATAGAATGCCTGTGTTCCTCTTGCTCCTCCCTAGAATGTCTGTGTGTTCGTCCTGCTCCTCCCTAAAATGTGTGTGCATTCCTCTTGCTCCTCCCTAGAATATCTGTGTTCCTCTTGCTCCTCCATAGAATGTCTGTGTTCCTCTTGCTTCCTTGTGCATTCCTCTAGCTCATCACTAGAGTGTCTGTGTGTTCCTCTAGCTCCTCCCCAGAATGTCTGTGTATTCTCTTAGTTCCTCCCTAGAATGCCTGTGTGTTCATCTAGCTCCTCCCTAAAATGTGAGTTCATCTTGCTCCTCCATAGAATCCCTGTGTTCCTGTTGCTCCTCCCTAGATTGTCTGTGTTCCTCTAGCTCCTCCTTAGAATGTCTGTGTGTTCCTCTAGCTCCTCCCTAGACTTCCTGTGTGTTCCTCTTGCTCTTCCCCAGAATATCTGTGTGTTCCTCTCTCTCCTCCATAGAATGCCTGTGCTCCTCTTACTCCTCCCTAGAATGTATGTGTGCCCCTCTAGCTCCTCCCTAGGGTGTCCGTGTGTTCCTCTAGTTTCTCCCTAGAATGTTTGTGTATTTCTCTAGTTCCTCCCTAGAATGCCAATGTGTTACTCCTGATCCTCCCAAGAATGTCTGTGTTCCTCTAGCTCCTCCCTAGAATGTCTGTGTGTTCCTCTAGCCCCTCCCTAGAATGCCTGTGTTCCTCTTGCTCCTCCCTAAAATGTCTGTGTGTTCCTCTAGCGTCACCTTAGAATGAATGTGTGTGTTCCTCTAGCTCCTCCCTAGAATATCTGTGTGTTCTTCTATCTCCTCCCTGGAATGTCTGTGTGGTCCTCTAGCTCCTCCAAAGAATGCCTGTGTTCTTTTGCTCCTCCCTAGAATGTCTGTGTGCTCCTCTACCTCCTCCCTAGAATGTCTGTCTGTTCCTCTAGCTCCTCCCTAGAATGTCCTTGCATTCTTCTAATTCCTCCCTAGAATGCCTGTGTGTTCCTCTAGCACCTTTTTAGAATGTATGTGTGTTCCACTTGCTCCTTGAGTCTGTGTTCCTCTTGCTCCTCCATAGAATGCCTGTGTTCCTCTTGCTCCTCCCTAGAATGTCTGTGTGTTCGTCCTGCTCTTCCCTAAAATGTGTGTGCATTCCTCTTGCTCCTCCCTAGAATATCTGCGTTCCTCTTGCTCCTCGATAGAATGCCTGTGTTCCTCTTGCTTCCTTGTGCATTCCTCTAGCTCATCCCTAGAGTGTCTGTGTGTTCCTCTAGCTCCTCCCCAGAATGTCTGTGTATTCTCTTAGTTCCTCCCTAGAATGCCTGTGTGTTCATCTAGCTCCTCCCTAAAATGTGAGTTCATCTTGCTCCTCCATAGAATCCCTGTGTTCCTGTTGCTCCTCCCTAGATTGTCTGTGTTTCTCTAGCTCCTCCATAGAATGTCTGTGTGTTCTTCTAGCTCCTCCCTAGACTTCCTGTGTGTTCCTCTTGCTCCTCCCCAGAATATCGGTGTGTTCCTCTAGCTCCTCCCTGGAATGTTTGTTTGTTGCTCTAGCTCCTCTCTAGAATGTCTGTATGTTCCTCTAATTCCTCCCTTTAAGGCCTGTATGTTCCTCCTGCTTCTCCCTAGAATGTCTGTGTTTCTCTACCTCCTCCCTTGAATGTCTGTGTGCTCATCTATTTCCTCCCTAGAATGCCAAAGTATTCCTCCTGCTCCTCCCTTGAATGTCTGTGTTCCTCTATCTTCTCCCTAGAATTTCTGTGTGCTCCTATTGCTCCTTCCTAAAATGTCTGTGTGTTCTTCTTGCTCCTCCCCTGAAAGTATATGTGTTCCTCTAGCTCCTCCCTAGAATATCTGCATGTTCCTCTAGCTCCTCCCTAGAATGTCTGCGTGTTCTTCTAGATCCTCCTTAGAATGAATTTGTAAGTTCCTTTAACTCCTCCCTAGAATGTCTGTGTTCCTCTAGCTCTTCCCTAGAATATCTGTGTGTTCCTCTAGCTCCTCTGTAGAATGTATGTTCCTATAGCTCCTCCCTAGAAAGTGTGTATTCCTCTAGCTCCTCCGTGGAATATCTCGGTGTTCTTCTAGCTCCTCCCTAGAATATCTGTGTTCCACTAGCTCCTCCCTAGAATTTCTGTGTGTTCCTGTAGCTCCACTGTAGAATGTCTGTGTGTTTCTCTAGCGCCTCCCTAGAATAGCTGTGCGTTCCTGTAGCTCCTCTGTAGAATGAATGTGTAAGTTCCTTTAGCTCCTCCCTAGAATGTCTGTGTGTTCCTCTAGCTCCTCTCTAGAATGTCTGTGTGGTCCTCTAGCTCCTCCCTAGAATATATGGGTATTCCTCTAGCTCCTCCCTAGAATGTCTGTGTGTTCCTCTTGCTCCTCTGTAGAATGTATGTTCCTCTAGCTCCTCCCTAGAATGTCTGTGTGTTCCTCTAGCTCCTCTGTAGAATGTATGTGTTCCTCTAGCTCCTCCCTAGAATATCTGGGTGTTCCTCTAAATCCTCCCTAGAATGTCTGTGTGTTCCTCTAGCTCCTCTGTAGAATGTATGTTCCTATAGCTCCTCCCTAGTATGTATGTGTTCCTCTAGCTCCTCCCTAGAATATCTCGGTGTTCTTCTAGCTCCTCCCTAGAATATCTGTGCTCCTCTAGCTCCTCCCTAGAATTTCTGTGTGTTCCTGTAGCTCCACTGTAGAATGTCTGTGTGTTCCTCTAGCACCTCCCTAGAATATCTGTGCGTTCCTGTAGCTCCTCTGTAGAATGAATGTGTAAGTTCCTTTAGCTCCTCCCTAGAATGTCTGTGTGTTCCTCTAGCCCCTCTCTAGATTGTATGTGTGTTCCTCTAGCTCTTCCTTAGAATATCTGGGTGTTCCTCTAGCTCCTCCCTAGAATGTCTGTGTGTTCCTCTAGCTCCTCTGTAGAATGTCTGTTCCTCTAGCTCCTCCCTAGAATGTATGTGATCCTCTAGCTCCTCCCTAGAATATCTGGGTGTTCCTCTAGCTCCTCCCTAGAATTTCTGTGTTCCTCTAGCTCCTCTGTAGGATGTCTGTATGTTCCTCTAGTTCCTCCTTAGAATATCTGGGTGTTCCTCTAGCTCCTCCCTAGAATATCTGTATGTTCCACTAGCTCCTTTCTAGAATGTGTGTGTGTTTCTCTAGCTCCTCCCTAGAATATCTGGGTGTTCCTCTAGCTCCTCTGTAGAATGTCTGTGTGTTCCTCTAGCTCCTCGCTAGAATATCTGGGTGTTCCTCTAGGTCCTCCTTAGAATGTATGTGTGTTCCTCTAGCTCCTCCCTAGAATATCTGTGTGCTCCTCTAGCTCCTCCCTAGAATATCTAGGTGTTCCTCTAGCTCCTCCCTAAAATGTCTGCGTGTTCTTTTAGCTCCTCTGCAGAATGTCTGTGTGTTCCTCTAGCTCCTCCCTAGAATGTATATTTTACTCTAGCTCCTCTGTAGAATGTTTGTGTGTTCCTCTAGTTCCTCTCTAGAATGTCTGTGTACCTCTAGCTCCTCCCTAGAATTTGTATGTTCCTCTAGCTCCTCCCTAGAATGTCTGTGTGTTCCTCTTGCTCCTCCCTAGAATTTGTATGTTCCTCTAGCTCCTCCCTAGAATGTATGTGTGTTCCTATAGCTCCTCCCTTGAATGTCTGTGTTTTCCCCTAGCTCCTCCCTTGAATGTCTGGGTGTACCTCTATCTCCTCCCTAGAATACCTGGGTGTTCCTCTAGCTCCTCCCTAGAATGTCTGGGTGTTCCTCTAGCTCCTCCCTAGAATATCTGGGTGTTCCTCTAGCTCCTCCCTAGAATGTCTGGGTGTTCCACTAGCTTCTCCCTAGAATGTCTGTGCATTACTCTAGCTCCTCCCTATAATATCTGGGTGTTCCTCTAGCTCCTCCCTAGAAAGTATGTGTGTTCCTATAGCTCCTCCCTAGAATGTCTGGGTGTTCCTCTAGCTCCTCCCTAAAATGTCTGGGTGTTCTTCTAGCTCCTCCCTAGAATATCTGGGTCTTCCTCTAGCTCCTCCCTAGAATATCTAGGTGTTCCTCTAGCTCCTCCCTAAAATGTCTGGGTGTTCTTCTAGCTTCTCTGCAGAATGCCTGTGTTCCTCTAGCTCCTCCCTGGAATGTATATTTTCGTCTAGCTCCTCTGTATAATGTCTGTGTGTTCCTCTAGCTCCTCCCTAGAATATCTGGGTCTTCCTCTAGCTCCTCCCTAGAATATCTAGGTGTTCCTCTAGCTCCTCCCTAAAATGTCTGGGTGTTCCTCTAGCTCCTCTGCAGAATGTCTGTGTGTTCCTCTAGCTCATCCCTAGAATGTATATTTTCCTCTAGCTCCTCCCTAAAATGTCTGGGTGTTCTTCTAGCTCCTCTGTAGAATGTCTGTGTGTTCCTCTAGCTCCTCCCTACAATATCTGGGTGTTCCTCTAACTCCTCCCTAGAATGTCTGTGTTCTTCTAGCTCCTCCCTGGAATATCTGGGTGTTCCTCTAGCTCCTCCCTAGAATGTCTGGGTGTTCCTCTTCCACTAACTGCTTCCCTCTCCATAGAATTTTATAAGCACTAATTGTCATCTCCTATCTTAGTAATGGGTGCATTTACCTTCACTGACAAGATTTTTACAGATTTTACCTCTGAATTAAAAAAATGAAAGATTACCAGCACTGGGAACTGTCAGGGCAGCTACTGGTATACTGGGACTTACAGACATTAGCAGATTTTCCCTTGAGCTGCAGTGGACTACAATTCCCAGGGACGCTTGTTTCCGTCAGATGACACAGCCTGGATTGGATGAGGAGGGACTTGGAGGGAGGAGCTGGGCAGAAAGTGAAAGCAAGAATTCAGAGAAAAAAAAGAGCGTGGCAACTTGCTGTGAGAGACTGAGCACGGCGGATTTGCATCCCTCTACGCTGCAGTGTTGATGTCCCCTCGGATATACCCACGCTGCTGGAGAGAGCGCGGCTTTTTTTTACCCTCTGAAACAAGTTACATCAAGAACTTGGAGAGTTCTGCCAGCACTCCCACCGTATATAGGACTGAATCCGGCCGCCCCCAGCTGGTGTCCAGAGAACCATCCGACCGTTGGAGACGCGCAGTGGGTGACCTTCTGAGACTTGTGGATCTACCAGCGCTATTTACAGTGAGTACACTACAGCCTAGACTATTGCCATTAATATTCATCTAAGTGCACAAACTGTTCTAATTTGCGCGTCAACATCTGCAGCAACTGGGCCCCAACGTTTGGACTGAGTTAAACCAGAAGAAACAAAACCCCTGCTGCGTTATACTTGCAGGGTTGAAGTAGAATTAGAGTGTGATGTGTATATGACTTTTACAGAGCACAGTTACTTGTATTGCATGTTATTCTTTTAACCCCTTAGTGACCGAGCCAAATTTTTGAAATCTGACCAGTGTCACTTTATGTGGTAATAACTCTGCAACGCTTCAACAAATCCCAGTGATTTTGAGATTGTTTTTTCGTGACACATTATACTTTATGATAATGGTAAATTTTGTTCAACATTTTTTGTGTTTATTTATAAAAAATATCAAAAATTTGAGAAAAATGTTAAAAAATTAGCAATTTTCTAAATTTGAATGATTATCCCTTTAATCCAGATAGTCATACAACAGCAAACCATTAATAAATAACATTTCCCACATGTCTGCTTTACATCAGCACCATTTGTAAAATGTTATTTTATTTTGTTAGCATTTTAGGAGGTTTAAAAATGTAGCAGCAATTTTTAATTTTTTCAAAGAAATTTACAAAATGTATTTTTTTAGGGACTTATCCATGTTTGAAGTGACTTTAGGGGTCCCATATATTGGGAAACCCCCAAACGTGATACCATTTTAAAAACAGCACCCCTAAACATATTGAAAACTGCTGTCATGTAGTTTATTAACCCTTCAGGTGCTTTACAGGAATTAATGCAAAGTGGTATGACAGAAATGAAAATGTGTATTTTTACCACCTAAATGTTGCTAACTTCTAAACAGATTACTACAGCCGTCAGACTCTAAGGCCGCTATTTGGTCATTAATTGCCATGGCAAACATCAGGACAACAAAATCATGATCTGAGGGCACCAATTGTGACAAAGAAGAAGCCCCCACACTCTGTTAACCATTTATAATGATGTAGTCACTATTGACAGCAGCATCTAAGGGGTTAAACAGATTTAGATGGTGCAAATACTGATCGTGGCTGATACAGCAAGTTGTCAGCTATAGTGTACAACCAACAGATGCTGGATTGTCATCTGTATGGGGAGGCTATTCTCTTATATCTCAGGTCAGTTAAAAGACGTATTGGCGGTCATTAAGGGGTTAAATCCATCTCATTTATGCTGCATAGCAATAAACCTGTTAAACTGTTTTACTCCTGATCCCTGTGAGTGTGTACTGAGAGTGGCAGAGGCTTCCCGAGTCAGCCCCTGGCAGAAGATAATAGTCCTTCTGCAGTCCCAGAGAGAGAGCTCCAATCAAGATTCGGGTGGAGGCACTGCGCCCTGGAGAGGTGAGACCCCCCATAACACCCAGTGTACCGTGGTAGCCCTTAAGGGGGTGTTACAATTAGATCCGTCTAGGAGGAGAAAGAAGCAGATTTATCTGACAAGATACATTACAAACTGTCTTATTTCCATGTGTACTATTGATTTATGGAATAAAAATGGAAATGTTGGCAAACATCAAGTCTAAATTGGCAAGTGTCAAGCTTTAGTGACGAATACTTCTCGGTGACTTCAGTGGAAATTCGCTGCTGCTGTGACAGAAGAGTTTTACAATTTAAAAGCAGTAAAAGAAAATACAACCAAAGTTCTTCAACATTTTTTTTTAAAAGTTGATAAAATTCCTTTGTGTCCTATGGTGGCAGCAAAGATGGAAAACGTTTTTGCTTCTGCCGAATATAAAAGGTCAAGTGCATCTGAGCCTTTTGTTTCTCAGAGGCGACTACATATTAATGGACACAGCAGCGAGCGCTTCATATGTGAAATATTAATTAGCCCCCGATTCTTTTTAGAATACTTTTATATCTAAAAAAAAAAAAAAAAGAAAAAAAGGGAAAAAGAAAGTTTTGCCGCTGTCGTATGATAATTTCAGGACCGTCTGAGGCGACGGAGCGATGATTGAAATATTTATAGCAGGCAGGTTTAGCTGTAGGTGGATCGTCTTTCATGATGGTAACAGAACACATTGTTTTCTCTTAGGTTTTTAATTATCTTGTTTTTTATGACTAATGCGCTTCGTGCTGCATTCATTAAAGGGAAACTCCGGGAGTAGAATTTAAAATTTGATGCCCTTTAATACGGCATCCAATAATCCAGAAAATCTAATAATCTCGTAGTTTGGCATTGGCTTCCAAGACAAAATATACTTTTCTATGTTGCTTATTTAAAAGACAGAACATGCAGACTTTACTACGGAGACCCAAACGGTGTAAAATAAAACCGACCAGTATAATTTAGCTTGGTATGGCGGTATTATATGGAAACTGATTTGCAGTATTATGTGTGACTATATGGCGGTATACGGGTATCATTTGAATATTGGAATTTTTAATAACAATATGGTGTTATTCCCTTGTCAGCTGTATATGGTGGTATTATCTTGGCACTATATGGCAATATTATGCACTACTATATGGTGATATTTGTGTATTATTTGGATATTGCATTCTTTTAATCAATATGGTTTTATTCCTTGTCTGCTGTATAGGGCCGTACTATACGGCAGTATTACGTGAGACTATATGGCTGTATATGTGTATTTGAATACTGCATTCTTTATGGCAATATGGTGTTATTCCCTTGTCAGCTGTACATGGTGGCATTATCTTGGCACTATACGGCAGTATTATACGGGACTATATGGTGGTAAATGTGTATTATTTGGATAATTGCATTCTTTTTGGCAATATGGTGTTAGTCCTTTGTCGGCTACATATGGCGGTATTATCTTGGTACTATATGACAGTGTTATGTGGGAATATATGGTGGTATATGTGTATTATTTGGATATTGCATTCTTTATGGCAATATTGTGCTATTTCCTTGTCATCTGTATAGGGCGGTATTATCTTGGTACTAAATGGCAGTATTATGTAGCATTATGTGGGACTATATGGCGGTATATGTGTATTATTTGGATATTGCCTTCTTTATGGCAATATGGCGTTATTCCTTTGTCGACTGTATATGGCGGTATTATCTTGGCACTATATGGCAGTGTTATGTAAAAAAAAATCAGTAAAAAACTTGTTATATATTCTGTTTCATTTGCGCTGCGTGCGGAAAGGTCAAGACAATCCAGGAAATCCCTCCTTTGTGCTGTTTAATATAGACCCCGAGGGTGGGACCCCCACCAATCACACATTGACGAAGTATCGTATGGAAACATTATCCGAGTCTTTCTTTCTGCATTCCCATAGATTTACGCAGTTGTAAAGAGGAGCCACGTCCTAAATATTTCCAGCTGATCCGCGCTCGGCATGTTCTTAAATATCACAGATTTGTAGAGAGTTTAATTTTTAAGAACCATTTTTTTCCCCACTGGCCAAAATGTGCCAGAAAATTACTGTAAATTGGAGGTTTACTATTCTACTCCTGCTGAGCAGGACATAAAACCGCGTATCGGGTCTGATGCACTGACTGTATGTGAAGGACGGTCCCAAACACAGCAGCTTATACGGAGGCGAAAAATGAACCAAAAAATTGCAAAATCTGACATTACATTTGTTCTCTTTTTGTTTTTTGCCTGTGGCTCAGTGCGGGCATTGTATCCCGCAGGAGTTCTCTCCGAGTCCTAGATGTGTGTAGTAAATTTTTTCATAGGAGTTCCTATTATTTCCATAGGTGCCCAATATACAGCGGCAATAATGCAACGGAGTCTTTATACTGGAATGTGCACATTATAGAATCAGACTGAAGGCGGCAAAATCATGAAGGAACAAGTATGAAAATAAGGAGCAAAGAAACGTGTGAAACAAACCAGAAAGATGTGTTACACCTTAGATTTCAGAAAGCGCCACTCCAGCTTGTTTTCTTTGTTTTTTATTTCACCGCTGGAGTGGTGCTTAAAAAAAAGTGGGGTCCTCTCTCACTCCTGTAGAGTGTAAGTTCTTATGGTCAGTGGGGTCCTCTCTCTCCTGTAGAATGTAAGCTCTTATGGTCAGTGGGGTCCTCTCCTGTAGAATGTAAGCTCTTATGGTCAGTGGGGTCCTCTCCTGTAGAATGTAAGCTCTTATGGTCAGTGGGGTCCTCTCCTGTAGAGTATAAGCTCTTATGGTCAGCGGGGTCCTCTCTCTCTCCTGTAGAATGTAAGCTCTTATGGTCAGTGGGGTCCTCTCTCTCCTGTAGAGTGTTAGCTCTTATGGTCAGTGGGGTCCTCTCTCTCCTGTAGAGTGTTAGCTCTTATGGTCAGTGGGGTCCTCTCTCTCCTGTAGAGTGTAAGTTCTTAAGGTCAGTGGGGTCCTCTCCTGTAGAATGTAAGCTCTTATGGTCAGTGGGGCCCTCTCCTGTAGAGTATAAGCTCTTATGGTCAGCGGGGTCCTCGCTCTCCTGTAGAGTGTAAGCTCTTATGGTCAGTGGGGTCCTCTCTCTCTCCTGTAGAATGTAAGCTCTTATGGTCAGTGGGGTCCTGTCTCCTGTAGAGTGTAAGCTCTTATGGTCAGTGGGGTCCTCTCTCTCCTGTAGAATGTAAGCTCTTATGGTCAGCGGGGTCCTCTCTCTCCTGTAGAGTGTAAGCTCTTATGGTCAGTGGGGTCCTCTCTCTCTCCTGTAGAGTGTAAGCTCTTATGGTCAGTGGGGTCCTCTCTCTCCTGTAGAGTGTAAGTTCTTAAGGTCAGTGGGGTCCTGTCTCCTGTAGAGTGTAAGCTCTTATGGTCAGTGGGGTCCTCTCTCTCCTGTAGAATGTAAGCTCTTATGGTCAGCGGGGTCCTCTCTCCTGTAGAGTGTAAGCTCTTATGGTCAGTGGGGTCCTCTCTCTCCTGTAGAGTGTAAGCTCTTATGATCAGTGGGGTCCTCTCTCCTGTAGAGTGTAAGTTCTTAAGGTCAGTGGGGTCCTCTCTCTCCTGTAGAGTGTAAGCTCTTATGGTCAGTGGGGTCCTCTCTCTCCTGTAGAGTGTAAGCTCTTATGGCCAACGGGGTCCTCTCTCTCTCTCTCCTGTAGAGTGTAAGTTCCTATGGTCAGTGGGGTCCTCTCTCTCCCTCAGAGAATTCCCCCCAGGTCTTTCGTAAGTTCCTTGGAAGGTGAGATCTTCCATCCCATGAAATAATCTGGTTGCCGCCATTGACCTGACTCTATCTTCCCAATTTCCTTTCCTTTTTTATATATGGGTCCTGTATCTGTACAGTATGAGATCTGGATGATTTGTGTGAGGTACACGTAGCTTTCTGTTTAATTCCCATGAGTGGAGTAAGTTCAGTATTGGTGCAGAATGAATTTCATACAAGTGCCATATAGGAACAATAGATTTTCCTCCATATTGACCTCTGTATTGATAGTTTGCATTACAGATGGGTCCTGTATGATTTTACTATGAGAATGGTATGAAAACATGAAAAAAGCAGTATTTCCCATGACGACATGCAAATCCAAGAGTCCTCCTGCCTTTGGTCCTGTTGGGTACAACCGACATACACATCACATCAGATCAATCAAGGCTCAATTTTTATTTAATAACATGGACTGGGAATGAAAAATCCAGCATCGTATAGAGATATGGAAACTCGAAAGGATTCAGTACTGCTTCATAACATTCAGAACTGTGCTCCTGAGGTCTGAGGAGCGCTTGAACATTTTTCTTGGATTTCATAAATGACAGGTAGAAAGCACACAGGACTGAATGCAAAATATCCCCGTGGACGAGCGAGTGGATAATCACTTTCTGTGGACTTCGTAGATTTGCCTTGGGTGGAGGGGGCTCGTGTATGACCTCAGTCACAGATGTACACACATCAGGAGCTGCTTTATTGAAGCCATGCAATACAGTCCTTTAGGCAAAGTGATGAAAGTCGGAGACCATGTGCACAATTGATCTACGATGTCGGAAAGTTGTGGACAAGTTACAGATCACACGTGCCTTTTCTTGTTTGCTAATTACAATAGGAACTTTTTGACTTTGGCATGGACTTCAAGTTGTTTTCCCCTTTAATGTGCCGCCCCTTTAAGAAAGTCCATTTATTAGATCTTCATCTTTGCAGTTCTGTATTAAAGTGCATTCTGTATGAAATTTAAAGGACGTGGTGGGCGGGGTCACAACTGATTTTCTGGTGTAACTACATGGGACTTAACGGCCAAGGGGAGGATGACATCTTTTACATCTTTGGGTACATTTTTTGTCTTTGCTTAAATTTATGTATTTGGGGTTAAAATCATTTTTGCTATTGGGTATCATCACACATTTTGCACCGTTTGGCTCTTATAGCCTATTTGTCTCTGTGCACATTGAACTTTGATGTGGTCTATGTTGATAAATCAGCTGATAGGAGCTCAGAAAAAGACCTAAAACAGTTACAATCCCTCCCATCTGACTATTGGATTTATTTCACTGACGGATTCTCAGTCAGTTTTATACCATATGGTTTATACAGTCTTTTTGCTTCCTTGTAAATTCAACTTTGATGTGGTCTGCGCTCATAAATAATGGAAGAGGAGCTCAAAGAAAGATGGATAAAACAGCTACAAACTTACTGTTGGGTCATCAGAATGAGCTCACTGACAAATTCTCGGTTAACTCATTCTATTAGACTGAATTGTAAAATATGACTTTAAAAAAAAAAAATGCTAAAATTTTAGTTACTGTACTCCAGTCTCCATCCTGGAGTGTTTTTTATGTACACAAGTTATTTTGGTGAAGTTTTGGTGCAAACACTGTCAATGTAAAAATTACAAGACAAAAAAAAAAGAAAAGTGTCTTCAAAGTGAAGTGATAAATCAGAGCCAACGTTTTAAGTTTCGAGAAGAACTGGAACCATGAGAACTGATGAAGCAGAGCCGAAGCAATGACAACCGGTTTAGCAGAGTTGCAATTCACGAAGGAGTTAGGTAGACGCAGCAACGGGGAATCTAAGTAGTTGAGGTCCAAAGGCAGAGCTGTACTAGCAATGTGGCAGAGCTGGGTCAGCAATGTAGTAGAGTTTGCAGCAAAGTCCAACATTTTTCAGTTGACCCAGCAATATAGCAGAGCTGGGATAGCAGCAGAGTTCAAAGCTGCAGAGCTGGCACAGCAGTATGCCAGAGATGATCCAGCGATGTAGCAAAGGTGGGTTTGCAACAGAGTCCACAGTTGCAATAACTTATGAAAAGCATTGGTTAGATATAAAGTATGAATATTCCAATGAATTCCAAAATGGTAACCAACCCAATGATATGGACCGAATATGGACAGATCGTCAATTAGACAAGCAAAACAAAAAGAAACAAACCTCACGATCAAAAAGTCCAAAGCATTGTAAAAAGATTATATAGTTTATTACTGAATACATAGTGAAGGGAATGTTACAACGACACGTAAAAAACGCTCAAGGACAGGCAGGACCAAAAATGGGCCAATATTCCAGATAAATCCAATTCAATAATAAGTATTTGTATATCTAGAGACCGGAAAACCCCACAGATAATATCCCTGCATACAGGCACCTGAATATAGTATCAAGTGCCTTGAATGAATCAAGCAACATGTAGGAGGCAATCTAACAGCATGGAGATCTATACATTCAAGGACCCAATAATCCTGCCTCCAGCAAAGAAAGGTAAAGTGCGAATGTGCTGAGGTATATCTATATATATAAGAGGCATCGTGATTACTCGCTAACCCCGCCCCTGCACAGTAGCTCCGCCCCCCACATCACCACACATAATCCCGCCCCAACCCCATTACCACACACAATCCCGCCCCCACCACATTACCACACACAATCCGGCCCCCCACCACATCAGCACACATAATCCCGCCCCCCACCACACTAGCTAATCCCTCCCCCTGCACAGTAGCTCCGCCCCCCACATCACCACACATAATCCCGCCCCCCACCTGATTGCCCCACACAATCCCGCCCCCACCACATTACCACACAATCCCGCCCCCACCACATCAGCACACATAATCCCACCCCCCACCACACTAGCTAATCCTGCCCCCTGCACAGTAGCTCTGCCCCCACCACATCACCACACATAATCCCGCCCCCCACCCGATTACCCCACACAATCCCGCCCCCACCACATTACCACACACAATTCCGCCCCCCACCACATTACCACACAATTCCGCCCCACACCACATTACCACACACAATCCCGCCCCCACCACATTACCACACACAATCCCGCTCCCCACCCCATTACCACACACAATCCCGCCCCCACCACACATAATCCCGCCCCCCACCCCATTACCACACACAATCCCGCCCCCCACCCCATTACCACACACAATCCTGCCCCCACCACATTACCACACACAATCCCGCCCCCACATCAGCACACATAATCCCGCCCCCCACCACACTAGCTAATCCTGCCCCCTGCACAGTAGCTCTGCCCCCCAGCACATCACCACACATAATCCCGCCTCCACCCCATTACCCCACACAATCCCGCCCCCACCACATTACCACACACAATTCTGCCCCCCACCACATTACCACACACAATTCCACCCCAAACCACAATACCACACACAATTCCGCCCCACACCACCACACACAATCCCGCCCACCAAATTACCACACACAATCCCGCCCCCCACCCCATTACCACACATAATCCCGCCCCCCACCCCATTATTACACATATTTCCACCCCCACCACATCACCACACATAATCCCGCCCCCCCACAACATCACCACACATAATCCCACCCCCATCACACTCTCTAATCCCACCCCCTGAACAGTAGCTCCGCCCCACATCACCACACATAATCCCACCCCCCACCTCATCACCACACACAATCCCGCCCCCACTACATCACCACACATAATGTCGCCCCCCCACATTACCACACATAATCCCACCCCCACCACATCACCACACATAATCCCGCCCTCCACCACATTGCCACAGATAATCCCGCCCCCCACCACATCACCACACATAATCCCGCCCCCCACCACATTACCACACATAATCCCATCCCCACACATTACCACACGAGGCTCCGTCCCCACACATTACCACACGAGGCTCCGTCCCCACACATTACCACACGAGGCTGGATCCCCACACTTTACCACACAAGGCTCTGGCCCCACACATTACCACACGAAGCTACGTCCCCACACATTACCACACGAGGCTCCGTCCCCACACATTACCACACGAGGCTCCGGCCCCCCCACATTACCACACGAGGCTCCGTCCCCACATATTACCACACGAGGCTCCGTCACCACACATTACCACACGAGGCTCCGGCCCCCCCACATTACCACACGAGGCTCCGCCCCCACACATTACCACATGAGGCTCTGTCCCCACACATTACCCCACGAGGCTCCGCCCCCACACATTACCACATGAGGCTTCGCCCCCACACATTACCACACGAGGCTCCGTCCCCACACATTACCACACGAGGCTCCGTCCCCACACATTACCACACGAGGCTCCGCCCCCACACATTACCACAAGCAGCACTTCCTTTCTATGTAATTCAACCACTTCAACCAAGGTAAACGTACATTTAATTGCATAATCACCAGCAGCGTTAATTAGATAGCAATGAGCGTGCCGAGCGTTAGCTGGCTGGAAACAGCTAGTAATATACAATAATTGTAAAGTTTGCACTATCACCTGTCAAAAGTATTTCAGTGGTGGCCCAGAGGATCCGCCTGACCGCCCCAACGCACGTTTCGGATGGCACCTTCGTCAGGGGGCATACATTATAGCAAGAAACCGGGCTTTTTATATCACAGCGCGTCCTGGAAGTAGCGCTGCCGTGGACCGGAAGTGACGCATCCGTCACCTCGGCAACGGCGACGCTGGACGGCGCGCTGGTCATGTGACCACAGGCATCAGGAAACAGGTAATCCCGACGTGACCCGATGCCTGCAGACACATAGAGACACAGGAGGCCGGCGGGAGTAGCGGGGACAAGGCGCGCATGCGCACTGTCCGCAACAGCGTTACCAAATCAAAATGCATCACCAAAAGAACATTTAGCTTCCTATTACACAGGACAACCAGAATAGAGAGGGCAGAGCCCAATTTAGCCCATTCGACACAGTATGTCAGGAAAGATGTATTTTGAGAGAGATATATACTACACAATTATATACTTTGTACACAATATCAGTATACAACATAGTAAGTAACATACATATTTAGTACATACAAAAGGTACATATACAATTTCGCAGAACTTCACAGTATAAGAATGTTGCACCGTCAAGACGAGATGAATAATGTGTAGATAGAGAAATCCCATTATATTCATTTCCTGACCAATGATACTTCCACATCAAATGGCAAATAGAGTAGTTCACCCAGGCCATATGGATTATCAAAAAAGCCCGACATATGAAATGTAAGACAATAAACACCTATGAAATAAAAAATAATATTAAAATCATAAAAAACAACCTGTATATATGTTCCCAACAGCAAGCAAGTGACCGCTAAGTGTATCAAACTACACAAATATATTATAGAAACGAGGACAAAGAAAGTTTCTCATTCAGGCCTTGGGGGTGGACCGTTTGCAATGTTTGCAGTAGATTCCCCTCAATATCAGTGTCAGACATACAGTAGATTCCCCCGATATCAGTGTCATCCATACAGTAGATTCACCCTGATATCAGTGTCATCCATACAGTAGATTCCCCTGATATCAGTGTCAGACATACAGTAGATTCCCCCCAATATCAGTGTCAGACATACAGTAGATTCCCCTGATACCAGTGTCAGCCATACAGTAGATTCACCCTGATACCAGTGTCAGACATACAGTAGATTCACCCTGATATCAGTGTCAGACATACAGTAGATTCACCCTGATACCAGTGTCAGACATACAGTAGATTCACCCTGATACCAGTGTCAGACATACAGTAGATTCACCCTGATATCAGTGTCAGACATACAGTAGATTCCCCTGATATCAGTGTCAGACATACAGTAGATTCACCCTGATATCAGTGTCAGACATACAGTAGATTCCCCCGATATCAGTGTCAGACATACAGTAGATTCACTCTGATATCAGTGTCAGACATACAGTAGATTCACCCTGATACCAGTGTCAGACATACAGTAGATTCACCCTGATACCAGTGTCAGACATACAGTAGATTCACCCTGATACCAGTGTCAGACATACAGTAGATTCCCCTGATATCAGTGTCAGACATACAGTAGATTCACCCTGATACCAGTGTCAGACATACAGTAGATTCACCCTGATATCAGTGTCAGACATACAGTAGATTCCCCCGATATCAGTGTCATCCATACAGTAGATTCACCCTGATATCAGTGTCATCCATACAGTAGATTCCCCCGATATCAGTGTCAGACATACAGTAGATTCCCCCCAATATCAGTGTCAGACATACAGTAGATTCACCCTGATACCAGTGTCAGCCATACAGTAGATTCACCCTGATACCAGTGTCAGACATACAGTAGATTCACCCTGATACCAGTGTCAGACATACAGTAGATTCCCCTGATATCAGTGTCAGACCAACAGTAGATTCACCTTGATACCAGTGTCAGACATACAGTAGATTCACACTGATACCAGTGTCAGACATACAGTAGATTCCCCCTGATATCAGTGTCAGACATACAGTAGATTCCCCCCGATATCAGTGTCAGACATACAGTAGATTCCCCTGATATCAGTGTCAGACATACAGAAGATTCCCCCAGATATCAGTGTCAGACATACAGTAGATTCCCCCGATATCAGTGTCAGATATACAGTAGATTCCCCCGATATCAGTGTCAGACATACAGTAGATTCCCCCGATATCAGTGTCAGACATACAGTAGATTCCCCCCGATATCAGTGTCAGACATACAGTAGATTCCCCTGATATCAGTGTCAGACATACAGAACATTCCCCTGATATCAGTGTCAGACATACAGAAGATTCCCCCAGATATCAGTGTCAGATATACAGTAGATTCCCCCGATATCAGTGTCAGATATACAGTAGATTCCCCCGATATCAGTGTCAGACATACATTAGATTCCCCTGATATCAGTGTCAGACATACATTAGATTCCCCCGATATCAGTGTCAGACATACTGTAGATTCCCCGATATCAGTGTCAGACATACAGTAGATTCCCCCTGACATCAGTGTCAGACATACAGTAGATTCCCCGATATCAGTGTCAGACATACAGTAGATTCCCCGATATCAGTGTCAGATATACAGTAGATTCCCCCGATATCAGTGTCAGACATACATTAGATTCCCCTGATATCAGTGTCAGACATACAGTAGATTCCCCCTGATATCAGTGTCAGACATACAGTAGATTCCCCGATATCAGTGTCAGTCATACAGTAGATTCCCCCCGATATCAGTGTCAGACATACAGTAGATTCCCCTGATATCAGTGTCAGATATACAGAAGATTCCCCCAGATATCAGTGTCAGATATACAGTAGATTCCCCCGATATCAGTGTCAGACATACATTAGATTCCCCCGATATCAGTGTCAGACATACATTAGATTCCCCTGATATCAGTGTCAGACATACAGTAGATTCCCCTGATATCAGTGTCAGACATACAGTAGATTCCCCCCGATATCAGTGTCAGACATACAGTAGATTCTCCTGATATCAGTGTCAGACATACATAAGATTCCCCCCGATATCAGTGTCAGACATACAGTAGATTCCCCCGATATCAGTGTCAGACATACATTAGATTCCTTTGATATCAGTGCCAGACATACAGTAGATTCCCCCTGATATCAGTGTCAGACATACAGTAGATTCCCCCGATATCAGTGTCAGAGATACAGTAGATTCCCCCTGATATCGGTGTCAGACATACAGTAGATTCCCCCCGATATCGGTGTCAGACATACAGTAGATTCCCCGATATCAGTGTCAGACATACAGTAGATTCCCCGATATCAGTGTCAGACATACAGTAGATTCCCCCCGATATCAGTGTCAGACATACAGTAGATTCCCCTGATATCAGTGTCAGACATACAGAAGATTCCCCCAGATATCAGTGTCAGATATACAGTAGATTCCCCCGATATCAGTGTCAGATATACAGTAGATTCCCCCCGATATCAGTGTCAGATATACAGTAGATTCCCCCGATATCAGTGTCAGACATATATTAGATTCCCCTGATATCAGTGTCAGACGTACAGTAGATTCCCCCTGATATCAGTGTCAGACATACAGTAGATTCCCCCGATATCAGTGTCAGACATACATTAGATTCCCTTGATATCAGTGCCAGACATACAGTAGATTCCCCCTGATATCAGTGCCAGACATACAGTAGATTCCCCCGATATCGGTGTCAGAGATACAGTAGATTCCCCCTGATATCAGTGTCAGACATACAGTAGATCCCCCCCGATATCAGTGTCAGACATACAGTAGATTCCCCGATATCAGTGTCAGACATACAGTAGATTCCCCGATATCAGTGTCAGACATACAGTAGATTCCCCCCGATATCAGTGTCAGACATACAGTAGATTCCCCTGATATCAGTGTCAGACATACAGAAGATTCCGCCAGATATCAGTGTCAGATATACAGTAGATTCCCCCGATATCAGTGTCAGATATACAGTAGATTCCCCCGATATCAGTGTCAGACATATATTAGATTCCCCTGATATCAGTGTCAGACATACAGTAGATTCCCCCTGATATCAGTGTCAGACATACAGTAGATTCCCCCTGATATCAGGGTCAGACATACAGTAGATTCCCCCCGATATCAGTGTCAGACATACAGTAGATTCCCCTGATATCAGTGTCAGACATACAGAAGATTCCCCCAGATATCAGTGTCAGACATACATTAGATTCCCCTGATATCAGTGTCAGACATACAGAAGATTCCCCTGATATCAGTGCCAGACATACAGTAGATTCCCCCGATATCGGTGTCAGAGATACAGTAGATTCCCCCTGATATCAGTGTCAGACATACAGTAGATCCCCCCGATATCAGTGTCAGACATACAGTAGATTCCCCGATATCAGTGTCAGACATACAGTAGATTCCCCGATATCAGTGTCAGACATACAGTAGATTCCCCTGATATCAGTGTCAGACATACAGAAGATTCCGCCAGATATCAGTGTCAGATATACAGTAGATTCCCCCGATATCAGTGTCAGACATATATTAGATTCCCCTGATATCAGTGTCAGACATACAGTAGATTCCCCCTGATATCAGTGTCAGACATACAGTAGATTCCCCCTGATATCAGGGTCAGACATACAGTAGATTCCCCCCGATATCAGTGTCAGACATACAGTAGATTCCCCTGATATCAGTGTCAGACATACAGAAGATTCCCCCAGATATCAGTGTCAGACATACATTAGATTCCCCTGATATCAGTGTCAGACATACAGAAGATTCCCCTGATATCAGGGGAATCTACTGTATGTCTGACACTGATATCGGGGGGAATCTACTGTATGTCTGACACTGATATCGGGGAATCTAATGTGATTCTGGGGGAATCTTCAGTGTCAGAGATACAGTAGATTTCCCCCAATATAAATTAACCCAATTGGTTAAACGGCGTAAGAAAAAAAAATCAGAGCACCAGAATTGTGTTTTTTTGGCTGCCGCTACATTGCAGTAAAAATTCATTATGCGACGATCAAAATATCTTATGTACCCCAAAATGGTGTCATTAAAACATCAGCTCATGTCGCAAAAAATAAGCCCTGACCGAGCCCCAGAACCCGAAAAATAAAGACGCTGCGGTACTTGGGAAATGGCGACACAAGAAAAGGTTTTATTTTTCCCAAATTGCTAAATTTTTTTTCACCACTTAAAAAAAAAAAAAATCCTATACATGTTTGGTATCTACGAACTCGTACCGACCTGGAAAATCATATTATCAGGTCAATTTTACCATATAGTGAACATGGTAAATTTTTTTAATTAATTTTTTTTTTGCAATTTTAACATACTTGGAATTTTTTTTCCCACTTTCCATTGCATCACATTCTAAAATGAGTGGTGTGTTTAAAAAGTACAAGTGATCCCTGAAAAAAAAAAACAACGAGCCCTCATATGGCCATACAGATAAAATAAGAAAAAATTTATGGCTCTTGGAAGAAGGGGAGGAAAGAAACATGAAGGGAAAAAAAGGGTATGAAGGGGTTAATAATAGTTGCAGATGTAAACTAATAAAAAAAATTATATAAATATTTTTTTTTTTTGGACCTATACCATGGACTAGAATCTACTATATAATTGTCTAAGGGTCACTTCCGTCTTTCTGTCTGTCTGTCACTGAAATCCCAAGTCGCTGATTGGTCACGGTCAAACGGCCACGACCAATCAGCGACGGGCACAGTGCGGCTACTCCCCTGCCGTCAGTGCCCGCCCCATACTCCCCTCCAGTCAGTGCTCACACAGGGTTAATGGCAGCGTTAATGGACCGCGTTATGCCGCGGTGAAACGCACTCCGTTAATGCTGTTATTAACCCTGTGTGACCAACTTTTTACTATTGATGCTGCCCATGCAGCATCAATAGTAAAAAGATCTAATGTTAAAAATAATAATAATAAAAAAAATCATTATATACTCACCTTCTAGCGGCCCCGGATCCAGCCCAGGCCTTTCTCGCTCCTCGCGACGCTCCGGTGACCGGTCCATGCATTGCGGTCTCGCGAGATGATGACTTAGCGCTCTCACGAGCATCGGTAAACGCCTGGGCTGGATCCGGGGGCCGACGGAAGATATGTAACTATTTTTTATTTTAATTCTTTTTTTAACAGAGATATGGTGCCCACATTGCTATATACTACGTGGGCTGTGTTAGATACTGCGTGGGCTGTGTTATATACTATGTTTCCGTGCTATATACTACGTGGCTGGGCAATATACTATGTGGCTGGGCAATATACTATGTGGCTGGGCAATATAATACGTGTTTGTGCTATATACTACGTGTCTGTGCTATATACTATGTGGCTGGGCAATATACTACATGGTTGGGCAATATACTATGTGGTTGGGCAATATACTATGTGGCTGGGCAATATACTATGTGGCTGGGCAATATACTACGTGTCTGTGCTATATACTACGTGTCTGTGCTATATACTATGTGGCTGGGCAATATACTACGTGGTTGGGCAATATACTATGTGTCTGTGCTATATATTACGTGTCTGGGCAATAAACTACGTGTCTGTGCTATTTACTACGTGGGCTGTGCTATATACTACGTGTCTGTGCAATATACTATGTGGCTGGGCAATATACTACATGGCTGGGCAATATACTACGTGTCTGTGCTATGTACTACATGTCTGTGCTATATACTACATGGCTGGGCAATATACTACGTGGCTCGGCAATATACTACGTGTCTGTGCTATTTACTACAGGGCTGTGCTATATACCACGTGCTATATACTACGTGGCTGGGCAATATACTACGTGTCTGTGCTATATACTACGTAGGCTGTGTTATATACTATGTGGCTGGACTATATACTACGTGGCTTGGCAATATACTACGTGTCTGTGCTATTTACTACGTGGGCTGTGCTATATACTATGTGTCTGTGCAATATACTACGTGGCTGAGCAATATACTACGTGGCTGGGTAATATACTACAAGTCTTCTATTTACTACATGGCTGTGCTATATACCACGTAGCCTGTGCTATATGCTACGTGGCTGTGCTATACTACGTAGGCTGTGTTATATACTATGTGGCAGAACTATATACTACGTGGCTGGGCAATATACTACGTGTCTGGGCAATATACTATGTGTCTGTGCTATTTACTACGTGGGCTGTGCTATATACTACGTGTCTGTGCAATATTCTATGTGGCTGGGCAATATACTACGTGTCTGGGCAATATACTACGTGTCTGGGCAATATACTACGTGTCTGTGCTATATACTACGTGTCTGTGCTATATACTACGTGGCTGGGCAATATACTAAGTGGCTGGGCAATATACTACCTGTCTGTGCTATTTACTATGTGGGCTGTGTTATATACTACATGGCTGTGCTACATACCACTTGGCCTGTGCTATATGCTACGTGGCTGTGCTATATACTATGTAGGCTGTTATATACTATGTGGCTGGACTATATACTATGTGGCTGTGCTATATACCACGTGGTTGTGCTGTATACTACATGGCTGTGCTATATACTACGTGGCTGTTATATACTAGTGGCTGTGCGCTGTACTACGTGGGCTGTGCTATATACTACGTGGCTGTGTTATATACTACTTGGCTGTGCTATATACTACGTGGCCTGAGTTATACGCTACTTGGCTGTGGTATATTTCTCTGCTGTATCTGTGCATCATGAATTGTGGTATGTGTTAAAGAGGGGACCAATGAGACTCTTTCGCCCGGGGACCTCAAAACCCTGGAGACGGCCCTGGCTTCACTGATTGGTCACGCCCGGCCGCGAACAATCAGCGACAGGCGCAGTCCGCCCTTGAATTGGCACGGAATTTGAACCACGCTTTGCTAATTGGTCACGCCCGGCCGAATCCTGTGTATAAATTGCATTATTCTGAAAACGTCATAAATAAACTACATACATATTGTAGAATACCCGACCCGAAGCTTTATTAGCTGTGCCCCCCACACACACACACACAATAATAAATAAAAGTGCAAGATGGTGCACACAAGGGGTGTCAGGAAGAGAGGAGCTGAGGAGAAGATGAAGCCCAGGCAGGCAAGCAGGCAGGAGGGTAGGGAGGCAGGCGGGTAGTGGGCAAGCAGGCAGGGAGGCGGGCAGCGGGCAGCGGGCAGCGGGCAGGCAGGCATGGAGGCGGGCAGGGAGGCAGGCAGGCAGGGAGGCAGGCAGCAGGCAGGCAGCAGGCAGGGTTCCCCAGTAGGCTGCGCTGTGATTAGTGGGCTGGGAATTCTCCTCTTGGAGAGGCAGGAGACTCAGGCTCCAGTCCGCAGGCAGCACAGGGCTGTGTGCAGAGCTGGAGGCAGCATGCGGCTTCACTATGGATGGGAGTGAGGAGCCTGCAGCACTTCTCCGCCGCCTGCAGCTCGTCTCCGCCGGCCCGGGTGAGTGCCATTGTCAGGCTTCGTCCATTGTGTCTTCTCGCTCTTGGAAGAAGTTGCTGTTACCTTGTTCTTGCCTCAAAGTTTTTGGGCAGGAGGTGAGGACCGGGGCTGGAGGTGAGGACCCGGGCAGGAGGGTGAGGACCGGGGCGGGAGGGTGAGGACCGGGGCGGGAGGGTGAGGACCCGGGCAGGGGGGTGAGGACCGGGGCGGGAGGGTGAGGACCCGGGCAGGGGGGTGAGGACCGGGGCGGGAGGGTGAGGACCCGGGCAGGGGGGTGAGGACCGGGCAGGGAGGTGAGGACCGGGGCGGGAGGGTCAGGTTTAGGATGCGGCGCTCCGTGTAGCAGGATGTATCGCCTCCACATGCCGGCTCCGCTCCCTCCGCAGCCCGGGCAGGTGCAGCACATGCGGCGCACAGTGTGCACAGGGGCCTGATGTCTGTGTCGCTGCCCATGGAACACACATGACGGATGACGGCCGCAAATACCCCCGATATAAACCCTGGGAAGCCCACCGGGAGGTTTTCCGCCCCTGCAGGGGTTAAGTCCCAGTACAATGCCCCTACTGGTGATGCTGGCTGTGGTGGCGCTGGGCGCTGTGCCCGGAGCGCGGACTCATCTTCAGTGCAAACACGGAGGGGGGAAAGTTACCTCAGTCTGGTGGGTGACGGGTGGGGGCTCAGGGCGGGAGGGCACTGGGGGTCTGCCCTGGAGGGTCTTCTCAGGGAGTTCTGGGGGTCTACCCAGGAGACACTGGGGGGTCTGCCCTGGAGGGTCTGTTCAGGGTGCTCTGGGGTCTGCCCTGGAGGGTCTGTTCAGGGTGCTCTGGGGTCTGCCCTGGAGGGTCTTCTCAGGGTGCTCTGGGGGTCTGCCCTGGAGGGTCTGTTCAGGCTGCTCTGGGGTCTGCCCTGGAGGGTCTGTTCAGGGTGCTCTGGGGGTCTGCCCTGGAGGGTCTGTTCAGGGTGCTCTGGGGTCTGCCCTGGAGGGTCTGTTCAGGGTGCTCTGGGGTCTGCCCTGGAGGGTCTGTTCAGGGTGCTCTGGGGTCTGCCCTGGAGGGTCTGTTCAGGGTGCTCTGGGGTCTGCCCTGGAGGGTCTTCTCAGGGTGCTCTGGGGTCTGCCCTGGAGGGTCTGTTCAGGGTGCTCTGGGGTCTGCCCTGGAGGGTCTGTTCAGGGTGCTCTGGGGTCTGCCCTGGAGGGTCTTCTCAGGGTGCTCTGGGGTCTGCCCTGGAGGGTCTGTTCAGGGTGCTCTGGGGTCTGCCCTGGAGGGTCTGTTCAGGGTGCTCTGGGGTCTGCCCTGGAGGGTCTGTTCAGGGTGCTCTGGGGTCTGCCCTGGAAGGTCTGTTCAGGGTGCTCTGGGGTCTGCCCTGGAGGGTCTGTTCAGGGTGCTCTGGGGTCTGCCCTGGAGGGTCTGTTCAGGGTGCTCTAGGGGTCTGCCCTGGAGGGTCTGTTCAGGCTGCTCTGGGGTCTGCCCTGGAGGGTCTGTTCAGGGTGCTCTGGGGTCTGCCCTGGAGGGTCTGTTCAGGGTGCTCTGGGGTCTGCCCTGGAGGGTCTGTTCAGGGTGCTCTAGGGGTCTGCCCTGGAGGGTCTGTTCAGGCTGCTCTGGGGTCTGCCCTGGAGGGTCTGTTCAGGGTGCTCTGGGGGTCTGCCCTGGAGGGTCTGTTCAGGGTGCTCTGGGGTCTGCCCTGGAGGGTCTGTTCAGGGTGCTCTGGGGTCTGCCCTGGAGGGTCTGTTCAGGGTGCTCTGGGGTCTGCCCTGGAGGGTCTGTTCAGGGTGCTCTGGGGGTCTGCCCTGGAGGGTCTGTTCAGGGTGCTCTGGGGGTCTGCCCTGGAGGGTCTGTTCAGGGTGCTCTGGGGTCTGCCCTGGAGGGTCTGTTCAGGGTGCTCTGGGGTCTGCCCTGGAGGGTCTGTTCAGGGTGCTCTGGGGTCTGCCCTGGAGGGTCTGTTCAGGGTGCTCTGGGGTCTGCCCTGGAGGGTCTGTTCAGGGTGCTCTGGGGTCTGCCCTGGAGGGTCTGTTCAGGGTGCTCTGGGGTCTGCCCTGGAGGGTCTGTTCAGGGTGCTCTAGGGGTCTGCCCTGGAGGGTCTGTTCAGGCTGCTCTGGGGTCTGCCCTGGAGGGTCTGTTCAGGGTGCTCTGGGGGTCTGCCCTGGAGGGTCTGTTCAGGGTGCTCTGGGGTCTGCCCTGGAGGGTCTGTTCAGGGTGCTCTGGGGTCTGCCCTGGAGGGTCTGTTCAGGGTGCTCTGGGGTCTGCCCTGGAGGGTCTGTTCAGGGTGCTCTGGGGGTCTGCCCTGGAGGGTCTGTTCAGGGTGCTCTGGGGTCTGCCCTGGAGGGTCTGTTCAGGGTGCTCTGGGGTCTGCCCTGGAGGGTCTGTTCAGGGTGCTCTGGGGGTCTGCCCTGGAGGGTCTGTTCAGGCTACTCTGGGGTCTGCCCTGGAGGGTCTGTTCAGGGTGCTCTGGGGTCTGCCCTGGAGGGTCTGTTCAAGGTGCTCTGTGGTCTGCCCTGGAGGGTCTGTTCAGGCTGCTCTGGGGTCTGCTCTGGAGGGTCTGTTCAGGGTGCTCTGGGGTCTGCCCTGGAGGGTCTGTTCAGGGTGCTCTGGGGTCTGCCCCGGAGGGTCTGTTCAGGCTGCTCTGGGGTCTGCCCCGGAGGGTCTGTTCAAGGTGCTCTGGGGTCTGCCCTGGAGGGTCTGTTCAGGCTGCTCTGGGGTCTGCCCTGGAGGGTCTGTTCAGGGTGCTCTGGGGTCTGCCCCGGAGGGTCTGTTCAGGGTGCTCTGGGGTCTGCCCCGGAGGGTCTGTTCAGGCTGCTCTGGGGTCTGCCCCGGAGGGTCTGTTCAAGGTGCTCTGGGGTCTGCCCTGGAGGGTCTGTTCAGGCTGCTCTGGGGTCTGCCCTGGAGGGTCTGTTCAAGGTGCTCTGGGGTCTGCCCTGGAGGGTCTGTTCAGGGTGCTCTGGGGTCTGCCCTGGAGGGTCTGTTCAGGGTGCTCTGGGGGTCTGCCCTGGAGGGTCTGTTCAGGCTGCTCTGGGGTCTGCCCTGGAGGGTCTGTTCAGGGTGCTCTGGGGTCTGCCCTGGAGGGTCTGTTCAGGGTGCTCTGGGGTCTGCCCCGGAGGGTCTGTTCAGGCTGCTCTGGGGTCTGCCCCGGAGGGTCTGTTCAAGGTGCTCTGGGGTCTGCCCTGGAGGGTCTGTTCAGGGTGCTTGGGGTCTGCCCTGGAGGGTCTGTTCAGGGTGCTCTGGGGTCTGCCCTGGAGGGTCTGTTCAGGGTGCTCTGGGGGTCTGCCCTGGAGGGTCTGTTCAGGGTGCTCTGGGGTCTGCCCTGGAGGGTCTGTTCAGGGTGCTCTGGGGTCTGCCCTGGAGGGTCTGTTCAGGGTGCTCTGGGGTCTGCCCTGGAGGGTCTGTTCAGGGTGCTCTGGGGTCTGCCCTGGAGGGTCTTCTCAGGGTGCTCTGGGGTCTGCCCTGGAGGGTCTTTTCAGGGTGCTCTGGGGTCTGCCCTGGAGGGTCTGTTCTGGGTGCTCTGGGGTCTGCCCTGGAGGGTCTGTTCTGGGTGCTCTGGGGTCTGCCCTGGAGGGTCTGTTCTGAGTGCTCTGGGGTCTGCCCTCTAGGGTCTGTTCAGGGTGCTCTAAGGGTCTGCCCTGGAGGGTCTGTTCAGGGTGCTCTGGGGTCTGCCCTGGAGGGTCTTCTCAGGGTGCTCTGGGGTCTGCCCTGGAGGGTCTGTTCAGGGTGCTCTGGGGTCTGCCCTGGAGGGTCTGTTCAGGGTGCTCTGGGGTCTGCCCTGGAGGGTCTTCTCAGGGTGCTCTGGGGTCTGCCCTGGGGGGTCTGTTCAGGGTGCTCTGGGGTCTGCCCTGGAGGGTCTGTTCAGGGTGCTCTGGGGTCTGCCCTGGAGGGTCTGTTCAGGGTGCTCTGGGGTCTGCCCTGGAGGGTCTGTTCAGGGTGCTCTGGGGTCTGCCCTGGAGGGTCTGTTCTGGGTGCTCTGGGGGCTGCCCTGGAGGCACAGGGGGTCTTCCCTGGGAAGCACTGCCACCTCAGAGGCCCCACACTGTAAGCTGAGGTGCTAAATAATAGGGGCAATAACGGGGGGCTCTCCTGTATTTCCGGGAAGGAAACTAATAATAATAGGAGCAGTGCCGGCAAATTATCTGTGTGTTGTTTCTCTTAAATGTCCTATGTACATGTATCATACAGATATATATATATATATATATATATACACCCACACACATAAATATGTATATATACTTTCTTTATCTATCTCCTATGACCGTTTCGGTGCCACCCAGGCTCTAAACAGCACATCAATCTGCGTAGTTCTGGCTGCTGGTGGTTATACTCCTCTTGCTGCAATGTGTCAGTCTCTACTGCAGATCTTGGATTATATTCATGAACCAGAGAGCTCAGGATGAACAGGGTGATAAGAGGACACAGAAAACGCAGTGATTGGAGCCAGTAATGGTGAACTCTGTGTCGGCCTGTCGTGTTGGTGGTGTAAGGGGCCGCACATACCCTCTTACATATATACCATTATAGCATCACTGTGGCACATAAATCATATTCATGGATGGGAAGTCTCAGTAAGAGCAGCGCCACATATGTCCACGGCCTCTCACCTTGTGGCTGGCATCGTTCCCTTTTATTGAAGTCAATGGAGCTGAGCTGCAGTACCATAAGCAACCTGTGGAATAGTGTGGCGCTCTTTTGGGAAAAAAATTCTACAATGAAGTTGCTGTAAATGAAATGTGGATGCTTTAAAATGATTGTGAAGTGTATGATAGACAAGTATCCCAGAGCTCATCAGAGTCATTGGGGAATATCCAGATGTGGCTCCGAACTATACCATACTTTTATGTAGCATCTAGCTCCGATTTCGTCGTAGTTGCAGATAAAACATAGACATAACCGCTACATCTGATCTTGAAGGCGCCATACAGCTGCGCCCTTATACCCCATCACCTACCATTGCATTTTGCATGTGTCAGTTTTTACTGCTCTTCTTGGATTATGTTCATGAATCAGGTAGCCCAGGATGAAAAGTGTTGAACTTTTTTTTTCTTTTTTTCTTGCTAGGGATGTACTGCAGTGCATTGAATTATGAGACAATGCAATAAAATACTTACCTCCTATGGCAGCCATTATAGTTAGTTTTTTTAATAGATATATATATATATATATAGTGCCAACATATTCAGCAGCGCTGTACTTACATCGTCATCGCACTGCACTGGTCTTGACTGACACATCGGTCTGAACTGACCCAACCACTGACCATTTATTCCCCTTCTGCTACTGTGCTTGTGTCAGCCTCTTCTGCTCCTCTTGTATTAGTCTCATGAATCAGGGGGCTCAGGATGAATCAGAGGGCTCAGGATGAATCAGAGGGCTCAGGATGAATCAGAGGGCTCTGGATGAATTAGGGGGCTCAGGATGAATCAGGTAGCTCATGATGAACATTGCTATAGGATTTTCATAATTTTGGAAGTTCTCCCATGCATTAGTTCTTGGTAAGACCCATGGACTACAATTTTTCCTTTTCATATATTTAACTTATTCTTATAGCGCCGTCCTATTCCGCAGCGCTGTACGTAAATTGTCGTCGTCCCGTGGCGTATTAACTTATGCTTTTTTTACACTTCCTTCTATTGCTGTAATGCATCAGTCTCTACTGCTTCTCTTGGATTATATTGGTGAATCAGCAAGCTCAGGATGAGCGGCGCCACTGTGAATCTTTCGTGCCTACGGAAATGCATGCAATGCTACATGGTCGGACCCCCCCAGCCCCTCGATAATAATGCCGGTGGGATGATAGAAGGTAGCTGGATTTTTTGATGATGTCGGCGCGGCAGGTGAAGAGTTAATGCATCATTTTAGTCCCTTTCTTTAAAGCCATACCCGCGGTTGCTGCCGGGAGCGCTGCTCTGGGACCTCACTTAATTCAGCTTTTCTCCTATGTAATGCTGACGGTTGACAGAAATTCAGGAGGATTAGGAGGTGACTTTGGAAGCCACAATGGCCGGTGTGTGGGCGAACTGTCGGGCTCTCAATGCATCGCCGTCCGGTGGTCACAGTTGCCCCCGTTAACAAGGCTTGGGGGGGCATCATCTTTATTTTCGGATCAGTCATTCTTGTTTTGCATCTTCCATTCATTTCCCCATAAGTGATGCGGATCTCGCTGGGATTCCTCTACGTCGTCGTTCATCCCCTTGTGAAAATGTATTTTTTTTCTTTGTATTTTTTTAAGCAAATTTCAACCGAAGCCTTTGTGCCCGTTAATCGTTATCCCAGATCCTGCCAAGAAAAACAAGTTCTCCGGCTCTTTTCACCGGCAGTTTCTAGGGTTACGGGTGTAATTCAGAGATCTGGTAACAGGACACATTCTCCCTCGCTGGGTAACGCCTGGGGTGCAGCGGCCGAACGCTCAGCTCTGCTACATCCACCCCGTATCTCTGGCGCCCGGTGATGGTGGAGTGTAACGTGCAGCCTCCGCTCCCATATACCAGGCAGGAAAAAAGTACCGTCATGCCTCCTATAAATGGGGAACGCACATGTACGAGGCGCTAGATAGGGACGAACTACAGTATGTGGATGCTCCAAAATCAAAATATTCCCTTTTTCTGGAGATAGTAAATATATAAGAAAAAAAAATTGATCATAATAGTAGTTTCTTACATATAATACCGCCATACCATAGTTAATTAAAAGTACCATTCAGTGCCCAGAGAGCGCCATAGGATGTTGGAAGAATGAGAAAGACGATGCACAAATAAAACCGCCATACATTAACTACACAGTACTGAAATAAGTGTGCATAATTAATGACACCATACAGTGCTGAAATAATACCACCATACAGTGTTGAAATATAACTTCCACATTACTGAAATAACAGTGCCCTATGGTGCATAAATAATTACACCATATAGTCCTCAAATAGTACTGCCATGCAGTGCTAAAATATTAACTACGCAGTACTGGAATAAGTGTCCTATTGTGCATAAATAATGACACCATGTGGTACAGAAATAATACCACCATACAGTGCTGAAATATTACTTCCACATTACTGGAATAACAGTGCCCTATGGTGCATAAATAATGACACCATACCGTGCTGAAATAATACCATCATATGGTGCTGAAATATTATCTACACATTACTGAAATAACAGTGCCCTATGGTGCATAAATGACACCATACAGTACAGAAATAATACCATCATACGGTGCTGAAATATTAACTCCACAGTACTCAAATAAGAGTGCCTTATGGTGCATAAATAATTACACATTACAGTACAATAATGAAATAATAACAACCATAAAGTGCTCATATAATAAGACCATGTAGTCTTTAAATACCAGTGTTCGCCAGTGACACACAGTGCGTTAATAATAACACCACAGCGTGCTGAAATAACAGTGCCTTACAGTGCCTAAATAATAACGCCATATAATGCTGAAATAATAAGCATACTGTTTTCTAAAATAATAATAATGCCACACAGTGTCTGTTAGTGCTCACTAATGGTGCCATATGGTGCTGAAAAAATAAACATAGTGCTCAGACATCAATGGTTGGTAGTGCCTAAATAGTAACGCCATGTGGTTATTTACAGTAGGCAAGCAATAACGCCCCGACGCGCGCTAGTATAACTGTAGTGCTGAAATTAGTGGCTAATTAATAACGCTCTATAGTGCTTAAATAAAAGTGCCCTATAGAACTTAAAGGGATCCTGACATGATTCCTGCATCGATAGCAGCTTCTCGCCACCCTGGGAGTGTCTGTAGAGACAACCCCGGACGGAATAGTCCAGCATGGCTGCTTTCTTCCATAAACAGCGCCATCCCTGTCCTCAGGCTCTGTGTGGTACTGCAGTTCAGATTCATTCACTGTAATGGAGCTGAGCTGCATTACCAAACATAACCCAATGGCAGGGGTGGGGGAGGGGTGGCGCTGTTTTTTTTTTTTGTTGGAAGAAATGATTCCCTAATCATAGAAGTGATTCTCATATACAGCACATTTCTATAACCTCTAGAATATCTGATACTCTGGCACCGATCAGGTCCCATTAATTACCAAACTGCAAGAATGTGACTGTGTAGATTTTTTCTTTTTACCAGGAACAATCCTCGGAATAGATTTGTAAATACGGTACATGTCTTTATGGCAAAAATGAAAGGTAAATGATGAAGTGAAAGAAAAAATGAATAAACACCTAATCCAAAATAATTTGCTGTATTTTTCTTTAAATTATTGTCATTTCTTTGTGTGATCGAGTTTTGCATTTCATCTCCAACACTTGTGTGTCTAAACCTGGACTAATCCTTGTACAAATGACAAGAAGAAGAGCTGCATAAATAATGAGCAATATTTAGTGTCTCCGCGCCCCAGAGAGCAGCGGCCGATAGCGTGAATATGTATTATAGGCTGTTACCTCACTGATACCTGCCGGTGTGTGCCAGAGAAATAGACACATACATAGATAATAGATAGATAATAGATAGATCATAGATAATAGACAGATAATAGATAGATAGATCATAGATAGATAATAGATAGATCATAGATAATAGACAGATAATAGATAGATAGATCATAGATAGATAATAGATAGATCATAGATAATAGATAGATAATAGATAGATCATAGATAATAGACAGATAATAGATAGATAGATCATAGATAGATAATAGGTATATAGATGATGGATAGATGGGTGGATAGATAATAGATAAATAGAAGATAGATGATCGATAATAGACCGATAAATAGAAGATAGATAATATATAGATGATAGATAATAGATAGATAATAGATTGATAGATAAATAGAAGATAGATGATAGATAATACATTGATGATAGGCTACGTTCACACTAGCATTGTGCGCCGCTGCGTCGGCGACGCGACGCACAACGCACCGAAAAACGCGTGCAAACGCACGCAAAAACGCTGCGTTTTTCGACGCGTGCGTCGTTTTTTGACGAAAATCGGACGCAAGAAAAATGCAACTTGTTGCGTTTTCTTGGTCCGACGCTAGCGTCAAAAAAGACGCACGTGTCGGAAAACGCAACAAGCAAAAACGCATGCGTCCCCCATGTTAAACATAGGGGCGCATGACGCGTGCGTCGCCGCTGCGTCGCCCGACGCTAGCGCGACGCACACTAGCCGAACGCTAGTGTGAACGTAGCCATAGATGGATAGATCTCTAACCTAAAATGTATACACGGCCTTCACCCCCCACTCCATTTCCCCTATCCTGTGCCATTTCTATAACTGGGGTCTTTCCTGTCCTGGGGTCTTTCCTGTCCTGGGGTGTTTTCTGTCCTGGGGTCTTTCCTGTCCTAGAGTTGGTCCTCGGTGTGACTACTCCCTGTGCAGTACTATCAGTATTGCTGTAGTCGGGGAGGTCGGGGTTGGGAGAATTCCTGTGATTATTACGCCACCTCTACGTCACCTGGTGTCTTCTGGGAGTTTATTATCTGTCAGTTATTTGTCGCCGTCCGTTATAAGAAAGAAAAAAAAATGTGAAAAAAGATTCTTCCTGATCCGTGGAATGTTGCCGGCGTTTCCATGGTGACGTGAGATGCTCGCGGTTATTAGTCAGCGCTGACTTTTATTTTGAAGAGCACAAAACGCTGAAGCGGTGAGATCGCATGAATTATACACGGGCCGGCGGGTGATGTCGGGCGGGCGAGCATACACTGTGTGAGGGGAGACGCTATGAAAGACCCCCAGACTGAGGAGCGGTGTGATCTGCCGTTATATGGGGGGAGGGCGACCACTACTGTCTCCGAGCTCTGTCCAATATGTGGCTCTGAAGTCAGCAGCCAAAATACATCACACTGCCACCATGGTGACCCATCTATTATCTATCTACATGTTATCTAATATCTATCATCTATCTATTATTTATGTATTATCTATCTATCTATTTATCATCTATTATTTATCTATTATATATCTATCTATTATCTATCTATCATCTATCTATTATCTATCTATCAATCATCTATTTATCATCTATTATTTATCTATCTATTATCTATCTATCATCTATCTATCATCTATCTATTATCTATCTATCATCTATCTATTATTTATGTATTATATATCTATCTATCAATCATCTATTTATCATCTATTATTTATCTATTATATATCTATCTATCTATCATCTATCTATTATCTATCTATCATCTATCTATCTATTATCTATCTATCATCTATCTATTATCTATCTATCATCTATCTATCTATTATCTATCTATTATTTATGTATTATATATCTATCTATCAATCATCTATTTATCATCTATTATTTATCTATCTATTATATATCTATCTATCTATCTATTATCTATCTATCATCTATCGATCTATTATCTATCTATGATCTATCTATTATCTATCTATCTATCTATCTATCTATCTATCTATCTATCTATCATCTATCTATTATCTATCTATCATCTATCTATTATCTATCTATCATCTATCGATCTATTATCTATCTATGATCTATCTATTATCTATCTATCTATCTATCTATCTATCTATCTATCTATCTATCTATCTATCATCTCTCTATTATCTATCTATTATCTATCTACATGTTATCTAATATCTATCATCTATCTATGATTTATCTATTATATATCTATCTATCATCTATTTATCATCTATTATTTATCTATCTATTATCTATCTATCTATCTATCATCTATCTATCTATCATCTATCTAATCTATTATCTATCTATCATCTATCTATTATCTATCTATTATCTATCTATATATCTAATCTATTATCTATCTATTATATATCTATTATCTATCTATTATCTATCTATTATCTATCTATCATCTATCTATTATCTATCTATCTATCTATCTATCTATCTATTATCTGACGATCTTCTATTATCTATCTATTATCTATGTATCTATTATCTATTATCTGACTATCTTCTATTATCTATCATCTATCTATCTTGGAATCTCCCTTTATATGACCCCAATATGATAAAGTACCACACATGGCCTCCACATCTTCAGCCTCAGTAATGGTTCCGATGAATGTTCCTGGTGATCTCGGGAGGTATATAGATGGATTATGATATCCGTCGTGGTCCGTGGTGGATTTACAATTAATTGTGCCACATCTTAAAGTCCAGCTATCATACCTAGGCTAGATGGTCCTCCTAGATATTGCACCATTTTCTTAGACTTAAAGGGGATTTCTACTTAAGAAATCCCCTTTAAACGCCCTATTCGTTCTTCGTTCAGGATCTTCATCTCTTAGCAGAAGTGACCCCCTCTCATCCCTCCCTCTGGAGGACCCAACATGCTGAAGCATTAACCACTCTGGCTGTTGATACTAATATGACCTGTGTAATACCTTGTTTCACCTGCGGGGGTGCTGCAGGGAAGATGAAAGCTTGCTGACAGCAGCTGTAGATGGGATTTTCCTAATTATGGAGTTATTTCCAGATATCTCTTCCATTTAGCTTGTGTTATTTTTCCTTTCCAGGCGTATTAGGCCGGTACAGAAATATTCAAACAGCGTCCTATTTACCTGGGAAATAAATCCTAATTAATAGCCCCTGCCGGCAGTGGCTGTGCGGTGCAGCTAGGAAGCAGCTCGCCATTTAATGCCTTCCTTTATGAGGCCGCAGTCGGGGTGGTTTTCTTGTTAGGCTACTTTCACACTAGCGTTAACTGCAATCCGTCACAATGCGTCGTTTTGCAGAAAAAACGCATCCTGCAAAAGTGTTTGCAGGATGCGTTTTTTCTCCATTGACTAACATTACGCGACGCATTGCGACGGATTGCCACACGTCGCAACCGTCGCGCGACGGTTGCGCCGTTTTTCGGCCGACCGTCGGCCGCAAAAAACGTTCCATGTAACATTTTTTGCAGCCGACGGACCGTCTTTTCCGACCGCGCATGCGCGGCCGGAACTCCTCCCCCACCTCCCCGCACCTCACAATGGGGCAGCGGATGCGCTGAAAAGCAGCATCCGCTGCACCCGTTGTGCGGCGGAGGCAACGCTAGCGTCGGTAACCTCGGCCCGACGCACTGCGACGGGCCGGGCCCGACGCTAGTGTGAAAGAAGCCTTAATCTGCTTTTTTTCCTTATTTACAGCCAATTAAAATGCATGCTAGCAATTTGACGGAAGGATTTGCCAAGAATTTCCCCCGGAGGTTCCCATCCTGGAAGAATGAATGTGCAGGTCTCATTGGCTATGTCTTCTTTTTATACTATGCCATCGAAATAAAACATATAGCGCCAACATATTCTGCAGCGTAGCACGCAGAGTGGTCCGGACCAGGATCCCATTCTCTTATCTCACGCATTCACATGCCAATCGTGCGCCACTTAGAGTATGGCGGGTAATCATTTATTGATGGAGGTACTGCAGAGGCATAAAGGGCAGCAACATGCAAAGTATCAGATCCGGTATGCCGGAGGCGGACGTTTCCTGTATATGCCAATTGTTTGCTGTCTGCCCCCATTCTTATAAACCTGCTTCATTGTTATTTATTAACGAACTGGGCAAAATGGCAAAATCAGCTCTGCTGCATCATAAAAGCTCAGCTCTGCTGCTTCATAAAAAATCCGCTTTGCTGCATCATAAAAGATCAGCTCTGCTGCTTCATAAAAGATCAGCTCTGCTGCATCATAAAAGATCAACTCTGCTGCATCATAAAAGATCAACTCTGCTGCATCATAAAAGATCAGCCCTGCTGCATCATAAAAGATCAACTCTGCTGCATCATAAAAGATCAACTCTGCTGCGTCATAAAAGCTCACCTCTGCTGCGTCATAAAAGATCCACTTTGCTGCATCATAAAAGATTAGCTCTGCTGCTTCATAAAAGATCAGCTCTGCTGCTTCATAAAAGATCAACTCTGCTGCATCATAAAAGATCAGCTCTGCTGCTTCATAAAAGATCAGCTCTGCTGCTTCATAAAAGATCAGCCCTGCTGCATCATAAAAGATCAGCTCTGCTGCTTCATAAAAGATCAACTCTGCTGCTTCATAAAAGATCAGCCCTGCTGCATCATAAAAGATCAGCTCTGCTGCTTCATAAAAGATCAACTCTGCTGCTTCATAAAAGCTCAGCTCTGCTGCTTCATAAAAGATCAGCCCTGCTGCCTCATAAAAGATCAGCTCTGCTGCAGCATAAAAGATCAGCTCTGCTGCTTCATAAAAGATCAGCCCTGCTGCATCATAAAAGATCAGCTCTGCTGCTTCATAAGAGCTCAGCTCTGCTGCTTCATAAGAGCTCAGCTCTGCTGCTTCATAAAAGCTCAGCTCTGCTGCTTCATAAAAGCTCAGCTCTGCTGCTTCATAAAAGCTCAGCTCTGCTGCTTCATAAAAGATCAGCCCTGCTGCATCATAAAAGATCAACTCTCCTGCATCATAAACGCTCATCTCTGCTGCTTCATAAAAGCTCAGCTCTGCTGCTTCATAAACCTCAGTTATATCATAAATCAGTTTTGCTGTATACCGCATGTAAGAAGCTCAGCTCTGCTATACCATAACCAAAAGAACAGCTCTGCTATATCTAAACTCCACCTCTCTGCTGTAACTTTAGACTCAGCTCTGCTGCATCATGCAAGCTCAGTTGTATCTGAAGAAATCCGCTCTGCTTTATCCGAAAATCTCGCCTCTGTTATATCCTAAAACGTCAGGTTGCTGTATATAAGTGTTAATCTGAAGAGCTCAGCTCTGCTGTGCAGAACCGATCCTAAGAAATATCCTATCTGTAAAGCAGAGCTCTGCTCCACCTGTAACGTCTCAGCTCATCTATATCTTCAAATGTCAGCTCTGCTATACCCATAACAGCAGCTCTGCTATATCCATAATCCGCAGCTCTGCTATACCCATAACCAGCAGCTCTGCTATACCCATAATCAGCAGCTCTGCTATACCCATATTCAGCAGCTCTGCTATACCCATAATCAGCAGCTCTGCTATACCCATAACAGCAGCTCTGCTATACCCATAATCAGCAGCTCTGCTATACCCATAACAGCAGCTCTGCTATACCCATAACAGCAGCTCTGCTATACCCATAACAGCAGCTCTGCTATATCCATAATCGGCAGCTCTGCTATACCCATAACAGCAGCTCTGCTATATCCATAATCGGCAGCTCTGCTATACCCATAACAGCAGCTCTGCTATACCCATAACAGCAGCTCTGCTATATCCATAATCAGCAGCTCTGCTATACCCATATTCAACAGCTCTGCTATACCCATAATCAGCAGCTCTGCTATACCCATAACAGCAGCTCTGCTATACCCATAACAGCAGCTCTGCTATACCCATAACAGCAGCTCTGCTATATCCATAATCGGCAGCTCTGCTATACCCATAACAGCAGCTCTGCTATATCCATAATCGGCAGCTCTGCTATACCCATAACAGCAGCTCTGCTATACCCATAACAGCAGCTCTGCTATATCCATAATCAGCAGCTCTGCTATACCCATATTCAGCAGCTCTGCTATACCCATAATCAGCAGCTCTGCTATACCCATAACAGCAGCTCTGCTATACCCATAACAGCAGCTCTGCTATACCCATAACAGCAGCTCTGCTATATCCATAATCGGCAGCTCTGCTATACCCATAATCGGCAGCTCTGCTATACCCATAATCGGCAGCTCTGCTATACCCATAATCAGCAGCTCTGTTATACCCATAATCAGCAGCTCTGCTATACCCATAATCAGCAGCTCTGCTATACCCATAATCAGCAGCTCTGCTATACCCATAATCAGCAGCTCTGCTATACCCATAACAGCAGCTCTGCTATACCCATAATCAGCAGCTCCGCTATACCCATAATCAGCAACTCCGCTATACCCATAATCAGCAGCTCCGCTATACCCATAATCAGCAGCTCCGCTATACCCATAATCAGCAGCTCCGCTATACCCATAACAGCAGCTCTGCTATATCCATAATCAGCAGCTCTGCTATATCCATAATCGGCAGCTCTGCTATACCCATAACAGCAGCTCTGCTATATCCATAATCGGCAGCTCTGCTATACCCATAACAGCAGCTCTGCTATACCCATAACAGCAGCTCTGCTATATCCATAATCAGCAGCTCTGCTATACCCATATTCAACAGCTCTGCTATACCCATAATCAGCAGCTCTGCTATACCCATAACAGCAGCTCTGCTATACCCATAACAGCAGCTCTGCTATACCCATAACAGCAGCTCTGCTATATCCATAATCGGCAGCTCTGCTATACCCATAACAGCAGCTCTGCTATATCCATAATCGGCAGCTCTGCTATACCCATAACAGCAGCTCTGCTATACCCATAACAGCAGCTCTGCTATATCCATAATCAGCAGCTCTGCTATACCCATATTCAGCAGCTCTGCTATACCCATAATCAGCAGCTCTGCTATACCCATAACAGCAGCTCTGCTATACCCATAACAGCAGCTCTGCTATACCCATAACAGCAGCTCTGCTATATCCATAATCGGCAGCTCTGCTATACCCATAATCGGCAGCTCTGCTATACCCATAATCGGCAGCTCTGCTATACCCATAATCGGCAGCTCTGCTATACCCATATTCAGCAGCTCTGCTATACCCATAATCAGCAGCTCTGCTATACCCATATTCAGCAGCTCTGCTATACCCATAATCAGCAGCTCTGCTATACCCATAATCAGCAGCTCTGCTATACCCATAATCAGCAGCTCTGCTATACCCATAATCAGCAGCTCTGCTATACCCATAATCAGCAGCTCTGCTATACCCATATTCAGCAGCTCTGCTATACCCATAATCAGCAGCTCTGCTATACCCATAATCAGCAGCTCTGCTATACCCATAACCAGCAGCTCTGCTATACCCATAATCAGCAGCTCTGCTGTATCCATAATCAGCAGCTCTGCTATACCCATAATCAGCAGCTCTGCTATACCCATAACCAGCAGCTCTGCTATACCCATAATCAGCAGCTCTGCTATACCCATATTCAGCAGCTCTGCTATACCCATAATCAGCAGCTCTGCTATACCCATAACCAGCAGCTCTGCTATACCCATAATCAGCAGCTCTGCTATACCCATAATCAGCAGCTCTGCTATACCCATAATCAGCATCTCTGCTATATCCATAATCAGCAGCTCTGCTATACCCATAATCAGCAGCTCTGCTATACCCATAACCAGCAGCTCTGCTATACCCATAATCAGCAGCTCTGCTATACCCATAACCAGCAGCTCTGCTATACCCATAATCAGCAGCTCTGCTATACCCATAACAGCAGCTCTGCTATACCCATATTCAGCAGCTCTGCTATACCCATAATCAGCAGCTCTGCTATACCCATAATCAGCACCTCTGCTATATCCATAATCCGCAGCTCTGCTATACCCATAATCAGCAGCTCTGCTATACCCATAATCAGCAGCTCTGCTATACCCATAATCAGCAGCTCTGCTATACCCATAATCAGCAGCTCTGCTATACCCATAATCAGCAGCTCTGCTATACCCATAATCAGCAGCTCTGCTATATCCATAACCAGCAGCTCTGCTATACCCATAATCAGCAGCTCCACTATACCCATAATCAGCACCTCTGCTATATCCATAATCCGCAGCTCTGCTATACCCATATTCAGCAGCTCTGCTATACCCATAATCAGCAGCTCTGCTATACCCATAATCCGCAGCTCTGCTATACCCATAACCAGCAGCTCTGCTATACCCATAATCAGCAGCTCTGCTATATCCATAATCAGCAGCTCTGCTGTACCCATAATCAGCAGCTCTGCTATACCCATAATCAGCAGCTCTGCTATATCCATAATCAGCAGCTCTGCTATATCCATATTCAGCAGCTCTGCTATACCCATAATCAGCAGCTCTGCTATATCCATAATCCGCAGCTCTGCTATATCCATAATCAGCAGCTCTGCTATACCCATAACCAGCAGCTCTGCTATACCCATAATCAGCAGCTCTGCTATACCCATATTCAGCAGCTCTGCTATACCCATATTCAGCAGCTCTGCTATATCCATAATCAGAAGCTCTGCTATATCCATAATCAGCAGCTCTGCTATACCCATAATCAGCAGCTCTGCTATACCCATAATCAGCAGCTCTGCTATATCCATAACCAGCAGCTCTGCTATACCCATAATCAGCAGCTCTGCTAGAAATGGAAGCAGCCCGTCAGCTTTACTTTACAGCCCAGCTCTGCTATATCCAGTGCTCCCTCCGCACCCCCAGCACCGCTACTTGTGTATCTCATACATGTGATGGTGTTTGCGCTTTTCTATGCATTGTATTCTTACAATTTGTCGTTTTCCGCTCATTTATTGCGCTGCCAGTCGGGGCTTGTGTTACCTTGTAATGAATTGGAAAGAGACTTCTGTATCTCGAGGGCAATCTGACAAATCCCCGCGTATAAGCTGAACCTAAAATCATTAAAATGTTTTGCATATTTGTGCGAGTGGAGGAATGTGTGGCCTGGATTTCCTACAAGGCGCTGGCATGTAGCTGAGCCCTGCGCCCCCTGAGATGATGCCTGTTATTAGTATTCATAGCCAACGCTCAGCTCTGCTACATCTCACAATCATGGGCCGCACAGATTATAATCACATCATTCCCTGGACATAGCGGGGGGCTGAGCATTCAACAAGAGGAAAGAATCCCCCCGATCTGCAGCAAATGGATCCAATTTGTTACAGCGTGTAGATACAGCAGAGCTGACATTGTCATTTAAAGGGCAAATCCCAGCATTTATATTATGCAGTCCTATGTAACGTAACAGACATCATATGGTCGGGTTTAGCACTTTCCACCATTATTGCCGAACAATGTCCAGTTTCATCTCTATGTACATATATTATGGCATCAGCAAGATTGGGGCCAAATTTGGGGTCTCCCTTATTTATGGGTCACCTGCAACTTCGTCCATGATGGTGTATCACAAGCTAATGGCATGATATCTGCTGTGGCAGCTCTGTATACCAGTATCCTTACCTCTATATAGCACTCTGTCTATGGTACTGGTAATATGGTCATTAAATGGCGCTGTTATGTGAGCACTGCTGTCTATGGTACTGGTAATATGGTCATTAAATGGCACTGTTATGTCAGCACTGCTGTCTATGGTACTGGTAATATGGTCATTAAATGGCACTGTTATGTCAGCACTGCTGTCTATGGTACTGGTAATATGGTCATTAAATGGCACTGTTATGTCAGCACTGCTGTCTATGGTACTGGTAATATGGTCATTAAATGGCGCTGTTATGTCAGCACTGCTGTCTATGGTACTGGTAATATGGTCATTAAATGGCGCTGTTATGTCAGCACTGCTGTCTATGGTACTGGTAATATGGTCATTAAATGGCACTGTTATGTCAGCACTGCTGTGTATGGTACTGGTAATATGGTCATTAAATGGCACTGTTATGTCAGCACTGCTGTCTATGGTACTGGTAATATGGTCATTAAATGGCGCTGTTATGTGAGCACTGCTGTCTATGGTACTGGTAATATGGTCATTAAATGGCACTGTTATGTCAGCACTGCTGTCTATGGTACTGGTAATATGGTCATTAAATGGCGCTGTTATGTGAGCACTGCTGTCTATGGTACTGGTAATATGGTCATTAAATGGCACTGTTATGTCAGCACTGCTGTCTATGGTACTGGTAATATGGTCATTAAATGGCACTGTTATGTCAGCACTGCTGTCTATGGTACTGGTAATATGGTCATTAAATGGCACTGTTATGTCAGCACTGCTGTCTATGGTACTGGTAATATGGTCATTAAATGGCACTGTTATGTCAGCACTGCTGTCTATGGTACTGGTAATATGGTCATTAAATGGCACTGTTATGTCAGCACTGCTGTCTATGGTACTGGTAATATGGTCATTAAATGGCGCTGTTATGTGAGCACTGCTGTCTATGGTACTGGTAATATGGTCATTAAATGGCACTGTTATGTCAGCACTGCTGTCTATGGTACTGGTAATATGGTCATTAAATGGCACTGTTATGTCAGCTCTGCTGTCTATGGTACTGGTAATATGGTCATTAAATGGCGCTGTTATGTCAGCACTGCTGTCTATGGTACTGGTAATATGGTCATTATATGGCACTGTTATGTCAGCACTGCTGTCTATGGTACTGGTAATATGGTCATTAAATGGCACTGTTATGTCAGCACTGCTGTCTATGGTACTGGTAATATGGTCATTAAATGGCGCTGTTATGTCAGCACTGCTGTCTATGGTACTGGTAATATGGTCATTAAATGGCACTGTTATGTCAGCACTGCTGTCTGTGGTACTGGTAATATGGTCATTAAATGGCGCTGTTATGTGAGCACTGCTGTCTATGGTACTGGTAATATGGTCATTAAATGGCACTGTTATGTCAGCACTGCTGTCTATGGTACTGGTAATATGGTCATTAAATGGCGCTGTTATGTGAGCACTGCTGTCTATGGTACTGGTAATATGGTCATTAAATGGCGCTGTTATGTGAGCACTGCTGTCTATGGTACTGGTAATATGGTCATTAAATGGCGCTGTTATGTCAGCACTGCTGTCTATGGTACTGGTAATATGGTCATTATATGGCACTGTTATGTGAGCACTGCTGTCTATGGTACTGGTAATATGGTCATTAAATGGCGCTGTTATGTCAGCACTGCTGTCTATGGTACTGGTAATATGGTCAATAAATGGCACTGTTATGTCAGCACTGCTGTCTATGGTACTGGTAATATGGTCATTAAATGGCGCTGTTATGTGAGCACTGCTGTCTATGGTACTGGTAATATGGTCATTAAATGGCGCTGTTATGTGAGCACTGCTGTCTATGGTACTGGTAATATGGTCATTAAATGGCGCTGTTATGTCAGCACTGCTGTCTATGGTACTGGTAATATGGTCATTAAATGGCACTGTTATGTCAGCACTGCTGTCTGTGGTACTGGTAATATGGTCATTAAATGGCACTGTTATGTCAGCACTGCTGTCTATGGTACTGGTAATATGGTCATTAAATGGCACTGTTATGTCAGCACTGCTGTATATGGTACTGGTAATATGGTCATTAAATGGCACTGTTATGTCAGCACTGCTGTCTATGGTACTGGTAATATGGTCATTAAATGGTTCTGTTATGTCAGCACTGCTGTCTATGGTACTGGTAATATGGTCATTAAATGGCACTGTTATGTCAGCACTGCTGTCTATGGTACTGGTAATATGGTCATTAAATGGCACTGTTATGTCAGCACTGCTGTCTATGGTACTGGTAATATGGTCATTAAATGGCACTGTTATGTGAGCACTGCTGTCTATGGTACTGGTAATATGGTCAATAAATGGCACTGTTATGTGAGCACTGCTGTCTATGGTACTGGTAATATGGTCATTAAATGGCACTGTTATCTCAGCACTGCTGTCTATGGTACTGGTAATATGGTCATTAAATGGCACTGTTATGTGAGCACTGCTGTCTATGGTACTGGTAATATGGTCATTAAATGGCACTGTTATGTGAGCACTGCTGTCTATGGTACTGGTAATATGGTCATTAAATGGCACTGTTATCTCAGCACTGCTGTCTATGGTACTGGTAATATGGTCATTAAATGGCACTGTTATGTGAGCACTGCTGTCTATGGTACTGGTAATATGGTCAATAAATGGCACTGTTATGTGAGCACTGCTGTCTATGGTACTGGTAATATGGTCATTAAATGGCGCTGTTATGTCAGCACTGCTGTCTATGGTACTGGTAATATGGTCATTATATGGCGCTGTTATGTGAGCACTGCTGTCTATGGTACTGGTAATATGGTCATTAAATGGCACTGTTATCTCAGCACTGCTGTCTATGGTACTGGTAATATGGTCATTAAATGGCACTGTTATGTGAGCACTGCTGTCTATGGTACTGGTAATATGGTCAATAAATGGCACTGTTATGTGAGCACTGCTGTCTATGGTACTGGTAATATGGTCATTAAATGGCGCTGTTATGTCAGCACTGCTGTCTATGGTACTGGTAATATGGTCATTAATGGCACTGTTATGTCAGCACTGCTGTCTGTGGTACTGGTAATATGGTCATTAAATGGCGCTGTTATGTCAGCACTGCTGTCTATGGTACTGGTAATATGGTCATTATATGGCTCTGTTATGTCAGCACTGCTGTCTATGGTACTGGTAATATGGTCATTAAATGGCGCTGTTATGTCAGCACTGCTGTCTATGGTACTGGTAATATGGTCATTAAATGGCGCTGTTATGTCAGCACTGCTGTCTGTGGTACTGGTAATATGGTCATTATATGGCACTGTTATGTGAGCACTGCTGTCTATGGTACTGGTAATATGGTCATTAAATGGCGCTGTTATGTCTGCACTGCTGTCTATGGTACTGGTAATATGGTCATTAAATGGCGCTGTTATGTCAGCACTGCTGTCTATGGTACTGGTAATATGGTCATTAAATGGCGCTGTTATGTCAGCACTGCTGTCTATGGTACTGGTAATATGGTCATTAAATGGCACTGTTATGTCAGCACTGCTGTCTATGGTACTGGTAATATGGTCATTAAATGGCACTGTTATGTCAGTACTGCTGTCTATGGTACTGGTAATATGGTCATTAAATGGCACTGTTATGTGAGCACTGCTGTCTATGGTACTGGTAATATAGTCATTAAATGGCACTGTTATGTGAGCGCTGCTGTCTATGGTACTGGTAATATGGTCAATAAATGGCACTGTTATGTCAGCACTGCTGTCTATGGTACTGGTAATATGGTCATTAAATGGCGCTGTTATGTCAGCACTGCTGTCTATGGTACTGGTAATATGGTCATTAAATGGCACTGTTATGTGAGCACTGCTGTCTATGGTACTGGTAATATGGTCATTAAATGGCACTGTTATGTCAGCACTGCTGTCTATGGTACTGGTAATATGGTCATTATATGGCGCTGTTATGTCAGCACTGCTGTCTATGGTACTGGTAATATGGTCATTAAATGGCACTGTTATGTCAGCACTGCTGTCTATGGTACTGGTAATATGGTCATTAAATGGCGCTGTTATGTCAGCACTGCTGTCTATGGTACTGGTAATATGGTCATTAAATGGCACTGTTATGTCAGCACTGCTGTCTATGGTACTGGTAATATGGTCATTATATGGCGCTGTTATGTCAGCACTGCTGTCTATGGTACTGGTAATATGGTCATTAAATGGCACTGTTATCTCAGCACTGCTGTCTATGGTACTGGTAATATGGTCATTAAATGGCACTGTTATCTCAGCACTGCTGTCTATGGTACTGGTAATATGGTCATTAAATGGCACTGTTATGTCAGCACTGCTGTCTATGGTACTGGTAATATGGTCATTATATGGCTCTGTTATGTGAGCACTGCTGTCTATGGTACTGGTAATATGGTCATTATATGGCGCTGTTATGTCAGCACTGCTGTCTATGGTACTGGTAATATGGTCATTAAATGGCACTGTTATGTCAGCACTGCTGTCTATGGTACTGGTAATATGGTCATTAAATGGCACTGTTATGTCAGCACTGCTGTCTATGGTACTGGTAATATGGTCATTATATGGCTCTGTTATGTGAGCACTGCTGTCTATGGTACTGGTAATATGGTCATTATATGGCGCTGTTATGTCAGCACTGCTGTCTATGGTACTGGTAATATGGTCATTAAATGGCGCTGTTATGTCAGCACTGCTGTCTATGGTACTGGTAATATGGTCATTATATGGCGCTGTTATGTCAGCACTGCTGTCTATGGTACTGGTAATATGGTCATTAAATGGCACTGTTATGTCAGCACTGCTGTCTATGGTACTGGTAATATGGTCATTATATGGCGCTGTTATGTCAGCACTGCTGTCTATGGTACTGGTAATATGGTCATTAAATGGCACTGTTATGTCAGCACTGCTGTCTATGGTACTGGTAATATGGTCATTATATGGCGCTGTTATGTGAGCACTGCTGTCTATGGTACTGGTAATATGGTCATTAAATGGCACTGTTATGTGAGCACTGCTGTCTATGGTACTGGTAATATGGTCAATAAATGGCACTGTTATGTCAGCACTGCTGTCTATGGTACTGGTAATATGGTCATTATATGGCTCTGTTATGTCAGCACTGCTGTCTATGGTACTGGTAATATGGTCATTAAATGGCACTGTTATGTCAGCACTGCTGTCTATGGTACTGGTAATATGGTCATTAAATGGCGCTGTTATGTCAGCACTGCTGTCTATGGTACTGGTAATATGGTCATTAAATGGCGCTGTTATGTCAGCAATGCTGTCTATGGTACTGGTAATATGGTCATTAAATGGCACTGTTATGTCAGCACTGCTGTCTATGGTACTGGTAATATGGTCATTAAATAGCGCTGTTATGTGAGCACTGCTGTCTATGGTACTGGTAATATGGTCATTAAATAGCGCTGTTATGTCAGCACTGCTGTCTATGGTACTGGTAATATGGTCATTAAATAGCACTGTTATGTCTGCACTGCTGTCTATGGTACTGGTAATATGGTCATTATATGGCACTGTTATGTCAGCACTGCTGTCTATGGTACTGGTAATATGGTCATTATATGGCGCTGTTATGTCAGCACTGCTGTCTATGGTACTGGTAATATGGTCATTAAATGGCACTGTTATGTCAGCACTGCTGTCTATGGTACTGGTAATATGGTCATTAAATGGCACTGTTATGTCAGCACTGCTGTCTATGGTACTGGTAATATGGTCATTAAATAGCACTGTTATGTCTGCACTGCTGTCTATGGTACTGGTAATATGGTCATTATATGGCGCTGTTATGTCAGCACTGCTGTCTATGGTACTGGTAATATGGTCATTAAATGGCACTGTTATGTCAGCACTGCTGTCTATGGTACTGGTAATATGGTCATTAAATAGCACTGTTATGTCTGCACTGCTGTCTATGGTACTGGTAATATGGTCATTAAATGGCACTGTTATCTCAGCACTGCTGTCTATGGTACTGGTAATATGGTCATTAAATAGCACTGTTATGTCAGAACTGCTGTCTATGGTACTGGTAATATGGTCATTAAATGGCACTGTTATCTCAGCACTGCTGTCTATGGTACTGGTAATATGGTCAATAAATGGCACTGTTATCTCAGCACTGCTGTCTATGGTACTGGTAATATGGTCATTAAATAGCACTGTTATGTCTGCACTGCTGTCTATGGTACTGGTAATATGGTCATTAAATGGCACTGTTATCTCAGCACTGCTGTCTATGGTACTGGTAATATGGTCATTAAATGGCACTGTTATGTCAGCACTGCTGTCTATGGTACTGGTAATATGGTCATTAAATGGCGCTGTTATGTCAGCACTGCTGTCTATGGTACTGGTAATATGGTCATTATATGGCGCTGTTATGTGAGCACTGCTGTCTATGGTACTGGTAATATGGTCATTAAATGGCACTGTTATGTCAGCACTGCTGTCTATGGTACTGGTAATATGGTCATTATATGGCGCTGTTATGTCAGCACTGCTGTCTATGGTACTGGTAATATGGTCATTATATGGCGCTGTTATGTGAGCACTGCTGTCTATGGTACTGGTAATATGGTCATTAAATGGCACTGTTATGTCAGCACTGCTGTCTATGGTACTGGTAATATGGTCATTAAATGGCACTGTTATGTGAGCACTGCTGTCTATGGTACTGGTAATATGGTCATTAAATGGCACTGTTATGTCAGCACTGCTGTCTATGGTACTGGTAATATGGTCATTATATGGCGCTGTTATGTCAGCACTGCTGTCTATGGTACTGGAAATATGGTCATTAAATGGCACTGTTATGTCAGCACTGCTGTCTATGGTACTGGTAATATGGTCATTAAATGGCACTGTTATGTCAGCACTGCTGTCTATGGTACTGGTAATATGGTCATTAAATGGCACTGTTATGTCAGCACTGCTGTCTATGGTACTGGTAATATGGTCATTAAATAGCACTGTTATGTCAGCACTGCTGTCTATGGTACTGGTAATATGGTCATTAAATGGCACTGTTATGTCAGCACTGCTGTCTATGGTACTGGTAATATGGTCATTATATGGCGCTGTTATGTCAGCACTGCTGTCTATGGTACTGGTAATATGGTCATTATATGGCGCTGTTATGTGAGCACTGCTGTCTATGGTACTGGTAATATGGTCATTAAATGGCACTGTTATGTCAGCACTGCTGTCTATGGTACTGGTAATATGGTCATTATATGGCTCTGTTATGTGAGCACTGCTGTCTATGGTACTGGAAATATGGTCATTAAATGGCACTGTTATGTCAGCACTGCTGTCTATGGTACTGGTAATATGGTCATTAAATGGCACTGTTATGTGAGCACTGCTGTCTATGGTACTGGTAATATGGTCATTATATGGCTCTGTTATGTAAGCACTGCTGTCTATGGTACTGGTAATATGGTCATTAAATGGCACTGTTATGTCAGCACTGCTGTCTATGGTACTGGTAATATGGTCATTAAATGGCACTGTTATGTCAGCACTGCTGTCTATGGTACTGGTAATATGGTCATTATATGGCTCTGTTATGTGAGCACTGCTGTCTATGGTACTGGAAATATGGTCATTATATGGCGCTGTTATGTCAGCACTGCTGTCTATGGTACTGGTAATATGGTCATTAAATGGCACTGTTATGTCAGCACTGCTGTCTATGGTACTGGTAATATGGTCATTATATGGCACTGTTATGTGAGCACCGCTGTCTATGGTACTGGTAATATGGTCATTAAATGGCGCTGTTATGTCAGCACTGCTGTCTATGGTACTGGTAATATGGTCATTATATGGCGCTGTTATGTCAGCACTGCTGTCTATGGTACTGGTAATATGGTCATTAAATGGCACTGTTATGTCAGCACTGCTGTCTATGGTACTGGTAATATGGTCATTATATGGCGCTGTTATGTCAGCACTGCTGTCTATGGTACTGGTAATATGGTCATTAAATGGCACTGTTATGTCAGCACTGCTGTCTATGGTACTGGTAATATGGTCATTATATGGCGCTGTTATGTGAGCACTGCTGTCTATGGTACTGGTAATATGGTCATTAAATGGCACTGTTATGTCAGCACTGCTCTCTATGGTACTGGTAATATGGTCATTAAATGGCGCTGTTATGTCAGCACTGCTGTCTATGGTACTGGTAATATGGTCATTAAATGGCACTGTTATGTCAGCACTGCTGTCTATGGTACTGGTAATATGGTCATTAAATGGCGCTGTTATGTCAGCACTGCTCTCTATGGTACTGGTAATATGGTCATTATATGGCGCTGTTATGTCAGCACTGCTCTCTATGGTACTGGTAATATGGTCATTAAATGGCACTGTTATGTCAGCACTGCTGTCTATGGTACTGGTAATATGGTCATTAAATAGCACTGTTATGTCTGCACTGCTGTCTATGGTACTGGTAATATGGTCATTAAATGGCACTGTTATGTCAGCACTGCTGTCTATGGTACTGGTAATATGGTCATTAAATGGCACTGTTATGTGAGCACTGCTGTCTATGGTACTGGTAATATGGTCAATAAATGGCACTGTTATGTCAGCACTGCTGTCTATGGTACTGGTAATATGGTCATTAAATGGCACTGTTATGTCAGCACTGCTGTCTATGGTACTGGTAATATGGTCATTAAATGACGCTGTTATGTGAGCACTGCTGTCTATGGTACTGGTAATATGGTCAATAAATGGCACTGTTATGTCAGCACTGCTGTCTATGGTACTGGTAATATGGTCATTAAATGGCACTGTTATGTCAGCACTGCTGTCTATGGTACTGGTAATATGGTCATTAAATGGCACTGTTATGTCAGCACTGCTGTCTATGGCACTGGTAATATGGTCATTAAATGGCACTGTTATCTCAGCACTGCTGTCTGTGGTACTGGTAATATGGTCATTAAATGGCACTGTTATGTCAGCACTGCTGTCTATGGTACTGGTAATATGGTCATTAAATGGCGCTGTTATGTCAGCACTGCTGTCTATGGTACTGGTAATATGGTCATTATATGGCGCTGTTATGTCAGCACTGCTGTCTATGGTACTGGTAATATGGTCATTAAATGGCACTGTTATGTGAGCACTGCTGTCTATGGTACTGGTAATATGGTCATTAAATGGCACTGTTATGTGAGCACTGCTGTCTATGGTACTGGTAATATGGTCATTAAATGGCACTGTTATGTCAGCACTGCTGTCTATGGTACTGGTAATATGGTCATTAAATGGCGCTGTTATGTCAGCACTGCTGTCTATGGTACTGGTAATATGGTCATTAAATGGCGCTGTTATGTCAGCACTGCTCTCTATGGTACTGGTAATATGGTCATTAAATGGCACTGTTATCTCAGCACTGCTGTCTGTGGTACTGGTAATATGGTCATTAAATGGCACTGTTATGTCAGCACTGCTGTCTATGGTACTGGTAATATGGTCATTATATGGCGCTGTTATGTCAGCACTGCTGTCTATGGTACTGGTAATATGGTCATTAAATGGCGCTGTTATGTCAGCACTGCTGTCTATGGTACTGGTAATATGGTCATTATATGGCGCTGTTATGTGAGCACTGCTGTCTATGGTACTGGTAATATGGTCATTAAATGGCACTGTTATGTCAGCACTGCTGTCTATGGTACTGGTAATATGGTCATTAAATGGCGCTGTTATGTCAGCACTGCTGTCTATGGTACTGGTAATATGGTCATTAAATGGCACTGTTATGTCAGCACTGCTGTCTATGGTACTGGTAATATGGTCATTAAATGGCACTGTTATGTCAGCACTGCTGTCTATGGTACTGGTAATATGGTCATTAAATGGCACTGTTATCTCAGCACTGCTGTCTGTGGTACTGGTAATATGGTCATTAAATGGCACTGTTATGTCAGCACTGCTGTCTATGGTACTGGTAATATGGTCATTATATGGCGCTGTTATGTCAGCACTGCTGTCTATGGTACTGGTAATATGGTCATTAAATGGCGCTGTTATGTCAGCACTGCTGTCTATGGTACTGGTAATATGGTCATTATATGGCGCTGTTATGTGAGCACTGCTGTCTATGGTACTGGTAATATGGTCATTAAATGGCACTGTTATGTCAGCACTGCTGTCTATGGTACTGGTAATATGGTCATTAAATGGCGCTGTTATGTCAGCACTGCTCTCTATGGTACTGGTAATATGGTCATTAAATGGCACTGTTATGTGAGCACTGCTGTCTATGGTACTGGTAATATGGTCATTAAATGGCGCTGTTATGTCAGCACTGCTGTCTATGGTACTGGTAATATGGTCATTAAATGGCACTGTTATGTCAGCACTGCTGTCTATGGTACTGGTAATATGGTCATTAAATGGCACTGTTATGTCAGCACTGCTGTCTATGGTACTGGTAATATGGTCATTATATGGCACTGTTATGTGAGCACTGCTGTCTATGGTACTGGTAATATGGTCATTAAATGGCGCTGTTATGTCAGCACTGCTGTCTATGGTACTGGTAATATGGTCATTAAATGGCGCTGTTATGTCAGCACTGCTGTCTATGGTACTGGTAATATGGTCATTATATGGCACTGTTATGTCAGAACTGCTGTCCATGGTACTGGTAATATGGTCATTAAATGGCACTGTTATGTCAGCACTGCTGTCTATGGTACTGGTAATATGGTCATTAAATGGCGCTGTTATGTGAGCACTGCTGTCTATGGTACTGGTAATATGGTCATTAAATGGCGCTGTTATGTGAGCACTGCTGTCTATGGTACTGGTAATATGGTCATTATATGGCGCTGTTATGTCAGCACTGCTCTCTATGGTACTGGTAATATGGTCATTATATGGCGCTGTTATGTCAGCACTGCTCTCTATGGTACTGGTAATATGGTCATTAAATGGCACTGTTATGTCAGCACTGCTGTCTATGGTACTGGTAATATGGTCATTAAATAGCACTGTTATGTCTGCACTGCTGTCTATGGTACTGGTAATATGGTCATTAAATGGCACTGTTATGTCAGCACTGCTGTCTATGGTACTGGTAATATGGTCATTAAATAGCACTGTTATGTCTGCACTGCTGTCTATGGTACTGGTAATATGGTCATTAAATAGCACTGTTATGTCAGCACTGCTGTCTATGGTACTGGTAATATGGTCAATAAATGGCACTGTTATGTCAGCACTGCTGTCTATGGTACTGGTAATATGGTCATTAAATAGCACTGTTATGTCTGCACTGCTGTCTATGGTACTGGTAATATGGTCATTAAATAGCACTGTTATGTCAGCACTGCTGTCTATGGTACTGGTAATATGGTCAATAAATGGCGCTGTTATGTCAGCACTGCTGTCTATGGTACTGGTAATATGGTCATTAAATGACGCTGTTATGTCAGCACTGCTGTCTATGGTACTGGTAATATGGTCATTAAATGGCACTGTTATGTCAGCACTGCTGTCTATGGTACTGGTAATATGGTCATTAAATGGCACTGTTATGTCAGCACTGCTGTCTATGGTACTGGTAATATGGTCATTAAATGGCGCTGTTATGTGAGCACTGCTGTCTATGGTACTGGTAATATGGTCATTATATGGCGCTGTTATGTCAGCACTGCTGTCTATGGTACTGGTAATATGGTCATTAAATGGCACTGTTATGTCAGCACTGCTGTCTATGGTACTGGTAATATGGTCATTAAATGACGCTGTTATGTCAGCACTGCTGTCTATGGTACTGGTAATATGGTCATTAAATGGCACTGTTATGTCAGCACTGCTGTCTATGGTACTGGTAATATGGTCATTATATGGCGCTGTTATGTCAGCACTGCTCTCTATGGTACTGGTAATATGGTCATTAAATGGCACTGTTATGTCAGCACTGCTGTCTATGGTACTGGTAATATGGTCATTAAATGGCACTGTTATGTCAGCACTGCTGTCTATGGTACTGGTAATATGGTCATTATATGGCGCTGTTATGTCAGCACTGCTCTCTATGGTACTGGTAATATGGTCATTAAATGGCACTGTTATGTCAGCACTGCTGTCTATGGTACTGGTAATATGGTCATTAAATGGCGCTGTTATGTCAGCACTGCTGTCTATGGTACTGGTAATATGGTCATTAAATGGCACTGTTATGTGAGCACTGCTGTCTATGGTACTGGTAATATGGTCATTAAATGGCACTGTTATGTCAGCACTGCTGTCTATGGTACTGGTAATATGGTCATTAAATGGCGCTGTTATGTGAGCACTGCTGTCTATGGTACTGGTAATATGGTCATTAAATAGCACTGTTATGTCAGCACTGCTGTCTATGGTACTGGTAATATGGTCATTAAATGGCACTCTTATGTCAGCACTGCTGTCTATGGTACTGGTAATATGGTCATTAAATGGCACTGTTATGTCAGCACTGCTGTCTATGGTACTGGTAATATGGTCATTAAATGGCACTGTTATGTGAGCACTGCTGTCTATGGTACTGGTAATATGGTCATTAAATGGCACTGTTATGTCAGCACTGCTGTCTATGGTACTGGTAATATGGTCATTAAATGGCACTGTTATGTGAGCACTGCTGTCTATGGTACTGGTAATATGGTCATTAAATAGCACTGTTATGTCTGCACTGCTGTCTATGGTACTGGTAATATGGTCATTAAATGGCACTGTTATGTCAGCACTGCTGTCTATGGTACTGGTAATATGGTCATTAAATGGCACTGTTATCTCAGCACTGCTGTCTGTGGTACTGGTAATATGGTCATTAAATGGCACTGTTATGTCAGCACTGCTGTCTATGGTACTGGTAATATGGTCATTAAATGGCACTGTTATGTCAGCACTGCTGTCTATGGTACTGGTAATATGGTCATTAAATGGCACTGTTATCTCAGCACTGCTGTCTGTGGTACTGGTAATATGGTCATTAAATGGCACTGTTATGTCAGCACTGCTGTCTATGGTACTGGTAATATGGTCATTATATGGCGCTGTTATGTCAGCACTGCTGTCTATGGTACTGGTAATATGGTCATTAAATGGCACTGTTATGTCAGCACTGCTGTCTATGGTACTGGTAATATGGTCATTAAATGGCGCTGTTATGTCAGCACTGCTGTCTATGGTACTGGTAATATGGTCATTAAATGGCACTGTTATGTCAGCACTGCTGTCTATGGTACTGGTAATATGGTCATTAAATGGCACTGTTATGTCAGCACTGCTGTCTATGGTACTGGTAATATGGTCATTAAATGGCACTGTTATGTCAGCACTGCTGTCTATGGTACTGGTAATATGGTCATTATATGGCGCTGTTATGTCAGCACTGCTGTCTATGGTACTGGTAATATGGTCATTAAATGGCGCTGTTATGTCAGCACTGCTGTCTATGGTACTGGTAATATGGTCATTATATGGCGCTGTTATGTCAGCACTGCTGTCTATGGTACTGGTAATATGGTCATTATATGGCGCTGTTATGTCAGCACTGCTGTCTATGGTACTGGTAATATGGTCATTAAATGGCACTGTTATGTGAGCACTGCTGTCTATGGTACTGGTAATATGGTCATTAAATGGCACTGTTATGTGAGCACTGCTGTCTATGGTACTGGTAATATGGTCATTAAATGGCGCTGTTATGTCAGCACTGCTGTCTATGGTACTGGTAATATGGTCATTAAATGGCACTGTTATGTCAGCACTGCTGTCTATGGTACTGGTAATATGGTCATTAAATGGCACTGTTATGTCAGCACTGCTGTCTATGGTACTGGTAATATGGTCATTAAATGGCACTGTTATCTCAGCACTGCTGTCTGTGGTACTGGTAATATGGTCATTAAATGGCGCTGTTATGTCAGCACTGCTGTCTATGGTACTGGTAATATGGTCATTATATGGCGCTGTTATGTCAGCACTGCTGTCTATGGTACTGGTAATATGGTCATTAAATGGCGCTGTTATGTCAGCACTGCTGTCTATGGTACTGGTAATATGGTCATTATATGGCGCTGTTATGTGAGCACTGCTGTCTATGGTACTGGTAATATGGTCATTAAATGGCACTGTTATGTCAGCACTGCTGTCTATGGTACTGGTAATATGGTCATTAAATGGCGCTGTTATGTCAGCACTGCTCTCTATGGTACTGGTAATATGGTCATTAAATGGCGCTGTTATGTGAGCACTGCTGTCTATGGTACTGGTAATATGGTCATTAAATGGCTCTGTTATGTGAGCACTGCTGTCTATGGTACTGGTAATATGGTCTTTAAATGGCGCTGTTATGTCAGCACTGCTGTCTATGGTACTGGTAATATGGTCATTATATGGCACTGTTATGTCAGAACTGCTGTCCATGGTACTGGTAATATGGTCATTAAATGGCACTGTTATGTCAGCACTGCTGTCTATGGTACTGGTAATATGGTCATTAAATGGCGCTGTTATGTGAGCACTGCTGTCTATGGTACTGGTAATATGGTCATTAAATGGCGCTGTTATGTGAGCACTGCTGTCTATGGTACTGGTAATATGGTCATTATATGGCGCTGTTATGTCAGCACTGCTGTCTATGGTACTGGTAATATGGTCATTAAATGGCACTGTTATGTCAGCACTGCTGTCTATGGTACTGGTAATATGGTCATTAAATGGCACTGTTATGTCAGCACTGCTGTCTATGGTACTGGTAATATGGTCATTAAATGGCGCTGTTATGTCAGCACTGCTGTCTATGGTACTGGTAATATGGTCTTTAAATGGCGCTGTTATGTCAGCACTGCTGTCTATGGTACTGGTAATATGGTCATTATATGGCACTGTTATGTCAGAACTGCTGTCCATGGTACTGGTAATATGGTCATTAAATGGCACTGTTATGTCAGCACTGCTGTCTATGGTACTGGTAATATGGTCATTAAATGGCGCTGTTATGTGAGCACTGCTGTCTATGGTACTGGTAATATGGTCATTAAATGGCGCTGTTATGTGAGCACTGCTGTCTATGGTACTGGTAATATGGTCATTATATGGCGCTGTTATGTCAGCACTGCTCTCTATGGTACTGGTAATATGGTCATTAAATGGCACTGTTATGTCAGCACTGCTGTCTATGGTACTGGTAATATGGTCATTAAATGGCGCTGTTATGTGAGCACTGCTGTCTATGGTACTGGTAATATGGTCAATAAATGGCACTGTTATGTCAGCACTGCTGTCTATGGTACTGGTAATATGGTCATTATATGGCTCTGTTATGTCAGCACTGCTGTCTATGGTACTGGTAATATGGTCATTATATGGCTCTGTTATGTCAGCACTGCTGTCTATGGTACTGGTAATATGGTCAATAAATGACGCTGTTATGTGAGCACTGCTGTCTATGGTACTGGTAATATGGTCATTATATGGCGCTGTTATGTCTGCACTGCTGTCTATGGTACTGGTAATATGGTCATTAAATGGCGCTGTTATGTGAGCACTGCTGTCTATGGTACTGGTAATATGGTCATTAAATGGCACTGTTATGTCAGCACTGCTGTCTATGGTACTGGTAATATGGTCATTATATGGCGCTGTTATGTCAGCACTGCTCTCTATGGTACTGGTAATATGGTCATTAAATAGCACTGTTATGTCTGCACTGCTGTCTATGGTACTGGTAATATGGTCATTAAATGGCGCTGTTATGTGAGCACTGCTGTCTATGGTACTGGTAATATGGTCAATAAATGACGCTGTTATGTCAGCACTGCTGTCTATGGTACTGGTAATATGGTCATTAAATGGCACTGTTATGTCAGCACTGCTGTCTATGGTACTGGTAATATGGTCATTAAATGGCACTGTTATCTCAGCACTGCTGTCTGTGGTACTGGTAATATGGTCATTAAATAGCGCTGTTATGTCAGCACTGCTGTCTATGGTACTGGTAATATGGTCATTAAATGGCACTGTTATGTCAGCACTGCTGTCTATGGTACTGGTAATATGGTCATTAAATGGCGCTGTTATGTCAGCACTGCTGTCTATGGTACTGGTAATATGGTCATTAAATGGCACTGTTATGTCAGCACTGCTGTCTATGGTACTGGTAATATGGTCATTAAATGGCACTGTTATGTCAGCACTGCTGTCTATGGTACTGGTAATATGGTCATTAAATGGCACTGTTATGTCTGCACTGCTGTCTATGGTACTGGTAATATGGTCATTAAATGGCACTGTTATGTGAGCACTGCTGTCTATGGTACTGGTAATATGGTCATTAAATGGCACTGTTATGTCAGCACTGCTGTCTATGGTACTGGTAATATGGTCATTAAATGGCACTGTTATGTGAGCACTGCTGTCTGTGGTACTGGTAATATGGTCATTAAATGGCACTGTTATGTCAGCACTGCTGTCTATGGTACTGGTAATATGGTCATTAAATGGCACTGTTATGTGAGCACTGCTGTCTGTGGTACTGGTAATATGGTCATTATATGGCGCTGTTATGTCAGCACTGCTGTCTATGGTACTGGTAATATGGTCATTAAATGGCACTGTTATGTGAGCACTGCTGTCTATGGTACTGGTAATATGGTCATTAAATGGCACTGTTATGTCAGCACTGCTGTCTATGGTACTGGTAATATGGTCATTAAATGGCGCTGTTATGTCAGCACCGCTGTCTATGGTACTGGTAATATGGTCATTATATGGCGCTGTTATGTCTGCACTGCTGTCTATGGTACTGGTAATATGGTCATTATATGGCGCTGTTATGTGAGCACTGCTGTCTATGGTACTGGTAATATGGTCATTAAATGGCACTGTTATGTCTGCACTGCTGTCTATGGTACTGGTAATATGGTCATTAAATGGCACTGTTATGTCAGCACTGCTGTCTATGGTACTGGTAATATGGTCATTATATGGCGCTGTTATGTCAGCACTGCTCTCTATGGTACTGGTAATATGGTCATTAAATGGCACTGTTATGTCAGCACTGCTGTCTATGGTACTGGTAATATGGTCATTAAATAGCACTGTTATGTCTGCACTGCTGTCTATGGTACTGGTAATATGGTCATTAAATGGCACTGTTATGTCAGCACTGCTGTCTATGGTACTGGTAATATGGTCATTAAATGGCACTGTTATCTCAGCACTGCTGTCTGTGGTACTGGTAATATGGTCATTAAATGGCACTGTTATGTCAGCACTGCTGTCTATGGTACTGGTAATATGGTCATTAAATGGCACTGTTATGTGAGCACTGCTGTCTGTGGTACTGGTAATATGGTCATTAAATGGCACTGTTATGTCAGCACTGCTGTCTATGGTACTGGTAATATGGTCATTATATGGCGCTGTTATGTCAGCACTGCTGTCTATGGTACTGGTAATATGGTCATTAAATGGCGCTGTTATGTCAGCACTGCTGTCTATGGTACTGGTAATATGGTCATTATATGGCGCTGTTATGTCAGCACTGCTGTCTATGGTACTGGTAATATGGTCATTAAATGGCACTGTTATGTGAGCACTGCTGTCTATGGTACTGGTAATATGGTCATTAAATGGCACTGTTATGTCAGCACTGCTGTCTATGGTACTGGTAATATGGTCATTAAATGGCGCTGTTATGTCAGCACTGCTGTCTATGGTACTGGTAATATGGTCATTAAATGGCACTGTTATGTCAGCACTGCTGTCTATGGTACTGGTAATATGGTCATTAAATGGCACTGTTATGTCAGCACTGCTGTCTATGGTACTGGTAATATGGTCATTAAATGGCACTGTTATCTCAGCACTGCTGTCTGTGGTACTGGTAATATGGTCATTAAATGGCGCTGTTATGTCAGCACTGCTGTCTATGGTACTGGTAATATGGTCATTATATGGCGCTGTTATGTCAGCACTGCTGTCTATGGTACTGGTAATATGGTCATTAAATGGCGCTGTTATGTCAGCACTGCTGTCTATGGTACTGGTAATATGGTCATTAAATGGCACTGTTATGTCAGCACTGCTGTCTATGGTACTGGTAATATGGTCATTAAATGGCGCTGTTATGTCAGCACTGCTCTCTATGGTACTGGTAATATGGTCATTAAATGGCACTGTTATGTCAGCACTGCTGTCTATGGTACTGGTAATATGGTCATTAAATGGCGCTGTTATGTGAGCACTGCTGTCTATGGTACTGGTAATATGGTCATTAAATGGCACTGTTATGTCAGCACTGCTGTCTATGGTACTGGTAATATGGTCATTAAATGGCACTGTTATGTCAGCACTGCTGTCTATGGTACTGGTAATATGGTCATTAAATGGCACTGTTATGTCAGAACTGCTGTCCATGGTACTGGTAATATGGTCATTAAATGGCACTGTTATGTCAGCACTGCTGTCTATGGTACTGGTAATATGGTCATTAAATGGCGCTGTTATGTGAGCACTGCTGTCTATGGTACTGGTAATATGGTCATTAAATGGCGCTGTTATGTGAGCACTGCTGTCTATGGTACTGGTAATATGGTCATTAAATGACGCTGTTATGTCAGCACTGCTGTCTATGGTACTGGTAATATGGTCATTAAATGGCTCTGTTATGTCAGCACTGCTGTCTATGGTACTGGTAATATGGTCATTAAATGGCGCTGTTATGTCAGCACTGCTATCTATGGTACTGGTAATATGGTCATTAAATGGCTCTGTTATGTCAGCACTGCTGTCTATGGTACTGGTAATATGGTCATTAAATGGCACTGTTATGTCAGCACTGCTGTCTATGGTACTGGTAATATGGTCATTATATGGCTCTGTTATGTCAGCACTGCTGTCTATGGTACTGGTAATATGGTCATTAAATGGCACTGTTATGTCAGCACTGCTGTCTATGGTACTGGTAATATGGTCATTAAATGGCGCTGTTATGTCAGCACTGCTGTCTATGGTACTGGTAATATGGTCATTAAATGGCACTGTTATGTCAGCACTGCTGTCTATGGTACTGGTAATATGGTCATTAAATGGCACTGTTATGTCAGCACTGCTGTCTATGGTACTGGTAATATGGTCATTAAATGGCACTGTTATCTCAGCACTGCTGTCTATGGTACTGGTAATATGGTCATTAAATGGCGCTGTTATGTCAGCACTGCTGTCTATGGTACTGGTAATATGGTCATTAAATGGCGCTGTTATGTGAGCACTGCTGTCTATGGTACTGGTAATATGGTCATTAAATGGCACTGTTATGTCAGCACTGCTGTCTATGGTACTGGTAATATGGTCATTAAATGGCGCTGTTATGTGAGCACTGCTGTCTATGGTACTGGTAATATGGTCATTAAATGGCACTGTTATGTCAGCACTGCTGTCTATGGTACTGGTAATATGGTCATTAAATGGCACTGTTATGTCAGCACTGCTGTCTATGGTACTGGTAATATGGTCATTAAATGGCACTGTTATGTCAGAACTGCTGTCCATGGTACTGGTAATATGGTCATTAAATGGCACTGTTATGTCAGCACTGCTGTCTATGGTACTGGTAATATGGTCATTAAATGGCGCTGTTATGTGAGCACTGCTGTCTATGGTACTGGTAATATGGTCATTAAATGGCGCTGTTATGTGAGCACTGCTGTCTATGGTACTGGTAATATGGTCATTAAATGACGCTGTTATGTCAGCACTGCTGTCTATGGTACTGGTAATATGGTCATTAAATGGCTCTGTTATGTCAGCACTGCTGTCTATGGTACTGGTAATATGGTCATTAAATGGCGCTGTTATGTCAGCACTGCTATCTATGGTACTGGTAATATGGTCATTAAATGGCTCTGTTATGTCAGCACTGCTGTCTATGGTACTGGTAATATGGTCATTAAATGGCACTGTTATGTCAGCACTGCTGTCTATGGTACTGGTAATATGGTCATTATATGGCTCTGTTATGTCAGCACTGCTGTCTATGGTACTGGTAATATGGTCATTAAATGGCACTGTTATGTCAGCACTGCTGTCTATGGTACTGGTAATATGGTCATTAAATGGCGCTGTTATGTGAGCACTGCTGTCTATGGTACTGGTAATATGGTCATTAAATGGCGCTGTTATGTGAGCACTGCTGTCTATGGTACTGGTAATATGGTCATTAAATGACGCTGTTATGTGAGCACTGCTGTCTATGGTACTGGTAATATGGTCATTAAATGGCACTGTTATGTCAGCACTGCTGTCTATGGTACTGGTAATATGGTCATTAAATGGCGCTGTTATGTCAGCACTGCTGTCTATGGTACTGGTAATATGGTCATTAAATGGCACTGTTATGTCAGCACTGCTGTCTATGGTACTGGTAATATGGTCATTAAATGGCGCTGTTATGTCAGCACTGCTGTCTATGGTACTGGTAATATGGTCATTAAATAGCACTGTTATGTCAGCACTGCTGTCTATGGTACTGGTAATATGGTCATTAAATGGCGCTGTTATGTCAGCACTGCTGTCTATGGTACTGGTAATATGGTCATTAAATGGCACTGTTATGTAGCAGGATTAGCCAGAGTGTTGGATGGATAGCGCTGTTATACAGGTACAGCATTGTACTGGTAACATGTTAAAATAATGGTACTGTTGTATAGCCACCGGGTCCATAGTACTATTATTATGATTATTGAATGGTACGGTTATATAGGGACTGCATGGCATTGTTAATATGTTCAATGGATAGTAGCTGTTGGTAAACCCTGTATGTATTGTTCATATGTTCATTGACTGGTATTGTTATGTTCCCTGTGCAATAAATGGTACTGTTATGTAGTCTCTGTAAGGTTCTGATTAAGGCAATTATTCAGTACCATTTATTAATACGTTTATTGAAGTTATTGTTGTTTAGGCACTGTATGTTACTGGTAATATCACTAAGAAATGGTACTGTTATATTGCCTGTACAATAAATGGTACTGTCATGTAGTCAACCCATAGTATTCTTATTATGATTATTGAATGGTACTGTTATGTAGGCTCTGTATGGCATTGTTAAAATATTCAATGGATAGTACCTGTTGGTAAGCCCTGTATGTATTGTTCATATGTTCAATGACTGGTACTGTTATGTTCCCTGTGCAATAAATGGTACTGTTATGTAGCCTCTGCATGGTGCTTGTAAGGTTCTGACGAAGTCAATTAATCAGTACCATTCATTAATGTTTATTGAAACTGCTGTTGTTTAGACACTGTATGGATCTGGTCATATCACTAAGAAATGGTACTGTTCTGGAGACACTGTCTAGTACTGTTAATGTTTAATACACAGTACTTTTTTGTATGTATTGTATGGTGCTGTCAATAAGCTTAATAAGTGGTGCTGTATTGTAATGCTTATACTATATGTCCATTGGAAATTGATGTTTCGGGGGCATAGCTTGCTGTTAAAATGTTCAAGCAATAATTTATATCAAGGGTGTTTTTAGGAAAACCTATAGAGGGTATTTCTAGACTAAGCAAGGGTGTGACTTAGACAAATGTACACATAGTGGGTATTTCTAGACTAACCAAGGGTGGGACTTTGACAAATGTACATATAGAGGGTATTTCTAGATTAAGCATGGGTGGGACTTAGACAAATCTAATCTGTATCTTCTTCCTTTCAGAATTTCTTTTAGTAAAGTCTCCCACCCTTCTTGGACATATCTGTCCTTTAGAACATCCAGCCATTGGACCTTTCCTACCCTCTTTTTGAGTCCATTAAAATCTGCCTTTCTGAAGTCCAACCTTAAAGTCTGAGTCCTCGCTGGTCTTCCTCCTCTTGTAGTCCAAAATTCGAGGATAGCATGATTGCTGCCTCCTAAATTTCCAGCCACCTTTACTTCCTCAACCAATTCCTCCTTGTGGGTAATAATTCGGTCCAAGATTGCGGATCCTCTTGTTCTTTCTTCAGCCTTTTGAAAAATAAAGTTATTGGAAAAAGAAGTTAAGAATTTTCTGGACCCATTACTTTTGCCAGAGAGAGATTCACAGCAAATATTTGGATAGTTAGAATCTCCTATGATCACTATGTAGTACATTTTCGAGAACAGAGACATCTGATGTAAAAAGAGTTCTTCCGTGTCTTCAGTCTGTCCTGGTGGCCTGTAGAAAACACCTACATTAGTGTCCTTTCTGTTCTTCTCTCCTTGTATTCTTACCTAAACAGTTTTTACAGAGCTACCAGTCTCTGAAGCTTGGATCCCTGTTAAGATATACATTTTCCTAACATACAATGCAACACCTCCTCACCTCTTGTTAACCCTCTTTCTAATAAATAAGTTGTCGCTTTTAAGGTTTGCATTCCAATCATGTGTATCATCCCACCAAGTTTTAGTGATGCCTATGAAATCATATCTCTCTTCCTGTGTTAGCAGTTCCATTTCTCCTTGTTTGTTTCCCATGCTTTGTGCTTTTTTATAGACACATGTTAGTTTGTAGTCTGTTTCTCTTGCTCCTCTATTTTTATTCAGAGTTTGTTGCTTTTGTTCTTCCTTTCCACTTCTAATATCAGGTTCTCAAAAGAATTCATTAGCTGCATATTTTTTCCTGGCCGTATATATTGCCCATTACATAATGCTCTAGTTTAAAGCTTTCCTGATGAGTGTAGCAAGGCGTCTACCAAATGTGTGTTTTCCTGTTTTCTGTATGTACATATAGAAGGTGTTGCTAACCAGGAATGGAGATTGCATAAATGTATATATAAAGGGTATTTCTAAGTTAAGCAGGGGTGGGTCTTACACTTATGTACATACATAGGACTTTTCCAGCCTTAGCAGGGGTTGAAATATTGTGCACATATAGGGTTAGTCTAAGCTAATGAGGTGGGGGGCTGACATATATACACTTATAACTGGTGTTACTTGGCTGAGCAGGGCTGAGGCTTACACAAATGTAAATATAAAGGGTGTTTTTAGGTTAAGCAGGGGTGCGGCTTATATAAATGTACATAAACTGTACATTTATAGATTAATCAAGGGTTGGGCTTACTCATATGTACATATAGAAAGTGTTTCTAGGCTAAGCAGTAGTAGGGATTGCACAAATGTACATATAGGTGGTGTTTCTAAGTTAAGCAGAGGCGGGGCTTATAAATATTTACATATAGAGGGCTTTTCTAGCCTAGTCAGGGGTGGAGCTTTAAATAATATACACATATAGGATGAATATAGGGTAAGGAGGTGTAGGGATCACTTATAAACACATACAAAAGGGTGTTTCTTGGCTGAGCAGAGGTGGGGCTTATTTACTGAATGTTTCTAGGTTAAGCAAGGGTTGGGCTCACTCAGATTTACACATAGAGGTTGGTTCTAGGTTAAGCAGAGGTGAGGCTTAAACTATACCCTGGAATTTAGTTTTCTTACTTTTTTTTCCTTATAATTTTTTTTTTTTGCAATAAATGCTGACCTTGTTTGTTTGTCCTTGGCAGTAAAACTCATTTACTATGCTTTTATGTAAATCTGGTAATTAGTTATAAATAGGCAGAATAGGCAGCGGCTATCTTCTTCTTCTATGCGCTCCTGATAATAAACAGTATCTTCTGGCGCTTCCATGGTATTGTCCGGGGAGCTGCGTTTCCTCCATATATCCCAGTATTCCCAGTGGACTCCTCGCAGTGATTAATCTAGTACATAGAACTGTGGAACAATATGCGTACACAGGAATACATGAGTAATGAGAAGACAAGGGAAAGGCTACCAAGGGGGATCCCTGCCCCATAGCGTTCTCAAGCTGTGATTAATCCTGGCGCCATCTCCGGCATAAGTGAGAGACTAAGTGTGAACAGGTTCAATATTCTGAGGAATCTTCAACTCTTTAGGGTTTGAAGTAGAAGATAATGGGCAATTCTTAAAAAATCTAAAATAAATTACAACTCCTTACAAAAATTGGGTCTTACTGACGGTACAGGGACTTAAAGGGATTTTCCCTTGACTTAAAGTTATTCCCTATCCATTGGATGGGGATGTCTTACTTATAGCTGGTGGAACGACCACTGTGAACAGGACTCTGTTACAAACGTTGAGCATCCACACCTCTAGTTCATTCATTGTCTATGGGACTACCAGAAATCAGCTATTTCTGTCTGTTCTATAGTCAATGAATGGTGTGGTGCAGTTATGCCCAAATTTATGTAGAAGGAATAACTTTGGATTGTGTTAAAACACCTTTAAATAATATTTTTTTTCTAAAAAAAAAGCGCAATCCCTGAATTAAGTATTAAATGGCATATCCGTTTTGGGTGGAGTGTTCCTTTAAAAGGGTCGATCGCCTGATCAATCTGTTTTTCCCCGCTAAAAAAAAAGTCTGAGTGTCATCTTAGAAAAAAATAAAAGAAGCAATACTCACCTTCCCCGATTTCCCATCGCTCCTCTTCTTAAAACAGCCAAGAAAACTCCTATGAAAGTGAATGCAGAGAGTTGCGAATGTTTCGCACTTCCCCATGGGCAATGGACACGAGATGGGTTGGATATCCCAGTTACAAGATAGATGTCGCACCTGCCTCTATCAAATCTTTATGACATATGCTAAGGACATTGATTTGTAGTTTGTGATTTTTTTTGGAAATTTTTCTTTTAAAAGTTCTGGAATTAAAAAAAAAAATGTAAAAAGAATGTACAATTCTATGCAAAGAAACACCCCTTAAAAAAATTATAATCTGAGCCTTGCTGAGGGACACAGGCATTTTAAGAGCGTGTAAAACATTAGTGAGTCACGTACTATCAACTTTTTAAGGGGGCTGTCACTGAATTTTTAAATTTAACTTAAACGAGTCATTTAATTGTCGATGTTCCACTGATTCTGGGACAGTTTTTCTTTTTCTTCTGTGCCCCTCGGTTCAAAAGTTATGGTGTAAATTTTCCCTACTACCATTTCGGCTTGTTCCATTGAACTTTTCTGTGGGCGTTTGCTTTTTCTCTTGTTATATGCTGGCCAATCAAAACAAGACCACGCCCACAGAGAAATTCTGTGGCATACAGGGAAAATTTGCATTATTATTACTTGGGGCCATAACTTTGGAATGAAAGGGCATAGACAGAAAACAAAAACTGTTCCAGAATCAGTAGGACAACAGCAATTGTTCGAGGCAATTCAGTTCAAATATTAAAATCGGATGAAATTTCCCCTTTAAGTCCTTGAGAATGGTCTACTCTTCATAAGTAGCAAAAACTTTCCTTTTCACTATGTCCTAAGTGTCCCACATGTAGTGATTGATAATATTAATCTAAAATCCGCCATGAAATTGTTTCATCTATACCCCGTTCGTAGGATTAAGAAAAAAAAAAAAAAGCAACATTTTTGAAAACCTAAATTTAACCTTGAAAGAATATAAATATATATTATAATATATATAAAAAATCAATGGTATGATGTTGAAAGTGAGAGAGCTGTGATAACATGTCAGCCATTGTCATTCCATTTACTTTGACTTTGCAATATACAACAAAAAGGAGCTAAACAGAACTCCGCTGTCAAGGGCCCCTTACCAAAATATGATATGTACTTGTCAAAAAAAAAAAAAAAAAATTCCTTGTGTTTGAGAGATGTGAGGATACTGCAGGTAAAGCGATTCAGAAAATGAATTCTGTCACGTTGGCTTTCTCTGGCGTCTATTGTCTGGATCACCGCTGGTCGGGCCGTTGCGTTACGGACATGCGGTGAATCTTAATGAGAGACAAAACTTTGAAAACATTTCTGAGTCAGGTAAATGCGTCGCCGATAAATAAAAAGTTATAATCTTAGGGAATTTCTAGGCCTGTGGTGTACAGCAGCTGGCAATGACGACATTTGATGATCTTTAGAAGCACAAACCAAGCTGGCTTTAGAAACAATACAGTAAAAAAAAAAACAATACAGTAAAAAAAAACACATCTTACACTCAAAGGGAGATATAATAGGGTCATGAAGGTTGAAAAATACCAAAAAAAGGGAGCAATATTAATTATTTCCTGACCATATATACATTTTGAATGTCTGGGCGGTCCAAATATTAGTCTGTCACTGAAAAGTAAACAGCTTCATGAAGATGGAGCCATGTGTCAGACACGGCCAGACTCCACATAGAGAAGGCAGAGATGGTATATTACCACCTCTGCCTTCCACTGTGCTGAACAAGCGAAGTATATGGAGAAGAAAGCACTGAATACTGAAGGCAATTCCTCCCCTGGAGCCGGCGATCATATGTTTGGTGGTACTGGGAGGGAGCAGGAGCCTAGCAGACCCGGATCAGCTCTGCTATGCAACCAAGAGGAAAAATTTACTCTGTAACTGAGCCCCAGTTACAGGGAAAATCATCTATATATATATGTATTATGAGCAAAAATTATTTCAATATTTAAATTTTCCCTAAACGTCCTTTACATGTGAAATAAATGAAAAATAAATAAAAAAAAGCAATGAATCAAAAATAAGAAACAAAAAAGAAAAAAAAAAATGAAAAAAAACCCCAACATGCACGATACATAAAAATAATTGTTAAGGAATTGAGATCGCAATTTAAAATGTATCTTAGTGGTATTTTGTGGAAGAAAGAGTAAAAAAAATAATAGGTGTTTTTTCATTTATTTTTTTTCCTGATATCTGAAAAAAAAAATACTATGTAAACGTTAGGTCTCACGGATCCTGAGATAAGTTATTTAGCTATTCGAGAGATAACAGACTTTAAAGGTCTTACATTCACATGTATGAAAAAAAGAAAGTGCCCCAGTTATGTACAGGTTCCGTTATAGGAAATGGTCAACGTCTTGGTCCATTGAGATGGGTATGTTACGTACTTAAGATAGATGGGGGTACCCGAGATATTAGGAGATAGAGGGTGCCTATTGGCGTGATTGACAGCCTCGTGCCCAAGCCACAGCCGATAATGCTTGATTAAGCCTACACGGCTCACCCTTTTTCATAAATCAGGAGTGTCGAATGAGTGGCGTACACCTCTGTGTGCGTCTTGTCACAAATCCTACTCCAGTCCCTGCTGGGTTAAGATTTATGGTGTAGCGAACATCGCCACTCATCACAAATTTGATGAGCGGCGGTCCAACCTCAAGTGAGCCCACTTTGTTGGAGTATGGGAAAAAATGGCGTGAGAAGGCCAAAAGTCACGGAATTTTTCCGAACCACCAAAAATGATGTGACTTTTCAAAGCTTTTTACTCCAGAATGCTAACATAAAAGCTTTGACGAATGTCTATCCTTAAACGGAATCTATCACCAGGTTTTTTTTTAATTTATTCTAAGATCACCATGATGTAGGGGCAGAGACCCTGATTCCAGCGATGTCACTTACTGGGCTTCTTATTGCAGTTTTGATACAATCATTATTTTCTCTGCTGCAGATCTAGCCGTTCTCTGAATGCTGAGCTGTGTATAACCCCGCCAACACCACTGATTAGTCAACAGCTGCCAGTCAGTGGTGAGGGCGGGGTTGCACTACATGGCACTCCTAGTGCCTAGGGACTCCTAGTCTTGTAGTGATAATCTCCTGCTGATAAAACACTAATTTTATTGCAAAAGCAGCCCAGTAAGTGAGACATCATAGGAATAAGGGTCTCTGTCCCTAGGTCATGCTGCCCTAAGATTAAATATCAAAAACCTGTTGACAAATATCACCTTTAAAGAGTGTTGACCACTGGGACCGCCACCGATTCAGAAAATGGATTTTGAAATTCTACTTTACAATGGAATGATACGTAGTTACTCATGCGCGCCATTGCTCCATTCATTGCCTTTAGAACTACTGGGGAAAGTCAATCTATATATGACAGACCCATAAAAATGGAATTATAAGTGGGTCAAAAGTATATACATTACATTTTTAATAATTTGCTGGCATTGTACCAGAAATGGCTGGACTTATATTCAATGCAGCCTGTACAACCGTACATGGGTCCAAAGGGGGTTTTGTCCCTTTACATCATCATTTCTGTAAATTAAAGATTGCAGTTCCTGGGCCCCAGCCAATGCACTAGGTAGTGAAAGTTTTTGAACCAAGACATGAATTTATCTCCTATCCATAGAAGATAACAACCCAATCATTGGGCGATCTGCTTGCTTGGACCTCCAACGATCCGGAGATTTGGGCTCTGATAGTGTCCTGACTGAATGGAATAAAGGTTGAGCATATGCTCCATTGATTCTCAATCGGAACGCTGAAGATCATTTGGCTTTCTCAAGCAGAGAAGGGGCCCAAACACACTTCTCGCACTTTCTTCCCATTGTCTACCCATGGTTCCAGATTCTTTTTATGTCCTTCAGCTCGATCTTGAGCCATGGCGACTTGATGAATGAAGGATCTGTAGGAAGATTGACCTTGTGCGAGCCTAGATAGGTCCTCCAATGTCTTGTCCGATATTATCTTGATAGTATCAAGCCATTGGGTTTCTAGATTTCCTCTTTGACTTTTTCCATCTATTCCAACAATGATGTCCTTCTCCAGTGATTGCTCTCTTTGTATGACCATGATGTCCTTCTCCAGTGATTGCTCTCTTCGTATGACCATGATGTCTTACTCCAGTGATTGCTCTCTTCTTATGACCATGATGTCCTTCTCCAGTGATTGCCCTCTTCGTATGTCCATGATGTCCTTCTCAAGTGATTACTGTCTTCGTATGACCATGATGTCCTTCTCCAGTGTTTGCTCTCTTCGTATGACCATGATGTCCTTCTCCAGTGATTGCCCTCTTTGTATGACCATGATGTCCTTCTCCAGTGATTGCTCTCTTCGTATGACCATGATGTCCTTCTTCAGTGTTTGCTCTCTTCGTATGACCATGATGTCCTTCTCCAGTGATTGCTCTCTTCATATTACTATGATGTCCTTCTCCAGTGATTGATCTTTTCACATGACTATGATGTCCTTCTCCAGTGATTGCTCTCTTCATATTACTATGATGTCCTTCTCCAGTGATTGATCTTTTCACATGACTATGATGTTCATCTCCAATGATTACTCTCTTCATATGACTATGATGTCCTTCTCCAGTGATTGCTCTCTTCGTAAGATGTGTCTAAAGTAGACAAGTCTTAGCTTGGTGATCCTTGCTTTGAGTGACATGTCTGGTTTGATTTGTTCCAAAATTGATTTGTTTGTTCTTGCCATCCATAGTATTGATACCAACGTTATTGATGTATGACCCCGGTATATATTTTTTGAGGCTTTGTTAATTAGCGTATATTTAAATGGCCACTCACAACTGACTGTAGATGTGTCTCACTAACCTCACTATCCGCATTTTCGTTGTCCGCTGTCTAATTCATGAGGCTCATTCAAGGATAGAGAAAAATGGAGAGAGGAGTCCAAGGTCGGTCAGCTACGTGAACCAATCGGGAGGGGCACGTCTAGAAGAGAATTTATGTTCACCAGGATTTAAGGGAGTGAAGTCAAATAGGGCACAGACAGGGAAAGAAATGTAGGTGAGGCAGAGGGCATGTTGACACGAGGAGAAAACTGCTGCACTATAGAAAAAGGAAAAGACAAAAGACGCAGGTGGAGATAGGGAAAAAAAAAGAAAATGAGCGCACTCGATTAAAACCTGAAATCAAAACGCAATATCAGCATGCAGAGCTGAGACATTGAAGGGTCACGTCGTGTCAAGAGGAACCAAAAGGCGCAATAAAAATGGTTTTATTACATATCATTTATTATAGGAGAGAAAATCCCATATACCGTAGGGTCGTAATTTATTTCTATGGCTGCACCTTTTTCACATTTTATCTGAACTTTTTTGGAAACTGTTGGTGCTTGATAACATGGGCGGCATGCGTCTTCACCAAAAATCCAAAAATCTTCAGATTTACCAACGGAATGATGACTATTCTTGCTTTTCAATCCTGATGTATTTTCTGATGGGTAAGATCCGAGCACGGTAACATCCGCTTGATCTTTTATTTTCTTCCGAAGTGCGCATACTCTACTTATTGGTCCCCTCTTCAGATCTAGAAGTAAACTGATTAGATTACTCTCCAAGTTGGTCAGGAGCTTGTACAGTTCCCATGAAGCCTTGAGATTATGGGTTTGCGTTTGGGCACTGCTAAGGTGGTTTCCATCTTATTTCTGCTTATCTCTCAAAACAATACTAATTAGGACTTTTTTTAACCATATTAGTGGCCAGGCGGTGAGGTATATATTTTTGTTTCTTTTATTACCACTTGTTTTGGTTATGGTTGCACTGGATAGGTGATATGTTGGTTTTGATCCATAGAATCTTGACAGCGTGGAGCACCAATGGAGACTTCTTGGACCACGTCAAGGCAAAACTGTCACTGAAAACTAAGATGAACAAACAATAATTAGCTTATTTTAACCACATTATGCAAAGCCAGTCATTGGAGAAAGACGTCATTCTTGGATTGGTCAGTGGCAGAAGAAGAGGAGAATGGCCAAGTCACCTTTAAAAGCACTTCTGGAACATCTTCCTAAGTTCTCAGCTCTTCCGCATAACTAAGAGTTTTTTTTTGTACTGTATGGTCATCGCAACCAATGGTTGTCTCCAGTCTGTGCTGGGTGCCTAATCTGTCCTTGCAATCACTATACTCCTGCCTTGATTGACATGGCTGACATCTCCTATATCTTCCATAGAGTTTGTTCAACTCCCGTGCCCTCACAGTTAGGAATAAAATCTGCAAAGGTGCAACAGGCTGTGGGGGGGTTATGTCAGCCTAGTCAGTCAAGGCAGAAGGATAGTAATTGCTGAGAAGACTCCTGAAACGCCCATTGCACCGCAGGGCGATGATTAGCATGCGGTGCTGGAGAACTATAAGAGGTATTTTCTTAGTTATGCAGGAAAGCTGTGAACTTATGACGAGGTTCGAGGAGTTCTATGAAAGTAACTCTGCCAACATGTTTTTGCAATTTAATCTGAGTGCACCACTCCATTTATTGTGTTTGGCTGTCAATATACTCCCCTATCTCTGACAGTCCAATATCCAATGAAGGAGCGGATGTTTGTATGCACGGCCAACACTTTGTTCCTACAGGGCATTTCAGAGCCTTGTTCTTGGGTGTTACACACTAGTCCCGGGTTTCTCAGGCTCTGCCCCCTTCTCCCGGGTGTGATGCTCTCTGTTGTGCTCCACATTAGGTTTTGCAGGTTGCCCGGTGTGTAAGGCCCATTGAAACACACACCTTTGTACTGGGATTGAGACTCTAATGTTCTTGGGGTCCGTGTGTCCCCCCCAAGACAGAGGCTTAGCAGACTATGAAATCCACATCTTCTGGTTTATTTATCATTTGGATTGGTGTGGGTCCCTGAGGCATATCCATAGAGTAGGCCATAAATATATGATCAACACAGGTTCAACTCTGTCTGGGAAGTGGAGACTGTACATGCGCAGCTCTCGCCACTCATTTCTACTGGAGCTCCAAAAATTGCAGGTTTTCTGGTGTAGATCATGACATCATCTCCCTAGATTTACTTACGGCCCATTGACACACACACCCCTGTGTCTTGGAATTGAGACTCTACTGTTCCTTGTTTAGTGTTCTCCATTATATGTACTTCTGCATTTCAGCTTGCATCCATCCATGCCGGATTCCACCCCAATTTGTCCATCTGCTTCTGAGTTTCCAGTTAGTCCTAGTCCCCACAATTCCACGATTAGATTATCCAAGTTGGTCAGGAGTTTGTACATTTCCCTTGAAGCTTTGAGATTTTGGGTTTGCGTTTGGGCACTGTCCTCTAGAAACTGCACCAATACCTGGGGCCCGTGTGCCCACCTGGACCAGAGGCTTAGTGGATCCACCTCAACTGGTAAGCCCTTATTTTGGGATTGGGGGGGTTTCTAGCATCGTATCCACAGTATAGGCCATAACTGTATGACAAATGCAGGTCAGACTCTGTTGGAGGAGTGGTGACCATGCATGCGCAGCTTTCTCCATCCATTTCTACGAGAGATCCAAACATTTCTGAGCGACTCCCATGGTTTTACTATACTATATCTCTTCCAGAAATGAACATTGCAGAAAACAACGATATAAGTATCGTAGAAAAGCGCGACGGAGAATTTACCCTATAATTAGTTTTGACTTTACGATACAACAATGCTCCTTAATTCAGCTCTGGCTGCGCTCCCTACGACGTACATTCAATGCATACGCTTCTTTTCTTGAAGATGTCTCCAACCATACTCCCAAGACGACATAACCATTCAGTAAGTATACAGAACTGGATCAAACGGCAGAAAATTACATCTTTTTGGCTGTCAGCTAGGGAGTCGTAGTCAGAGGGATTTTTCATTTGTTTCCTAGTTAATTGCAGACTTTCCGCTTCTGACTCCCTCCAGCTATTTATAAGTGTGATTTGTGATCCTTTATAAAAGAGGGTGTCTTGTAAGTAGAGGTTAAGTAGCGACAAATGATGGTGGCAATAGCAGGGTGAGAGGTCGTGAAGGACATGTATTAGGTGATGGCGCGCTTCCAGATCCCCGGTCTCTCGTCAGCTGTTATTTCTTTGAATGGATTTATTATTAAGTATCTGAAGCAAACATCAGACGGAATGAAGACTAGATAACTTCTACCCGCAGAAGAATGCAAAGTATTACTCTCCGCGCTTCCTTCCAGTATATTATTTGTGGGTTGGGAGACGATCCAGGATTAGACATCTGGGTTTTCCTTTTATACCGTAGAAGAAGACTTACACTAGATAAATATGAAGCAGTCGTTCAGGATGGACCAAGAGCTGAGCGTTATCGTTTGCTCTCTGGGTGCCAGCGAAAGCCATTCTGACACATGAATAATGGAAAGTATTACAGATGGATAAAACTTAATGTGTCTTTTAACCCTGACTATACTGTGCGCATCTCTTTTTTTTTTTGTTGAGCTCGAGAATAGTGCTCTATACCAGAGTCTGTTAAAAAAAGTGACAAGTGCCACAAGAAAAGTGCATTCGGATGTGGTCAGTCGTAGCCCTCTCCAACAAGAGAAGGTCTCCAAAAATCGATCCACATTCCCTACGACTCAAAAGTCTACAGTGAGGAACAGGGACTAGTGACCTTTCCTAGCCAAAGCCAAGGGACACCCAATCTTGCTCCCAGCATCTGATCTGACTGCCATCCAAACAGAACTAGGAGGCATCTGGGTCAACCCCCTCCCAAGAGACAACGAGGAGTTTCAGGTGGGAACAGAACCTGATGGCCATACACATTCCCCTTAAACTGACTAGGAGGGAACCGAATCCTGGGAGGTCCTGTTGACTAGTCATCCAGGCAAAGGGTGACACACCTAGTGAAAACAATTAAATAATGACGGTCCTAGCCGGACCTTCGAACGGAAGTTTAAAAATTCCCCAACCTAGCCAAAAGAGCTGTGAAAAGGGTATGTGAGCAGTAAGAATGAAAAATTGGAAGTGTAGTGCAAAATCGACATGAAGTCAACAGAGGTTCCCACGCCTAGTGAGTTAAGGCACCCCAGGGTCACCACTCTTGGGACACTTCACGCCTCGGATTCTAAATCTTAATGACCTCGGTCCTGGAGAACCGGGGTCTCCACCGGGTGACTGTATAAGCCATCCGGCATAATGCTCAGCACACCGTAACTAGTATGCATAATGTACCGATCTCCTTGGTCGGCCTTGGCCAAAGCCGACTTTTCGGGTGATACTGCACTTGATCTTAGCCAAAAGGCCAAGAAGTGACAATATACTTATCTAGATAGAATGATAAGAACAATAAAAAATATGTTAATTGATTATATCATGACATTTTCAGCTCTTTACTATTTCTCCTTATGGAAAGTGCAATACTCCCTGGAAAAAGAGTATGCAAACAAGTTCTTCTCCAGAAGGAAGAAAGCCAATCTTCTAATGGCTGTAGAAAAGCTCGTTATAAGGTTTGACATTAACTTATAAGGCAGTTGCACTAGAGAGACAGTTTTCCCACATCTATAGAAGAACTGATTTGTATAACTTTTTCCCAGACATTTCTTGGCCTCTAAGACTTTCTGCAACAAATGGTGATCTCCTCAAGAAGAAACAGTAACCCCCCCCCCCCCCCCCCAAGATCTACATGAGGGGCCAAGAACCCTGAAACAGGTATCAATAGATAGGTATCATTTGCTTTCTAGTAGTAGTAGTATGAGAAATCTTTGGAAGCAGTGCAACTGGGTTATTTATCAGAGTCTTCCCTAGGGGTGTGCACTTACATCCCTCTCTCCTAGATGTGACCAATCACAGCTGATCCGAGGGTAGAAGCGCACACCCCCAGGGAGGTCTGTGAACAAACGTCCATTCCGTCTGCAAGCAGAAATTTCACTTACCGTGCTCCACAAGCAATAAATATTACTATCTCTGCAATGGAGCGATGCAGTGCAAAATGTTTGACATACTCAGCATCTAGGGGAATTACAGTTGGTTGCAAAATTATTCATCGATCTTGGCTTTTTACCTGTTTTGTTACGTTACAACCTGTGTTTAAATATCTTTGTATTTCTATATGATGCATCAGAAGTAAATAATGTAAGATGGTGAAGTGAGAAAAATATAGGCATATATTACATTTATGGGATCAAATAACTAAAAATTGGTATGTGCATATGTATTCACCCCTTTTGCTACAAAGACCCTAAACATTTTTGGTGCAAGCAATTACCTTCATAAGTCACATGCTTAGTGAAAAGAAGTCCACGTGAGTGAGGTCGAAGTGTCACATGTCTGTCCATATATACAGTGGGGCAAAAAAGTATTTAGTCAGTCAGCAATAGTGCAAGTTCCACCACTTAAAAAGATGAGAGGCGTCTGTAATTTACATCATAGGTAGACCTCAACTATGGGAGACAAACTAAGAAAACAAATCCAGAAAATCACATTGTCTGTTTTTTTAACATTTTATTTGCATATTATGGTGGAAAATAAGTATTTGGTCAGAAACAAACAATCAAGATTTCTGGCTCTCACAGACCTGTAACTTCTTCTTTAAGAGTCTCTTCTTTCCTCCACTCATTACCTGTAGTAATGGCACCTGTTTAAACTTGTTATCAGTATAAAAAGACACCTGTGCACACCCTCAAACAGTCTGACTCCAAACTCCACTATGGTGAAGACCAAAGAGCTGTCAAAGGACACCAGAAACAAAATTGTAGCCCTGCACCAGGCTGGGAAGACTGAATCTGCAATAGCCAACCAGCTTGGAGTGAAGAAATCAACAGTGGGAGCAATAATTAGAAAATGGAAGACATACAAGACCACTGATAATCTCCCTCGATCTGGGGCTCCACGCAAAATCCCACCACGTGGGGTCAGAATGATCACAAGAACGGTGAGCAAAAATCCCAGAACCACGCGGGGGGACCTAGTGAATGAACTGCAGAGAGCTGGGACCAATGTAACAAGGCCTACCATAAGTAACACATTTCGCCACCATGGACTCAGATCCTGCAGTGCCAGACGTGTCCCACTGCTTAAGCCAGTACATGTCCGGGCCCGTCTGAAGTTTGCTAGAGAGCATTTGGATGATCCAGAGGAGTTTTGGGAGAATGTCCTATGGTCTGATGAAACCAAACTGGAACTGTTTGGTAGAAACACAACTTGTCGTGTTTGGAGGAAAAAGAATACTGAGTTGCATCCATCAAACACCATACCTACTGTAAAGCATGGTGGTGGAAACATCATGCTTTGGGGCGGTTTCTCTGCAAAGGGGCCAGGATGACTGATCCGGGTACATGAAAGAATGAATGGGGCCATGTATCGTGAGATTTTGAGTGCAAACCTCCTTCCATCAGCAAGGGCATTGAAGATGAAACGTGGCTGGGTCTTTCAACATGACAATAATCCAAAGCACACCGCCAGGGCAATGAAGGAGTGGCTTCGTAAGAAGCATTTCAAGGTCCTGGAGTGGCCTAGCCAGTCTCCAGATCTCAACCCTATAGAAAACCTTTGGAGGGAGTTGAAAGTCCATGTTGCCAAGCGAAAAGCCAAAAACATCACTGCTCTAGAGGAGATCTGCATGGAGGAATGGGCCAACATACCAACAACAGTGTGTGGCAACCTTGTGAAGACTTACAGAAAAGGTTTGACCTCTGTCATTGCCAACAAAGGATATATTACAAAGTATTGAGATGAAATTTTGTTTCTGACCAAATACTTATTTTCCACCATAATATGCAAATAAAATGTTAAAAAAACAGACAATGTGATTTTCTGGATTTTTTTTTCTCAGTTTGTCTCAAAGAGTTGAGGTCTACCTATGATGTAAATTACAGACGCCTCTCATCTTTTTAAGTGGTGGAACTTGCACTATTGCTGACTGACTAAATACTTTTTTGCCCCACTGTACACTTGACCTTTTCTGAAAGGCCACAGAGGCTGCAACACCATTAATCAAGAGGCACCATTAACCAAACACCAGGAAGACCAAGGAGATCTCCAAGAAAGACCATGAAGACCAAGGAGATCTCCAAACACCACCATGAAGAACAAGGAGATCTCCAAACAACACCATGAAGACCAAGGAGATCTCCAAACAAGTCAGGGACAAAGTTGTGGAGAAGTACAAGTCAAGGTTGGGTTATAAAAAACATCCCAATCACTGATGATCCCTGAAGCATCATCAAATCCATTATCATCAAATAATCATCAAATGGAAAGAACATGGTACCACATCAAACTTGCGTAGAGAGGGCCTCCCACCAAAACTCTCAAGGAGAGCATTAATCAGAGACGCAGCACAGAGACCAAAGCTAACCCTAAAGAAGCTGCAGCGTTCCCAAGCAGAGGCTGCAATATCTCTCCATACCACCACAAAAAGCCATACACTCCATAGAGGTGTCTTTTATGGAAGAGCGGGCAAAGAAAAGCCTTTACTTTCATACAAAAATTGTAAGGCTCATTTTGAGATTACCAAAAGATGTGTGGAAACTCCCCAAATGTAAGAAGAAAGGTTCTGTGGTCAGATGAGGCCAAAACTGAACTTTTTGGTCACTAAGGTATACACTAGTGCCAAACCAAGACATCTCATCACTCCAAGAACACCATCCCCACAGTGAAACATGGTGGCAGCATCATGCTGTGGAATGTTTTTCGGCAGCAGGGACAGGGAAAATGGTCGAGGTGAAGATGGGTGGTGCCAAATACAGGGATATTCTTGAGCAAAACCTTTTTGTCAGTAATTTGAGGTGGGGGCGGAGGTTCACCTCAGTAAAATGCCAGACCTTAATCCAATTGAGATTGTGGTCAGACTTGAAGATCGCTGTTCACCAGAACCAACCATCTAACTTGAAGGACCTGGAGCAGTTTTAACTTGAAGAATGGGCAAAAATCCCAGTGGCAAGATGTGGAAAGCACATATAGACTTATTCAAAGCGACTTGCAGCTATAATTGCTTCAAAAGGAGGCTCTATAATTAAGTGACTTTGGTGGGGTGAATAGTTATTCACACTAAAAGTTTTTAGTTATTTTGTCCTATTTTTTGTTTGCTTCACAATAAAAAGTACGGTAAACCAAATGTTCACAGTTGTAGTCATGTTCTTTACATGAACTGATGCAAACCTGTTGTGAATTCTGTTGTCGGGCTCCCTCCTGTGGTCATGAATGGTACTTCGGCTGGTTCTGTCCATGGACTTCCTCTGGTGGGTGTTTCTGAGTTTCACAGGTGACGAGGTTAATTCGTTAGCTGCTGCTCTATTTAACTCCACTTAGATCTTTGCTCCATGCCACCTGTCAATGTTCCAGTATTGGTCTGTTCACTTCTGGATCGTTCTTGTGACCTGTCTTCCCATCAGAAGCTAAGTTCCAGCTTGTATTTCTTTGGTTTGCTATTTTTCTGTCCAGCTTGCTATTTAATTTGTTGTCTTGCTTGCTGGAAGCTCTGGGACGCAGAGGGAGCGCCTCCGCACCGTGAGTTGGTGCGGAGGGTCTTTTTGCGCCCTCTGCGTGGTCTTTTTGTAGGTTTTTGTGCTGACCGCAAAGTAACCTTTCCTATCCTCGGTCTGTTCAGTAAGTCGGGCCTCACTTTGCTAAATCTATTTCATCTCTGTGTTTGTATTTTCATCTTTACTCACAGTCATTATATGTGGGGGGCTGCCTTTTCCTTTGGGGAATTTCTCTGAGGCAAGGTAGGCTTTATTTTTCTATCTTCAGGGCTAGCTAGTTTCTTAGGCTGTGCCGAGTTGCATAGGGAGCGTTAGGCGCAATCCATGGCTATTTCTAGTGTGTTTGATAGGTTTAGGGATTGCGGTCAGCAGAGTTCCCACATCCCAGAGCTCGTCCTTATTATCAGTAACTATCAGGTCATTCCGTGTGCTCTTAACCACCAGGTCCATTATTGTCCTGACCACCAGGTCATAACACAAACCCTAAACAAAACCTGTGAAATTCAAGGATGTGAGGTAGCAAAACACCAAAAAATCCAAGGGTGTGAAAACTTTTGCAAGCCACTGTACTTCCTATAGAGCAAACAAACATTCAGCCATGGTGGAAAATGTTAAGGATTGATTTGTTAGGTCAAGTGTATCTACTCACATAGATAAAATAGCACAGGATGCCTCATGTAACTTACCTGACCCATAGTTTCTCCCTTTATAGCTTTGTCTAGGGAGTTCATTGCTCAGCCATCTCCTTCAGTACCATTTACACATGTGACACAGGACCATCATGATGAGTGAGGGACACAACTCTTGGACTCCCAGTGATACAACACTTCTGTAGATAGGTGATTAAATATGTTTATGGTGAAATCCTTTTGTGTCTTCATCCATGTTCTTGATTGTGCTTCTTCCCCTTCTTTTTTCCCTTCAACTCTTCTCTAAGAACATAATTTAGTTTAAATATGAGCCGAGTCTTCTCCTATGTTTAGGATGATATAAAGCTTTATGGTTAGACATTGGTGGCTCAAGTAGAAGGCAAGTAGACATGTTGAGGTCAAGGATCGAAATGAAGCCTCACTTGATTGGGAAAAAGCTAACTATAATGGAAATAACGCATGCTTTTTGGCTTCCCCATAACATTTCCATCGTGAGGGACTTGGAGCTCACCAGAGGAAACCTTTCTGGGGTCCACATAAAATCTTTATGGAACAAGTGCAGATCAACAATTATTCTCTCGCAGGACTTATAATCAATGAGATCTAATGGGTCCAATTAAAAAATTGACCATGGTGACAACTGGTTGGCTCCAGTCACCTCCAGATGGGGTTGTCTCCGGTTCGACCATTCATTATTGTTTCCGATCCTGGGTTAAGTGGAGAATCCTCTGATTATCTGACTGGACAGTCAGTGACCCGTGTGCCGATTCCACCTACCTTTGTAGGAGCTAAGGAGGGACAGGAAACCTTCTTAGGTTCTCATAACCCAAAAGCAAAAACGATTGGTTCAACCTCTCAATTTCAGCCGTCTGGATCTCCTCTATGGTTGGGAATTATTTTAGGATACAGTAGATAAACTGAAAACGTAGTGATCAGATTGTAAATTCTGTTTAACGTTGAGCACATGAAGACACACATGGTCGCCCACAATCCGGTGCAGTAAGCGTTTACCAGAAATGCAATAATAAGCTGGATGTCCACAGTGGTCTCCGTCGCCGCTCACTGAAATGGAGCATTTGTCAGCGCAGCATTTCCTCCTTTATCATACCGCCATGAAACTAAGCATAAAAATGACAAGCTAATTAGTTTTCTTTCCTGTATCATTTTGTGTTGGTTTTCTACATTGCTTCTGACATGGATCTGGGAGCTGAGGGCTACCTTGCTTATTATTAAAACATGGAAATAAGCTCGGAACGAGAGGCTTTGCTACCGTCACCGGCGGCTCCTTTTATCATAGATTTGCATACGCAGCTGTATACAAAACATCTCTACAAACACAATAGGAAATACTGTAACTTGCAGCGTGTCGTAATAATAAGACTGCTGACTACTGAGATCCTCGGCTGCAAGCGTTAATGGGAAGGCCTGATTCTATAGCGTGGCTCCATTTCTGTGGACGTCTACATAATAAGTCGAGTAATTTTGCAAATGATTTACATATTGTGTTTCTGATCTTGAGTTACAATATGTATTAGTTATAATTGTGCCCCTATTACCTATAGTGGGAAGGAACAGCTGTCACTGGCAGCCGCACCATTCCCAGACAGCTAGAAAGAAGGAGCTGTTGTAGCTATGTTTTTCTCAACCGGACTGAACCCTCCATGCCACCTCACTGACACAGTAACTAGTCATCCTCTACACACTGGTCATTAGAGCTTACACACTGGTCATTAGCCCATATACACTGGTCATTAGCCCCTACACACCAATCATTAGGCCTTACACACTGGTCATTAGCCCCTATACACTGGTCATTAGCCCCTACACACCAATCATTAGGCCTTACACACTGGTCATTAGCCCCTATACACTGGTCATTAGCCCCTGCACACCAATCATTAGGCCTTACACACTGGTCATTAGCTCTTACAGACCAGTCATTAGGCCTTACACTCTGGTCATTAGCTCTTACAGACCAGTTATTAGGCCTAACACACTGGTCATTAGCTCTTACACACAAGTCATTAGCCCTTACACACAAGTCATTAGCCCTTACACTGGTCATTAGCTCTTACACACAAGTCATTAGCCCTTACACACAAGTCATTAGCCCTTACACTGGTCATTAGCTCTTACACACAAGTCATTAGCCCTTACACACAAGTCATTAGCCCTTACACTGGTCATTAGCTCTTACACACCAGTTATTAGGCCTTACACACTGGTCACTAGCCCCTGCACACCAATCATTAGGCCTTACACCCTGGTCATTAGCTCTTACACACCAATCATTAGGCCTTACACACTGGTCATTAGCCCTTACCGACCAGTCATTAGGCCTTACACACTGGTCACTAGCCCCTGCACACCAATCATTAGGCCTTACACCCTGGTCATTAGCTCTTACAGACCAGTCATTAGGCCTAACACATTGGTCATTAGAGCTTACACACTGGTCATTAGCCTCTATACACTGGTCATTAGCTCTTACACACAAGTCATTAGCCCTTACACACAAGTCATTAGCCTTTACACTGGTCATTAGCTCTTACACACCAGTTATTAGGCCTTACACACTGGTCATTAGCCCTTACAGACCAGTCATTAGCCCCTATACACTGGTCACTAGCCCCTGCACACCAATCATTAGGCCTTACACCCTGGTCATTAGCTCTTACACACCAATCATTAGGCCTTACACACTGGTCATTAGCTCTTACAGACCAGTCATTAGGCCTTACACACTGGTCATTAGCTCTTACACACCGGTCATTAGCTCTTACACACTGGTCATTAGGCCTTACACACTGGTCATTAGCTCTTACAGACCAGTCATTAGGCCTTACACACTGGTCATTAGCTCTTACACACCAGTCATTAGGCCTTACACTGGTCATTAGCTCTTACAGACCAGTTATTAGGCCTAACACACTGGTAATTAGCTCTTACACACCAATCATTAGCCCTTACACACTGGTCAGTAGCTCATACACACCAATCATTAGGCCTTACACACTGGTCATTAGCTCTTACACACCAGTCATTAGGCCTTACAAACCAGTCATTAGCCCTTACACACTGGTCATTAGCCCTTAAACACTGGCCATTAGCTCTTATAGACCAGTCATTAGGCCTTACACACTGGTCATTAGCTCTTACAGACCAGTCATTAGGCCTTACACACTGGTCATTAGCTCTTACACACCCATCATTAGGCCTTACACACTGGTCATTAGCTCTCACACACCAGGCATTAGACCTTACACACTGGTCATTAGCTCTTACACAAAAGGCATTAGGCCTTACAAACCAGTCATGAGCCCTTACACACTGGTCATTAGCTCTTATACATCGGTCATTAGGCCTTACACGCTGGTCATTAGCTCTTACACACCAGGCATTAGGCCTTACACACCAGTCATTAGGCCTTACACACTGGTCATTAGCTCTTACACATCATGCATTAGGCCTTACATACCGGTCATGAGCCCCTACACATCGGTCATTAGCCCTTACACACCAGTCATTAGGCCATACACGTCGGTAATTAGCCCTTACACACTGGTCATTAGCCCTTACACCCTCAAACATTGGTCATTAGCCCATATACATTAGTCGATAGACCCTATACACCCATCATTAGCCCTTGCCTACCGGTCATTAGCCCTTACACACCGGTCATTAGCTCTTAAACACCAGTCATTAGCCTCTACTCATTAACCCTTACATATTGGTCATGAGCCATTACACAATGGTCATTAACTCTTACACACACCGGTCATTAGACCTTACACATTGGTCATTAGCCCTTACACACTGGTCATTAGCCCTCACCCATTGGTCATTAGCCCGTTCCAGTCTGACATCTCAATTATTTCTTACTTAGTTGACCATGCACATTTGATAGCTGTTGCTTGAATGTTCTCTCGGCTGACCGCTTTCTCACCCGACTTCCCCATACACATGAGCACTCGGATTGGCAATTGTTCATGTGTTTTCAACAGGGAGAGAGGAGAAAGCTGCTGCCAGGCTGGCAGCTGCTTATTTAGCTTGAAAACCAAAGAAACTGCATAGAATTTCCAAAGGCTCGATCCTTCTCTCACCTCAACATCATCTGTCATTGAGAGTTGGGAGACCCCTGTTTACGTCAGATGGTCAGCCGTTCCCATTGATATTGGTTTGACCAAATGTCACCTAAAGTGTGTAGGCCCAGGGTTGCTTATTCTGACAACCCAAACCTCATTGGTTCAATTATATACTTAAAGGAATTGTATATCATTGTGGACTTTTTTTACTTAAATGCTTGTATTTGGGGCTAAATATCATTTTTGGTATTGGGTTTGTTTAAAAATATTGCACAGTTTGCCTTCTTTAGTCTCTCTGCTGCAAAATGCACTAGCTGAGAATCCATCAGTTAGTCCTCTGTTATGGACTGACCTAAGCTGGAGTAGTGACATTGCAACCACTAGGGGCAGCATCGGCAGGAAGCATAGTCAGGAAATCGCCAGAGGTCGGTACATGGAGCAGCAGTATAGTTGGGAGAATAAGCAGATTACATAGGAAATAGCCAGAGGTCGGTACATGGAGCAGCAGTGTTAGTTGGGAGGATAAGCAGGAAACGTTTTCAGGAAATAGCCAGAGGTCGGTACATGAAGCAGCAGTATAGTTGGGAGGATAAGCAGGAAACGTTTTCAAGAAATAGCCAGAGGTCGGTACACGAAGCAGCAGTATAGTTGGGAGGATAAGTAGGTAACATAGTCAGGAAATAGCCAGAGGTCGGTACACGGAGCAGCAGTATAGTTGGGAGGATAAGCAGATTACATAGGAAATAGCCAGAGGTCGGTACACGGAGCAGCAGTGTTAGTTGGGAGGATAAGCAGGAAACGTTTTCAAGAAATAGCCAGAGGTCGGTACACGAAGCAGCAGTATATTTGGGAGGATAAGTAGGTAACATAGTCAGGAAATAGCCAGAAGTCGGTACACGGTGCAGCAGTAGAATCTTTGAGGATAATCAGCAGGAAGAAAGAAGCTAGACTAAAGGCTGTGGGCTCAATAATCTTGCAGGGAAGGAAGTGCAATGCTAGTTTTAAGTAGGTGTTCAATCAGGAGATGAAAGGATTGAGACAATCAGGAACTCGCAGTGGCGACATTCAGGAACTGAGGGTGGAGACAATCAGGAACAACACAGGTACTAGTATCTAGTTTAACAAGGAACTGTCCAGGGAGCTGAATAGCTCAGAGGGAAGATCCTCCGCATGGTGCGCAAGAGCTGCTTGGTTTTAGTCCTGACACTCTGTGACGATCTTCTGGGATGTAAAGGGGGAGTCACACATAACGATATCGTTAACGATATCGTTGCAACATCACGCTTTTGGTGACGTAGCAACGATCCCGCTAACGATCTCGTTATGTGTGACAGCGACCAACGATCAGGCCCCTGCTGGGAGATCGTTGGTCGTTGGGGAATGATCAGGACCATTTTTTGGTCGCTGATCACCCGCTGTCATCAGTCGCAGTCTCCCCCGGAAGAAGGCACACGCACCCGAAACGCGCGTAGGGGACCTGGCACCATCAGACCTGAGGTAATACAAACTGATTTCTTTGTTATATATCTTGCCACTTTAGAATAGCAATATCGCTAATTATTGTTATAATATGCCACTAGGCGTAATGATCATTGCATGATACGTGTGATCTATATATAGTACGTGGCTGAAAGGATTGTATGTATAACACATGCCTCAGGTCTATGGTGTCTTTTTTACTGGTATACATCACCATCATTAGGTGTTCTCTTGTAATTGTACTTTGAATAAAATTTTGGTATTGTTTCATACTTTGAGGTCTGTCTTGTGCATTTTTTGTAGGTTTATATAAAGTTACAGCAGAGCAGATTCCTTCCAAGACTCACAACAGACTTAGGGCACATAATTAGCTCAGCTAGCTTATGATCTGGTCCAGTGGTGAATCTATGTTCAGCCTGGAGAATTCTTTTAACACTATTGCAATGAATGATTTATTATTAGTTTCAGAGTATCCCCCATTAGAAGTGACAACAAAATGCCCCCAAAGATGGGGTCAGCATGGCCAGGCGTACTTATCCAAGTGTTCTAAAGTAGCTTGCTGATCTGCCTATACTGTGTGTATCAACCAAATGTAGCCTGGTCAAAATATATAGTATACATAGACAGATCATGTTCAATTAGGGCATTTTAGGACTAGAATCAGTGGTCCATCAAAAGAATCAGTGGTCCATCAACGGTGAAGAATAATGAATAGCTCCGGAGCCAGGAGGTTACTGTGGGGGCTGCAGAGGAAAAAGTTGAACTTCATGCTCTGGTGATCAATAAAAGAAGATACCAGAATAAGTGGGCACCCAGTTATACTGTAGATCGTGGCTTCTAGCACATTGGTGCTATGGAGTTCAGTGATTCTGGCTCATTGATGCCTTGGAGCTTGGGCCTTTTGGCTCATTGGTATCTTGGAGATCGAGTCTTCTGGTACATTGGTGCCTTGGAGCTCGGGCCCTCTGACACATTGGTGTCTTGGAGCTCGGGTCTTCTGACAGATTGGTGCCTTGGAACTTATAGCATCTGGCACATTGGTGCCTTGAAGCTCGGGTCTTCTGACAAATTGGCGTCTTGGAACTCAGGCCGTCTGGCATATTGGAGGTAAGGTCTTCTGGCACATTGGTGACTTGTAGCTCAGGCTTTCTGGCACATTAGTGCCTTGGAGCTCAGAACGTCTGGCACATTGTTGACTTGTAGCTCAAACTTTCTGGCACATTAGTGCCTTGGAGCTTGGGCCTTCTGGCACATTGGTGCCTTGGAGCTTTGGTCTTCTGGCACATTGGTGACCTGTAGCTCAGACTTTCTGGCACATTATTGCCTTGGAGCTCGGGCCTTCTGGCACATTGGTGTCTTGGAGCTCGGGCTTTCTGGCACTTTGGTGCCTTGTAGCTCGGGCCTTCTGGCACTATGGTGCCTTGTAGCTCGGGCCTTCTGGCACTTTGGTGTCTTGGAGCTCAGGCCTTCTGGCACATTGGTGCCTTGTAGCTCGGGCCTTCTGGCACTATGGTGCCTTGTAGCTCGGGCCTTCTGGCACTTTGGTGTCTTGGAGCTCAGGCCTTCTGGCACATTGGTGCCTTGGAGCTCAGGCCTTCTGGCACATTGGTGCCTTGGAGCTCAGGCCTTCTGGCACATTGGTGCCTTGGAGCTCAGGCTTTCTGGCATATTGTTGCCTTGGAGATCACGATATTCAAAGCAATGGGGGGAAAAAAACCTTTAGTTTGCAGTGGAGATTGTGATCCATATTGTTTTTTTTTCTGAACAGATTGTCAGCTATCCCTGTTTTTCTACGGCACATTGATGTATTTTCCTCTGTAAGGACCTGCTGAGGATCAGGCCTTCAGTTTTGTATCTGACAATGAACTGGCTCAGCGCCAGGCGCTTTTTCAACTTTGTAGCTGAAAAGCTGATGTGAAGAATGATAACAGAGCTGGAGAGATGGGTCCGTGCGGCTCGTGGAATATTTGATCTCTGTAAATCGTATTTTCTCGGCTCAGATATTCAAAAGAGAACAAGACTTTGTCCCATGTCATCGGAATAGCCTGCAATCTGATCAGGAGCCGATGCGGTTAGCGCACTCGCTCTTTATCTTCTCTGTGTTTACACTTCTATTGCTTAACCCATCTTGGCAGTGTCGGCTTCGTGTCTGTTATCTGACTTCTCGCAGTCATTTTGCATATGTTACTTTGAATATTGGATAATGGGTTTGTAAAGGAGAAAGCTAATGAAGAATGTAAGAGTAAAGCTTCGTATTGGGGCCCTGATTGGCAGCTAAAAATGTCCCAGCGAGGGCCTCGGTGGCATCGGCAGTGCCGTCCTACATTACTACTCACTCACGCACTTTAGATAGTCTTTGTTGGGATCATAGCTGTCCTTGAATTGCATCATTAATGTGGTCCCAAAATCAGAAGATTGGCTCTTTGACTGCTGTACCCAAGATGCCGCCACTCTTTCCTATGTGGTGGCGTGTGCTATTACCGGTACTTTTAAACCCAATTCTGTTAAATGGGACGATGCAGCACTATCGGAGGCTCAATGCACTTTGCTTGCCTAGCCGAATGCACATGAATGCTGCCCATAAATATTGACTATAACTCCATACAATACGTCCACGGTGCCGCCATACACAATGCAAGTCGGAAATCTACCATACATGGCACAAATATCACATTAGACACAGTAGACTTTCCTAAAACCATGGCAGTTATAGTACGCCACTAATAGTGTCATAGCGCCCAATTTAGGGGGTTGTACAGTCGGACGTTCACGGTCCAAGTATGGACTGCAATGCACGGAAAGGCTGCAGATTGATAGACATATTTGAGGCTGTTGAGGTTAGTGGTGTTGGGTGGAGTAGAGTGGTGGTTCTAGGCATCGCTGTCCGGACTCGGACTGTGGAACATGTATGTCTGAAAGTTGCCTTGAACTTTCATTTACACAAAGGTTTTTAGGGGTCTTTTTTTGTTTTTGTTTCTTTTATTCCTGATGTTTTTATGTACTATAGAAGAGCCTACTGGAAAACCTTGAAGGCCCGTTCACACTGTCGTAGATACTCTCATGCGAGAGAATCAGGCCGATTACACTAATGTCACTCGGCTCCAGCTTTGTCAGAACGTGAGTCGAGTGTCACCCGAGTGTGATCCGATTCTCTTCACCACAGGTGCAGAAGAGACGGAGAACATAATTTATCTATCTTCTCCATTCTCTGGAGACATCTGAGTGCAGTCCGATATTTTACACGCATCCATAGACTTGTATGCGTGCACCTGACCCGATTATGGGAAGCACTCGCAGCATGCTGCCGAATCGGCATGAGAAAATAATCTCAGACCCGTTCTTCCCAATAGTATAACATTGGTCCGAGTGCTATAAAAACAACATATAGCTCTCGGCTGTATTATACACACGTGTGAGCAAGCCCTAAGAAAAGTCCTGCAGTAGACGTGAAGACAAATGTCACAGAACAAAACTAACCGTAGTGCGTTTTATATTTTACTATTCACTTTCAACTACTGTATGATGGCCACCATGTTTTTCCAAAAATTCTATGTGTGGTACCACCATAACCGCCTGGGAGTTCTCCAAATATTTATAACACCGGCTCCTGGGCACTGAGCGGAGAGTGAAGGCACCTGCTTTACATTGGACCTGGCATCTTGGAGGGAAATTAAGGCTGCGACTGTAGCTGAAGATGTGCCGATTATTACCGCAGCCGATGAGTTATGTGACAGGTTACTCATCGTGGGATCAGCCATTAAACACAATGACATGTCTTCAGGGCGCTTTCCTTCAAACGGGTGTCGTGACCTATAAGGTGAAAATGGAGTCAAAGTTTTATCTGTTAAGTGGAGAGATACTTCATGTCACCGTAGATTGTGAATGACTGGCTGCACGCATGAATATGTAGGACATTGCGGAGGCTGCACTCGAGGAACGGGTCTGGTGTGCTCAGCCACGCGCGTTTCAGTGACTGGATGGAAGGTGAAGGGGGGCCATTATTTTTCATTATTTTAATACATTTACTGTTGTTTTGATTTTATTATAATCACTTCCTAGAACTATATTTCGAAGGTGTTTAGGAGCATCGCTGGTCTAGTGAAGGATTCATGAAATCAGTCCTATAGAGTCCTGCAGACAATGAATAGAACCAGTGCGCATGCGCAACCACCAGTACATACAAGAGGACCGATTCATAGCCCATCTTTAGATCGATGGGGGTCACGATGTGTGATAATTGGCCAAGTTGGGTCAATTCTTAGAAATTAGGCTGGTTTCACATTTGCGTTTTTTTTTTTTGCGTTTTTGCGGTAAAAAAACGCAAAAAAAAAAGCATGCGTTTTTTTCCCCTTATACTTATCATTAAAAACGCATTCGTTTTTTGCATGCGTTTTGCTGCGTTTTGCCACCGCATGCATCTTTTTTATGCATGCGTTGTGTTGCAGAAATGCAACATCTAGTATTTTTAGCGGTGTTTTTTTGCTGCAAAAAAAAGCATGCTTTTTTTGCAGCAAAAATGCATTGCTGTCTATGTAAACGCATGCGTTTTTAACCACATGCGTTTGCATGCGTTAAAAACGCATGCGTTTTTATTAAAAAAAAAAAAAAAAAACTCATAAACCACCTCACACCATAAAATTGATAAAGGGATCTTAACCCTACCCCTATCCCTAACCCTAACCCTAATCCCTTTAAGGGTAGGGTTAGGGGTAGGGTTAGGATCCCTTTAGGGTTAGGGTTAGGATCCCTAACCCTACCCCTAACCCTAACCCTAGCTCTTTCTGTTTATAGTGGGTTTTTTTACTTTATTTTGATGATTGGCAGCTGTCACACATTTATCTGCATGCGTTTAAAAAACGCAAACGCATGAAAAAACGCATGTAAACACGTTAAAATGCCGCGGTTTTTTACCACATGCAAAAACGCATGCGTCAAAGAAACGCGGCGTTTGCACGCGTTTACATGCGTTTTTTCACCATGCGGTTTTTTTTTTTTAAATGCATGCGTTTTAAAACGCAGGTGTGAAACCAGCCTTAGCCAGTAAGGCGACTTATTAATTTACTTTGTGTCTTCGTGATGGTGCCTCGATCTTTCAGTTAACGGACAGGGCAAATCATCTGCCAGTTCGTGTATGACTGATGGAGCTGTACAAGATGGGGGCTGTCTGATTGCTTATTATAATAGCTAAGCCAGCCCATTCATCAAAACCAACATACTGTATAGACAGAGAAGAAGGCTGCCTTAGTTGCACATTGATCCATCAGCCAGCTAGGGTGGCCGGTCTCCTATGCAAGGAGAGCAGCACTTACAAGCTCTTTCTGATGGATCCTGCCAGTGACGTGATGATGCTGCTAGTTCTAACTGTCAATTAAGCAGGAGCACAATGCTCCCCGGCATGCAGAGGTCAGAGGAGCAGTGCGCTCCTGCAGAAGATGTTAAGAGAATTCCTTTTAACGATGATGAACCAGATGTTGATGTAATTTAAAGTCCAATAGATCCTGCACAGAAATCGTTCAAACTGTCAATTAAGCAGGAGTGCAATGCTGCCCAGCATGCAGAAGATAGGGGAGTAGTGCGCTCCTGCAGAAGATGAGAAAACGAACAACTTTGCAACATACTTGTTAGTAATTATGGTGATGCTGAAGATGGTGACTGATGATGTTGATAAATGTGATTTAAATGTTGATAATGGTGATAGTGATGATAATGTTGATGAATAAGATGGTGATGATGTTGATAATAGTGATGATGATGTTGGTAATGGTGATGATGTTGATAATGGTGATAACGATGATGTTGATAATGGTGATGACAATGATGTTGATAATGGTGATGATGATGTTGATAATGGTGATGACGATGTTGTTGATAATGGTGATGACAATGTTGTTGATAATGGTGATGACAATGATGTTGATAATGGTGATGACAATGATGTTGATAATGGTGATGACAATGATGTTGATAATGGTGATGATGATGTAGATAATGGTGATGACGTTGATTTTGATAATGGTGTTGGTGATGATGTCGATAATGGTGATGATGTTGATAATGGTGATGATGTTGATAATGGTGATGATATTTATAATGGTGATGATGATGTTTATAATGGTGATGACGATGATGTTGATAATGGTGATGACGATGATGTTAACAACGGCGATGATGTTGAAGATGTTGACAGTAAAGGAATTGAACATAATGGCGATATTGGTGATATTGATGATATTGATGATGATGATGAAGAGGTTGTCAATCATTACATTGATGATGGTGATGATGAATATGTGAATGATAAAGCTGGTGATGCTGATGATGGTGACTGATGGTGGTGACATTGATAATGGTGGAGCTGGTGCTGGTAATGGTATCATCTCTTTTCCTCTCTGTTCTTCCTTTTCTCCTGTGTAACAATACAGCCCTCGCTTTCCCGGCTCCTTTGATGATGTTCCTTGAGCTGCCGGTCCAGTCATGTTCTTACAGTTTAGCAGTGAAATATCGCACATGCCGCTGTTTTCTATTAATATACTCTATAGCTACTCTTTTTTTTCATAAACCTTATCTCAAAGATTACTTCTGGTTGCCATGGTAGTTTTGCTTCACATTTCTTAAAGAAATGCAAAATATATGATTACATTTTTCCATTTTGGAAAATGAATAAAAGTTTCTGGGGTAGATTTGATGGCTGTAAGCCTTCGTTTCTTTTTTACTGGAAAAATGTAATTCCTGCACACAAAGGGGGTAATTACATCATAGATGCAGAACATTAAGATCTGACTACATAGGGTTTGTTTGTAGTCTGTAACCATGGCAACATGTGTTTTTTTTTTTCAGTAGAAGCTGTATACAAATATTGGGTGGTATAAAATCAAGACTGTAAAGTTGCTTCATTTTTTTAAGTAAATTCCTGAACACAAGTGTGGAAATAGCTCTATATACGGTATATAGGGCATATTCCATGGTCTCTGCTCCAGATAGGATACGTTCTTCTCTTCCCGGCAATTGTTATGTTCATGTCTAAATCAATGGATTGCAAAATCCCAATGTGAGTCTGAAATGAACATTACCCGTACAATCAGTGAATCTCGGTTTGGCAGGGGCAGCGCTCGTGTGTCTTTTCTGGTCTGCTCATCAATTACCAGAAAGCGCATTGTGCTAGGGGAAGACGTTTCTCACAAGCTCACATTTCTAAATGTAAAATAGACAGTTCTCATGGTACCAGAGACAATACTGATGGGAAAAGTGTAGTGTAAGGAGTGTAGTCATAGAGCCTGCATGCAGAGCACCGCGTCTGTACGGCAAAGCACGGAGCCTGTACGGCAAAGCACAGAGCTTCTATGGCAGAATACCGAGCCTGTACGGCAAAGCACGGAGACTGTATGATAGATCACCGCGACTGTACAGCAAAGCACGGAGCCTGTACGGCAAAGCACAGAGCTTCTATGGCAGAATACCGAGCCTGTACGGCAAAGCACGGAGACTGTATGATAGATCACCGCGACTGTACAGCAAAGCACGGAGCCTGTACGGCAAAGCACAGAGCTTCTATGGCAGAATACCGAGCCTGTACGGCAAAGCACGGAGACTGTATGATAGATCACCGCGACTGTACAGCAAAGCACGGAGCCTGTACGGCAAAGCACAGAGCTGCTATGGCAGAATACCGCACCTGTACGGCAAAGCACGGAGCCTGTACGGCAAAGCACAGAGCTTCTATGGCAGAATACCGAGCCTGTACGGCAAAGCACGGAGACTGTATGATAGATCACCGCGCCTGTACAGCAAAGCACGGAGCCTGTACGGCAAAGCACAGAGCTGCTATGGCAGAATACCGAGCATGTACGGCAAAGCACAGAGACTGTATGGCAAAGCACAGAGCTTCTATGGCAGAATACCGAGCCTGTATGGCAAAGCACGGAGCCTGTACGGCAAAGCACAAAGCTTCTATGGCAGAATACTGAGCCTGTACTGTAAAGCACAGAGACTGTACGGCAAAGCACAGAGCTTCTGTGGCAGAATACCGTGCCTGTACGGCAAAGCACGGAGCCTGTATGACAGATCACCGCACCTGTATGGTAAAGCACGGAGCCTGTATGGCAAAGCACAGAGCTTCTATGGCAGAATGCCGAACCTGTATGGCAAAGCACGGAGCCTGTACGGCAAAGCACAGAGCTTTTATGGCAGAGCACCGAGCCTGTACAGCAAAACACGGACCTTGTGTGACAGATCACCGCGCCTGTACGGCAATGCACAGAGCTTTTATGGCAGAGCACCGAGCCTGTACAGCAAAACACGGAGCTTGTGTGACAGATCACCGCGCCTGTACGGCAATGCACAGAGCTTCTATGGCAGAATACCGAGCCTGTACGGCAAAGAACAGAGCCTGTACGGTAAAGCTTGGAGCTTCTATGGCAGAATACCGAGCCTGTACGGCAAAGCACTGAGTTTCTATGGCAGAGCACCGAGCCTGTATGACAGATCACAGAGCCTGTACGGCAAAGCAAGGAGCCTGTATGGCAAAGCACAGAGCTTTTATGGCCGATTACTGAGCCTGTACCGTAAAGCACAGAGCATCTATGGCAGAGCACAGAGCATGTACATACAGCACGGAACATGTATGGCAGGGCACAGAGCAAGTACATAAAGCACAGAACATGTATGGCAGGGCACAGAGCATGTACATACAGCACAGAACATGTATGGTAGAACACAGAGCATGTACATACAGCACAGAGCCTGTATGGCAGAGCACAGAGCATGTACATACAGCACAGAGCCTGTATGGCAGAGAACAGAGCATGTACATACAGCACAGAACCTGTATGGCAGAGAACAGAGCATGTACATACAGCACAGAGCCTGTATGGCAGGGCACAGAGCATGTACACACAGCACAGAACATGTATGGCAGAGCACAGAGCATGTACATACAGCATGGAGCCTGTATGGCAGGGCACAGAGCATGTACATACAGCACAGAACATGTATGGCAGGGCACAGAGCATGTACATACAGCACAGAACATGTATGGCAGAGCACAGAGCATGTACATACAGCACAGAACATGTATGGCAGGGCACAGAGCATGTACATACAGCACAGAACATGTATGGTAGGACACAGAACATGTATGGTAGAACACAGAGCATGTACATACAGCACAGAGCCTGTATGGCAGAGCACAGAGCATGTACATGCAGTATGGAACCTGTATGGTAGAACACAGCGCATGTACATACAGCACAGAGCCTGTATGGCAGAGCACAGAGCATGTACATACAGCACAGAGCCTGTATGGCAGAGCACAGAGCATGTACATACAGCACAGAGCCTGTATGGCAGAGCACAGAGCATGTACATACAGCACAGAACATGTATGGCAGAGCACAGAGCATGTACATACAGCACAGAACATGTATGGCAGGGCACAGAGCATGTACATACAGCACAGAACATGTATGGTAGAACACAGAGCATGTACATACAGCACAGAGCCTGTATGGCAGAGCACAGAGCATGTACATGCAGTATGGAACCTGTATGGTAGAACACAGAGCATGTACATACAGCACAGAGCCTGTATGGCAGGGCACAGAGCATGTACATACAGCACAGAACATGTATGGCAGAGCACAGAGCATGTACATACAGCACAGAACCTGTATGGCAGAGCACAGAGCATGTACATACAGCACAGAACATGTATGGCAGAGCACAGAGCATGTACATACAGCACAGAACATGTATGGCAGAGCACAGAGCATGTACATACAGCACAGAACATGTATGGCAGGGCACAGAGCATGTACATACAGCACAGAACATGTATGGTAGAACACAGAGCATGTACATACAGCACAGAGCCTGTATGGCAGAGCACAGAGCATGTACATGCAGTATGGAACCTGTATGGTAGAACACAGAGCATGTGCATGCAGTGTGGAACCTGTATGGCAGAACACAGAGCATGTACATACAGCACAGAACATGTATGGCAGAGCACAGAGCATGTACATACAGCACGGAACATGTATGGTAGAACACAGAGCATGTACATACGGCACAGAGCCTGTATGGCAGAGAACAGAGCATGTACATACAGCACAGAGCCTGTATGGCAGAGCACAGAGCATGTACATACAGCACGGAGCCTGTATGGCAGAGCACAGAGCATGTACATACAGCACAAAACATGTATGGCAGAGCACAGAGCATGTACATACAGCACGGAGCCTGTATGGCAGAGCACAGAGCATGTACATACAGCACGGAGCCTGTATGGCAGAGCACAGAGCATGTACATACAGCACAGAGCCTGTATGGCAGAGCACAGAGCATGTACATACAGCACGGAGCCTGTAAGGCAGAGCACAGAGCATGTACATACAGCACAGAACATGTATGGCAGAGCACAGAGCATGTACATACAGCACAGATCATGTATGGCAGAGCACAGAGCATGTACATGCAGTATGGAACCTGTATGGTAGAACACAGAGCATGTACATACAGCACAGAACATGTATGGTAGAACACAGAGCATGTACATACAGCACAGAACATGTATGGCAGAGCACAGAGCATGTACATACAGCACAGAGCCTGTATGGCAGAGCACAGAGCATGTACATACAGCACAGAACATGTATGGCAGAGCACAGAGCATGTACATACAGCACAGAACATGTATGGCAGGGCACAGAGCATGTACATACAGCACAGAACATGTATGGTAGAACACAGAGCATGTACATACGGCACAGAGCCTGTATGGCAGAGCACAGAGCATGTACATACAGCACAGAACATGTATGGCAGAGCACAGAGCATGTACATACAGCACAGAACATGTATGGCAGGGCACAGAGCATGTACATACAGCACAGAACCTGTATGGTAGAACACAGAGCATGTACATACAGCACAGAGCCTGTATGGCAGAGCACAGAGCATGTACATGCAGTATGGAACCTGTATGGCAGAGCACAGAGCATGTACATACAGCACAGAGCCTGTATGGCAGAGCATGTACATACAGCACAGAGCCTGTATGGCAGAGCACAGAGCATGTACATACAGCACAGAACATGTATGGCAGAGCACAGAGCATGTACATACAGCACAGAGCATGTACATACAGCACAGAGCCTGTATGGCAGAGCACAGAGCATGTACATACAGCACAGAACATGTATGGCAGAGCATGTACATACAGCACAGAGCCTGTATGGCAGAGCACAGAGCATGTACATACAGCACAGAACATGTATGGCAGAGCACAGAGCATGTACATACAGCACAGAACATGTATGGCAGAGCACAGAGCATGTATATACAGCACAGAACATGTATGGCAGAGCACAGAGCATGTACATACAGCACAGAACATGTATGGCAGGGCACAGAGCATGTACATACAGCACAGAACATGCATGGTAGAACACAGAGCATGTACATACAGCACAGAGCCTGTATGGCAGAGCACAGAGCATGTACATGCAGTATGGAACCTGTATGGTAGAACACAGAGCATGTACATACAGCACAGAACATGTATGGCAGAGCACAGAGCATGTACATACAGCACAGAACATGTATGGCAGGGCACAGAGCATGTACATACAGCACAGAACATGTATGGTAGAACACAGAGCATGTACATACAGCACAGAGCCTGTATGGCAGAGCACAGAGCATGTACATACAGCACAGAGCCTGTATGGCAGAGCACAGAGCATGTACATACAGCACAGAACATGTATGGCAGAGCACAGAGCATGTACATACAGCACAGAACATGTATGGCAGGGCACAGAGCATGTACATACAGCACAGAACATGTATGGCAGAGCACAGAGCATGTACATACAGCACGGAGCCTGTATGGCAGAGCACAGAGCATGTATGGCAGAGCACAGAGCATGTACATACAGCACAGAACATGTATGGCAGGGCACAGAGCATGTACATACAGCACAGAGCCTGTATGGCAGAGCACAGAGCATGTACATACAGCACAGAACATGTATGGCAGAGCACAGAGCATGTACATACAGCACAGAACATGTATGGCAGGGCACAGAGCATGTACATACAGCACAGAACATGTATGGTAGAACACAGAGCATGTACATACAGCACAGAGCCTGTATGGCAGAGCACAGAGCATGTACATACAGCACAGAGCCTGTATGGCAGAGCACAGAGCATGTACATACAGCAAAGAACATGTATGGCAGAGCACAGAGCATGTACATACAGCACAGAACATGTATGGCAGGGCACAGAGCATGTACATACAGCACAGAACATGTATGGTAGAACACAGAGCATGTACATACGGCACAGAGCCTGTATGGCAGAGAACAGAGCATGTACATACAGCACAGAGCCTGTATGGCAGAGCACAGAGCATGTACATACAGCACAGAACATGTATGGCAGAGCACAGAGCATGTACATACAGCACGGAGCCTGTATGGCAGAGCACAGAGCATGTACATACAGCACGGAGCCTGTATGGCAGAGCACAGAGCATGTACATACAGCACAGAACATGTATGGCAGAGCACAGAGCATGTACATACAGCACAGAGCCTGTATGGCAGAGCACAGAGCATGTACATACAGCACAGAGCCTGTATGGCAGAGCACAGAGCATGTACATACAGCACAGAGCCTGTATGGCAGAGCACAGAGCATGTACATACAGCACGGAGCCTGTATGGCAGAGCACAGAGCATGTACATACAGCACAGAACATGTATGGCAGAGCACAGAGCATGTACATACAGCACAGAACATGTATGGCAGGGCACAGAGCATGTACATACAGCACAGAACATGTATGGTAGAACACAGAGCATGTACATACGGCACAGAGCCTGTATGGCAGAGAACAGAGCATGTACATACAGCACAGAGCCTGTATGGCAGAGCACAGAGCATGTACATACAGCACAGAGCCTGTATGGCAGAGCACAGAGCATGTACATACAGCACGGAGCCTGTATGGCAGAGCACAGAGCATGTACATACAGCACAGAACATGTATGGCAGAGCACAGAGCATGTACATACAGCACAGAACATGTATGGCAGGGCACAGAGCATGTACATACAGCACAGAACCTGTATGGTAGAACACAGAGCATGTACATACAGCACAGAACATGTATGGCAGGGCACAGAGCATGTACATACAGCACAGATCATGTATGGCAGAGCACAGAGCATGTACATACAGCACAGAACATGTATGGCAGGGCACAGAGCATGTACATACAGCACAGAACCTGTATGGTAGAACACAGAGCATGTACATACAGCACAGAGCCTGTATGGCAGAGCACAGAGCATGTACATGCAGTATGGAACCTGTATGGTAGAACACAGAGCATGTACATGCAGTATGGAACCTGTATGGTAGAACACAGAACATGTATATACAGCACAGAGCCTGTATGGCAGAGCACAGAGTATGTACATACAGCACAGAGCCTGTATGACAGAGCATGTACATACAGCACAGAGCCTGTATGGCAGAGCACAGAGCATGTACATACAGCACAGAACATGTATGGCAGAGCACAGAGCATGTACATACAGCACAGAACATGTATGGCAGGGCACAGAGCATGTACATACAGCACAGAACATGTATGGTAGAACACAGAGCATGTACATACAGCACAGAGCCTGTATGGCAGAGCACAGATCATGTACATACAGCACAGAGCCTGTATGGCAGAGCACAGAGCATGTACATACAGCACAGAACATGTATGGCAGAGCACAGAGCATGTACATACAGCACAGAGCCTGTATGGCAGAGCACAGAGCATGTACATACAGCACAAAACATGTATGGTAGAACACAGAGCATGTACATACAGCACAGAACATGTATGGCAGAGCACAGAGCATGTACATACAGCACAGAACATGTATGGCAGGGCACAGAGCATGTACATACAGCACAGAACATGCATGGTAGAACACAGAGCATCTACATACAGCACAGAGCCTGTATGGCAGAGCACAGAGCATGTACATGCAGTATGGAACCTGTATGGTAGAACACAGAGCATGTACATACTGCACAGAGCCTGTATGGCAGAGCACAGAGCATGTACATACAGCACAGAGCCTGTATGGCAGAGCACAGAGCATGTACATACAGCACAGAGCCTGTATGGCAGAGCACAGAGCATGTACATACAGCACAGAACATGTATGGCAGAGCACAGAGCATGTACATACAGCACAGAACATGTATGGTAGAACACAGAGCATGTACATACAGCACAGAACATGTATGGCAGGGCACAGAGCATGTACATACAGCACAGAACATGTATGGCAGAGCACAGAGCATGTACATACAGCACAGAACATGTATGGCAGGGCACAGAGCATGTACATACAGCACAGAACATGTATGGTAGAACACAGAGCATGTACATACAGCACAGAACATGTATGGCAGAGCACAGAGCATGTACATACAGCACAGAGCCTGTATGGTAGAACACAGAGCATGTACATACAGCACAGAGCCTGTATGGCAGAGCACAGAGCATGTACATACAGCACAGAGCCTGTATGGCAGAGCACAGACCATGTACATACAGCACAGAACATGTATGGCAGAGCACAGAGCATGTACATACAGCACAGAACATGTATGGCAGAGCACAGAGCATGTACATACAGCACAGAACATGTATGGCAGGGCACAGAGCATGTACATACAGCACAGAACATGTATGGTAGAACACAGAGCATGTACATACAGCACAGAGCCTGTATGGCAGAGCACAGAGCATGTACATGCAGTATGGAACCTGTATGGCAGAACACAGAGCATGTACATACAGCACAGAACATGTATGGCAGAGCACAGAGCATGTACATACAGCACGGAACATGTATGGTAGAACACAGAGCATGTACATACGGCACAGAGCCTGTATGGCAGAGAACAGAGCATGTACATACAGCACAGAGCCTGTATGGCAGAGCACAGAGCATGTACATACAGCACGGAGCCTGTATGGCAGAGCACAGAGCATGTACATACAGCACAAAACATGTATGGCAGAGCACAGAGCATGTACATACAGCACGGAGCCTGTATGGCAGAGCACAGAGCATGTACATACAGCACGGAGCCTGTATGGCAGAGCACAGAGCATGTACATACAGCACAGAGCCTGTATGGCAGAGCACAGAGCATGTACATACAGCACAGAACATGTATGGCAGAGCACAGAGCATGTACATACAGCACAGAACATGTATGGCAGGGCACAGAGCATGTACATACAGCACAGAACATGTATGGTAGAACACAGAGCATGTACATACAGCACAGAGCCTGTATGGCAGAGCACAGAGCATGTACATGCAGTATGGAACCTGTATGGTAGAACACAGAGCATGTACATGCAGTATGGAACCTGTATGGCAGAGCACAGAGCATGTACATACAGCACAGAGCCTGTATGGCAGAGCATGTACATACAGCACAGAGCCTGTATGGCAGAGCACAGAGCATGTACATACAGCACAGAACATGTATGGCAGAGCACAGAGCATGTACATACAGCACAGAGCATGTACATACAGCACAGAGCCTGTATGGCAGAGCACAGAGCATGTACATACAGCACAGAACATGTATGGCAGAGCATGTACATACAGCACAGAGCCTGTATGGCAGAGCACAGAGCATGTACATACAGCACAGAACATGTATGGCAGAGCACAGAGCATGTACATACAGCACAGAACATGTATGGCAGAGCACAGAGCATGTATATACAGCACAGAACATGTATGGCAGAGCACAGAGCATGTACATACAGCACAGAACATGTATGGCAGGGCACAGAGCATGTACATACAGCACAGAACATGCATGGTAGAACACAGAGCATGTACATACAGCACAGAGCCTGTATGGCAGAGCACAGAGCATGTACATGCAGTATGGAACCTGTATGGTAGAACACAGAGCATGTACATACAGCACAGAACATGTATGGCAGAGCACAGAGCATGTACATACAGCACAGAACATGTATGGCAGGGCACAGAGCATGTACATACAGCACAGAACATGTATGGTAGAACACAGAGCATGTACATACAGCACAGAGCCTGTATGGCAGAGCACAGAGCATGTACATACAGCACAGAGCCTGTATGGCAGAGCACAGAGCATGTACATACAGCACAGAACATGTATGGCAGAGCACAGAGCATGTACATACAGCACAGAACATGTATGGCAGGGCACAGAGCATGTACATACAGCACAGAACATGTATGGCAGAGCACAGAGCATGTACATACAGCACGGAGCCTGTATGGCAGAGCACAGAGCATGTACATACAGCACAGAACATGTATGGCAGAGCACAGAGCATGTACATACAGCACAGAACATGTATGGCAGGGCACAGAGCATGTACATACAGCACAGAGCCTGTATGGCAGAGCACAGAGCATGTACATACAGCACGGAGCCTGTATGGCAGAGCACAGAGCATGTACATACAGCACAGAACATGTATGGCAGAGCACAGAGCATGTACATACAGCACAGAACATGTATGGCAGGGCACAGAGCATGTACATACAGCACAGAACATGTATGGTAGAACACAGAGCATGTACATACAGCACAGAGCCTGTATGGCAGAGCACAGAGCATGTACATACAGCACAGAGCCTGTATGGCAGAGCACAGAGCATGTACATACAGCAAAGAACATGTATGGCAGAGCACAGAGCATGTACATACAGCACAGAACATGTATGGCAGGGCACAGAGCATGTACATACAGCACAGAACATGTATGGTAGAACACAGAGCATGTACATACGGCACAGAGCCTGTATGGCAGAGAACAGAGCATGTACATACAGCACAGAGCCTGTATGGCAGAGCACAGAGCATGTACATACAGCACGGAGCCTGTATGGCAGAGCACAGAGCATGTACATACAGCACAGAACATGTATGGCAGAGCACAGAGCATGTACATACAGCACAGAGCCTGTATGGCAGAGCACAGAGCATGTACATACAGCACAGAGCCTGTATGGCAGAGCACAGAGCATGTACATACAGCACAGAGCCTGTATGGCAGAGCACAGAGCATGTACATACAGCACAGAACATGTATGGTAGAACACAGAGCATGTACATACGGCACAGAGCCTGTATGGCAGAGAACAGAATATGTACATACAGCACAGAGCCTGTATGGCAGAGCACAGAGCATGTACATACAGCACAGAGCCTGTATGGCAGAGCACAGAGCATGTACATACAGCACGGAGCCTGTATGGCAGAGCACAGAGCATGTACATACAGCACAGAACATGTATGGCAGAGCACAGAGCATGTACATACAGCACAGAACATGTATGGCAGGGCACAGAGCATGTACATACAGCACAGAACCTGTATGGTAGAACACAGAGCATGTACATACAGCACAGAACATGTATGGCAGGGCACAGAGCATGTACATACAGCACAGATCATGTATGGCAGAGCACAGAGCATGTACATACAGCACAGAACATGTATGGCAGAGCACAGAGCATGTACATACAGCACAGAACATGTATGGCAGGGCACAGAGCATGTACATACAGCACAGAACATGTATGGCAGGGCACAGAGCATGTACATACAGCACAGAACCTGTATGGTAGAACACAGAGCATGTACATACAGCACAGAGCCTGTATGGCAGAGCACAGAGCATGTACATGCAGTATGGAACCTGTATGGTAGAACACAGAGCATGTACATGCAGTATGGAACCTGTATGGTAGAACACAGAGCATGTATATACAGCACAGAGCCTGTATGGCAGAGCACAGAGTATGTACATACAGCACAGAGCCTGTATGACAGAGCATGTACATACAGCACAGAGCCTGTATGGCAGAGCACAGAGCATGTACATACAGCACAGAACATGTATGGCAGAGCACAGAGCATGTACATACAGCACAGAACATGTATGGCAGGGCACAGAGCATGTACATACAGCACAGAACATGTATGGTAGAACACAGAGCATGTACATACAGCACAGAGCCTGTATGGCAGAGCACAGATCATGTACATACAGCACAGAGCCTGTATGGCAGAGCACAGAGCATGTACATACAGCACAGAGCATGTACATACAGCACAGAGCCTGTATGGCAGAGCACAGAGCATGTACATACAGCACAGAACATGTATGGCAGAGCACAGAGCATGTACATACAGCACAGAACATGTATGGCAGAGCACAGAGCATGTACATACAGCACAGAACATGTATGGCAGGGCACAGAGCATGTACATACAGCACAGAACATGCATGGTAGAACACAGAGCATGTACATACAGCACAGAGCCTGTATGGCAGAGCACAGAGCATGTACATGCAGTATGAAACCTGTATGGTAGAACACAGAGCATGTACATGCAGTATGGAACCTGTATGGTAGAACACAGAGCATGTACATACAGCACAGAGCCTGTATGGCAGAGCACAGAGCATGTACATACAGCACAGAGCCTGTATGGCAGAGCACAGAGCATGTACATACAGCACAGAGCCTGTATGGCAGAGCACAGAGCATGTACATACAGCACAGAACATGTATGGCAGAGCACAGAGCATGTACATACAGCACAGAACATGTATGGCAGGGCACAGAGCATGTACATACAGCACAGAACATGTATGGTAGAACACAGAGCATGTACATACAGCACAGAACATGTATGGCAGAGCACAGAGCATGTACATACAGCACAGAGCCTGTATGGTAGAACACAGAGCATGTACATACAGCACAGAGCCTGTATGGCAGAGCACAAAGCATGTACATACAGCACAGAGCCTGTATGGCAGAGCACAGACCATGTACATACAGCACAGAACATGTATGGCAGAGCACAGAGCATGTACATACAGCACAGAACATGTATGGCAGGGCACAGAGCATGTACATACAGCACAGAACATGTATGGCAGAGCACAGAGCATGTACATACAGCACGGAGCCTGTATGGCAGAGCACAGAGCATGTACATACAGCACAGAACATGTATGGCAGAGCACAGAGCATGTACATACAGCACAGAACATGTATGGCAGGGCACAGAGCATGTACATACAGCACAGAACATGTATGGCAGGGCACAGAGCATGTACATACAGCACAGAACATGTATGGCAGGGCACAGAGCATGTACATACAGCACAGAACATGTATGGCAGAGCACAGAGCATGTACATGCAGTATGGAACCTGTATGGTAAAACACAGAGCATGTACATGCAGTATGGAACCTGTATGGTAGAACACAGAGCATGTACATACAGCACAGAGCTTGTATGGCAGAGCACAGAGCATGTACATACAGCACAGAGCCTGTATGGCAGAGCACAGATCATGTACATACAGCACAGAGCCTGTATGGCAGAGCACAGAGCATGTACATACAGCACAGAGCCTGTATGGCAGAGCACAGAGCATGTACATACAGCACAGAACATGTATGGCAGAGCACAGAGCATGTACATACAGCACAGAACATGTATGGCAGAGCACAGAGCATGTACATACAGCACAGAACATGTATGGCAGCGCACAGAGCATGTACATACAGCACAGAACATGTATGGCAGGGCATAGAGCATGTACATACAGCACAGAACATGTATGGTAGAACACAAAGCATGTACATACAGCACAGAGCCTGTATGGCAGAGCACAGAGCATGTACATGCAGTATGGAACCTGTATGGTAGAACACAGAGCATGTACATACAGCACAGAGCCTGTATGGCAGAGCACAGAGCATGTACATACACCACAGAGCCTGTATGGCAGAGCACAGAGCATGTACATACAGCACAGAGCCTGTATGGCAGAGCACAGAGCATGTACATACAGCACAGAACATGTATGGCACAGCACAGAGCATGTACATACAGCACAGAACATGTATGGCAGGGCACAGTGCATGTACATACAGCACAGAACATGTATGGTAGAACACAGAGCATGTACATACAGCACAGAGCATGTACATGCAGTATGGAACCTGTATGGTAGAACACAGAGCATGTACATGCAGTATGGAACCTGTATGGTAGAACACAGAGCATGTACATACAGCACAGAGCCTGTATGGCAGAGCAAAGAGCATGTACATACAGCACAGAGCCTGTATGGCAGAGCACAGAGCATGTACATACAGCACAGAGCCTGTATGGCAGAGCACAGAGCATGTACATACAGCACAGAACATGTATGGCAGAGCACAGAGCATGTACATACAGCACAGAACATGTATGGCAGAGCACAGAGCATGTACATACAGCACAGAACATGTATAGCAGAGCACAGAGCATGTACATACAGCACAGAACATGTATGGCAGAGCACTGTTATGGCTGGTAATTCAGTACCACAATGGACATAGAAGTCAGAGCACATACAGTGATCTGACAATAACCCAAAAACATAGAACGAGCTCTGAGACGTGGGAACTCTGCTGACCGCAATCCCTAATCCTCTCCAACCACAATAGAGGCAGCTGTGGATTGCGCCTAACGCTCCCTATGCAACTCGGCACAGCCTGAGAAACTAGCTAGCCTGAAGATAGAAAATAAGCCTACCTTGCCTCAGAGAAATACCCCAAAGGAAAAGGCAGCCCCCCACATATAATGACTGTGAGTTAAGATGAAAAGACAAACGTAGAGATGAAATAGATTTAGCAAAGTGAGGCCCGACTTTCTGAACAGAGCGAGGATAGGAAAGGTAACTTTGCGGTCAACACAAAACCCTACAAACAACCACGCAAAAGGGGCAAAAAGACCCTCCGTACCGACTAACGGCACGGAGGTACACCCTCTGCGTCCCAGAGCTTCCAGCAAGCAAGAAAAACCAAATAAACAAGCTGGACAGAAAAAACAGCAAACAAAAATAACACAAGAGCAACTTAGCTACGCAGAGCAGCAGGCCACAGGAACGATCCAGGAGGAAGAAAGTCCAATACTAGAACATTGACTGGAGGCCAGGATCAAAGCACTAGGTGGAGTTAAATAGAGCAGCACCTAACGACTTCACCACAGCACCTGAGGAAGGAAACTCAGAAGCCGCAGTACCACTCTCCTCCACCAACGGAAGCTCATAGAGAGAATCAGCCGAAGTACCACCTGTGACCACAGGAGAGAGCTCTGCCACAGAATTCACAACAGAGCACAGAGCATGTACATACAGCACAGAACATGTATGGCAGGGCACAGAGCATGTACATACAGCACAAAACATGTATGGTAGAACACAGAGCATGTACATACAGCACAGAGCCTGTATGGCAGAGCACAGAGCATGTACATGCAGTATGGAACCTGTATGGTAGAACACAGAGCATGTACATACAGCACAGAGCCTGTATGGCAGAGAACAGAGCATGTACATACAGCACAGAGCCTGTATGGCAGAGCACAGAGCATGTACATACAGCACAGAGCATGAATGGTAGAACACAGAGCATGTACATACAGCACAGAGCCTGTATGGCAGAGAACAGAGCATGTACATACAGCACAGAACATGTATGGTAGAACACAGAGCATGTACATACAGCACAGAACATGTATGGCAGAGCACAGAGCATGTACATACAGCACAGAACATGTATGGCAGAGCACAGAGCATGTACATACAGCACGGAGCCTGTATGGCAGAGCACAGAGCATGTACATACAGCACGGAGCCTGTATGGTAGAACACAGAGCATGTACATACAGCACAGAGCCTGTATGACAGAGAACAGAGCATGTACATACAGAACATGTATGGCAGAGCACAGAGCATGTACATACAGCACAGAGCCTGTATGGCAGAGAACAGAGCATGTACATACACCACAGAACATGTATGGTAGAACACAGAGCATGTACATACAGCACAGAGCCTGTATGGCAGAGCACAGAGCATGTACATACAGCACGGAGACTGTATGGCAGAGCACAGAGCATGTACATACAGCACAGAACATGTATGGCAGAGAACAGAGCATGTACATACAGCACAGAACATGTATGGCAGAGCACAGAGCATGTACATACAGCACGGAGCCTGTATGGCAGAGCACAGAGCATGTACATACAGCACAGAACATGTATGGCAGAGCACAGAGCATGTACATACAGCACGGAGCTTGTATGGCAAAGCGCAGAGCATGTACATACAGCACGGAGCCTGTATGGCAGAGCACAGAGCATGTACATACAGCACGGAGCCTGTATGGCAGAGCACAGAGCATGTACATACAGCACAGAGCCTGTATGGCAGAGCACAGAGCATGTACATACAGCACAGAACATGTATGGCAGAGCACAGAGCATGTACATACAGCACGGAGCTTGTATGGCAAAGCACAGAGCATGTACATACAGCACGGAGCCTGTATGGCAGAGCACAGAGCATGTACATACAGCACGGAGCCTGTATGGCAGAGCACAGAGCATGTACATACAGCACGGAACATGTATGGCAGAGCACAGAGCATGTACATACAGCACAGAACATGTATGGCAGAGCATGTACATACAGCACGAAGCTTGTATGGCAAAGCACAGAGCATGTACATACAGCACAGAACATGTATGGCAGAGCACAGAGCATGTACATACAGCACAGATCATGTATGGCAGAGGACAGAGCATGTACATACAGCACAGAACATGTATGGCAGGGCACAGAGCATGTACATACAGCACAGAACCTGTATGGTAGAACACAGAGCATGTACATACAGCACAGAGCCTGTATGGCAGAGCACAGAGCATGTACATGCAGTATGGAACCTGTATGGTAGAACACAGAGCATGTACATGCAGTATGGAACCTGTATGGTAGAACACAGAGCATGTATATACAGCACAGAGCCTGTATGGCAGAGCACAGAGTATGTACATACAGCACAGAGCCTGTATGGCAGAGCATGTACATACAGCACAGAGCCTGTATGGCAGAGCACAGAGCATGTACATACAGCACAGAACATGTATGGCAGAGCAAAGAGCATGTACATACAGCACAGAACATGTATGGCAGGGCACAGAGCATGTACATACAGCACAGAACATGTATGGTAGAACACAGAGCATGTACATACAGCACAGAGCCTGTATGGCAGAGCACAGAGCATGTACATGCAGTATGGAACCTGTATGGTAGAACACAGAGCATGTACATGCAGTATGGAACCTGTATGGTAGAACACAGAGCATGTACATACAGCACAGAGCCTGTATGGCAGAGCACAGAGCATGTACATACAGCACAGAGCCTGTATGGCAGAGCACAGAGCATGTACATACAGCACAGAACATGTATGGCACAGCACAGAGCATGTACATACAGCACAGAGCCTGTATGAAGAGCACAGAGCATGTACATACAGCACAGAACATGTATGGCAGAGCACAGAGCATGTACATACAGCACAGAACATGTATGGCAGAGCACAGAGCATGTACATACAGCACAGAACATGTATGGCAGAGCACAGAGCATGTACATACAGCACAGAACATGTATGGCAGGGCACAGAGCATGTACATACAGCACAGAACATGCATGGTAGAACACAGAGCATGTACATACAGCACAGAGCCTGTATGGCAGAGCACAGAGCATGTACATGCAGTATGGAACCTGTATGGTAGAACACAGAGCATGTACATGCAGTATGGAACCTGTATGGTAGAACACAGAGCATGTACATACAGCACAGAGCCTGTATGGCAGAGCACAGAGCATGTACATACAGCACAGAGCCTGTATGGCAGAGCACAGAGCATGTACATACAGCACAGAGCCTGTATGGCAGAGCACAGAGCATGTACATACAGCACGGAACATGTATGGCAGAGCACAGAGCATGTACATACAGCACAGAACATGTATGGCAGGGCACAGAGCATGTACATACAGCACAGAACATGTATGGTAGAACACAGAGCATGTACATACAGCACAGAGCCTGTATGGCAGAGCACAGACCATGTACATACAGCACAGAACATGTATGGCAGAGCACAGAGCATGTACATACAGCACAGAACATGTATGGCAGGGCACAGAGCATGTACATACAGCACAGAACATGTATGGCAGAGCACAGAGCATGTACATACAGCACGGAGCCTGTATGGCAGAGCACAGAGCATGTACATACAGCACAGAACATGTATGGCAGAGCACAGAGCATGTACATACAGCACAGAACATGTATGGCAGGGCACAGAGCATGTACATACAGCACAGAACATGTATGGTAGAACACAGAGCATGTACATACAGCACAGAGCCTGTATGGCAGAGCACAGAGCATGTACATACAGCACAGAACATGTATGGCAGGGCACAGAGCATGTACATACAGCACAGAACATGTATGGCAGGGCACAGAGCATGTACATACAGCACAGAACATGTATGGCAGGGCACAGAGCATGTACATGCAGTATGGAACCTGTATGGTAGAACACAGAGCATGTACATGCAGTATGGAACCTGTATGGTAGAACACAGAGCATGTACATACAGCACAGAGCCTGTATGGCAGAGCACAGAGCATGTACATACAGCACAGAGCCTGTATGGCAGAGCACAGATCATGTACATACAGCACAGAGCCTGTATGGCAGAGCACAGAGCATGTACATACAGCACAGAGCCTGTATGGCAGAGCACAGAGCATGTACATATAGCACAGAGCCTGTATGGCAGAGCACAGAGCATGTACATACAGCACAGAACATGTATGGCAGAGCACAGAGCATGTACATACAGCACAGAACATGTATGGCAGGGCACAGAGCATGTACATACAGCACAGAACATGTATGGTAGAACACAGAGCATGTACATACAGCACAGAGCCTGTATGGCAGAGCACAGAGCATGTACATGCAGTATGGAATCTGTATGGTAGAACACAGAGCATGTACATGCAGTATGGAACCTGTATGGTAGAACACAGAGCATGTACATACAGCACAGAGCCTGTATGGCAGAGCACAGAGCATGTACATACAGCACAGAGCCTGTATGGCAGAGCACAGATCATGTACATACAGCACAGAGCCTGTATGGCAGAGCACAGAGCATGTACATACAGCACAGAGCTTGTATGGCAGAGCACAGAGCATGTACATACAGCACAGAACATGTATGGCAGAGCACAGAGCATGTACATACAGCACAGAACATGTATGGCAGAGCACAGAGCATGTACATACAGCACAGAACATGTATGGCAGCGCACAGAGCATGTACATACAGCACAGAACATGTATGGCAGGGCACAGAGCATGTACATACAGCACAGAACATGTATGGTAGAACACAAAGCATGTACATACAGCACAGAGCCTGTATGGCAGAGCACAGAGCATGTACATGCAGTATGGAACCTGTATGGTAGAACACAGAGCATGTACATACAGCACAGAGCCTGTATGGCAGAGCACAGAGCATGTACATACAGCACAGAGCCTGTATGGCAGAGCACAGAGCATGTACATACAGCACAGAGCCTGTATGGCAGAGCACAGAGCATGTACATACAGCACAGAACATGTATGGCACAGCACAGAGCATGTACATACAGCACAGAACATGTATGGCAGGGCACAGAGTATGTACATACAGCACAGAACATGTATGGTAGAACACAGAGCATGTACATACAGCACAGAGCCTGTATGGCAGAGCAAAGAGCATGTACATACAGCACAGAGCCTGTATGGCAGAGCACAGAGCATGTACATACAGCACAGAGCCTGTATGGCAGAGCACAGAGCATGTACATACAGCACAGAACATGTATGGCAGAGCACAGAGCATGTACATACAGCACAGAACATGTATGGCAGAGCACAGAGCATGTACATACAGCACAGAACATGTATGGCAGAGCACAGAGCATGTACATACAGCACAGAACATGTATAGCAGAGCACAGAGCATGTACATACAGCACAGAACATGTATGGCAGAGCACTGTTATGGCTGGTAATTCAGTACCACAATGGACATAGAAGTCAGAGCACATACAGTGATCTGACAATAACCCAAAAACATAGAACGAGCTCTGAGACGTGGGAACTCTGCTGACCGCAATCCCTAATCCTCTCCAACCACAATAGAGGCAGCTGTGGATTGCGCCTAACGCTCCCTATGCAACTCGGCACAGCCTGAGAAACTAGCTAGCCTGAAGATAGAAAATAAGCCTACCTTGCCTCAGAGAAATACCCCAAAGGAAAAGGCAGCCCCCCACATATAATGACTGTGAGTTAAGATGAAAAGACAAACGTAGAGATGAAATAGATTTAGCAAAGTGAGGCCCGACTTTCTGAACAGAGCGAGGATAGGAAAGGTAACTTTGCGGTCAACACAAAACCCTACAAACAACCACGCAAAAGGGGCAAAAAGACCCTCCGTACCGACTAACGGCACGGAGGTACACCCTCTGCGTCCCAGAGCTTCCAGCAAGCAAGAAAAACCAAATAAACAAGCTGGACAGAAAAAACAGCAAACAAAAATAACACAAGAGCAACTTAGCTACGCAGAGCAGCAGGCCACAGGAACGATCCAGGAGGAAGAAAGTCCAATACTAGAACATTGACTGGAGGCCAGGATCAAAGCACTAGGTGGAGTTAAATAGAGCAGCACCTAACGACTTCACCACAGCACCTGAGGAAGGAAACTCAGAAGCCGCAGTACCACTCTCCTCCACCAACGGAAGCTCATAGAGAGAATCAGCCGAAGTACCACCTGTGACCACAGGAGGGAGCTCTGCCACAGAATTCACAACAGAGCACAGAGCATGTACATACAGCACAGAACATGTATGGCAGGGCACAGAGCATGTACATACAGCACAAAACATGTATGGTAGAACACAGAGCATGTACATACAGCACAGAGCCTGTATGGCAGAGCACAGAGCATGTACATGCAGTATGGAACCTGTATGGTAGAACACAGAGCATGTACATACAGCACAGAGCCTGTATGGCAGAGAACAGAGCATGTACATACAGCACAGAGCCTGTATGGCAGAGCACAGAGCATGTACATACAGCACAGAGCATGAATGGTAGAACACAGAGCATGTACATACAGCACAGAGCCTGTATGGCAGAGAACAGAGCATGTACATACAGCACAGAACATGTATGGTAGAACACAGAGCATGTACATACAGCACAGAACATGTATGGCAGAGCACAGAGCATGTACATACAGCACGGAGCCTGTATGGCAGAGCACAGAGCATGTACATACAGCACGGAGCCTGTATGGCAGAGCACAGAGCATGTACATACAGCACAGAACATGTATGGCAGAGCACAGAGCATGTACATACAGCACGGAGCTTGTATGGCAAAGCACAGAGCATGTACATACAGCACGGAGCCTGTATGGCAGAGCACAGAGCATGTACATACAGCACAGAGCCTGTATGGCAGAGCACAGAGCATGTACATACAGCACAGAGCCTGTATGGCAGAGCACAGAGCATGTACATACAGCACAGAACATGTATGGCAGAGCACAGAGCATGTACATACAGCACGGAGCTTGTATGGCAAAGCACAGAGCATGTACATACAGCACGGAGCCTGTTTGGCAGAGCACAGAGCATGTACATACAGCACGGAGCCTTTATGGCAGAGCACAGAGCATGTACATACAGCACGGAACATGTATGGCAGAGCACAGAGCATGTACATACAGCACGGAGCCTGTATGGCAGAGCACAGAGCATGTACATACAGCACGGAACATGTATGGCAGAGCACAGAGCATGTACATACAACACGGAGCCTGTATGGCAGAGCACAGAGCATGTATATACAGCACAGAGCCTGTATGGCACAGCACAGAGCATGTACATACAGCACGGAGCCTTTTTGGCAGAGCACAGAGCATGTACATACAGCACAGAGCCTGTATGGCAGAGCACAGAGCATGTACATACAGCACAGAGCCTGTATGGCAGAGCACAGAGCATGTACATACAGCACAGAACATGTATGGCAGAGCACAGAGCATGTACATACAGCACGGAGCCTGTATGGCAGAGCACAGAGCATGTACATACAGCACGGAGCCTGTATGGCAGAGCACAGAGCATGTACATACAGCACGGAGCTTGTATGGCAGAGCACAGAGCATGTACATACAGCACGGAGCTTGTATGGCAGAGCACAGAGCATGTACATACAGCACGGAGCCTGTATGGCAGAGCACAGAGCATGTACATACAGCACGGAACATGCATGGCAGAGCACAGAGCATGTACATACAGCACGGAGCTTGTATGGCAGAGCACAGAGCATGTACATACAGCACGGAACATGCATGGCAGAGCACAGAGCATGTACATACAGCACGGAGCTTGTATGGCAGAGCACAGAGCATGTACATACAGCACGGAGCTTGTATGGCAGAGCACAGAGCATGTACATACAGCACGGAACATGCATGGCAGAGCACAGAGCATGTACATACAGCACGGAGCTTGTATGGCAGAGCACAGAGGCTATATGGCAAAGCACGGAGCTTGTATGGCAGAGCACCGAGCCAATATTACAGGGCACAGATCATGTACAGCAGAGCACGGAGCTTGCATGGAGCTGCACAGAGCTGTCTTGCCATGCACGGATCATGTATGGCACATCTCAGAACCTATATAGCAGTATACTAAACCTGGTTGTGTGTGGTATTACCGTTAAGCTCTATTGAAGTGAATGGGGCTGAGCTGCAATACCACATACAACATTTCGACATGTATAGCACTGGATTTGGAAAAAGCCATATATTTCTGTTTCTGAACAACCCCTTTAAATTTTACCCTTTTGGGGATCTGTACCTTTAATTATTTTGTTTTTTTGCAAAATGACCCTTATTGATCCCTAGTGGGTATGTTTTGGACATTTTACATCACCTCCATGTTTCGCTTGTACCATCACCTTGTCCTATTTGCAAATTATTCGACACAATATCAGCACAATTTTAGGACTTCTCATCTATCAAGTCACTATTGACTAACTAAGTGTTTGTAAAACAATTGCGATGAGTTAATTTATAGCTCTGTGGGTCACTCAGCTTTCCTACAGCACTAAATGGCACATTGCTTTTAGTTGCTTCAAAAATAAGGTACCAAAAGTGCCGAGCATTGTGGTAGCTTTTATAGTGGCTTCCCCATCAGTTTTCTGGTTGTTTTGCCTTTTTCTGGATCAACAGTTCAGTGTAATAGATTTAAGCAGATAGACACATTATTTTTTTTCCTTCTGTGCCAGCTATGTATGTTATATAAGATGAGAGGTCACTTTCTCCTCCAAAATCAGAACATTCTACCTCTTCTGCCAGGATTATTTTTTATTGTCTTTCCCTGCTCTGAGCAAAAATGAGCGCACATGAAGAACAAGAGACAAAAGTACCGAAAGCAAATTCTTCCTAGTCTCCTTACCTTAAAGGGATAGTCCTACCTAGACATTTTCTACCCCTAGTGATTATGAATGATATAGACAGAAGAATCCTGATAGGGAGAAAAAAAATCTATGGAGAAGAATTGTCTTGATCCTTCTTGGCTTAAATAATGACCCTTTTGTTTGAGATCTCATCTAGATGGAGACACATGTGCAAAGGCCAAGAAAATGATTGGGATTATTTACAAAATTTTATCTAAATGAACCCAGCTCAGACGCAGAGCTTAGGGGGATTGTCAGCTGCTGCTCGGAAGAAAGGAAGGGGTCAATAAAATGACCTCTGAGCATCTGTGTCATGATATGTTACTCTAACCTGCAGCTGGACAGTGAGGGATTTGGTGGAGCCGTTATCAAAGAATCATTCACTAATATCAGGCACTCCGCCAAAAGAGATAAAGGTCTTATTTCCCCCGGGGTAACCCCGACAGATAAATGGATGGGACCAAAGGCTGAAACTAACTGAGATTCTAAGCCGTCATTGTAGAATCAATCCATACGTGAAAATCTATCTTGAAACGAAAGAGGGGCAGTATTATAGTAGTTATATTCTTGTACATAGGAGCAGTTTTATAGTAGTTATATTCTTGTACATAGGAGCAGTATTATAGTAGTTATATTCTTGTACATAGGAGCAGCATTATAGTAGTTATATTCTTGTACATTGGGGCAGTATTATAGTAGTTATATTCTTGTACATAGGAGCCGTATTATAGTAGTTATATTCTTGTACATAGGGGGCAGTATTATAGTAGTTATATTCTTGTACATAGGGGGCAGTATTATAGTAGTTATATTCTTGTACATAGGAGCAGTATTATAGTAGTTATATTCTTGTACATAGGAGCAGTATTATAGTAGTTATATTCTTGTACATAGGAGCAGCATTATAGTAGTTATATTCTTGTACATAGGGGGCAGTATTATAGTAGCTATATTCTTGTACATAGGAGCAGTATTATAGTAGTTCTATTCTTGTACATAGGAGCAGTATTATAGTAGTTATATTCTTGTACATAGGAGCAGTTTTATAGTAGTTATATTCTTGTACATTGGGGCAGTATTATAGTAGTTATATTCTTGTACATAGGAGCCGTATTATAGTAGTTATATTCTTGTACATAGGGGGCAGTATTATAGTAGTTATATTCTTGTACATAGGAGCAGTATTATAGTAGTTATATTCTTGTACATAGGAGCAGTATTATAGTAGTTATATTCTTATACATAGGAGCAGTATTATAGTAGTTATATTCCTGTACATAGGAGCAGTATTATAGTAGTTATATTCTTGTACATAGGAGCAGTATTATAGTAGTTATATTCTTGTACATAGGGGCAGTATTATAGTAGTTATATTCTTGTACATAGGGGCAGTATTATAGTAGTTATATTCTTGTACATAGGAGCAGTATTATAGTAGTTATATTCTTGTACATAGGGGCAGTATTATAGTAGTTATATCCTTGTACATAGGGGCAGTATTATAGTAGTTATATCCTTGTACATAGGGGCAGTATTAAAGTAGTTTTATTCTTGTACATAGGGGCAGTATTATAGTAGTTATATTCTTGTACATAGGAGCCGTATTATAGTAGTTATATTCTTGTACATAGGGGGCAGTATTATAGTAGTTATATTCTTGTACATAGGAGCAGTATTATAGTAGTTATATTCTTGTACATAGGAGCAGTATTATAGTAGTTATATTCTTGTACATAGGAGCAGCATTATAGTAGTTATATTCTTGTACATAGGGGGCAGTATTATAGTAGCTATATTCTTGTACATAGGAGCAGTATTATAGTAGTTCTATTCTTGTACATAGGAGCAGTATTATAGTAGTTATATTCTTGTACATAGGAGCAGTTTTATAGTAGTTATATTCTTGTACATTGGGGCAGTATTATAGTAGTTATATTCTTGTACATAGGAGCCGTATTATAGTAGTTATATTCTTGTACATAGGGGGCAGTATTATAGTAGTTATATTCTTGTACATAGGAGCAGTATTATAGTAGTTATATTCTTGTACATAGGAGCAGTATTACAGTAGTTATATTCTTATACATAGGAGCAGTATTATAGTAGTTATATTCCTGTACATAGGAGCAGTATTATAGTAGTTATATTCTTGTACATAGGAGCAGTATTATAGTAGTTATATTCTTGTACATAGGGGCAGTATTATAGTAGTTATATTCTTGTACATAGGGGCAGTATTATAGTAGTTATATTCTTGTACATAGGAGCAGTATTATAGTAGTTATATTCTTGTACATAGGGGCAGTATTATAGTAGTTATATCCTTGTACATAGGGGCAGTATTATAGTAGTTATATCCTTGTACATAGGGGCAGTATTATAGTAGTTATATTCTTGTACATAGGAGCAGTATTATAGTAGTTATATTCTTGTACATATGGGCAGTATTACAGTAGTTATATTCTTGTACATAGGGGCAGCATTATAGTAGTTATATTCTTGTACATAGGGGCAGTATTATAGTAGTTATATTCTTGTACATAAGGGCAGTATTATAGTAGTTATATTCTTGTACATAGGAGCAGTATTATAGTAGTTATATTCTTGTACATAGGGGCAGTATTATAGTAGTTATATTCTTGTACATAGGGGCAGTATTATAGTAGTTATATCCTTGTACATAGGGGCAGTATTATAGTAGTTTTATTCTTGTACATAGGGGCAGTATTATAGTAGTTATATTGTACATAGGGGACAGTATTGTAGTAGATATATTCTCGTACATAGGGGCAGTATTATAGTAGTTATATTCTTGTACATAGGAGGCAGTATTATAGTAGATATATTCTTGTACATAGGGGGCAGTATTATAGTATATTCTTGTACATAGGGGGCAGTATTATAGTAGTTATATTCTTGTACATAGCGGCAGTATTATAGTAGGTATATTCTTGTACATAGGAGCAGTATTATAGTAGTTATATTCTTGTACATAGGAGCAGTATTATAGTAGATATATTCTTGTACATAGGGGGCAGTATTATATTAGATATATTCTTGTACATAGGGGGCAGTATTATAGTGGTTATATTCTTGTACATAGGAGTAGTATTATAGTAGGTATATTCTTGTACATAGGAGCAGTATTATAGTAGTTATATTCTTGTACATAGGGGCAGTATTATAGTAGTTACAGCATGTTCTTGTACATAGGGGCAGTATTATAGTAGTTATATCCTTGTACATTAGGGTTAGGTATATAGTATATTCTTGTTTTTAGGGAGCATTATTATAGTAGCAGAAAAAATATATTTGTCAGCTAACCCTTTCTGGAGTGGATTGATTGCATGGATACTCACTGTGTAGCAAGGGAAATTCAGAAGACGATTCAAGTCCAGCATCCAAAAACTCCTTTAAAAGTCCATATTTATTTAAAAAATGTAAAAAAAATATTTTGTGTCTGCGAATTAAGATACTGATTTGGCTTTTATCCTTTTATTGCACAACTCGTTAAAGGCTTGATTGTGACTTGTAGGATCGCTACTTCCAACAGGTGGCGCTATAGAGTTAAGTCCTCTTTTTCTCAGAAGAGGCAATTTGCATATTATTATTATGGCGTCATATAAAACATGAGTAAAATAGAGCAAATAGATGTGTGATTGAATGCGAGATAGATAAATAGATAGATAAAAAGTCAGATTTTATGATTTACGACGCACCTCTTGAATAGAATTATCTGTCTGATAACAATGTGATGATAATGGAGCTGAGAAAGCTTTTACCTGTGTAAGATTTAGGAGACTGATAGTAAATGTATCAGTCAATGCCGTATGTGAGTGCTGTGTCATGAGAATGTATGTTACAATGTCAGTAGATGATCAATCGCTGAGAGAGAAATTTACTATAAAACCGTGATTATTGGTAAAGTGTCCTGTAGACAAGTGATGTGGTCCTGCCATGGGTGGAGAAGAAGGAGCCTTTACACTTCTTATTGATTACTGGAAATGACAAAATTATTCATTCGTGACCTGGGGGAAGGGAAAAAATTCCAATTTATTGTCCTGTAAAACAAGGAAGTGGGCACAGAGCCACATTACAAGAAACAATAATTGTACAAAAAGCCACTTAAATGGAGGAAATGTGAAGAGTTATGGACCGGTGGAATGGTTCAGGGTTGGTCTTGCCCACCGGAATGGTTGGTATGAGGGCATAATGTTTGGCATAGTAATTATTCCAAGCCACAACAGGGCTGGTGAGCTCCAGAACAGGCTATTCTAACGACTATTGAGTAGCAGACACATTAGATGAATGTTGACTAAAACCTACTCATATCAATGGGAACAGCCAACCTTCTAGTGAATGTGTATGAGGACTTTCCAACTTTTACCCAAGGGGCAAAAATTGGGATTTGTATTTTAATGCATTGGATCTTTTTGATTACACTAACACACTTAAGCTCTCCCATGGAGATTACGGCCAAGTGATTGTTTGGCCGATGGTTCTCCAACCAGCTATGACTCCCGACTTCCCACACACAAGCTCTCACTTGGCTTCACTAAGTACTCTCTTGTGTTCTCTATCAGAGATCCGTTGCTGGTCTCCTCTGGAGATGGGTTATCTTCTGGAAAACGAAATTATCAGCAGTCTGAAATTTAACATTCCGGATCCTTCTCTCCACCGGACACCATCTGACAGGGAGGAGTTACGATATGATGACAGGACAATGTGCATTGTGACCAACCATCTTAGGTCTCATCAGAGCCGGATGTCTCGGCTCAGTGCGAGAGGTTTGGATCAGAAGATGTGATGAGGATCAGACAGGTGACGGTGAGGAACGGAGATGCTGGAGAGGTGAGTGGTAAGGTAAGTATAAGGATTTTTAAAAAAAATTTTGATGGACCTTTGTGGTCCAGAAACATGGTGGCCATGCGAAAGCGAAGGAGAAAAGAAAAATAGCATTTTAGGGAATGCAGATATTTGGAAAATTCGAGAAGAATTCAATTCCACTCAAATTTATCCGCTCATCTCTACATGTAATGCAGAAACATCCCGTGTTCCTCAAAGCAGTGTTACACTGTGGATCTTGGAAAATGTCACTATTGCTGGTAACATTCTCATCAGCCACTATCAACCAGGACCAAAATCAGTGATACAATTTATGAGGAGCAAGATTTGGAATCAAAATGCTAAAGTCCGACCAGTCTTCCTTGGTGGATGTGCTCTGAAATTTACGTAGGTTCTGTATTGAGCTTTCCTCGTGAGAAGAGCGTCATCCAGATCAATATCCCTATCTGTGGACTTTATAATTAGCCCTTAGCCAGTTTCTCGGAAGCATTGACCTTATCTAAGAATATATTACTCAAGCGGGACAAGTCTCAAGAAAAATGACCAATATCTTATCAATGGTTGAATTCTGTTTAGATGTTTCAACCATTTCGGACATTTCTTTTCTACTTAAATGAATGTATTTTGGGGCTAAAAATCATTTTTGCAGTTGGGTATCATTAATAATTTTACCTTTTTTAGTCACTTTAGTCTCTGTGGCTATTGCTGGCTGCAGAATGAGTTATCTGAACATTTTTTAGTGAGCCTGCTGTGTTTGTAAGTCTTTTATCAGTCATTTTCTGAGGACTTCTCAGCTAATTTATGACCACAGACCCCTTCAAAGTTCGTTGTGCATGAAAACAAAAAGACTGTAAAAGCCAAACGGTTCACAATTTTTAACATCTACCTGCAAAAAAATGAGTTTTAGTACATCTATTTAAGAAAAATAAAATGTCCCTAAAGGTGAAGAACCCATGTAAGACCTCATGCCCACCACCATATTAAATCTCTTCAAAGGTCTACGTAGCTTTGTGCTGCCGTGTTCCATCAGATTCTGTATGACCAAAATATTTTCCATCGGCACGTCATCGGATGGGTATGTAAAAGGGGTGATTGTAACACATTCACAGAGAAAAAATATATATCTATGGGGACATCTATCTTTAACAAATTCACAGAAACAAAAAAATCCCCAGTGTAAACTAGATAAAAATATCTTTATTAGTTAGTTTTAAAACCTATCAAAAACAATAATAATAATAAGTGCACTTAACGTAAACCGTCACCATGACAACAACATATAATAGAAAAGACCAGGGTGATGCCTAGCCCTATACTGCACTACCTGCACCCTACCTACCAGCGGAGGTTGGCACCCTATAATCCTGCGCAGTTGGCGCCCCCGCTCACCGTCGACTCTCCCTCCTACCCCTATTGGGCCCTAATAGGATGGGATGGAAACACATAAACAATCATACAGAAATGATATAGTAAATATGATAGAAAGAAAGGGGGAGTCTGTATTACTAACTGCTCTACCCCTACCTGTCAGCGGAGGTTGGCACCCTATTATAGTACATAGACAGTGGCGCCCCCGCTCAACGACGACTGTCCACTGGCCTGTCCCTTATTGGATGTTTAGGGAAATAGGATATTATATTTGTAATAAAGTGCTGTAGTGCTTGTAAACCATGTCTAAACACTCCCAAGGGTTAAACATACATGTATGGATCCTCTTAGTGTAACACACATTCATACACCAGGTACTCCAAACAAAATGTAGTCCGATATATGAAAGATATAAATATCTGGTATAATGCTCATCCAGATCAGCCTGATGCTGATATAATGCTTATATAATGCTTATATAATGTGTGTATAGTTATACTATTTAAAATACCAAATGGTTTTTTGTATGGATTCCCAATAACAAGGGTACTGATTGTCTGTGGCCTTTTTCTTGGGGTTTGACTGGGTATTATGCTCAGTGGTCTCGGATTATGTATTTTGGTGTCCAGTCAGTGCATCAGGCTGAACTGGATGAGCATTATACCAGATATTTATATCTTTCATATATCGGACTACATTTTGTTTGGAGTACCTGGTGTATGAATGTGTGTTACACTAAGAGGATCCATACATGTATGTTTAACCCTTGGGAGTGTTTAGACATGGTTTACAAGCACTACAGCACTTTATTACAAATATAATATCCTATTTCCCTAAACATCCAATAAGGGACAGGCCAGTGGACAGTCGTCGTTGAGCGGGGGCGCCACTGTCTATGTACTATAATAGGGTGCCAACCTCCGCTGACAGGTAGGGGTAGAGCAGTTAGTAATACAGACTCCCCCTTTCTTTCTATCATATTTACTATATCATTTCTGTATGATTGTTTATGTGTTTCCATCCCATCCTATTAGGGCCCAATAGGGGTAGGAGGGAGAGTCGACGGTGAGCGGGGGCGCCAACTGCGCAGGATTATAGGGTGCCAACCTCCGCTGGTAGGTAGGGTGCAGGTAGTGCAGTATAGGGCTAGGCATCACCCTGGTCTTTTCTATTATATGTTGTTGTCATGGTGACGGTTTACGTTAAGTGCACTTATTATTATTATTGTTTTTGATAGGTTTTAAAACTAACTAATAAAGATATTTTTATCTAGTTTACACTGGGGATTTTTTTGTTTCTGTGAGTATGTAAAAGGGGGTTTGCTGATTGCTTAGTCTAAAGGCAAACCAGCCCCCTTCTGCCTGAACATCTGTTGTGATGATGAAGCCAAGCCTATTTTTCAAGTCATCCTCCATGTCCCCTTTTATGTAGTTTCTTTGCCACCTTCTCAGAAGGAACTTTCAAAAGATCATCTTTTCGAAAGAATTTGGAAGGAGAAATTCCCACTCTTCCGTGAGTCCAGGACCGCTTTCCTTTTTCAAGATTTTTCCAAAGACTTGGCTTTTATCGAAAATCAGAGAACCTCTTTACGGGTTGAGACATCTTACAGAATAGAACATCATTTAGTTTGACTTCTGTTCTGCTCGGAGATTCTCCTACACAACATTTTGTTTCCATGCTCCGTGCCGGCATCTTTATTTTGCGATGTTGTCTTCCCTGTTATTTCCCTTCCGGTACGATTCTCTACATGTGTCTCTCTTGAAAAGCACCTGAAAGAGATGCAACCTTTTCATTGTGTGCGTCGGGGATGTAGCGCTTCTGGGCTTTTAAAAGACCTTTCAGAGAAGGACTCTTATCTGTAATGAAGGAGTTCAGTAGTGCATGCTAAGCAATGTCAAGTATGGTCTACAGGACGGGTACACACACACTTGAGGGCGGGTGAAGGAATTTTGAGTACTAGAGATGTGCTTATGCCGGAATTGAGAAATACATTTCATTTCGGAGTCACATCTATGTGTGAACCCAGGAAACTAGAAACATTAATCATTATTGTCTTTGGAGAAGTATATTAGCAGCCGAGGCATCGATGAATTACCTGCGGGTTGTACGCCGAGGCTTTCAATGGACTCCATACTATAAACTTACCTGATATTGCCGTAATAATAAATATCAGGCCTAGAGTACCACTTTAAAACCAAATTTGTGGGACATTTATCCACCCCCAATGCATTGGACACTTTTAACCCCCAGAATGGTCACAAAACAACCCAGGAACCCACTGACCACTTTAATGATAGTTGTGGCAGTTTTGCACCCGATGTCATGAACCAGTCCTACAAAAAATTAGGTGTGCCAATTTTGCACCCTATGTCAAGAACCAGTTCTTCAAAAAATTTGAACAGTTGGAGGTATTTAGTTTTTTTATTCCATGGCTCACAACATTTGGATCCCCATTCACACATTTTAAAGGGAATTTCAACCCTCCTAAGCTGTCTATATGAACATACAGGTCATAGGAAGCTGAATAAAATGATACCTTGACATCTTCGATGCGATGTTTTATTCCAGAGAAATCCACATTTTTCTTAATATGTAAATGAACTGTTAAGATCTATGGGCCGGACATAGATCTCACTGAGAATCTGCCAGAGCTTATTGTAAAAAAAAATTGTCAGACATGTAGGTCAGGAGAGCAGGCTATCAGTCATTACATGTCCCACATTTTAACGTTTACAATCAGCTCTAGAGGCAGATTCTCAGGGAGATCTATGTCTGGCCCATAGGTTTGAAGAGCTCATTTACATATTAAGAAAAACATGGATTTCTCTGGAATATGATGTCGGATCGTAGATATCAAGGTATCATTTTACTCAGCTTTCTATGACCAATATGCCCATATAGACGCCTTAGGAAGCTTGACCCTCCCCTCAGATTCCCTTTAAGCCCTACCCATGTATTCCCACAAAACAGCCTAGAAACACCCAGACCACTTTATTGGAAAGTTGCTATTTTTGTTGTAGGCCAATTTCAAAACAAATAGGGCAGTTTAGGAGTATGCGGTTCAGTAGGGAACTTTCCTTTAAACATTCAGAAATGCCCTTTTTTAACCAAAATTTGCGTAAATCCAACTTTTTTTGCGGCCCTTTTTTCTGGAGAGGTGTAGACAAATTTGGGACCATTGGTAACTGTTGCTGTACGAACACTGTATAACGGCACAAGATTATTTTACCAACTTTAGGTAACCTGTGTAACACTGGTGCCTTCTTGAGCCACAAAGTGCCACCATGAGGAAATGTAGTTTTCCCTAGAAAAGGAGTATATCTCGATTTTTTTGCAGATGAGTTGGACGTCAAGATAAAATGGCGAAAGCCAAGCAAGAAAATCATCTACAGACAGCCTTTATCAGGGTGTTTGCCGCTCATAAGTATAGCACAGTGTTTGGCATACAAGGTGCAATAAGTGCCTAATATCCTTGTATCTCCAATATTCTGTGCAAGAAAAGTGATTCTATATTTAAAATAAATTTAAAAAAGCTAATTTGCAAATCGTTGTTAAATATGTCCTACCTTTTTGCCGAGGTAGCCATTTTTTCCCTAGTCAGTTTGCAGCACGTTTCGGAACTCTTACAACAGTTCCATGTAAATTTGGAGCCTCTTTATTAAAGCCTGCGCAAATCCACTGTCCCCGCGGCTGCATGTCTCTCCGCTGTCCGACATCCGCAACACAGGCAGTGATTGCCTTAAAAACAAGCAACCCCTGCATGTGCTGAACAAACAGCGAGACATGTAGCCACGAGGACTAGAACATATTTTTCAAGTGCTCCGAAGACTCTCGGTTAAAACCCGAGCATGTTTGGACAACACTAAAATAAGACTTGATTCTTGACCCAACCCCCCCAAATTTTTTTAACATTTTGTAAATTCTGGTTCAGAACTCCATCTTAAGAAAGAAGAGTACATCCAAATACAGAGATGGAATAAAGTTGCCTAAAGTTGAGGACTGGGGAGGGGAAAAGGGTTTGATTTGAGGTCTTCTGAGGGCACAGCACAGAGAATCCATCATTGCAGGCTGATAGTGAGAGTCAAAGATTCCTCCAGATACAAGATCTGGGAGAGGAACATTCTTCAAGTGTCTGAAAGAATAGCAAACATAACTGGAAACGCCCAAAGGAGCCTTAGAGATCTCAAGAACTTGTGACCTCTTTTTGTAGGTGCTTACACCTTTCTACACATCTCTACTTGCCTTTACTACAGGAAGAAGATTGCCATCTTTATGACTGTTGTATACTGCCATGCAATGAGGAAGGCCAGAGGACAAACCCATATGTAATGAGTAGAGCCTAGGGGCACTGTCCTCATAACTCTACAGAACAAGAGGATCAACCAATGCATTGATGGTGTCGGACTGCTGGTAGATTTTCCCCGAGAGAAGGCATGATAGTGGCAGAAGTAGACGATCAAGATTATTATTATTATTATTATTTATATAGCACCATTGATTCCATGGTGCTGTACATGAGAAGGGGTTACATACAAGTTACAGATATCACATACAGTAAACAAACTAACAATGATGGACTGATACAGAGGGGCGAGGACCCTGCCCTTGCGGGCTTACATTCTACAGGATTATGGGAGAGGAGACAGTAGGTTGAGGATTGCAGGAGCTCCGGTGTTGGTGAGGAGGTAGCTTCGATAGTGATGAGGCGGCAGCGGTGTCAGTGCAGGCTGTAGGCTTTCCTGAAGAGATGAGTTTTCAGGTTCCGTCTGAAGGATCCGACTGTGGTTGATAGTTGGAAGTGTTGGGGCAGAGCGTTCCAGAGGATGGGGGATATTCGGGAGAAGTCTTGGAGGCGATTGGATGAGGAGCGAATAAGTGTGGAGGAGAGAAGGAGGTCTTGGGAGGACCGGAGATCACGTGAGGGAAGATATCGGGAGATTAGTTCAGAGATATATGGAGGAGACAGGTTGTGGATGGCTTTGTAGTTCAGTATTAGGTCAGTATTAGTAATTTGAACTGGATACGCTGAGGGAATGGGAGCCAGTGAAGAGATTTGCAGAGGGGGGAAGTGGAGGAGTAGCAAGGAGAGAGATGGATTAGTCGGGCAGCAGAGTTAAGGATGGACTGGAGAGGTGCAAGGGTGTTAGCAGGGAGGCCACAGAAAAGGATGTTGCAGTAGTCAGGGCGGGAGATGATGAGGGCGTGCACAAGCATTTTAGTAGATTGGGGGTTGAGGAAAGGACGGATCCTGGAGATATTTTTGAGCTGGAGGCGACAGGAGGTGGAAAGAGCTTGGATGTGTGGTTTGAAGGACAGGGCAGAGTCGAAGGTTACTCCGAGGCAGCGGACTTCAGGTACGGGGGAAAGCATGATGTCATTGACTGCGATAGATAGGTCAGGTAAGGAAGATTTGTGGGATGGAGGAAAGATGATGAGTTCAGATTTGTCCACATTGAGTTTGATGAAGCGAGAGGAGAAGAAGGAGGATATGGCTGATAGGCACTCTGGGATTCTGGACAGCAGAGCGGTGACGTCTGGGCCAGAGAGGTAGATCTGAGTGTCATCAGCATAGAGGTGGTACTGGAATCCATGGGACTTTATGAGTTGTCCCAAGCCAAGTGTATAGATTGAGAAGAGTAGGGGTCCTAGAACAGAGCCTTGGGGGACTCCAACAGAGAGAGGGTGGGATGAGGAGGTAGTATGGGAGTGGGAGACGCTGAATGTGCGGTTGGAAAGGTACGAGGCGATCCAGGATAGGGCGAGGTCTTTGATGCCAAAGGAGGAGAGGATCTGTAGTAGGAGGCAGTGGTCAACTGTGTCGAAAGCAGAGGACAGGTCTAGAAGGAGGAGTACAGAGTATTGTCCAGTAGCTTTGGCGGTAAGTAGGTCGTTAGTGATTTTGGTCAGGGCAGTCTCAGTTGAGTGATGGGGGCGGAAACCAGATTGTAGATTGTTGAACAACAAGTTAGATGAGAGGTGGGAGGAGAGTTCAGCATGGACGTGCTGCTCCAGGAGTTTGGAAGCGAATGGGAGCAGCGATATTGGACGATAGCTGGACATAGCAGTTGGATCGAGGGTTGGCTTTTTAAGGATAGGCGTGATTGTGGCATGTTTGAACGCAGAGGGGAAGGTGCCAGAAGTTAGTGATAGGTTGAAGAGGTGGGTTAGAGATGGGATAAGTGTGGTGGTGAGGTAGGGGAGGAGGTGGGATGGGATGGGGTCGAGCGCACAGGTGGTGAGGTGCAATTTGGAGAGGAGACAATTAAGCCCCCCTTCAGTGATGTTGGATAGGGAGGTTATGGGGTTTGGGCATTAGTCTGTTATACAAAGGGGTTGTGGTGGTTGAACAATAAAGACTTGCCTTGTCTGGTCGATCTTATTTTTAAAGTGTGTGGCAAAGTCCTCAGCAGAGATGAGGGAGGCTGGAGGGGGCAGTGGGGGGCGGAGGAGGGAGTTAAAGGTTTTGAATAACTGTTTGGGGTTGTAGGATAGGGAAGATACGAGGGTTGTGAAGTAGGCCTGTTCAGCAGAGGTGAGAGCAGATTTAAAAGCCAGTGTTGCTTGTTTGAATACAGTGAAGTCGTCTTGCGAATGTGTTTTCTTCCAACGCCGCTCCGCAACCCTGGACACTTGCCGGAGCTTTTTAGTGGTGTTATTGTGCCAAGGTTGTCTATTGATACGTGGCACTCGCCATGGACGAGAGGGGCAACCGTTTCAATAGCTGATGCGAGAGTGGCATTGTAGAAAGCAGTGGCAGTGTCTGTGTCGTGGAGTGAGGATATGGATGCCAGTGGTAGGATGGAGTCAGAGAGTGTGTGGGTGTCTAGGTGTGCAAGGTTTCTGCGTGGGTGCGCATGTTGCTGGACATGGATGACTGGTGAGGAGGACTGGGATAAGAAGGTGAGCAGATGGTGGTCGGATAGAGGGAGAGGGGAGGTGGTGAAGTTAGATAGAGAGCAGAGACGGGTGAATACCAGGTCTAGTGTATGCCCATCCGTGTGGGTGGCTGCGGAGGACCACTGAGTCAGTCCAAAGGATGAGGTAAGGGACAGAAGTTTGGAGGCTGTTGACTGAAGGGTATCAATGGGGATGTTGAAGTCACCCATGATGATGGTGGGAATGTCAGCAGAGAGAAAGTGAAGAAGCCAGGTGGAGAATTGGTCAATAAAGGCAGTGGCCAGGCCCGGAGGTCGGTATATGATGGCCACTTGGAGGTTGGAGGGAGAGTAGATGCGGACAGAATGGACTTCAAAAGAGGGGAGGATAAGGGAGGGAAGAGGTGGGATTGGGTTAAAGGTGCAGTTTGAAGAAAGGAGAAGACCCACTCCTCCACCATGTTTGTTGCCGGGTCGAGGGGTATGGGTGAAGTGGAGGCCTCTGTAACACAGCGCAGCAGGGGAGGCGGTGTCAGAGGGTGTTAGCCATGTTTCTGTGAGGCCAAGGAAGGCAAGGTTGCGGGAGAGAAAAAGGTCGTGAATCACATGAAGCTTATTGCAGATTGAGCGGGCATTCCAGAGAGCTCCAGAGAGAGGGAGCAGGGGGGTGGGCGTCAGGGGCACGGGTTTTATGTTGGAAAGATTGCGGAAGTTCATGTTGGATAGGGAGTGATAGGAGGGGGTAGTAATAGGAGGTAAGAGCTGTGGGGGTCCAGGGATGGGAGATATGTCTCCAGCAGTGAGGAGAAGCAGAGAGAGAGAGAGAGCAGGTGGGAGAAAGAGAGTGGCCGACTTGTTTTATGTGTTCATCAGGGGATCAGGGTATATTCTGCGAGGGATGGCCAATAGAGCTGTTTTACGACAAGAACTGATTGAGACAAGTATTCAGAACTTTCAGTGAGAATCAGGGATTCATCTAGTGAGGTCCAACTGATGCATGACGCAATATGGTCTTGTCACTTTCCTTATGTCCTAATTGAAGAATTGGCCTTGTCAGGCTGAATTGTTTCAGATTTTGGATTATCAGTTCCAGGAGAGAAAAGCCGAGCGGGCTTTCAATCTAACATGCATTTTTAGGGCTTTTTAGTGGAATTTTTTCTTGGTGTTTTTTATTAATTGTAATTTTGTACATTATTATTATTTATTGTTATAGCGCCATTTATTCCATGGCGCTTTACATGTGAGGAGGGGTATACATAATAAGAAACAAGTATAATCTTAAACAATACAAGTCACGACTGGTACAGGAGGAGAGAGGACCCTGCCCGCGAGGGCTCACAATCTACAAGGGATGGGTGAGGATACAGTAGGTGAGGGTAGAGCTGGTCATGCAGCGGTTTGGTCGATCGGCGGTTACTGCAGGTTGTAGGCTTAACGGAAGAGGTGGGTCTTCAGGTACATGTACCTTTATACTGTTGTTTTTAATCCTATGGAAAAGCATGTGGCTACTGACTACATAAATGTCCCCCAAAACTTTGCATGTAGTGTGATTCATATATTACAAACTTTACAGCATACTTGTCATTTCAAACGGCTCTTCAGAATGAGTTGTCTTGTGTGTGTGCAAGAGAAATAACGCAATTTCTTGTCATTATATGACTTGTATCCTGCATTTTCACCACTTTTCCCCTTGGCAGGCTCTGTCTCTGGTTTTCAGTTGTCTCTGAGCTGGTGGGTGGAGATTAGCTACTACAGTGTCTCCCGTACACAGCACACACAGACATGAGGGATTCCTGCTCTCCTCCCTTTACACAGAAGTACTGAACAGTGTAGATATGAATCCAGCACTGAGGTGGCAGAATCAAGGTAAAGCAGCTGGTTCTGTCATAGTGCCTCTCTCACCTCACTATAGACTAGCTACTAGGATGTCTCCCATACACAGCACACACAGACATGAGGGATTCCTGCTCTCCTCTCTTTACACAGCAGTACTGAGCAGTGTATATATGAATACAGCACTGAGGTGGCAGAAGCAAGATAAAGCAGCTGGTTCTGTCTTACTGCCTCCCTCACCTCACTATAGATTAGCTACTACAATGTCTCCCATACACAGCACACACAGACGTGAGGGATTTCTGCTCTCCTCTCTTTACACAGCAGTACTGAGCAGTGTAGATATGAATCCAGCACTGAGGTGGCAGAAACAAGGTAAAGCAGCTGGTTCTGTCTTACTGCATCCCTAACCTCACTATAGGTTTCACTAGGCAGCCGTAATCTGATCCCTCAGTGAGTAGGCAGTCTGTCTTATCTTGACCAAGTTAAATTTGAGCTGAGGTTTTTTCAGAGTGGGTGGTGAATCCAAGAGGCAGGGGGAAGGGGAGAAAGAAGCAGATTTCTCTGAAAAGACTTATTACCTAATTTCTTCTATTAACTTTATGCAAAGTTTGGTGAAACTGGTGACAATTTTGAGTAACATCTGCCATTTTTCCTTGGAGTGATCACCATCGTAGAAGACCTTCAGACTGCGGTGGCACAGCAACATTTGTCAGCTCGCTAGTGGTGTTAGAAGCCTTGGGTTACCACAATCGACTCACAATGTTCATATTACCATATTGCATGGGGGCCCGTTACCTCTTTTTATCGTAGAGAACCCTTGATGATACGGTAACATTTCTGTGGTTGAACAACTAGCACAGTGCAGACGCGGGGAACAATCGGCGCTGTTACATTCATTGTGCAATTTTACAATTTTCCAGCTCTCACCTTGACAATAAAATCCACAAGGTTAAAGCGATGCAACCCCTATATCAAATAAATCCTATTCCAGCAGATTCCTTTCATAATTTATATTGGGAAGAAGAAAAATGATTACAGGAGATTGACAGGATGTCACTGTAATATATTTATGTAGGTAGCGAGCGGCGTTTTTTTTCCCCCGCGCGCTCACAGTTTTATCAGAATCGCAACTACATCTTCTACATCTTCTCCTTCTGCAGCCGAGGTCTACAAACTTACTAATGCATTGTAAATTCATGCTAATTTCCTCACTGGGAAAAACACATATGGGATGAGTGATGAGCGGCGGTTTTATCATTGTAAACGTATTACTCGGAGAAGCATGGGAATAGCAGGCGGCAGTTCTCCGTGTACAGTACAAGGAGGAGATCGAGGCTGCTTCCCGTACCCTTTAGGTAATAATTTTTCCAATGATTTGTGGGTAGTTGTTTTGTGAAAACAGTTTAGAAATATGATAGTAGGAGGAAAGATTACTAATTACTAATTATAATGGTACTCTATGGTATAATGTGTGCAGTGTAACGGCATACCACAACTGTAGGGGATGCGAAGAAAGAACCTCTTGCGAAGAAGGAACCACCTGCGAAGAAGGAACCACCATGCCCCTTCTCCTGGGATGTAGGTATATAGGGTGGGACAATCTCGGCATGGGTCCTGATAATAAGTAATATTTTACAAATTTTACTCTCGAGTATGTGATAGGATGATAGAAGATCCCAGCGTCACGCGCTAAGAACCTTCAGTAGCTACTGGTTTTGGAAGGCTTTGGCATCACTTGGGAAATTTGCCGACTCTTCCGAGAGCTTGGGATGTTTGCCCTTTTACCGGGTGCCACCTTGATGTTCTGGTAGAGTTGGCAAGTATGTGATAGGTTCCAGACTTTGAATTTTCCAGGGTTTTTAGACACATAACTTGGGTAATAATCTTAGCCTATGGCTCAGGGAAAAGGAATACTGGTTGTGTCTCCTGTCCAGGTGGTCATAAGACCCCCCTCCATAGGTACAGAAAAGATTGCATCACTCCTTAAAAGCTAAGCAGTATTTACCGTATATGAAATTATAGAAACAAAAATGCAGCATGTGATCAAGACCTTACACCTTTTACATGCCATCATTTCAGAGAGTTTCACCATTCTGATGAAGGTTAACCTTCTGATTGAATCATATAGGATGATTATTTGTCTTCGGTGATGAGTAGGCTGTATTTGAAATAGAAAAATTGTCACTTCCACCAACCACCCCAGATGAAGCAGTTGTGTTTGGTGGGTGAGCCACTGTTATACCATGCTACTATAGCCAATATAATAGCGTGTCCACAGTTTACCTTGTTCCCATACCTGCCATTATTTCACAAAAGTAAAAAAGAAGAAACGACGTGTATGACATGGAAAGGATAAAGATCCCTCCTCTAATACTTGACAAATAATTTTTGGTAAAGGCCCCTCCCCCAATGCTTGGTAAAGGAAACTCCCCTAATACTTGATAAAGATCCCTCCTCTAATACTTGGTAAAGGCCCCTCGCCTAATGCTTTTTAAAGACTCCTCCCCTACTACTTGGTAAAGGCCCCTCTCCTAATACTTGGTAAAGGCCCCTACCCTAATACTTGGTAAAACCCCCTCTCCTAATACTTGGTAAAGGCCCCTCCCCTAATAGTTGGTAAAGGTCCTTCCCCTAATGCTTGTTAAAGACTCCTCCCCTAATAGTTGGTAAAGACCCCTCCCCTAATAGTTGGTAAAGACCCCTCCCCTAATACTTGGTAAAGACCCCTCCCCTAATACTTGGTAAAGGCCCCTCCCCTAATACTTGGTAAAGGCCCCTCCCCAATACTTGGTAAAGGCCCCTCCCCTAATACTTGGTAAAGACCCCTCCCCTAATAGTTGGTAAAGACCCCTCCCCTAATACTTGGTAAAGACCCCTCCCCTAATACTTGGTAAAGGCCCCTCCCCTAATACTTGGTAAAGGCCCCTCCCCAATACTTGGTAAAGGCTCCTCCCCTAATACTTGGTAAAGACCCCTCCCCTAATACTTGGTAAAGGCCCTTCCCCTAATACTTGGTAAAGGCCCCTCCCCAATACTTGGTAAAGGCTCCTCCCCTAATACTTGGTAAAGACCCCTCCCCTAATACTTGGTAAAGACCCCTCCCCTAATACTTGGTAAAGACCCCTCCCCTAATACTTGGTAAAGGCCCTTCCCCTAATACTTGGTAAAGGCCCCTCCCCAATACTTGGTAAAGACCCCTCCCCTAATACTTGGTAAAGACCCCTCCCCTAATACTTGGTAAAGGCCCCTCCCCTAATACTTGGTAAAGGCCCCTCCCCAATACTTGGTAAAGGCCCCTCCCCTAATACTTGGTAAAGACCCCTCCCCTAATAGTTGGTAAAGACCCCTCCCCTAATAGTTGGTGACATGACCTTAGATAGCATCCATACTTTTTTTTGTAGCCACCTGTAAACTTCTTGCTCCTGTCTGCTGGTAGTTTCTTCTGCTGTTCTCTCCAGCTCTTGAATTTTTGCAGTTTTCTTCTCAATAACAGAATTCAGTTCTCCAATAATTTTCATCTGAATTTAGATCAATCCGTGTTTTTTTCTTCTTAACAATGCTTATGTACTTTTGGATGTGAGGTTTGGGTCATTATTCTACTGTAGGACCCATTTTGTGCTCCCAGGTGTAAAAAAAAATACAGTTTTATTGTAAACGGACATTTACACTGCGAGATAGTCATGAAGAATGTTCTCGAATGCGCTTGATTCACGATTATCTTGCCACGTAAACAGGCTGCCAATCACCCATAGCGCTTGATCACCGGATGAAATTTTTTTTTTCTCAATCTTAGAGGATCATCGTTCTCGGCGGCACATCGTCCTGTGTAAACAGGACTCATGCTGACGAGTACAATGGAAGCCTCTGCACACTGAAAAATGTGGTGTAGGTCGCTCAGTAAGCATGGATTGCTTTGATCTGTCTGTGCAAACAGGTAGTCAAACGACCGAACGAATTTCACCGATTTTCAGTTGTATTGTTCTGTCGTTTGGTCCGTGCAAATAGGCCTTAACATTATCAAGGCTTCCAGTCACTGTAGGTAGGGAGCACTTTTCTTTTGTGGCTTCATTTTGCTGAAGAGCTATAGTTTGGGTTTATCTGTCCCCAGAACATTTTCACAGAAGGTTTGTGGTTTGTCTTTGTAAGCTAATGGCAAAGTTCAGTTGCTCTTTTTAGGCCTTTCTTTACATGCGTTGACCGGCCGTAGGCTACAAATCTTAGCCAACCTACGTGACTGTAGACTTGTGAGTCCTCACATCCCGCGCACTCTGAGGGTTCTCTGATGTCGGGAGTGTCGGACGTGTGACCGTAAGTATGCCAGTCACATGCCAACAAGAAGTGTGCAGCCTCACTCAATTCAAGTGTATTGAGCGAGGCCGGACACGTCTAGTCGAAATGTGCCCCAGAAGTATGCAAACTGAAGTTTTCTGGATGTAGTACGTGATTTCTTAGCCATACTTTAAACCAATTTTTGCAGAGTTCTTGCTTCAATTTACCTCTTTCCCCCTTGTCCCAGTAGGTTCTTTACTGTTTCATCAGTTGCAATCTTCACGGTAATAGTGGGAACTGTAGAAGCTGGGATGCCATGGTCTCTGGAGATAGTCTTGTAATCTTTAGACTGCTTGTGCTTGGTGATAATAGTTGTTCTTTCCCAGGATCGGGAATAACTTTATAATCTCTGGGAGTCTGACCAATTCTGAGAACAGGGCTCTGGAATGTTCTGTTAGAATGGAGCAATGGCCGTGCATGCTCGCGAGTTCTCCATTTATTGTCTATGGTACTGCAAAAGTCAGTGGAGCACAGTGCAGCACCCCTGCATGGTGTCCTCCTCCTTCCTCCGTCCTCACCCCACTGAGTGCCCCTGTTTCCTGTTGTGATGCGCGCCGTACCTCCCGGTGGCGCACCTAGCAGCTACCCTGCTATTAAATGGCCATTTGTCTTTTACAGTAATTTTAACCAGTATGATCCACGTGTATCCATATTGGTCCATCTAAAAAGTGACCCTTCTTGCAATTATGGTTAGAAGTTAGCAGGGAGCCATCTCTAATGGCCGATGCGATCATCATTGGGGCTTCGGCTGTATTTATAAACTGTGTGGGTTGTAGCGTTCTGGTGTCCTATTAATAAAAATAGCGGTGGTTCTCAGCAGTGATAGCTTGTTAAGAAGGACGTGATGGAGGGAGAGGGAGACGCATCACAGCATGGAAACATCATTAAGAATAGAACCTTTTTTTATACCACCAATAGGTACAATTTTTTAAAGGAGACTTCCAAGACCGAAAATAATTTGGAAATAAGACAATGTGATGTCTAATATCCTACCCAAAATGGCAGTGTGCACCAATGATATAATAAAGTAGAGGGGACCGTTTTGACCACTTTTCCATTGGTCGGACATTTAGTAATGATTTGGTAACCAATCCTTTGTTATTTCCAGGACTTAATCTGTGTCAAATTGCAAACGGAAAGGAAAAAAAATCTATATAAAATATCTTCTGCATTCTCCTGTATTTTTCATCAATTTTTCAATTTATTTCCCCTTTCTTCCCATTCTGAGACTTTGAACAATATATTTTGGGGGAAATGGTTGGAGCTAAAATTGGTTGACCTGAGGTTGTATTGATAAGTGTCGGATCTCATTGAGGAGATCCAGATGGTTTTTGGAGGCCATCAAGGGCGGACATACCATTGGTGCAACCTGTGCAGTTTCACATCGGCCCTTATTGGAAAAATGAGGACTTCTAACTCTGGAGAAGGTAGAATTGTGGATTATGATGAGCTATTTGACCACAAAGGGGCCCTCTTCTGTCTGTGTCTGCTCCTGGAGGCAGTGCTCCATGGGAAAAAGGAGGGCAACTGACCACAAAGAGGCCCTCTTCTGTCTGTTTCTGCTCCTGGAGGCAGTGTTCCATGGGAAAAAGGAGGCAACTGACCACAAAGAGGCCCTCTTCTGTCTGTGTCTGCTCCTGGAGGCAGTGTTCCATGGGAAAAAGGAGGCAACTGACCACAAAGAGGCCCTCTTCTGTCTGTGTCTGCTCCTGGAGGCAGTGCTCCATGGGAAAAAGGAGGCAACTGACCACAAAGAGGCCCTCTTCTGTCTGTGTCTGCTCCTGGAGGCAGTGTTCCATGGGAAAAAGGAGGCAACTGACCACAAAGAGGCCCTCTTCTGTCTGTGTCTGCTCCTGGAGGCAGTGTTCCATGGGAAAAAGGAGGCAACTGACCACAAAGAGGCCCTCTTCTGTCTGTGTCTGCTCCTGGAGGCAGTGCTCCATGGGAAAAAGGAGGCAACTGACCACAAAGAGGCCCTCTTCTGTCTGTTTCTGCTCCTGGAGGCAGTGCTCCATGGGAAAAGGAGGCAACTGACCACAAAGAGGCCCTCTTCTGTCTGTTTCTGCTCCTGGAGGCAGTGCTCTATGGGAAAAAGGAGGCAACTGACCACAAAGAGGCCCTCTTCTGTCTGTTTCTGCTCCTGGAGGCAGTGCTCCATGGGAAAAGGAGGCAACTGACCACAAAGAGGCCCTCTTCTGTCTGTTTCTGCTCCTGGAGGCAGTGCTCCATGGGAAAAAGGAGGCAACTGACCACAAAGAGGCCCTCTTCTGTCTGTTTCTGCTCCTGGAGGCAGTGCTCCATGGGAAAAAGGAGGCAACTGACCACAAAGAGGCCCTCTTCTGTCTGTGTCTGCTCCTGGAGGCAGTGCTCCATGGGAAAAAGGAGGCAACTGACCACAAAGAGGCCCTCTTCTGTCTGTTTCTGCTCCTGGAGGCAGTGCTCCATGGGAAAAAGGAGGCAACTGACCACAAAGAGGCCCTCTTCTGTCTGTGTCTGCTCCTGGAGGCAGTGCTCCATGGGAAAAAGGAGGCAACTGACCACAAAGAGGCCCTCTTCTGTTTGTGTCTGCTCCTGGAGGCGGTGCTCTATTGGAAAAAGGGAGGCAAATGAGCTCTCTTTCAGAAAGAAGAAAACTGTTATTCCAGTGCCACTTATAGGTCGTTCCCCTGTCAGTATATTTTTGACCCAGTTGGTGCTGTAGAAGAATTTAAAGATTTTTCCGTGCTTCAGCTAAATTTCTGCAGTCACTTTATAAGACCACATATTGGCAAATCAATATTTTAGCGAGAGAAGCAGATGAGAATCTAGTTGACACGTGACGTCCGGTTAGCAGGGCTCCACTACTTAGGGGAAAGTGGTGGAGCCCTGCTAACCACTATGTCCACTGCCTTTTGTGCTCCACATCTTCACATGTCCCATAAGTCTCACACCTGTGTTTTGGTATTAGGGCTCCTAGTCCTGTTTATTTGCTGTGCTCCTCCATCAGCTCCTGGTTTGCATCTGCCTAAGACTCTAGTGTCCTGTGTTTGGTCTTCTCCACCATTTGTGCTCCAACTCTTTGGTCCTGCATACCTACAGTGGGGCAAAAAAGTATTTAGTCAGTCAGCAATAGTGCAAGTTCCACCACTTAAAAAGATGAGAGGCGTCTGTAATTTACATCATAGGTAGACCTCAACTATGGGAGACAAACTGAGAAAAAAAAATCCAGAAAATCACATTGTCTGTTTTTTTTAACAATTTATTTGCATATTATGGTGGAAAATAAGTATTTGGTCAGAAACAAAATTTCATCTCAATACTTTGTAATATATCCTTTGTTGGCAATGACAGAGGTCAAACGTTTTCTATAAGTCTTCACAAGGTTGCCACACACTGTTGTTGGTATGTTGGCCCATTCCTCCATGCAGATCTCCTCTAGAGCAGTGATGTTTTTGGCTTTTCACTTGGCAACACGGACTTTCAACTCCCTCCAAAGGTTTTCTATAACGTTGAGATCTGGAGACTGGCTAGGCCACTCCAGGACCTTGAAATGCTTCTTATGAAGCCACTCCTTCGTTGCCCTGGCGGTGTGCTTTGGATCATTGTCATGTTGAAAGACCCAGCCACGTTTCATCTTCAATGCCTTGCTGATGGAAGGAGGTTTGCACTCAAAATCTCACGATACATGGCCCCATTCATTCTTTCATGTACCCGGATCAGTCGTCCTGGCCCCTTTGCAGAGAAACAGCCCCAAAGCATGATGTTTCCACCACCATGCTTTACAGTAGGTATGGTGTTTGATGGATGCAACTCAGTATTCTTTTTCCTCCAAACACGACAAGTTGTGTTTCTACCAAACAGTTCCAGTTTGGTTTCATCAGACCATAGGACATTCTCCCAAAACTCCTCTGGATCATCCAAATGCTCTCTAGCAAACTTCAGACGGGCCCGGACATGTACTGGCTTAAGCAGTGGGACACGTCTGGCACTGCAGGATCTGAGTCCACGGTGGCGTAGTGTGTTACTTATGGTAGGCCTTGTTACATTGGTCCCAGCTCTCTGCAGTTCATTCACTAGGTCCCACCGCGTGGTTCTAGGATTTTTGCTCACCGTTCTTGTGATCATTCTGACCCCACGGGGTGGGATTTTGCGTGGAGCCCCAGATCGAGGGAGATTATCAGTGGTCTTGCATGTCTTCCATTTTCTAATTATTGCTCCCACTGTTGATTTCTTCACTCCAAGCTGGTTGGCTATTGCAGATTCAGTCTTCCCAACCTGGTGCAGGGCTACAATTTTGTTTCTGGTGTCCTTTGACAGCTCTTTGGTCTTCACCATAGTGGAGTTTGGAGTCAAACTGTTTGAGGGTGTGCACAGGTGTCTTTTTATACTGATAACAAGTTTAAACAGGTGCCATTACTACAGGTAATGAGTGGAGGAAAGAGGAGACTCTTAAAGATGAAGTTACAGGTCTGTGAGAGCCAGAAATCTTGATTGTTTGTTTCTGACCAAATACTTATTTTCCACCATAATATGCAAAAAAAATGATAAAAAAACAGACAATGTGATTTTCTGGATTTTTTTTTTCTCAGTTTGTCTCCCATAGTTGAGGTCTACCTATGATGTAAATTACAGACGCCTCTCATCTTTTTAAGTGGTGGAACTTGCACTATTGCTGACTGACTAAATACTTTTTTGCCCCACTGTACATCTCAGCAGGTTCACCCTCCCTCTGCCGTATCTGCATTTAACCATCAGTTGCAGCAAACAAACTTCTGATGGACTTGGTTCAGCCTTGCTTTTCTCCACTTCACCTGTTCTACAGATCCTGAGTTTCCTGCATGCCAAGTCCTCGTTTTCCACATGGCTGCTTGGTACACCAATGCCCAAGGTCCATATACCCACCCAGACCTGGGACTTAATGAATACACCTCATTTGGTGAGCCTAACACTAGATTTGGGTTGGTAAAATACTTTTAAGGAGCAAATATTACTGTAATTTATTTTTTTCTCAGGTCTGCTTTTAAAATGATGGGACCACTCGGATATAACCCTAATTACCAAAGGGTCAGTCCTCTTCTGCACACAACATTTACACTCTAAAGATGGCCATTCACCTTAGATAGCTGGTTGACCGACATCTATTGCTTCTGACCTTCCCATACATGAGTATGCTCTGCTTGGTCAAGCATATATACTGTATGTTCTGTATGAGGGGGGAGGGAAGCAAGTAGACAGACCCCTTACATGGTGGATCATCTCCCTTGAGAAGAAACTTTCACCCTCACAACATCATCTGTCAGGGGAATGTCAACCTGATGTGTGCAGTAGGCTTTAATCTAATTTGGGAGGGCACTGCTTCTCTGCCTCTGTGCTTAATGCTTGCAGTGCGCTCCCAAATATTAACAGTTTGGACCGGTGGCATTGTTTTGGTCCAAACTCTGTGCTCTCCGATGTGCCTCTGCAGCATTGGAAAAGGACAGGAACACTGACGCTGGCTGGCTTCAGAGTAGCACTTACAAGCTCCATATCACAGACCTTTGGCTAGAACACCGGCTACCTCTTATAGACCGCAATGATGGCTGGTAACTTAGGCATCGAGCTGTCAACAATAGCTTTAAAAACGGAGAAAGGAATTTTAATAAGAGGTAAATTGCGAAGTTCCTTGTTTTTACAAGCTCGTTCCAATTATACCCATTTAAGAAGCTGAGACAATCCCCTTAAGGCAGGTTTGGCATCAGAATTATATGGCTGAATTCGTCCAGACTTGTTAAAGATGAAAATCTTGCCCATCTGGACTTGTGGCTGAAATATGTGTATTATGGTCACGTAGTTTCCACACTTTTATAAACAGTGTGAAGCAAAACAACAATTTAGCAAGATATAATTACACTAACACAAAGTACGGCTGCGTCTGAACAAATGGAAAACTGACAAAGCCCTTGGGCCGAATGGCATTCATCCATGGATATTGAGGGAGCTGAGGTCAGTAATTGACAGACCGATGTGTCTCAGCTGGTTGGACTCTTGCAACAGTGTCGGCGCCAGAGGATTGGAAGATGGCTGATAATGGTACCGATATTTAAGAAAGGAAATAATGACTTTGTAAGAGATGTTCTACAAAAAATATTGCAAAGAATCTATATATATAATTGTCTAAGGGTTTTTCCGTCTGTCTGTCCTGGAAATCCCGCGTCTCTGATTGGTCGAGGCCGCCAGGCCTCGACCAATCAGCGACGGGCACAGCGACGATGATGTCATAAAGGACGTAGACATCCCGCGTCTCTGATTGGTCGAGGCCTGGTGGGCACAGCGACAATGATGTCATAAAGGACGTAGAAATCCCACGTTTCTGATTCAGCGACAGGCACAGTATCGACGTAGATGTCATAATGGTTGCCATGGCGACGATGATGTCATAAAGGTTGCCTCGACCAATCAGTGACGGGCACAGTCTGCCGTGAATTCTGGAATCATCATTGTCCATATACTACGGGGACATGCATATTCTAGAATACCCGATGCGTTAGAATCGGGCCACAATCTAGTATTATAATAACTGGCAACCAGCATGGATTCATGAAGAATACGTCATGTCTGACCAACATATTGGGTTTCTATGAGGAGATAGGTCAAATCTGGATGTTGGTAATGCGGCTGATGTGATTTATCTCCACTTTGCAAAGGCATTTGATACAATCTATATATATAATTGTCTAAGGGTTTTTCTGTCTGTCTGTTTTTCTGTCTATCTGTCCAGGAAATACTGCGTCTCTGATTGGTCGAGGCCTCCAGGCCTCGACCAATCAGCAACGGGCACAGCGACGATGATGTCATAATGGTTGCCATGGCGACGATGATGTCATAAAGGTTGCCTCAACCAATCAGCGACGGGCACAGTCTGCCGCGAATTCTGGAATCATCATTGTCCATATACTACGGGGACATGCATATTCTAGAATACCCGATGCGTTAGAATCAGGCCACAATCTAGTTCCAAATAACAGCAAAGAAAAAGAATCGTCAAAAATGGTGCGTTCTCTGAATGGGATATAGTCAGCAGTGGGGACCGCAGGGATCTGTACTGGGAGAAGTGGGGACCACAGGGATCTGTACTGGGAGCAATGGCGACACAGGGATCTGTACTAGAAGTAGCGGGGACTGCAGGGATCTGTACTAGAAGTAGCGGGGACCGCAGGGATCTGTACTGGGAGCAGTGGGGACCGCAGGGATCTGTACTAGAAGTAGCGGGAACCACAGGGATCTGTACTGGGAGCAGTGGGGACCGCAGGGATCTGTACTGGGAGCAGTGGGGACTGCAGGGATCTGTACTGGGAGCAGTGGGGACCGCAGGGATCTGTACTAGAAGTAGCAGGAACCACAGGGATCTGTACTGGGAGCAGTGGGGACCGCAGGGATCTGTACTGGGAGCAGTGGGGACTGCAGGGATCTGTACTAGAAGTAGCAGGAACCACAGGGATCTGTACTGGGAGCAGTGGGGACCGCAGGGATCTGTACTGGGAGCAGTGGGGACCGCAGGGATCTGTACTGGGAGCAGTGGGGACTGCAGGGATCTGTACTAGAAGTAGCAGGAACCACAGGGATCTGTACTGGGAGCAGTGGGGACCGCAGGGATCTGTACTGGGAGCAGTGGGGACCGCAGGGATCTGTAATGGGAGCAATGGACACACAGGGATCTGTACTAGAAGTAGCAGGGACTGCGGGGATCTGTACTAGAAGTAGCGGGGACCGCAGGGATCTGTACTGGGTGCAGTGGGGACCGTAGGGATCTGTACTGGGAGCAGTGGGGACTGCAGGGATCTGTACTAGAAGTAGCGGGAACCGCAGGGATCTGTACTGGGAGCAGTGGGGACCGCAGGGATCTGTACTGGGAGCAATGGACACACAGGGATCTGTACTAGAAGTAGCAGGGACTGCGGGGATCTGTACTAGAAGTAGCGGGGACCGCAGGGATCTGTGCTGGCAGCAGTGGGGACCGCAGGGATCTGTACTGGGAGCAGTGGGGACCGTAGGGATCTGTACTAGAAGTAGTGGGGCCACAAGGATCTGTATTAGGGGCAGTGGGGACCATAAGATTCTACATCAAGAGCAGTGGGGGCCACAAGGATCTGTACTGGGAGCAGTGGGGCCACAAGGATCTGTGTTAGGATTAATTATTTTTAATCTCCTTACTACTGACCTTGTGGATGGGATTGACAGTAAAGTGTCAGTCTTATTCTTATTCTTTGCTGTCGACTCCAAACTATGTAGGATACTAAAATCTGACCCTGACATTACAATATTGCAAAGCTGCGGAGGGCTGCGTACTTCCTCGTACTTCTTCTGTTAAACCACGCCCACTGGCGCACCTTTTCCATTCAACTCCGCCCCCTAAGATGACTGAATAGGTAAACACTTGGCAAATGAGATTTAATGTAGATAAATGTAAAGTAATGCGCCGAGGACGGAGTAATCTTGCTGCTGCATATACATTAGATGGGAGAATGCTCGGCACTACAGAACGGGAGAAGGACGGGGGATTCTGGTTACAAGTGAGCTGAGCAGCAGCACTCAATGTCAGGCAGCAGTCACAAAAGCAAGCCATATTTTAGGGTGCAAAAAACAGAGATAAATTCCTGCGGTCCCAACGTCTTATTACTAGTGATGAGCGAATATACTCGTTGCTCGGGTGGTCTCCGAGTATTTGTTAGTGTTCGGAGATTTCGTTTTCCTTGCCACTGCTAGATGATTTGCGACCACTAGACAGCTTGATTACATGTGGGGATTCCGTAGCAATTAGGCAACCCCCACATGTACTCAGGCTGGCTAGCAGCTGTAAATCAAGCAGCTGAATCAACAAAAACTAAATCTCCGAACACTCACAAATACTTGGAGACCACCCGGGCATGCTCGGGAAAACCGAGCAACAAGTATACTCGCTCATCACTACTTATTCCCCCTTTATAAATCACTGGTGAGGCCACATGTAGAACACGGGATTCAGTTTGGGGCTCCACATTTAAAAAAGGATATTCAGAGATTAGTCAGTTGAAAGGCGGCAACTAGATTATTACAAGGGATGGAGGCCTCTCATAGGAGGAGGGGGTGGGAAAGTTGGGCTTGTTTAGCTTAGAAAAAAGATGCCTCAGAGGAGATCTCATTTACATGTATAAATATGTGTGTGACCAGTACAAAACACTCGCATACGACTTATTGCGTCCAAAGACCATACTGAGGACCAGAGGGCATTCATTACGGGTGGAAGAAAGGTGATTGCGGCAGCTAAACAGGAAAGGGTTCTTTACAGTTAGAGCAGTCAGACTGTGGAATGCCGACCACAAGAGGTAGTAATGGCTGATACTATATCAGCTCTTGTACAGGGGCTTGATGATTTCCTCATAATAAATTACATTATGGGATATGGATAATATAGCGATAGAGAATGTAGAACTGGTGAATCTTGACGGACCGGAGTCTTATAAAAGGCATCGGTAATTTTCACGTACACAGTGACGCGACAGGCAAGACTAACTTTACTGATAGTGGCACTGCTTGGCCGCAAGGTATGAAATATTCACATTAGCTCCTGATGCAAATCTTAGAATTTGGTTGTTTTGATGTTTCTGTAATATCACAGCTGCTTGCGGACGTTGCTAAACCCGAGGACTCATTTTCAGAAAGCAATTTATGATAGATTCAATACTGCTTTTTGCATTTTGAGTTTAAAAAAAAATCATAAACACATTCACAACGAACCGTGAGAGTAACAGAGAGTTAAGTGCTCCATTTATGTAAGTGCTATGGAGAGTTGTAAATGTAACAATCTTCTCTGTAAAGTGCTTTTGTATTATTAGAAAGGAACGTAAAGTAGCTGCGAATCAATGCTCTTATTATGCCTGAGAAGAATGAACTGTAAAGGGGGTCACAGGTTCACCCCTTCATGACCCTCTTCACTATTTGAGCTGACTGCATTTTTTCACAATATGCCATCTTCAAGTAAGATTCTTTGAAGCATACCCGTTATTCCAGATGACGCCGTCATGTGTCTTTGCATGAGGTATAACACTATTTCTCTCCATTATGTGTCTTTGTACAGCAGTTCTGAGCAGTGTATCTGTGGATCCAGCACTGTGTGAGATGAATACACAGCTCCAGCATGATCTGTTTTTCTCTCCTTCTCCTGTCACTGTACACGCAGGTGTCATCTGATCTCTCAGTGATTTACCAAACTTTTTTTGGGGGGATAAAGAGGGATTTTAGATGTTGTATGTATGAGACAGAAGAGTTTGTCGCTTCCAGAAAGCTCTCACTGATTGGCCGTCAAAGATTGTACATTTAAATTCAGAATGTCCAATCCTCATTTTCCCTGATATCATCTACCTGAAGAGAGTCAGGAAGCCACCATGTTGATCATATAGTAGTCCACCTAGCTTTTATGTGTATGTTCACTTTCTGGAAGCTATGTAGTCCCGGGTGGTCCCGGTGACTACTACTTAAATATATGAAGCTCCCCTAATGCCCCAAGTGGGTCCTTCCCCCACCAGCATCAGGAACCTCATCCCTCGCTGTCACCTAATAGTGCCCTGGCTAGTACACTGGCTGGAAAGGGGCGCTAGCCTCACCACTGCAGATAATACCACACATTAAACGGTGACAAACACAAAAGGGAAGGGGTAAAAACACACAACTTAGCTTCAACTTCCTCTGCTGCAGCGCACCGAACAGAAGAATAAAGGCACCAGGATCACGAGCTCACAAAACCAGCTGATACACCACAGCAGCCAGCGACCTCCTCCTTCCTCCAGGCTAGGTCACTGTAGATTGCTCTATCACTGACAGTCAGCTGATGCATCAGGTGACAATTTAAGGGATGGTGGGAGTGGGCACCATCCACATCAGCTGACCTAGGCATACTGTAGTTACAGCTCATTGCCAGCTGGGAAAAACTTTTGGGGAAAAGCCAAACCTCCGACTCCTCAATTTCCATTACTCCGACTCCACCTTAATGGGCTCTGGCTCCTCAGCCCTGGGGGTCTCTATTAAACGGGTTGTCCAGGATTATTTTATTTTTTACTCTGGGCCTTATAACTAACAGGCAGGTAGTTACTAACTACCTGCCTGTTCTAAACAGCAGCGGCTCAGAGTGGTTACTGTCCTCTCCTGCCAGCAATTCTCCTGCTTCACTTCAACAGGGAATCTCTTCCTCTTCCAGTCTGCTCTGTTGATGGGGCGTGACCACTGGCATCATGCTGATTGACAGCTGGCTCCCCGCAGTTAGACAGTGGGGAGCCAGCTGTCAATCGACATTCACACTCTGTCAGCAGAGCAGATCAGGAGTCACATAATCGCCGTCTGGAGTGGTCTATGCTGGCAGAAATACAGTCAGGTAGGTAACAATTACCTGACTGTTAATTGTTAGGCCAGTAGTAAAAATAATAAAATAATAACTCCGAGGGTATTCAGATGTCAAATTTGAAATCATTGTTGCATCGTGAGGCACACAAGACATTATTCCAGGCTGACTAATCAAAAAAGAAGCCTCTGTAGGAGGCGGTCATCCAGCCGTCACGGAATACTGATCTGTCCAGTTTTAGTTCAGCAAATCTATTCACTCATCTTTACTACATATTTATTTTGTTTAATCCTTATGGCGTAGGGAGCGTTATTGGCCAGGCAATGCTTCCTGGGAAAAAGGTATGCAAATTAGCTCTCCTCCAGGGATCTGTCTCTCTAGTGCCACCTATTGGAGGAGAGGTAATTTGCATACTGTCCCTCCCCTTCTGGTCGTACACCGCCTCTGACACACACGTTTAGCGTGTCCCTTTAACTGGTAACATGGATCTGTACAGAATGCAAAGAAGACGGGATTTATATTTTTATCCCTATGTGATATCATTTATGCATTGGTGTCACCATGGTTGGAATCTCCGGAATATCTGATACAAAGCAATGTTGATTTTTTTCCATTTTTTTATTTGTATTTTTTTTACTTTCCCTACGTTGTATCTATGTGATCTCACAAATAAATAACTGTTGTGTTTTCTGTACAAAAACTGCATGACTGTCATAATTCTATTCGATGTGGTCTGGAAAAAGGAATTCCATGGTTCTTTTTTGAAAAAAAAAGGAAAAATAAACCAATCTTTAAAAACCAATTTTAGCTGAAGTGTGTGGCGCTTTTGTACGGTGTGTGTGATTTTTGTTCTTCATTGATTTTTCGCTTTTTTATGATTGTTTGAGAAATAATATGAGAACTGCCCGCGCTGCGTCCAATCATCTGCTCTATCAAATAACTTCTTGATAGACACTTGAAAGCTTTGCGATGTCGCAGTGCTTAGTTGATGGCGGCTTGAGAAGATGTAACAGGGTGATCTATCTGGCAGGATTATATTACCGTCCTCTTGTGTTTCCACCGCTCCTCGTCTTATACAGCAGTATATAGAAAGCTCTATTTCTCTACCATGGACATGTCCATCACTTAGATATTCATGACCTATCCCTAAAATAGGCCATTAATAGTGATGAGTGAACGTGCTCAGATAAGGCAGTATCCTCAATGCTCATTTGCTAACCGAGTGCCTTCGACATACTTGAAAAACATGTTCACGTCCTGGCGCCTGCAGATAATCGCATAACATATACAGTGGGGCAAAAAAGTATTTAGTCAGTCAGCAATAGTGCAAGTTCCACCACTTAAAAAGATGAGAGGCGTCTGTAATTTACATCATAGATAGACCTCAACATGGGAGACAAACTGAGAAAAAAAAATCCAGAAAATCACATTGTCTGTTTTTTTTAATCATTTTATTTGCATATTATGGTGGAAAATAAGTATTTGGTCAGAAACAAAATTTCATCTCAATACTTTGTAATATATCCTTTGTTGGCAATGACAGAGGTCAAATGTTTTCTGTAAGTCTTCACAAGGTTGCCACACACTGTTGTTGGTATGTTGGCCCATTCCTCCATGCAGATCTCCTCTAGAGCAGAGATGTTTTTGGCTTTTTGCTTGGCAACATGGACTTTCAACTCCCTCCAAAGGTTTTCTATAGGGTTGAGATCTGGAGACTGGCTAGGCCACTCCAGGACCTTGAAATGCTTCTTACGAAGCCACTCCTTCGTTGCCCTGGCGGTGTGCTTTGGATCATTGTCATGTTGAAAGACCCAGCCACGTTTCATCTTCAATGCCCTTGCTGATGGAAGGAGGTTTGCACTCAAAATCTCACGATACATGGCTCCATTCATTCTTTCATGTACCCGGATCAGTCGTCCTGGCCCCTTTGCAGAGAAACAGCCCCAAAGCATGATGTTTCCACCACCATGCTTTACAGTAGGTATGGTGTTTGATGGATGCAACTCAGTATTCTTTTTCCCCCAAACACGACAAGTTGTGTTTCTACCAAACAGTTCCAGTTTGGTTTCATCAGACCATAGGACATTCTCCCAAAACTCCTCTGGATCATCCAAATGCTCTCTAGCAAACTTCAGACGGGCCCGGACATGTACTAGCTTAAGCAGTGGGACACGTCTGGCACTGCAGGATCTGAGTCCATGGTGGCGTAGTGTGTTACTTATGGTAGGCCTTGTTACATTGGTCCCAGCTCTCTGCAGTTCATTCACTAGGTCCCCCCGCGTGGTGCTGGGATTTTTGCTCACCGTTCTTGTGATCATTCTGACCCCACGGGGTGGGATTTTGCATGGAGCCCCAGATCGAGGGAGATTATCAGTGGTCTTGTATGTCTTCCATTTTCTAATTATTGCTCCCACTGTTGATTTCTTCACTCCAAGCTGGTTGGCTATTGCAGATTCAGTCTTCCCAGCCTGGTGCAGGGCTACAATTTTGTTTCTGGTGTCCTTTGACAGCTCTTTGGTCTTCACCATAGTGGAGTTTGGAGTCAGACTGTTTGAGGGTGTGCACAAGTGTCTTTTTATACTGATAACAAGTTTAAACAGGTGCCATTACTACAGGTAATGAGTGGAGGAAAGAGGAGACTCTTAAAGAAGAAGTTACAGGTCTGTGAGAGCCAGAAATCTTGATTGTTTGTTTCTGACCAAATACTTATTTTCCACCATAATATGCAAAAAAAATGATAAAAAAACAGACAATGTGATTTTCTGGATTTTTTTCCCTCAGTTTGTCTCCCATAGTTGAGGTCTACCTATGATGTAAATTACAGACGCCTCTCATCTTTTTAAGTGGTGGAACTTGCACTATTGCTGACTGACTAAATACTTTTTTGCCCCACTGTATATATGCATCCATAGATAAAGTACACTTAAGTACGCTCAATAGCCACACAATTTTTACCTTATGCCTGTATATTAGAGGTCCCCAGGATGCGCCCTGCCCCGGCGCGCGTTTCGGCATCTGCCTTCGTCAAGGTTGTGCAATTATCTGCTGTATATTACCCCCCCTTACATGACCGACCCTTTGCATTTGCACTTTAACTTTCCATATGCCTGTATACATTTTGCACACCAGCATCTTTTTTGATTAGATCTCTTTTGTATTTTTTATTTCTGTGGCATGATTATTTGATTTCATTTTTGTTATACATTGATAATAACAATTATACTATGTTATAACTCCTTTAGCCACACTATGTTGCCCCCTCTTTCTTTGGTATTTTCCCACCTCTCCCTATGGTTTAGGTATCCCACCATAAACATTATTCTTTATTTCAACATTGGACATTCGTTTGGGTTCTTTTTCGTCCTTAGTTATGCTCCTGTTAAATCCTGATCTGACTCCTTCCCCACCACCTGAGGCCTGGGATAGAAATGTAAGGTAAACAAGACAGAAAGATAAAACAGGGATGACAGAAAGCAACAAACATACAAACGCTCACCAAAAGTAGAGAGGTATATAGGAAAGGATAGGAATGTACCAACAAAATAGGAATAGGACTATGAGGAAAGCATACACCCCAAAAACAACACAACAATCTCCAGTAGTAACAACAATCTCCAATTTTGCACAGCAACTCCAAGGAGCTAGGAAGCAAAGCTTTTGTGGACAAGGCAGAGAAGGTCTGGCCAGGTGTTATAGGGAGAGGTAATGACCAGATCAGAAGCAGCTGAAATAGAGCTGCAAGTTTCTAACCAGCGTAGAATGGGTCATTAACCTCTTCAGCACCAAAGGAAACCAAATCCATTTAATATGGGACACAAACACACATTAAATGGAAGATCTGCGATTCACAATTCGTAGTGATCTTCTAACCCCATATCTCTCAGGAAGACTTGACACGCTCATGACAATACCATAGATAAGGGATAACTTCCAAACTTGAGAATACCCCTATTTAATGTCATATCTTACATAGCTGACAGGGGCGTACTTAAAGATTAGCAAATCAGTTTCGCAATGAATTAAATTCGTTATGAAATTTGGAATTCTAATAAATGTGAAGTTTTTGGAATTCGATTCTCATGAATCTAGTACAGTGGTGGACGACTGTGGATGCTGGGAATGAGTTAATATCAGGTTCAGACTGGCACACAGGAGAACAGGAGAATGCTTGGGTGGGCCCCTGCCTATGAAGAAATGGGCCACCCAGGGCAGTGGAGTCGGAGTTATGGAGTCGAAGCCCATTTTGGTGGAGTCGGAGTCGTGGAAATTGAGGAGTCTGAGGTTTGGCTTACCGACTCCACAGCCCTGGGGCCACCACCCACTTATATGAGCAGTACTTGGCACAATACACTTGATTCACCATATACAAGCAAAGGCAGCATCTTATCAATGTAACAACCACCCCAGCTTATTGCTATGGAAATTTATGAATGAGGAAAGTCATATTCACAGGTAGTTGAAAAGTGGGGCCCTGGAGTTGATGTTACTGATGGGCCCTTGGCACCTCGGTCCGACACTAGATGATCAAGTTCCTGATAATCACCTGTGTCCTATGCTGTCACATGTCATTACGCCACATTACCCCGGACCTCCGAGCTGGTCTCCCTTTCTTCCGGCGCACCCTCCTTGCAGCACTGAGACAGATTTGAATTATGCTATCACATGGTGTGGAAAATACACCTGAGATTAATATTTTGTCTCAGCTCCAAATGGGAGGAGCAGAAAGAGCAACACTTCTGGTCATTTTGACACTTTTGATTCAGAACAAATCAAATTGGCCCGAAACCAATTTTTTGGGGAATTTGCTCATTTTTCTCTAAATAACAAGAAGGAATGGAAACACCCAGGTGTAAGTTTCATTTGGGACAACAAATTGCAGTGTTCTAAATGAAAGGAAACACATGAGGAACGCAAATATTTACTAGCACGGGCATTCAAGAGAGGCCGGACAGATCCACGTTACGGTAAAGCGTTCTGCCCCTTTAAATATTTCATCAACCATTTTATCTATTTCATCCGGTTAAAAAGCGGTAATTGAACCAATTGAAGTAAATTGATAATATATAGCTTTTTTTGGTACTTTTTATACCTTCTCTCATTATGCCTTTAATGATTCGAGTCTCGCTACGAGGTTTGTTTCCATGACAGCGCCTTTCATCCTAATTTTAAACATTCCAGACTCCATCATTAAACGCTTATACTTTGACCACGTAGTAATAAGATTGAAAATTGTTTCATTCGGGATGAATCGCACGTTCTGGCGCCGTCACATGACGGACGGAGGCATCTTTTTATCACATGGTTAATTATAGATGAGGTGTAAAGTGAAACCATCAAAACTGATTTGCATACTTCCAAGTGTGAGGTGTATTTTAACAGCTGTCTAAATGGGGGTTAGTATCCCTAGGGCGGATTTGCATATATTTGCACGTGTGTGTTTTTCACTTTTTTGGGGGAAATTTTTCTTTGAAATTTTACCCTAAGTATAACACCAAAAAATAACCAATAAAAAAAAAACAAGCATCAGATATCAATTTAAAAAAATGCAACGCGTTTCGGACCAAAAGTGATCCGAAACGCGTTGGATCTTTACTTTTTTTTTTGTACTGTTGTCAGTGCATTGCCGACTTTTACTTCTTTGGATCATGCTATCTGGAATTTCTTGGTTTCCCTTCATTGCCGCACACAGACCATGTGCACCTGTGGATTTTCGCTATAACAAAAGCGTTCTTTGGTACAGAATGTGAACTGTGTCCCAGCTCTTGAAGTTAAAGGGGTTATCCACCCCAGGAGACATTTTTTTTTTCTTTACCGAAATGCTTATACTTGGGGCTAAAAAAAACATTTGCAATTCGGTTTCATTAAAAATTATGCCCCATTTGGCTTTTACTGTGATCATTAATCAGCTGAGAAAAAGACTGATGAAAGAGTTAAAAACTTCCTGTTCCACCATCAGAAGGAGCTCAGTGATGAATTCTCAGTTAACCCATTCTGCAGCCAGCAATAGTGAAGAACGAAGGCTTCCAGGAAGCAAATGGTGTCATATTTTTAATGAAACCCAATTACAATAATGAATTTTAGGCGTAAATACATGCAATTAAGTAATATAAAAGATCCCAAAGGTAGACAATCCCTTTAACACCTCAGCATTTACCTGCACATATGTGAGTGAGACGACCATGGGGCCCTCATAACTGGTGGTCTCTGCTCATTTATCTAATACATATTCTCTTTTTTCATCTGAGATTATGGATTATATTTCAGTTCGAAGAATCTCGAAGATACAGGAATTTTATAAAACCGTGTTCCTTCTGGGCCGATGGACCTGCGCGTTATCCATATTGAAGGATCTGAAACCAATTAAGTGTAGATGTTATCTAGTGACCTCCAATGTCTTCCAGTGACCGCGCTAGGAAAAGTAAAAACTGATTAAATGCCCATGTAGAAAAGGGACTAAACGCCTCTTATTAAATTCATCCCCGTCCTCATGTGTGACCCGGTGGGAGGTGGATGCAGGAGGTCGTGTTAGGTATGTAGCTTGCGGTAATTGTCACCAAGGAGGGGTATCGTGGGACCAATTAAAGTGATTTCATGTCAATTCTTGGTCTCTGGAGTGGGGGAGTGATGAACATATTATATATTGTACATAGATTTGACTTCCCTATTATTTTCTGACTTTACTGGTTTTCATTTACATTTTCATGAAAAGTCATTGTCGATCCCATGGGTGCTTCTCTTAGGTTCTTCACTAGCGATACATGAGCTGAGGTCCCACCACGGACTCTGGATTGACAAGTGAAAAGAACAAGCTGGAGTCATCTACACAGCCGTCTGTGAAATATTATGGAATGTGATAGCCAAGCGGCTCAGAGGAAGACCACCTTTCGCGTCTTGCATAAAACTCAAGTCAAGAAAGGTCATTCTCTACATTTGGCTTCACTGGTGGCCCAAGAGGCCCTCATGTATGGACCAATTAATGTAATGGAATTCGGGCACAAGAGGCCTTCATGTGTGGACCCAATGATGTAGTGGGTAAGAGGCTCAAGAGGCCCTCATATATGGACCCAATGATATAATGGGTATGGGGCCCAAGAGGCCCTCATGGATGGACCCAATGTTGTAATGGGTATTGGGCCCATAAAGTCCCCATGTATGGACCAGTTGATGTAATGGAAATCGGGCACAAGAGGCTTTCATATGTGGACCCAATGATGTAGTGGGTATGGGGCTCAAGAGGCCCTCGTGTATGGACAATGATGTAATGTGTATGGAGCCCAAAAGACCCTCATATATGGACCCAATGATATAATGGGTATGGGGCCCGATAGGTCCTCATGGACCCAATGTTGTAATGAGTATAGGTTCCAGGAAATCCTGATTTATGGACCCATTGATATGATAGGTATAAGGCCAAAAAGGCCCTAATGTATGGACCCAATTATCAAATTAGTATGGGGCTCAAGAGGCCCTCATGTAGAGACCCAATGCTGCAATGGGTATGGGGCCCACGAGGCCCTCATGTATGGACCCAAGGCTGTAATTTGTATAGGGCCCAAGAAGACCTCATGTATGGACCCAATGATGTAAAGCTATGAGGCCCTCATGTATGGACCCATTGATGTAATGGTACGGGGACCAAGAGGCCCTCATATTTAGCCCCAATGATGTAATGGGTTTGGGGCCCAAGAGCCCCTCATGTATGGAACTAATGATATAATGGATTTGCTTGGTTTAATGCACAACACTTGCCCAAGGCTTGATACTACATTTTATTAAAAGAGTGTTCTCATCTTAAAATTGCTGGTGTTTGGCTATGATATGGTATCACTTTATGTATGATCGGTTGGAGTTAACCCTCTAGGGCCCCTATCAATCCTAAGAATGAATCAGTGTGTCTGCTCCTTCGCTGTTTTTTTGGGGATAATTGTGGTCGTATCTATTCACTGCAGGTGCATGCGGCACTACATTCTTAGGATCGTCAGGGATCGCAGAGCTCAGATCCCCACCGATCAGAGAGTGATTGTATTCTAGAGACAGGACATCGTCTCGCTCGGCTTTCAGCTCCTGCTAATTTTGGAAGTGTCTACAAACTACAATTTTGCAAATAATCTAGTTATTATTATTATTATGATGGTCGCACAGATCCATCACATTAGAAAGGCCTAACAGGTGAAGTATTGGTTTCATAAAAAGACAATGTTAGCCATTGTCATCAGGGTGGTCTTGGATCTTCACTTGATGTGGTCAATATTTACCAGATTGCATGGAATTGATAAGGTTATGACCCCACCCTACCATGGCTCCCACATACAGGTAAAATATGCTAGTCAAGCAGAAGGTCGATAGGATGGAGACTCACCATGGTTTTGTAGCTAATGGGTACAAGTACATCCTGCAGTGAAGTCAGTCTACTCGATTGAACCATCGGCACATTTGTTCGATGTTACAAGCAGCGGTCTAGGAAGGGATGGCTGGCAAACATTTACCACTGGGTGCCGCATTCTGGTCATTCTTGGCAGTCGTACTGTCTCCATATGGCAAGTGTCGCTGTAAACAAGGATTAGACATATTTTATTTTAACATGCCCAATCTTTTCTTAAGGCAGGAGATAAGCAGTTCCAAATGTGCCTTGTCTTCCTAAGCCCATTGATATAAATACAGTATAAGGAGTAAAAGTATAAAAGTATTGTGACACACATCATAATTATTGAATTCGGGTTTTCCTTTTAGTCTCATTGTCTCCGGTGTATAACGTTCGGCCACCTTGCCCCTAGTGTATAACGTTCGGCCCTTCGCCCTGGTATATAACGTCCGGCTTCCTCACCCCTTGTGTATAACGTTCAGCTTCCTCTCCCCTGTGTATAATATCCAACCCCTCGTCCCTGGTGTATAATGTTTGGCCCCCTTGCCCTCAGGTGTATGACATTGGGCCCTTCACCCCTGTGTATAATATCTGGCCTCCTCGCCCATGTATAATATCCAACCTCTTGTCCCAGGTGTATAACGTTCAGCTTCCTCGTCCCTGGTGTATAAATAACATTTGGCCTCCTCGCCCCTGGTTTATTATATAACATTCGGCCACCTCACCCCTGGTGTATAATATCCAGCTTCCTCGCCTCGGTGTGTAATATCCAACCCCTCGTGCTTGGCGTATAACATTCGGCCCCTCGACCCCCTGTGTATAACATACGGCTTCCTCGTCCCCAGTGTATAACGTCCAGCTTCCTCGCCCCTGGCGTATGTATAAAATTCAGCCTTCTCCCCCTTAGTGTATATATAACATTCAGCCACATTGCCCCAGGTGTATAACATTCGGCCCTTTGCCCCGGGATTATAACGTACGGCTTCCTCACCCCTGGTATATAACGTCCAGCTTTCCCGCCCTCGGTGTAAAATATCCAACCCCTTGTCCCCGGTGTATGACATTCGGCCCCTCGACCCCCTGTGTATAACGTACGGCTTCCTCGCCCCTGGTATATAACGTCCAGCTTTCCCGCCCTTGGTGTAAAATATCTAACCCCTTGTCCCCGGTGTATAACATTCGGCCCCTCGACTCCCTGTGTATAACGTATGGCTTCCTCGCCCCTGGTGTCTAACGTCCAGTTTTCCCACTCCCGGTGTATAATATCCAACCCCTTGTCCCCGGTGTATAACATTCGGCCCCTCGACTCCCTGTGTATAACGTATGGCTTCCTCGCCCCTGGTGTCTAACGTCCAGTTTTCCCGCCCTTGGTGTATAATATCCAACCCCTTGTCACCGGTGTATAACATACGGCCCCTCGACCCCCTGTGTATAATGTATGGCTTCCTCACCCCTGGTGTCTAACGTCCAACTTTCCCACTCCCGATGTATAATATCCAACACCTCGTCCCCAGTTTATAACGTCCAGCTTCCTCCCCCCTGGCTATGTATAAAGTTCGGCCTTCTCCCCCTTTGTGTATATATAACATTAAGCCACCTTGCCCCTGGTGTATAACCTTCGGCCCTTTTTCCTGGTTTATAACGTACGGCTGCCTCGCTCCTGGTATATAACGTCCAGTCTTCCCGCCCCCAGTGTATAATATCCAACCCCTCACCCCCAGTGTATAACCTCCGGCTCCCCGCTATGTCATCTGCCTTTACTACCATGTGACAGATTGGCCGGTGGTGCTGAGCTCAAAGATGCCAGCGCGGTCCTGTAATATTAGCTGCCAGGGTGAGGTTTCTTCCTCCTGAATCTTCCCCCATTATCTGTGAGTGATATTATTGAGAAGTGGAAAGAACAGCAGCAATTCGACCACGAAGTGGAGACACCAAGACTCCATAACTCCAGAGTCCAGACCTCCTCTGATATTACCATCAGCACAAACACTGCGCCCTCGCCAGGAGCATCATGGCCGAGCAGCTGCCTGTGGCCTTACATCACCAAGCGCAATGCTGAGCGTCAGATGGAGTGGTGTAAAGCAGCCATTTTTGAATTATGGAGCTGCAAAAGGAGGAGCGACCCCATATTAATACCAATGGATGTAGGAGGGGAGGTCATAAAAGCTCCTATATGTTGATGTCCCAACATTTTTTTCCATGTAAAGTATGTATGTTCGACCAGACATACATGTTTATGGGGATTATGGCCGCTTACCTGCAATCTTGTGTAAATCTGGTGTCCTGAATACTTGTATAAAATGGCAAATACAGCAGTGCTATGTTTGACAATCTCAGCTCTGCTACCCCTGTATTACCCATATCCCTAGCTGACACTGATTATTCCGCATCCTCATGCTTGTTACAGTCTACATCTCTCTCGTTTTTCTTTAATGAAGAATTTCTCCCGTAATTGGCTGATTTGCCGCAGCCTTGGGTCCAAGTTGCCGTCCTTGCCTTCCTCAATATCATAAGCTGTCATTTTAGAAGGGAAAAACCCTCTACGTGAAATTGCGTGGGATCCCTGCCAAACGTGGAGCCCCGGCAGATTCCTTACTTGAGAGTATAAAACAAGAATATAGATTTTGTCTGCGGCCTGAAGTCTACAGACCTCACACATCAAAAGGCTCTCCGAGATAAAGCGTCCTTGTGGTCCACAGCAATCAGTCAGATTCTGCGCGATGGTGTCATTACAGCGGCGCTGAGGACACTTTTACATTCATTGCCGCCAGCGAGCGATCGTGGGTAGCCATATTGTGGAGCTAGATAGGGTTAATAGTAATAAAGAAGGTAAGAGCCACCTTATGCCTCACTGAAGTTACCTGAACTGGTGGCCAAGTACTTTGTACTTACCTTTAAAGGGGTTTTCGAGGCACACAGATTATTATGGCATTGGAAAGCTTATGAGAAATGAAGAAACTTCATAATTTACTTGTTGTTAAAATTTTGCTGTCACATGTGACCTCCGGCTCCTTATTTCCTGCTACAGTCAGCAGCCGTCAGTGCTATGTGCTCTGACTGGTGATGTCATGGGGGCGTGGCCTGTGATTCTCAGCAAGATGTCAGTGACTGGGGATGTGCACAGGGAAATAGGGAGAGCAGTAGCTCGAGTGACACGTCTGAGTCCCTGCGGATGCATGTTTTGCAGCACAAAACATGTGGCAATTGTCGGACCAACACAAGCAATCTCCGCATGTTTTGTGACTGTCTAATAGGCGGGTGTGGGGAATTGAACATGTCACATGACCATCCGCAATACTCAGTGCATACACGAGCACCCTCCGCAAACATGAGTAATGAGCACTACTGCAAACCAGTCCTACCTGCCACCTTCTACGGGTCCTCCTTTGATTTAGCAGTCTGGCTTGATGTCATCTGCTCTGCCCTCTGCACCAACGTTGTTTCACCAGCTCAGCTAATCAAGGGAGGACCATCCAGATAGGAGCAGATTGTAGGGCTTCCATCCAGTAGCCTGGCCACTGGGCCAAAGAGCTGCCAACTGATTCAATCGTCTCTACATGGTGGGCCATGTATATGGATACACCTAAATGAAATGGGAGTGGTTGGTGATATCAACTTCCTGTTTGTGGCACATTAGTATATGGGAGGGGGAAAGCTTTTGAAAATGGATGGTGACCATGGCGGCCATTTTGAAGTCGGCCATTTTGGATCCAATGTATTTAGGTATATCCATATAAGTGTGTACATACCTTTTAAAGGCGTGAAAAACAGGGCTGCTCTCTTACTTAAACAGCGCCACCCCTAAGCATCTGGTATTGCAGCTCCGCTCCATAGAGGTCAATTAAGATGAGTTGCTATATTGCACACGACCTGTAGACAGGTGTGGAACGGATTAAGAAAGAAAGCAGACCCTTTATTTTTATTTTATTCTGCAGAACTCATTTAAGGTTCAGATTTCCTATAGAAGAATAATTGAATAAGGTTAAAAAAAAAGGTAATCACCGAGCTAAAAATAATAACCTCTGTTCTATCGGTCTATGTTCTCCGCTCATCGTGGTCTGATTCATTCTCTCGGCATTGACACCTTAGTAATTGCCATTGATTAAATGTACAGACCCAGCCGACTTTTTTTCCCCAGTTTCCTGTAGACATTACCTGAGTCGTTTGATCAGTTTTGTTGGTCCATTAATCAAGCTCGTAGCAGACCCCGTGTAAGTAGTTGTATGTTTATCATCAGTGTCCCTGGAAATATTCTGCTTAGTATCTTCATGGTCGTTATGTCTTGTGGACCAGTTACTGCAGAAAATAATGGTTGTTTGAGATTAGAAAAAAAAGTGGCTTCCTGTATTTCGAGAAAAAATGCCACTCCTTTTTTCAAATTATGTCTCTTTTGGCGACGTGGCTGCTCAATGTCCTTGGTCCGGATGAGCGGTTGTGAAGCAGCACGGACAGATGACGTTGGTGCAGCAGTGAAATCGAAGTAGAACAATGGAGGCTACTGTGGCAAAATGGGAACAGGAGAAGCAAACGGGAATAAAGGTTTCTGATGAAGCAGAATATATAGCGATCAGGAGGCGGAGAACAAGTTGGTAGCTGACACAGCAATGTAACAGAACAGAATTTGTCACAGAGTCCAATGTTGAGATACTGGCGGTAAAACAGTTGAATCAGCGCTATATTTGAGCTGCGTTTACTACAGAGTCGGTAGGGCACAACAGAATTGAGTTTTGTAATGCCTGTAGCACACAGCCTCCACCAGGGGATGCGGGTGAGGGAAAGTAGGTACACACAGAGAAACCACAGAGCAACAGGCAGGAGCCACTAGATGACGGAAGAGTAGTCAGAAAAGTCGGGTCAGCAACAGAGAAGGAATGAAGTACCAGAGTCTGCAGCAATACACGTGGTCAGAAACAAGCCAAAGAAGTCAGAGCCGGTCGGGAGCAGGAAAGCCAAAGACGGAAGACAATCAAGCAGGGTCAAATACCAAGAGATCACAACACAGAGAGCGAGTACTACGACTAGCGAAGTGACAGGGGAAAGCAGGAACGGGACCTAGGTAAATGGGCAGAGGACAAATCAGGGTATAATGAGGTCAGCTGCTGAAGCCAGAGACTGTAACTGACACAGCTTACAGGTAACATCAGACTTAAAGGAAACCTGTCACCCCCCCCCCCCCCCCCAGGCATTTGCAACTAAAAGCCACCTTGTCAGAATGCAGCATTAGTGTAGCACAAGGTGGCTTTTTTAATTACAAACGCCTGGGGGGGAGGGGGCAACTATTCTGTACTGTTAACGAACTCCGACCTTGAACTTTGCATCAAACTTGTCATGATCCAGTCCTGGGTTTGTTTCTGATTATTCTCTCCCCAGGATGGTCATGTGGGGGTTAATCTTCCTTGCCTCGTTTTGGTATCTGTCTGGCTATTTAAAGGGAACCTGTCACCCCCCCCCCAGGCGTTTGTAACTAAAAGAGCCACCTTGTGCAGCACTAATGCTGCATTCTGACAAGGTGGCTCTTTTAGTTCGGGTCCCTGGCACTGCTGCAATAATCGCTTTTGAAATTTGTCCCTCATACCGTGAAATCGCCAGGGGGGGCAGGTCTTTCCCCCCTAATGCATACACCTCACAGCCGTCACTCATGGCCTCCACGCCGGGCGCCGCCTCCTCTTCCTTCATTAGCGTCCCCTAACTTCTAACACTGATTACACGAGAACCACAAGACAGATTTCTTCACCCCAGGTATCATTTTAATCAGTGTAACAGTGGCAACCTGACAATACCTGTAGTTTACTTAGCAAAATCCTGCTGACATGTTCTTTTTAAGCCATACTCAACAGCTTTATGGGCATATATTACTAAAGGCATATATGAAGCTGTCAGTAGGCTCACGGCCACCCCATACATTGCGTTCTCTACTCAGACCGTGAAACATAGGTGAAACTCCCCTTATGAGGGTCCCGTGAACAACTTTCTTATTACGGCTCTGCACAATGTGCATAAGGACCATGGCCAGGACTCCATAACAATGAAATGCCTCAATGATCACAGTGATTAAGCACCTATAATTGAGTATTGATGGTATAAGGCAATTTTTTATATTTTGGAGGTACAAACCTCATGAAACCGTTGCCGCCAGCCAGATTTATATCCAGCCACTCCTACATCCATACCCATAAGTCATGCAGCCATTTCCATGTTCTCCACCAGAATGCCATATACGTCTCCGTACTGCAAGCCATTACGTATGTTACTGAATTAAGTCTTTGTTTTATTCCTAATTACTCAAATTGAATGGTTTGTTTTATGTCTATTGGAACATAATTGCTTGAGTGTCTTGAATTACTTACGGTGGGTTCTCCAACCTCTGTTTTGTGTTTACAGTAAATGAAGGGATAATAAGGACAAGCTTTCCTTTACATATTATGAGATGAGTAGTTTACCAGATCCAGAATATTGGAAGGGATGCACAGAAATTTTGTGTGGCTGTCTGCCTCTGCGAAACCATGCTGAAAAAAATTAGTGCGACGGTCACTGCCGTTTGCATAAACTTTGCATAAATCAATAGGTCAAGCAAATATAAGAAACTTTGATATATCTTTTCAGAGAAATAGGCTTCTTTCTCCACTTATGAGCCTCTTCTTCTCCCACTGAACCCTGAAAAACAACTAAAATCTGTTCTGCTCAAGATAAAAGGGGCTACCAGCTCACTGATTGATCCGATTACAGCTTTCTTTTGAAGTCTTTGGTGGTAGAAGGGGAAAAGTGAGAAAAATAGATAGATAGACACAGAAAAGACTGTTTTGTCTCATCCCAGAGCTGTAAGCACAGCTACATTGCTCAGTACCCCTGCTGTTATGTTTGCTAATGACAGGTGCTATGAAGGCAATCCAGAAACACAGTGTGCTTAGCGATCAGAGCGCACACAGTGATCTGACAAATACCCAAAAATACAAGAACGAGCTCTGAGACGTGGAAACTCTGTAGACTGCACACCTGATCATATCCTAAACACAACTAAAAGCGGCTGTGGATTGCGCCTAACAACTACCTAGGCAACTCGGCACAGCCTAAGAAACTAGCTAGCCTGAAGATAGAAAAATAGGCCTGACTTGCCCCAGAGAAATTCCCCAAAGGAAAAGGCAGCCCCCCACATATAATGACTGTGAGTAAGATGAAAAGACAAAACGTAGGGATGAAATAGATTCAGCAAAGTGGGGCCCGATATTCTAGGACAGAGCGAGGACAGTAAAGCGAACTTTGCAGTCTACAAAAAACCCTAAAGCAAAACCACGCAAAGGGGGCAAAAAAAAAAACCCACCGTGCCGAACTAACGGCACGGCGGTACACCCTTTGCGTCTCAGAGCTTCCAGCAAAACAAAAGACAAGCTGGACAAAAAAAAAGCAACAAAAAAGCAAAAGCACTTAGCTATACAGAGCAGCAGGTCACAGGAACAATCAGGAGAAGCTCAGATCCAACACTGAAACATTGACAAGGAGCAAGGATAGCAGCATCAGGCGGAGTTAAGTAATGAAGCAGTTAACGAGCTCACCAGAACACCTGAGGGAGGAAGCTCAGAAGCTGCAGTACCACTTGTGACCACAGGAGTGAATTCAGCCACAGAATTCACAACACCCTGCATACTGTCTGATTATTCTGAACATGTGCTTCATACATAGTCAGGAGAACAGCAATTCCCTTGGGATTATTCACAGTAGCAAGTATCCACCCACTAGCTCAGAGATATTAGAAAATTAGAGCCTGTGGAGGGGAAAACTAGTGAAAAATACAGGATGCAAGGCATATAATGGCCAACATAGTCTTATATATCATGTACAGACACATGATAACTCATTCTGAATTGGTTCTTATCTCGTAGCCACTTTGCACAGAGTGGCTACAAGGTGTGTTTCCTTCCGGAGGACCCGGAGTATTACATTGGCAGCAAACTGATTTATGTAATGCTCCATGTCTCCTGTGGGGGAGCTGCTGGAAAACTGAACACTCGCTGCCAAGGCTCAATGCAGATTATAACTGATCGCTAGGAATCTCACACTATGGGAGTTGTAGTTTTGCCACAGCTGGTGTTCACTGGTAAGGACTTTGACGAGAGGCTGTCACATTACCGGGAAACGATATGAGCTACTCAGCCCAGGTGCAGGCTTTTTCAATAATGACCTTATTGTTGGCTGTCATTTCCTAGTCGGATTTGCAGGATGAAATGTGAACGTTACATTGTGTCTTTTACGCACACTGTAATTGGGTGACACAAATGCCCCAAATACCAAGGGGAATATTAGACAATGTAATTATTTGCAAGGACGGTCCTAAAGTAAAAGACGGGCTGTCATGCTGACATTATCTCGCTCGTCCCGAGGCACTTTTCCCAGTTCTCTCATCTTTTAACCCTTCGACTGCTGCAGTTGAGGAGATACCAACACTGCGTGTCTGAGCAGTGAGCACTGAGCGACCAGCTAGCAGAGATCAGATTATAATATTAACTTGCATCACTCCTCGCTCCCTGTTGGATCGCATTACAATAGCAGTGAATGGCATTTGTAGAAGGGATGTATCTGATGTGTCATGACAAGACCACAAGTGTCAGGTGGACCACTAGTGGTGTACACCAGTTGTCCATGACATGCCTTTCTCTATCGTTCTGAAAACTAAATGTCATGATCCAGACCGGATTTTGAGTCCTGTCTCTCCATGTTCCCGGTCTGGTCATTTCAGAGGTTAGCTTTTCTGAGCCTCAGTCTGGTCTCAGGTTTGCTATTTAGCACCGCCGCATCCTGCAGGCGGTGTCAGCTATAGTTTTGCCTTTGGTTTGTGTATCTGACTCTGGAATATCCTGATTAGTCCTGCTGTGATCCCTAACTTGAGGTCACAGCCGTACACATGGTCAGAAAAAAGCCAGGGGGTCAGCAACGGTCGGAAGCGGATAAGACGAAGACAAAAGAAGGTCCGAATGCAAGCCAAGTCAAAACCAGTGAGTCAACAAACAGAGGGAATTAACAGACACAGGGCAAGTACTTCTGCTCCTGACTGTTGCTGGCTCTGCTTGTCTGACCACTCTTTCGCCACCTGGTGTCGCTTGTGCTGCTGCTGTGTTGCTACACTGTGTGTGCAACCTCTCTTCCCTCACTGGTACCCTCTGGTAGAGGTTGCGCTATACTGCACTGCAGTAGCATGGCACTAAATCCTGAATATCTGTTCAGTTAATTTTAATGGTTTATCCTTAGGCTAGGCCATAAAATTCCAATATTTTTGGGTGGGGTCTAACTTCAAGAACCTTCATGATCAGCTGATTGAGAAGTATGGGGCTTCTATTGTTTCCCTAGCATAGATGCCTGGTGCTGAGGCTCCATCATACATATTTGAATGGATTAAGCATCGGAGAGCTGCATCATCAAGCACAGTAACAAGAAAGTGCATGGAGCTATGCCTGGTAATACAGGCTGCAGAATTTTCAATTAGTTGCGCAGTAGGGGTGAAAAGAGACGTACCTCTTATCTGAATCTAAATGTCTGATCGGTGTCATATGTTTAGACTTTCATCAATATGAAAAAACATAGTCTCCCAACACTACTCCCGAAAGCTTACGTGGCTGACTTGAGCACATAGACTTCGTCGTAGGGTTCACATGGTGGAGGTCTGGAAGAACACACAGGCCTCAGCGATGGCACAGTTGGCTGGATTTGCCGGAGGGCACATGGATCAGTGTGGACCCGGGTAACTGGCTGTGGTAGATGGCAAGCAAGCAAGTAGAGCAAGACATATCACAAACCACAAGGTGCGGAGTGTAGACAAGCACAGGAGAGTAGATGAAGGGTTAAATGGCAAGTCTGAACCAGATTATAGGTGAAAGTTGTAGAAACCAAAGAAGTTCTTGGAGATGATTGCAAAGTAATATGAGCAGTCTTTAGATAACAGTTTGTTGTAATGCTTACAGAAGATGATAGACTAACCAGCAGGTCCGAGGAGAAGTACGAGGAAGCTGTAGAAAGTACAGGAGTTTGCAAAGATGATTGCAGCTGTAGGAACTGGATGATGGCAAACTCCAAAGCAAATGGCAAGTAAACACAACACTGACTGAACACTCAGACAATATATTAGAAGATGGCCGACAGCACAGCAGACATATGGATGCAAGTCCTAGTTCCACTGGACCCGATGGAAAAAATACATAACAAAAGAAAAGTGAAGGACAGCATCCAATCCAGGTGAAGTATCAAAGTTTCCTTTATTGTGCCAAATGCAACGTTTCAAGCATGAAGATCTTTTTCAAGCATGTGAACACTGAGTGAACACTCAGACACACATGTGTTTTTAAGTGGGCCTTAAAAGTCCTTGGGAAACGACATCACTGAGAAACGCCGTGATTCACAAGGGTGGAAAACATCAAAAGGTGGCAGCCACAGGGGAAGGGAGCAGAGCCCGGCCTTGGATTTGAGGCAGGTGCGTAACACTTCTATAGAGACAACTAACCAGATCAGATGCTTGGCCACCTCTTCTTCTGTCTTTTCTTGGAATCGGATCTACCTTGGTATGCTAACAAGGCCATTGTTCCCCCTGTTTTCACAGTAGCTTGGACCCCACATATCGGACATATATGGCATAGAGGATCATAAACTTGCTAACAGGATTGGTAGTAAATTGCCGATTTCTGAGGGTCCAACTTTTAGGTTCAACGCTTAACAATGATGAAAATAAGGGTCCTGATAAAAACAGTTGAGAGCTGTACTCTTTCAATGAACCAACACTGTGCGTGCGCAGTGAGACTTGGGCGGTAACCTGCTCTATTCATCAGTGAGGGTCCAAATGATGTAGCCCACGGCTGTCAGCAACTTACCACCTGTGGATGGGACATAGGTTGCATTCTTAGTACAAACCCTTTCTGGTCACATATCTGACAATGGTCGGAGCTGCTGACTGTTTGCAAGGAGAGCCATTGACATATGGAAGCCAAAAATAACTTAACATCTGTATAAAAACGAGTTTTTGCACAATTAAATTTTAACACAGATTCACACTGTGTACTATTTGAAAAAAATCTTCATTATGGTGTTAATACACGCGTCTGCCATCCCCATGGTTACTACAACGGAGACAGAACGTGGTGCAGAACGTGTTTATGTAGCATATTCCCACTTTTCTACGAACAGTCAACAGATTGTAACTTCCAAAGAATTTGTTGGCAGCCACCATTGCCCGTACAGATGCCCCTCTACAGACAGACGCCGGCTACACAATTGCATGCAGCTTCAAAATACTTTAAGGAGAGTCCAGATCTTTTGCACGTCCTTAAGACGAATTAAAAAAAAAAAGTTTATTCCGGCAGAATATAGGCAACGCTGATATTGTTACAAAGCAGATCTGTCACGTTTGGGCCTGGCTTGGAATGGTATATACCCTACAGCTTTATTATTCTTCTCCGTCAAGGAACACACCCATAAACATTCCATGGCTGCCGCCTCGTAATTCCACTTGTCTCTGGACTTGTATGTGACCCGGTGTAGTAACAGCTGTTTTACTTATTAGCTTTCAACTTAAAGAGTATCAGTGTCTACTCTGGAGGGGAATGGTCTGCCCCCTCTAAAATCCTATCTCCTCCACCATGCGGAGAATGAAGGAAATCCCTATGATTCGCTACGCTCAGTAGTTCTCATTTCCTACATTGTTTATTTTATTATTCCTCAAAAAATCTGCCCTGATCCGGGGCGGCCTGAACATTCGGGCAACTGGACGCTGCCCAATGGCCCAGAGCCAGTAAAAGCCTCCCAACCATTAAACTTAAAACTGCACTTTAAAAACAGACCTGTCCTTTCACATAAAACCGGTAGAGATGCATGCATGATCTTGTTGCCCTTCTCCCCCCAAAACACATTAAAACTGCCTTTAGTGCACATGTCCAGGAACGTTCCCAATTCTCATGCTTTGAAACTTTTTCAGTTAGTGGATGCTCTTCACTTCCATTTTGCCACCTCTATAGTAGCAAGAACGTATTTTTCCTTACTTTCCAGAATGCACTGCTTATGCCATTGTCAAATTTTCTGAACACAAAGCCCACATCTCTTCTATGCAGTTTGAAAGGAGAACAAGAGCCTGACCTGCCCTCTCATCCTGTAGAAATCCAAACTCCTGTCCTCATTTTCAGTAGAAAGACAAAAAACGTCTCCCACTTATGTAGAGAGAAAAATGTCTGCCCCACTTACTGTAGAGAGACAAAGACCACCCCGCTTACTGTAGAGAAAGATCTGCCCCCACTTACTGTAGAGAGGCAAAGACCCGCCCCTGCTTACTGTAGAGAAAGATCCGCCCCACTTCATGTAGCGTGATACTGACCCACCCCCTCTTACTGTAGAGTGTTACTGACCCGCCCCTGCTTTCTGGAGAAAGACCCACCCCCTCTTCCTGTAGAGTGATAACCCCCGTTACTGTAGAGAGAAAGACCCGCCCCCCCATGTAGAGTTATACTGACCCACTCCCTCTTACTGTAGAGAAAAACCCTTCACTTCCTGTAGAGTGATACTGACCCGTCCCCGCTTTATGGAGAAAGACTTGCCCCCACTTCATGTAGAGTGATAATGACCCGCCCCCTTACTGTAGAGAGAGAAAGACCCATCCCCACTTCTTGTAGAGTGATACTGACCTGCCCCTCGCTTATTGTAGAGAGACCAACCCCTACTTCCTGTACAGTGATACTGACCCGCCCCCACTTCCTGTAGAGTGATACTGACCTGCCCCCCGCATACTGTAGAGAGAGACCAACCCCTACTTCCTGTACAGTGATACTGACCCGCCCCCACTTCCTGTAGAGTGATACTGACCTGCCCCCCGCATACTGTAGAGAGACCAACCCCTACTTCCTGTACAGTGATACTGACCCGCCCCCACTTCCTGTAGAGTGATACTGACCTGCCCCCCGCATACTGTAGAGAGACCAACCCCTACTTCCTGTACAGTGATACTGACCCGCCCCCACTTTCTGTACAGTGATACTGACCCGCCCCCACTTCCTGTACAGTGATACTGACCCGCCCCCACTTCCTGTACAGTGATACTGACCCGCCCCCACTTCATGTACAGTGATACTGACACGCCCCCACTTCATGTACAGTGATACTGACCCACCCCCACTTCCTGTACAGTGATACTGACCCACCCCCACTTCCTGTACAGTGATACTGACCCGCCCCCACTTCCTGTACAGTGATACTGACCCGCCCCCACTTCCTGTACAGTGATACTGACCCGCCCCCACTTCCTGTACAGTGATACTGACCCGCCTTCACTTCATGTAGAGTGATACTGACCCGCCCCACTTCCTGTATAGTGATACTGACCCGCCCCCACTTCCTGTACAGTGATACTGACCCGCCCCCACTTCATGTAGAGTGATACTGACCCGCCCCACTTCCTGTATAGTGATACTGACCCGCCCCCACTTCCTGTACAGTGATACTGACCCACCCCCACTTCCTGTACAGTGATACTGACCCGCCCCCACTTCCTGTACAGTGATACTGACCCACCCCCACTTCATGTAGAGTGATACTGACCCGCCCCACTTCCTGTATAGTGATACTGACCCGCCCCCACTTCCTGTACAGTGATACTGACCCGCCCCCACTTCCTGTACAGCGATACTGACCCGCCCCCACTTCCTGTACAGTGATACTGACCTGCCCCACTTACTGTAGAGAGAGAAAGACCCGCCCCCACTTCCTGTACAGTGATACTGACCCACCCCCACTTCCTGTACAGTGATACTGACCCGCCCCCACTTCCTGTACAGTGATACTGACCCGCCCCCACTTCCTGTAGAGTGATACTGACCCGCCCCCACTTCCTGTACAGTGATACTGACCCGCCCCCACTTCCTGTACAGTGATACTGACCCGCCCCCACTTCCTGTACAGTGATACTGACCCGCCCCCACTTCCTGTAGAGTGATACTGACCCGCCCCCACTTCCTGTACAGTGATACTGACCCGCCCCCACTTCCTGTACAGTGATACTGACCGGCCCCCACTTCCTGTACAGTGCTACTGACCCGCCCCCACTTCCTGTACAGTGATACTGACCTGCCCCACTTCCTGTAGAGAGAGAAAGACCCACCCCAACTTCCTATAGAGATAAAAGTACATAACATTTTGCCTCCCTTTATCCACCACTAGAGAAGGACTTATTGCTTACAAGCGTATTACATTTACAGGGGTTGCCTGGTCTAAAATGAAAAGTCTGTATCATTCTCCACAGAGCACGCACTGGGCGCTGCAAAGTTTCGCCGGTTTCTGAGCTGGGAATGGCAGTGATGTTTTTGATATGCATTCTTTTCTGGCAGAAGCCATCTAGTGGGTATGACAAGTGTATGGAGCAATCCGTGCCCACTAGACGGCCAGGCCCTCTCTTCATACACTCGTATGGAGCAAGGTGGCGCCCACTATCCTGGACAACCCCTATGATGGGAGTATAGTCACTGGAGTGCATTGTGCACTGTTTTCTGGGACAATTTCTAGGGTGCCAACACTTTCACCCATGACTCTACATATATTTATTTATTTTTAATCCTTTTTACTTTGGAAGCATTTTTTAACTGCTTCATTAATTTAGCATCCGTAATGAATTATGTATCCAAAGTAGCAGTGTGGTATTAATTCATGTGCCACCGGATAAATTATTTGCCGTGCCAGTGCATTATGTGGAAGCCGGTACAGCGGCGGTGTTAATGGGGCAATTATCAGATTGCGTCACACTGGGAATGTGGAGAGCGGCCAGATGTGTCCGCAGAGTACAGCGGAGGAATGCTGCGTCCATGGCCAAAATAAAGATGCATACCGCGTCACCTATCATCACTTCTGCTATTTGCTATCACAATGTTATTCTTGGAATCCCTCACTTTACAAATGGGAGCGATCCTACGATACAGATGTAGCAGAGCTGTGTGTCATGTGGTGCAACTCATGGTGAAAGGGGTCCTCTATTGTGCAAGTTCTGCAACTTTCTGATAAACTTTGTTCTTCATTATTTCTAAAATCTCTGCTTGCTGGCAAAGAATGGGAGCATTCTTCTTTACATCCAGAGGCTGAAAAAAAAAGACCTCATACTACTTAGTTTGCCATAATTGCATTTAGTCTTGACAATCATCTGTTAGATAAACACAATAGAGGCATAAATCACTGTCCTGAGAGTTAGCAACAATGTATCACTGCAGGCGAAATGTCTTGGTCTGGAATATAGGCTGTGGAGCTCAGGAAGATTCCCGGGACTGGACACAATGAAGCAAAACCGCAGCAGTGAGAAGTGTCAGGTCTGATTTGGTTTTCAGATTGTTTGATATCGTTCACTGACAGCAAACACAAATGTTCAATGTCGTCCTCCTGCTGCTCCGTGTGGATGACCCGTCCCTGCGTCATCCACACAGGCTCCCCGGCATCGCGCTCCTGCGCAGGCGTACTTCTCTGCCATGTTGAGGGCAGGCGTGGGGCCTCTCTGACCTTTCCCGGCACCTGCGCACTGCAGGACTTTCCTCTGCCCTCAACAGGACAGATAAGTACGCCTGCGCCGGAACGCGATGCCGGGGAGCCTGTATGGATGATGAAGGCACATGAAGCAGGAGGACGGGGACCATAAGAAGATGGGAGGCAGCAGACCAAGACCTGCGACACGCCTCGGACCGGACGGCCCTACAGGGGAGTATAATAAAAGTTACTTTTCTTCTCTTGCAGGTCGGGTCGGGGGCAGATATATTTACAGCATTATAGAACGCTGTATATCAGCCCTGAAAGGCGGTGGCCATAACTCGTATCGGCCAAACCTGGTGACAGGTTCCCTTTAACATGATGTCGGGAGCTTTCTTGGAAGACATGTAAAAAAACATGGAGGGAACTAAATCATTACTCCAGTGAAACTAATTACGGTAGTCAGCCCCATGTATATATTTATTTTACTCATATAGCGCCATTAATTCCACAGCTTTACAGTCATCATCATCACTGTCCCCATTGGGGCTCACAATCTACATTTCCTATCAGTATGTCTTTGCAGTGTGGGGGAACCTGGAGGAAACCCCCCACAAACACGGGGAGAACACACAAACTCCTTGTTGATGTTGGATTTGAACCCAGGACCCCAGCGCTGAAAGCCTGCAGTGCTAACCATTAAACCATTATACAGTGCTAACCTCTGTGCTACCATACAGTGCTAACCACTGTGCCACCATACAGTGCTAACCTCTGTGCCACCATACAGTGCTAACCACTGAGCCACTATACAGTGCTAACCACTGTGCCACCATGCAGTGCTAACCACTAAGCCACTATACAGTGCTAACCACTGTGCTACCATATAGTGCTAACCACTGTGCCACCATTCAGTGCTAACCCATGAGCCACTATACAGTGCTAACCACTGTGCCACCATAAAGTGCTAACCACTGAGCCACTATAGTGCTAACCACTGTACTACCATACAGTGCTAACCACTGTGCCACCATATATTGCTAACCACTTAGCCATCATACAGAGCTAACCACTGAGCCACCATACAGTGCTAACCACTGTGCCACCATACAATGCTAGCCACTGAGCCACTATACAATACTAACCACTGAGTCACCATACAGTGCTAACCACTGAGCAACCATACAGTGCTAACCACTGAGCCACCATACAGTGCTATCCACTGTGCCATCATACAGTGCTAACCACTGTGCCACCATACAGTGCTAACCACTAAGTCACCATACAGTGCTAACCACTGAGTCACCATACAGTGCTAACCACTGAGCCACCATACAGTGCTAACCACTGAGTCACCATACAGTGCTAACCACTGAGCCACCATACAGTGCTAACCACTGAGCCACCATACATAGTAACATAGTAACATAGTAACATAGTTAGTAAGGCCGAAAAAAGACATTTGTCCATCCAGTTCAGCCTATATTCCATCATAATAAATACCCAGATCTACGTCCTTCTACAGAACCTAATAATTGTATGATACAATATTGTTCTGCTCCAGGAAGACATCCAGGCCTCTCTTGAACCCCTCGACTGAGTTCGCCATCACCACCTCCTCAGGCAAGCAATTCCAGATTCTCACTGCCCTAACAGTAAAGAATCCTCTTCTATGTTGGTGGAAAAACCTTCTCTCCTCCAGACGCAAAGAATGCCCCCTTGTGCCCGTCACCTTCCTTGGTATAAACAGATCCTCAGCGAGATATTTGTATTGTCCCCTTATATACTTATACATGGTTATTAGATCGCCCCTCAGTCGTCTTTTTTCTAGACTAAATAATCCTAATTTCGCTAATCTATCTGGGTATTGTAGTTCTCCCATCCCCTTTATTAATTTTGTTGCCCTCCTTTGTACTCTCTCTAGTTCCATTATATCCTTCCTGAGCACCGGTGCCCAAAACAGTGCTATCCACTGTGCCATCATACAGTGCTAACCATTGAGCCACTATACAGTGCTAACCACTGAGTCACCAAACAGTGCTAACCACTGTGCCACCATACAGTGCTATCCACTGTGCCACCATACAGTGCTATCCACTGTGCCACCATACAGTGCTAACCATTGAGCCACTATACAGTGCTAACCACTGAGTCACCATACAGTGCTAACCACTGAGTCACCATACAGTGCTAACCACTGTGCCACCATACAGTGCTATCCACTGTGCCACCATACAGTGCTAACCACTGAGTCACCATACAGTGCTAACCACTGTGCCACCATACAGTGCTATCCACTGTGCCACCATACAGTGCTATCCACTGTGCCATCATACAGTGCTAACCATTGAGCCACTATACAGTGCTAACCACTGAGTCACCATACAGTGCTAACCACTGTGCCACCATACAGTGCTATCCACTGTGCCACCATACAGTGCTAACCACTGAGTCACCATACAGTGCTAACCACTGTGCCACCATACAGTGCTATCCACTGTGCCACCATACAGTGCTATCCACTGTGCCATCATACAGTGCTATCCACTGTGCCATCATACAGTGCTAACCATTGAGCCACTATACAGTGCTAACCACTGAGTCACCATACAGTGCTAACCACTGTGCCACCATACAGTGCTATCCACTGTGCCACCATACAGTGCTAACCACTGAGCCACCATACAGTGCTATCCACTGTGCCACCATACAGTGCTAACCACTGAGTCACCATACAGTGCTAACCACTGTGCCACCCTACAGTGCTATCCACTGTGCCACCATACAGTGCTAACCACTGAGTCACCATACAGTGCTAACCACTGTGCCACCATACAGTGCTATCCACTGTGCCACCATACAGTGCTAACCACTGAGCCACCATACAGTGCTATCCACTGTGCCACCATACAGTGCTAACCACTGAGTCACCATACAGTGCTAACCACTGTGCCACCCTACAGTGCTATCCACTGTGCCACCATACAGTGCTAACCACTGAGCCACCATACAGTGCTAACCACTGAGTCACCATACAGTGCTATCCACTGTGCCATCATACAGTGCTAACCATTGAGCCACTATACAGTGCTAACCATTGAGCCACTATACAGTGCTAACCACTGACTCACCATACAGTGCTAACCACTGACTCACCATACAGTGCTAACCACTGAGTCACCATACAGTGCTAACCACTGACTCACCATACAGTGCTAACCACTGAGCCACCATACAGTGCTAACCAGAATCACCATACAGTGCTATCCACTGAGCCACCATACAGTGCTAACCACTGAGCCACCATACAGTGCTATCCACTGTGCCACCATACAGTGCTATCCATTGTGCCACCATACAGTGCTAACCACTGAGACACTATACAGTGCTAACCACTGACTCACCATACAGTGCTAACCACTGACTCACCATACAGTGCTATCCACTGAGACACTATACAGTGCTATCCACTGAGTCACCATACAGTGCTATCCACTGAGCCACCATACAGTGCTATCCACTGAGCCACTATACAGTGCTATCCACTGAGCCACTATACAGTGCTAACCACTGACTCACCATACAGTGCTAACCACTGACTCACCATACAGTGCTATCCACTGAGCCACCATACAGTGCTATCCACTGAGTCACCATACAGTGCTATCCATTGTGCCACCATACAGTGCTAACCACTGAGCCACTATACAGTGCTAACCACTGACTCACCATACAGTGCTAACCACTGAGCCACCATACAGTGCTATCCACTGAGCCACTATACAGTGCTATCCACTGAGCCACCATACAGTGCTATCCACTGAGCCACTATACAGTGCTATCCACTGAGCCACTATACAGTGCTAACCACTGACTCACCATACAGTGCTAACCACTGACTCACCATACAGTGCTATCCACTGAGCCACCATACAGTGCTATCCACTGAGCCACCATACAGTGCTATCCACTGAGTCACCATACAGTGCTATCCATTGTGCCACCATACAGTGCTAACCATTGAGCCACTATGCAGTGCTAACCACTGACTCACCATACAGTGCTAAGCACTGAGCCACCATGTTTAAAAAACAGTTTAATAACTGTCCATTGCAGTGATCTGTAATATGATCTTCTCCATCAGTTACACAACTACAACCCCTAACACACAGCCTAATGCAAATCACAGACGGAAAGTAGAGGTCCTGTGGAGTAACAGGCACAATCCCTGTGATATCAAAGATAAAGATTCATCGTCGGGGGAAACTGCGGAAAAAGCGTCAAGTTGCTGCTGTCAGCAAATCTAAAATGGATTTCATTTGCTCAGCAGCTATAAAACATCAAGGATTTCTTTTTTTTTCCTTTAAATGGTGATAAAAAGATTTATCTTCCTTCCCTGTGAAGTCCTGTCTGCAGTAAACAATCCGTTTTCTTCTAGTGGATTAGCGACGGTTTGGTCTAACCCTATATACACGTCTACAAGGCGCTAATCCTGGGTCCAGCGCGGCAGAGGGCCTTATATGCGGAAAGTGAGAGGTGATATAAGTCATCTTCAGATCAATTGGAACAATATTTTTGTATCATTTTCTAGTGTTTTTTTAAGCATTTTTTGCAGGAGAACACCAAATCTAGGTATTTCTGGCTTCTTTTGTTGCATTTTTTGGTATTTTTTTTTCCAAATGTAGCATGTCCCAAGTATGTCTTTGGTCATGGGTTTTAACATAGATTTAGACCTCTAGAGAGAAAAAAATAGCAAATAATGAAATTCTTTGCAAATTTTAGAAGCCAAAAATTGTTAAATATAGTAGATGGTGAGCCCTCATGGGCAGGGTCCTCTGTCCTTCTGTACCAGTCGCTTTGTCACTCCACATGAGGAGACACAGTTCTCAGAGAAAAACACAATGACCATATATATAGAAAATAATGATATACAATCTTTATTGAAAATCGATTATCACAAAAATACACAATAAAAACTATGCTTCGAATGTGAGGGACGCATGTGGATAGAGACCCTATTAAACATATGTTAAAATGCATATAAAGGGAGTGCATGTAATATAAGCAATCAATATTCTCATAGAAGTACATATAGATAAAACTGTGATCAAAAAGTATGTGATCTCAAAGGGCTGCATCATAATTCAAAATTCACACTAAATACGTGCCGCGGTCCTCAACCCCGACGCGCGTTTCGTCCACACTTCTTCAGCAGGCGTGAGCACAGACCTTGCATTTGTTATGTAAGTCATAGAGCTAGGGGTACTTTTTAACGGCTTTTTAACGGCGCTGAGAAATAAAGTTATAGCGCTATAGTCTCGTGATAGGCGATTGAAAAAAAAAGTATGATTTCCCATTTCTCTCTCCTCTGATATGATCTCTCCATTTGGGCCTTGAGTCTCCATCTGATGATGGAGCGTAACAGTGTTGTTTTCCGAGAAGTTTCAGCAGTGCCTAGGAGATTTGTCCTAGAGGTTTCGTCATTTTCCAGGAGTTTGCCGGACGATCGGGGACAGTGTGTGTCACTGTGGTGTATAAGAATTGCTTTAAGGAAAAATATCTCGTTGAAGGAACATGCCATCATTTTTCCTCTTGACTCCTATTGGGAAAATCATAGGATGGATACACAGGTTCGGTTTCCGGCCATGAACATACATGGGTGCCGAAATAATGACAACGTACAACTCGGGCCCTGAGTGAAGTTATACAAGGCCTAATTCTGTATCCAGAACTTTTTTTTTGTGTACGCCACGTAATTAAGAACAGGAATCACGTTTCATTGATATAATTGGCAGTGTTCCCCCGATGTTGGTGCGCTCAGGACTTTGATGTGTCCTTGACAGAAGGCCTTAACCTCTAAGCAGTCAGAGGTTAGGGTCTAAATTTAATCCCGTGAGACTTTTTCACACTGAAATGACTTCTCTGGGAATGTTCCACTAAAAAGCAAATGAATGTTTCTCGCGGTGCGGTGTATGAGCCCAATGCATGATGTTGTGGGGATAAAAAGTAGGAAAACTCAATTTGAAAAAAAAAAATTATTACCAAAATTTTGTCTTTTTATACCTACTTCATGTTTTATAACACAGTTTTCAGGCCTATTTATTAATTTGTTTATTTAGCGCCTTCATATTCCACAGTGCTTTTATAGATGTTGTTTTCACGGTCCCCATCACATCCCTATTTGTATGTTTTAGGATGGTGATAAGAACCCCATACAAAAACAGGGAGAACATACAAACTGTATCAAGATGTCGCCTTTAGCAGAATTTGAACAAAATTATCAACAGTCCTAACTCCTGAGCTGCATGACTATGACTTAGTCTCATTTAGATGGTGTAATTAGAACTCATTTTGGCACCCATATTAAAGACCGCTATATGTGGACCTTCTGTAGAAGTCTTCTCCAGTAGAAGTCCATGACAGTAGAATCCACTCCAGTAGAAGTCTGCTCCAGTAGAAGACTGCTTAGTAGGAGACCACTGCAGTAGAAGTCCGCTCCAGTAGAAGACCACTCTAGTAGAAGACTGCTCCAGTAGAAGTCCACTAAGGTAGAAGTCAGTTCCTTTAGAAGTCTAGTCTAGTAGAAGACTTCTCCAATAGAAGTCCGCTAAGGTAGAAGTCAGTTCCTTAAGAAGTGTAGACTAGTAGAAGACTGCTCCAGTAGAAGTCCGCTAAGGTAGAAGTCAGCTCCTGTAGAAGTCTAGTTTAGTAAAAGTCCAATCCAGTGGAAGTCTAACGATAACAGCACTAGAATTTTAAGTCTCACCCCCAAAATCCCACCTTGAAAGCAGGAGCTCCTTTTTGGTCCGAAACAGCCACAAATTTGCCTGTCCTAGGAAATTTGGGAACTGTTGGCATGTATATAGTTCAATAACAGAGCTATAAGTATGATATTTCTCCCTAATCACAGACCATATGCTACTCAGGAGTTTGAGAGAACTGGAAGACAATTTTTATGAAGTCAGCAATATTAAGGCTTATTGTAGTTTGAGTGGTATCCATGTTTTCCACAGATAGCACTCGAACCTGTAATAGTCTATAGGGTTTTTGACATGTCAGTGATTTTTTTTGCGGACCGTCTGTGCAAAACCGCGGAGACATGTCCGATCTTGAGCCGAGTGTCGGTTCAAATTTGTCAGTAAAAGCCAATGTGTCCATTAAAAAAATCAGACAACATTAGGATGTCAACATGAAGTGATAAATAGGAGAAGCTTGAGAAACCTTTTTTTATATCTCATCATCTGACCAAATGCTGATGAACATCTGAAGAAACTCTGATCGAAAGCACTGATGAAACTTGGACCTAATTTTCTCTTTTGAGAAAATCACTGAAAGGATCATGAACCCTTAGTCTGCTCCTCAATTCACCCCCAAGGCAAATTTGTTGCCACCCCACCAATTACCTGATAGGCCTCATGATAGGCCTCAGGAGCCCAATAGTTTATTCTGCCTTGTGCTTTATAACTATTGGATTTGCTTCAGCACGTTGCCACTAATGGATACATGACCTCCACCATTGCGTTAAATGTTAAGAATGTAGGTACTGAGTTATAGTTTTTTGAACAAAGAGCCCAGAAGCCACCCAATCACGTCAAGGTGCTACCTGATATAGCCTACAACTTGAAAATGGGTAGAAGACACATTTTAATGTGGTTTGTTGCCCCAGGTTATGGGGGAGAAAGTGACTCTTGTGAGTGTCCTGAGTAGAAGAAGCTTGTCTGGCTGTAAGGAGATAAGGAGATGCCCTAGTGGATATGGCGTTGTGGTGAGACAAGTGTTAAGTGTGGAAATCTTGATGGCAGAAAAACAAAGTCATGAGGGAGGTAAAAAAAAATTTGACCCTTGAGGAGATAAGAGAGTTGTGAGGTTGCCACTTCAGGTAAAAGTCCAGATGAGCAGAATCGAGACCCAGGTATGAGGACCTTAGATGTGCGAACGAGGAAGCTACTGATGTTTATAACAGGGGTGTCAAACTGCATTCCTCGAGGGCTGCAAACAGGTCATGTTTTCAGGATTTCCTTGCATTGCACAGGTGATAATTTAATCACCTGCAGAGAATGATTCCAGCACCTTGTGCAATGCTAAGGAAATCTTGAAAACACGCATGGTTTGAGGCCCTCGAGGAATGCAGTTTGACACCCCTGGTTTAGAGAGCCATCCAGTGTTGGACTGAGAAAGAACAAGAGTTTTGATGTAGAGTGTGATGGAGACTGGATGCCGGATGAAGACCTGGATTGTGTGTTTGTACATTGTCTGTTCCAATCACTGGAAATACGTTAAGTAAACTCTGTGCCTCAACGTAAAGGTCCTACTCTTAAGACTGTCTTGTGTGTGCTACCTTGCCATCCAAAGAGAGGGAGTCCCATAAGTTAGGGTACATTCAGACAGATGTATTTTGGGCCACGAGTAAAACGGACAGTCCAAGGACCCAATGATAGGGTATGTGCCAGTGCACATGGGCTATTTTTCACATAAACCTCAAGTCCATGTGTAAAAAATCGCAGTATACTCTAGTCTGGTTCGATACTAGTATTTTTTTTTACATTTTTTTTTTATATTTTCTGCTGTTTTTTTTATTTTTTTTTAGTAGAAACGTTCTTTACGCTCTTGGTTCATTCTTCGTGTTAATGTCATGTAAATACAGCAAATAGTGACAGACGTGAAGGGATTGAGCCCCCAGGACACTAACACAGTCGATAGTCTAATCACAACTGTGTAAGGTCAATAATAACAAGTCTGTTTCTCATCATCCAAGTTTCGGAAAAGTAAAAAAAAAAATCTGAAAATCAAGAGCAGATTTTCTCCTCATTAAGAATATCATCTGTTCTCATAAGTTTACATTTACTGCAAAAACATCCTTTCATTTTTTTATATGTATATTGTTTTTTCTTTTTTTTTTTAGGTTAAAGCATTATGTTAATTTTCTCTGCACTTGATTCTCCCTGCCAAACATGAATAACAAATATCCTAATTAGAAGCCGAGTCCCAGTTAATTATGAGATCAGTCTTCTGGCCCAGAGTAATACAAGTATAATGATCAATTATCTACACAATGCAGGATTGACTGCTACTTGTCTTCCTTAAAAAAAATATTTGGCTCAGCTAATTTCTGATAACTGTAATCTGTTGCCGGCGACATAAGCGGGCGAATTGTTGACTGCTGGTGCTAAGAACTGCCGAGCGACTACTTTGTGCTTTACGCACGGAGGCTTTGGTTGTTATTTTGTCATTTGTCTTTTTTTGGGGGGTGGTGTATGGGGGTGTTGAGATACAGTCTATTTGCAATCAATCATTTATATTATCCACACTGACAAAGATCCATTGATTTACATTGTGAGTATCCAAAACATCATTTCCATCAATATCCACATGTTCGCCACTAAGGATGTAGACATTGATGTGGATGGTTAGAACAATGCGTAAAAACCACGATGCATAGCAAGAAGTGTCGTCATCACTGCTATAAGTCTGGTGGCTTTAAAGGGGTATTCTTTTCATTGTAAATGTGCTTGTAAACAAACAAATTTGACAATTTACCTCTTCTACGTTCTCAAGAACAGAGGAATTTTTAATTTAATTCTTCACTGATTTCTTCCTATCAGAGGTGGCTGGATTCCTGGACATGAGTTTACAAGATCTTTGTTGTAGAGTTTGTAAGCGCTGCTCTGTAGCTGTCTGGGTCGCTGAATTCAGCCAACTTCAGAGCTCCTTTGATGTTGGAGGAGAAAAGTGTCCTGTTTGCAGAATCGGAAAGAGCACAGTTCGGGTTAGATGGTGGTCCAAACTATCAGTCTTCGGGAAATTTTTCAAAATTCGGGTCCAATTACAATCGGCGGCGAATATTGTTTTTGCAATATTTGCCGAACACAGCCAAACGTCATTGAAGTCAATGGGAGTAGAAATTACCGAATATGTTTGGAACTGATCATCAAACAAATTCGGCACATATAGGGTACCAATATGGCAAATTCAGATTCAGCGACCGATTCCACACAAATTTGATCAACTCTACTGTCCCTACACTACTGTCCCTCCACTACTGTCCCTCCACTACTGTCCCTCCACTCTTTGCTCTCCTGAAGAGTGATGGACAGCACTTTATTGAGGATAACCTTTTAATGGTCAATTATCATTAAATTGTGTCCTTTTAGGACCTTGAATCTATAAATTGTCCTTAGTAGTTAGTGGCTTTATAATGAATTGACGCCAATATATTGGCTGTCTATACCCCAATATACGTAGCATGCTGAGTTAGTCGGAAGGATGTCCTGTATTGAGCAGTCCTGTATTGGATCCTGATAATCCTTTGAAATTATTAAACAGACATATGTTTCAATGCTTTGTAGGACTGTACTGATCAGACTAATTCCAAGATACGTGCAAAAAAAAGAAAAGGGGTTGTCCAAGATACAGGGATGAAATAAGATCTACAAATAAGAGCTCCTTTGGCAATCAGTTGATCGCTGCAGGTCTGGCAGTGAATCGTTTTCCCTGCAGCAGCCCCTACAGGATAATTATAGTATTGCATGCGACCAATCAAATGTATGGTAGCCTAAGCAATATATAAAAAATTTGAGTCCTCCAAAGCCTGTTTGCGACTCTGCTCGGGTTCATAGAAAGGGTTCTGAATAAGCAGCCTCAGACTGAGATGTTTCTCTGCTCTAAAGGGCATGAAATGGGACAATCCCTTTAATATTAAAGTGGATCTATCAGAGAATATGCGAGATTTATTATTCTGGAACAACTTGCGCAAAAAAGCTGTTTTAAAAGCATTTTGCCAAATTTGTGATGCATTTTAGACACTTTCTGTGCTTTTTCCGACAATTAGGCATGGATATGCCTTGTAGATTGTGAGCCCTTGCGGGCAGGGTCCTCTCTCCTGCTGTACCAGTTGTGACTTGTATTGTTCAAGATTATTGTACCTGTTATTATTGTACCAGCTATTCTCAGGTATACACCGGATGAACAATGTTTTTGTGCCATTTTGGCTAATGAGAGATGGGAGCCGTTCCTGTTCTATCATTTGCTGTATTCTTTAAGAAACAGTGTGGCCGTTCAATTTCTCACCAGCGCCACCACAGGAGAAATCAAGCATTACACACTTCCCATAAAAAATGGATCTATGGATGTGCTTTGTCCTTTAGAGAGGGAACTGTTATTTGGAGCAGATCCCCCCACACCAGAGAATGAGTTGTATTAACTAGACAATGCTTTAAATTATTTTAGTTTCTATGGCATTGACCTAACAGAGGACCGGCCACTTGCTATAAATGTGTGATTGTTAATACCTGGTGTAAATGCCGCTGTTCTCCTGAATCCGGTGTTAGTTTTCTTTTCTCTCTGCGCCTCTCCGTTCCTGAGATATGACCTCCTCTTTCATCTATATAAATCTAATCTGCTTAGCCAAGTAGGTGTAGCCCTCGAGTAGATGTCTACAGAGAACCACGCCCACTTGGCTCCAAAGACTAGATTTATATAAAGAGAAGAAGAGGTCATATCTCAGGAACGGAGAGGCTCTGGAGCAAAAGGAAAACAACGCCGGATTCAGGAGAACAGCAGCATTTACATCGGATAATAAACTTATTTGTGGGAAGTGACATGTTCTTTTTAAAATATTAAAGATCTTAAACTAGGTTGTTGTATTAAATGTCAAACCCTACATTGTAACAGTAGTGCAAATGCTCTTGCTATAATTGTGCTTCCTTGTATTTTACGTTTTACGTGAGATTCTATCGATATTACTATGGTAACAATAAGTTACGGAACCCGGAATAATTCTCACCGAGTTATCTCTGGATACATGAGTGTGTGTAAGGATCGTCAGATGTCTACTCTCTCATGAGCTTTAAGTTTCCATGACAATCAACAGACAAGAATAGAGATTGTGACTTCTTACCCCCCACTCCACTCCACCAACCCCCATATTGTGCAATTACCCTTCCCCCACCTTGATGTTGCCCACCTTACCATGACTAGACATGAATATTTAATATCAATACCTACACCTCAATCAGATACTTAAATACATTTTCACATGAGATCAAAAATAAGAATTGAGAGTAAAAAATGACAAAAAAAACATAATTAAAAATGAAGTAAAGAAAGATGCAATAAAAGACTAAATATATATACATATATAAGGTACGGTATATATTTACCGTATATATATATTTTTTGATTGTATTCTATTTTACTATGCTTCACTTTATATTTTTATATTATTTTTTGTATTCATTATGTGCAGTAATAGGTGGTATTCTTGTATTCTGCTACATTAAAATACACTTGGACCAAAAAAAAATTTCCATTTTTTTGTTTCTTTTTTGTAGAGCTTTTACAATTGTTTTCTATTCATAAAAATGTGTGTGTATATATATACCGTATATATACAGTGGGGCAAAAAAGTATTTAGTCAGTCAGCAATAGTGCAAGTTCCACCACTTAAAAAGATGAGAGGCGTCTGTAATTTATATCATAGGTAGACCTCCACTATGGGAGACAAACTGAGAAAAAAAAATCCAGAAAATCACATTGTCTGTTTTTTTAACAATTTATTTGCATATTATGGTGGAAAATAAGTATTTGGTCAGAAACAAACAATCAAGATTTCTGGCTCTCACAGACCTGTAACTTCATCTTTAAGAGTCTCCTCTTTCCTCCACTCATTACCTGTAGTAACGGCACCTGTTTAAACTTGTTATCAGTATAAAAAGACACCTGTGCACACCCTCAAACAGTCTGACTCCAAACTCCACTATGGTGAAGACCAAAGAGCTGTCAAAGGACACCAGAAACAAAATTGTAGCCCTGCACCAGGCTGGGAAGACTGAATCTGCAATAGCCAACCAGCTTGGAGTGAAGAAATCAACAGTGGGAGCAATAATTAGAAAATGGAAGACATACAAGACCACTGATAATCTCCCTCGATCTGGGGCTCCACGCAAAATCCCACCCCATGGGGTCAGAATGATCACAAGAACGGTGAGCAAAAATCCCAGAACCACGCGTGGGGACCTAGTGAATGAACTGCAGAGAGCTGGGACCAATGTAACAAGGCCTACCATAAGTAACACACTACGCCACCATGGACTCAGATCCTGCAGTGCCAGACGTGTCCCACTGCTTAAGCCAGTACATGTCCGGGCCCGTCTGAAGTTTGTTAGAGAGCATTTGGATGATCCAGAGGAGTTTTGGGAGAATGTCCTATGGTCTGATGAAACCAAACTGGAACTGTTTGGTAGAAACACAACTTGTCGTGTTTGGAGGAAAAAGAATACTGAGTTGCATCCATCAAACACCATACCTACTGTAAAGCATGGTGGTGGAAACATCATGCTTTGGGGCTGTTTCTCTGCAAAGGGGCCAGGACGACTGATCCGGGTACATGAAAGAATGAATGGGGCCATGTATCGTGAGATTTTGAGTGCAAACCTCCTTCCATCAGCAAGGGCATTGAAGATGAAACGTGGCTGGGTCTTTCAACATGACAATGATCCAAAGCACACCGCCAGGGCAACGAAGGAGTGGCTTCGTAAGAAGTATTTCAAGGTCCTGGAGTGGCCTAGCCAGTCTCCAGATCTCAACCCTATAGAAAACCTTTGGAGGGAGTTGAAATTCCGTGTTGCCAAGCGAAAAGCCAAAAACAACACTGCTCTAGAGGAGATCTGCATGGAGGAATGGGCCAACATACCAACAACAGTGTGTGGCAACCTTGTGAAGACTTACAGAAAACGTTTGACCTTTGTCATTGCCAACAAAGGATATATTACAAAGTATTGAGATGAAATTTTGTTTCTGACCAAATACTTATTTTCCACCATAATATGCAAATAAATTGTTAAAAAAACAGACAATGTGATTTTCTGGATTTTTTTTTCTCAGTTTGTCTCCCATAGTTGAGGTCTACCTATGATGTAAATTACAGACGCCTCTCATCTTTTTAAGTGGTGGAACTAGCACTATTGCTGACTGACTAAATACTTTTTTGCCCCACTGTATATATATATATATATATATATATATATATATATATTGTATATATATATATATATATATACAATATATATATATATATATATATACGGTATATGCTTTTTTAAATAAAAAAATTTTTTGTATTTCTTTTTTTGTAGAGCTTTTATAATTTTTTCTATCCATAAAAATGTGCGATGTGCGTGTGTGTGTATATATATATATATATATATATATATATGTTTTTTTAAATAAAAATTTTCTTTTTTTTTATTTTGCTTATTTTTTATAGCTTTTACATTTTGTATTCTATTGCTTTACTTAATAGTATTACGGTACTTTTTTAATTTCTCTTCTTTTTTATAGCCTTTCCATTTTTTATTCTATTACTTTACCTACCGTAATTTAATTTCATTGACATAACCAATAGTAAGTGACATATGTTCCCTAATCTATATATATATTTTTTTGATTTTGACAGGACCTATGAATTCTGAAGGAGTCCAAGAAAGGAGAATAGAGAATTTTGGATACAACGCATCGTTTGCAGGTATGTCCGGTAACTTTATCACTACATTGGGAGACCACTGAGTTTTATGCTTGGATGGCGGCTGTTGTGCTCTAAGATCTAACGGACCATGTGGTGCCTACATGTGATGCCAATATTACAGATATCCTCCCCTTGATTCATGGTGCTAGGTTGAATATCTCAATAATATTACGTCTAGTGGAGCGTGCCACAATTTTGTAAATTTTCAAATAAAATAGGTAACCGATCCACGCGCGCCCCCATGAAAAATCACAAATAAATGTTCCCATTGGTCTCCTTACATGTTACCGAAGGCGTTTTTAGGTCTCTTTCCTATTCAGTTGTGACTGCAGTACCTACACCCTCTCCCCAACAGACCCAAATTTCCTGGAAGCAAATTTTGGCAAGCAACGAACCAGATAGAGGCGTGGTTGTGTAAACGCAACGCAAACGCAGGTGATCCTCCACACACAATTCGGCGGCTTAGCAGAAGGGGCATGGGTGCAATATTGAGTGTTATAGCTAAACTCATGTGGTACAAATTTTTGCCAAAATTTTGTTGTACAGTATCAGTGAACGCATGCTCCTTTTGAGCAATGCCTGTATGTAATTCGGTGAAATCAGTCGTCCCTATAAGGTGCCCGGCTAAAACACCACGGTGACATTTTTAATACATAGCGCTTGTTCTTTTTTTTATTTGTTCTACCCAGGAACAACAATGTCCTCAAACCCCTAGAGATTCAGATCATTTTGTAGAGTCAAGTGCAGTGAAAGCGCCTCCTAACTGAAAGCCCGGCTTTATTAAAACGTCTACAGCCCCCTTTACGTTGAAGTACTGCTTTTGAAATCTTTGAATTTTTTCCATTTTTCAGGTAATTTGCCTGAAGAGCAGATGTATTTTCCTCGAGTGTTACTTTATTTAAACGCTAATTGCAACTTTATTCATCCTACACGATAAATATGCGGGAAGTGATTGCAGTGAACACAGGATAGGTGGATAGGCCTGAAGGAGACGCTCTCCACAACCAGAACGGTCAATGCTGACTGTCTGCGTTCACCACTATCGGTCACCCCGTCCATTGTATCCATGCTGACTGTCTGCGTTCACCACTATCGGCCACCCCGCCCATTGTATCCATGCTGACTATCTGTGTTCACCACTATCGGCCACCCCGCCCATTGTATCCATGCTGACTGTCTGCGTTCACCACTATCGGCCACCCCGTCCATTGTATCCATGCTGACTGTCTGCGTTCAACACTATCGTCCACCCTGCCCATTGTATCCATGCTGACTGTCTGCGTTCACCACTATCGGCCACCCCGCCCATTGTATCCATGCTGACTGTCTGCATTCAACCCTATCGGCCACCCTGCCCATTGTATCCATGCTGACTGTCTGCATTGACCACTATCGCTCACCCTGCCCATTGTATTCATGCTGACTGTCTGCGTTCACCACTATCGGCCACCCCGCCCATTGTATCCATGCTGACTGTCTGTGTTCACCACTATCAGCCACCCCGCCCATTGTATCCATGCTGACTGTCTGCGTTCACCACTATCAGCCACCCCGCCCATTGTATCCATGGTGACTGTCTGCGTTCACCACTATCGGCCACCCCGTCCATTGTATCCATGCTGACTGTCTGCGTTCAACACTATCGGCCACCCTGCCCATTGTATCCATGCTGACTGTCTGCGTTCACCACTATCGGCCACCCCGCCCATTGTATCCATGCTGACTGTCTGCATTCAACCCTATCGGCCACCCTGCCCATTGTATCCATGCTGACTGTCTGCATTGACCACTATCGCCCACCCCGCCCATTGTATCCATGCTGACTGTCTGTGTTCACCACTATCAGCCACCCCGTCCATTGTATCCATGCTGACTGTCTGCGTTCACCACTATCAGCCACCCCGCCCATTGTATCCATGCTGACTGTCTGTGTTCACCACTATCGGCCACCCCGTCCATTGTATCCATGCTGACTGTCTGCGTTGACCACTATCGGCCACCCCGCCCATTGTATCCATGCTGACTGTCTGCGTTGACCACTATCAGCCACCCCGCCCATTATATCCATGCTGACTGTCTGCGTTCACCACTATCAGCCACCCCGCCCATTGTATCCATGCTGACTGTCTGCGTTCACCACTATCAGCCACCCCGCCCATTGTATCCATGCTGACTGTCTGCGTTCACCACTATCGGCCACTCTGCCCATTGTATCCATGCTGACTGTCTGTGTTCACCACTATCGGTCACCCCGCCCATTGTATCCATGCTGACTGTCTGCGTTCACCACTATTAGCCACCCCGTCCATTGTATCCATGCTGACTGTCTGCGTTCACCACTATCGGCCACCCCGCCCATTGTATCCATGCTGACTGCCTGCGTTCACCACTATCGGTCACCCCGCCCATTGTATTCATGCTGACTGTCTGCATTCACCACTATTGGTCACCCCGTCCATTGTATCCATGCTGTCTGCGTTCACCACTATTTGCCACCCCGCCCATTGTATCTATGCTAACTCTCTGCGTTCACTACTATCGGCCACCACGCCCATTGTATCCATGTTGTCTGCGTTCACCACTATCGGTCACCCCGCCCATTGTATCTATGCTAACTCTCTGCGTTCACTACTATCGGCCACCCCGCCCATTGTATCCATGCTGACTGTCTGCGTTCACCACTATCGGTCACCCTGCCCATTGTATTCATGCTGACTGTCTGCGTTCACCACTATCGGTCACCCTGCCCATTGTATTCATGCTGACTGTCTGTGTTCACCACTATCGCTCACCCTGCCCATTGTATCCATGCTGACTGTCTGCATTCACCACTATCGGTCACCCCGTCCATTGTATCCATGCTGACTGCATTCACCACTATCGGCCTCCCTGCCCATTGTATTCATGCTAACTGTCTGCGTTCACCACTATCGGTCACCCCGCCCATTGTATCCATGCTGACTGTCTGCATTCACCACTATCGGCCACCCTGCCCATTGTATTCATGCTGACTGTCTGCGTTCACCACTACCGGTCACCCCGCCCATTGTATCCATGCTGACTGTCTGCATTCACCACTATCGGTCACCCCGTCCATTGTATCCATGCTGACTGTCTGCGTTCACCACTATCGGTCACCCCGCCCATTGTATCCATGCTGACTGTCTGCATTCACCACTATCGGTCACCCTGCCCATTGTATCCATGCTGACTGCGTTCACCACTATCGGTCACCCTGCCCATTGTATCCATGCTGACTGTCTGCATTCACCACTATCAGCCACCCTGCCCATTGTATCCATGCTGACTGCATTCACCACTATCGGCCACCCTGCCCATTGTATTCATGCTAACTGTCTGCGTTCACCACTATCGGTCACCCCGCCCATTGTATCCATGCTGACTGTCTGCATTCACCACTATCGGCCACCCTGCCCATTGTATTCATGCTGACTGTCTGCGTTCACCACTATCAGTCACCCCGCCCATTGTATCCATGCTGACTGTCTGCATTCACCACTATCGGCCACCCTGCCCATTGTATTCATGCTGACCGTCTGCGTTCACCACTATCGGTCACCCCGCCCATTGTATCCATGCTGACTGTCTGCATTCACCACTATCGGTCACCCCGTCCATTGTATCCATGCTGACTGTCTGCATTCACCACTATCGGTCACCCCGCCCATTGTATCCATGCTGACTGTCTGCGTTCACCACTATCGGTCACCCCGCCCATTGTATCCATGCTGACTGTCTGCATTCACCACTATCGGTCACCCTGCCCATTGTATCCATGCTGACTGCGTTCACCACTATCGGCCACCCAGCCCATTGTATCCATTAAGGCTGTGATCAAGATCTTTTAAAGGGGTTATCCAAGACTTAAAGATGGATCACCTAAGCTTAGGATAGGCCTTCATTGTCAAATTCTTGGGAAACGCCTATGAGGTGGTCATATACATTAGGTAATTATCTCACGAATAACATTTATCACGTATTCATGCGATTGGGGATAAATGTATGATCCCAACCAATGGGAACCCTAATCACAAGAAAAGAGGTCTTATTTGCCATGTGAATGGAGTGGAATTATGCATGCGTGATCTCTGGTCCATTCAATTCTATGGCTCTATGGGAGTGATATTGCGCATGCATGACCACTGCTCCTTTCACTTCTATGGGTCTATGGGAGAGGCAATGTGCATGCGCAACCTCTGCTTCTTTCACTTCTACGGATGTATGGGCGAGGTAATGCGCATGCCCGGCCACTGCTCCTTTCACTACTATGGCTCTATGGGAGTGGTATTGCGCATGCATGACCACTGCTCCTTTCACTTCTACGGATGTATTGGAGGGGAGGTAATGCGCATGCCCGGCCACTGCTCCTTTCACTACTATGGCTCTATGGAAGTGGTAATGCACATGCGTAACCTCTGCACATTTCACTGCTATGGGTCTATGGAAGTGGTAATGCGCATTCATGAACACTGTTCCTTTCACTTTTATGGCTCTATGGGAGTGGTAATGTGCGTGCACGACCACTTCTCCTTTCACTTCTATGGGCCTATGGGAGTGGTAATGCTCATGTGCGACCACTGCTCCATTCACATTTATGGCTCTATGGGAGTGATATTACGCATCAGCAACCACTTCTCTTTTCACTAATCTGGGTCTATGGGAGTGGTAATGCGCATGCGCGAACACTGCTCCATTCACTTTTATGTATTTTTCCAACAGTAAATCAAATGGTTGTCACCCATGCACCTTACATCCCTCCAGTCACATGGGATGGAGACCCTTGTGGTGTTCACGCATGCGCATAGTCAGTGCAACTGATGGAGGTCTCCATCAGTCATGTAGATCATTTTAATGAATGGAGTACTAATGCACATATGTGATGACTGCTCTATCCAAATTGGAGACTTGTGACTCTCGTTCTTGGGATCTGTGAGGGTCACAGATGTCGGACCACCAGTCCTGACTTTCCCTCAGAGGAAGTTGTGGGATAAAGAATGATCAGGCTGTTACATTTTAACATGGCTGATCTTTTTGTTTTTAAAGGAGTTGTCCACAACTGGATAACCTCTACTTTAATTTTTCTATGCCCCATATAACGTTAAAAAACCATACTCAGCACACAGACTGGTAGTATTTAATGGATGGCAACGTTAAGATTCCTGGCTCTCGGGTAACATTATTGTGTCATGTGAGCACTGCAGCCTGTCAGTGACCACTGATAGGCTGCAGTGCTTACTTGGCATAACCAAGCATTGGGAATCCCAGTGCCAGCATTGCTGGAACTGATCCGCTTTAGGAGGTGAGTAGATGTTGTTTACTTTTTTTATTTTATATGTGGCATGAAAGCATTTAAGAAGTTTAAGAAGGGGTTGTTTTGTAGCAGACAATGTCTTTTAGAACAAAAAGAATCGATCATGTTAAAATGTAACGTCTAGGACAACCCAGGGAATTTAGAAGGTGACATATTTTTTTTACATCTTTTCTGTCATTTCCTGAGTGCTTGCTTTGTCGTTTTTGACTGCCGGCATTTATTTTGAGCACTTTTTCTATTGTTTTTGGATCGTCTTTTTTACTGATGTTTTCCGAACGTTTTCTTTTCTCCATTCAATAATGAAAAAACCGTTAGCGAAACCATTGGGGAAATGATCAAAAAAGACGTCCAGGCATCTTCCAGGTGTCTTTTAAGCCTTCCCATTGACTTGTAAATTACAGAGTGTCTTCCGAAGCCTGAAGAATGTTCCGCTCGCTTCTTTTGGTCGCTTGGCGTCTTTTGAAACCTTAAGATGCTCAAAAGCCTGAACATATGAACAACAAGTAGTTTTTACGTAGTAGTGCATATATTCATTCTTTTGAGCTTTTCCTAAGCATTTTCTGCTTTTCAAGTGGGTTTCCTGGGCGAATCTTCCTGAAAATTCCGTCATGATCACACATACCCCTAGAGCTTGTGCGCATGACCACTTTGTTTGGATATGGCGCCAATATATGGTTATGAAACTATTCTGTATGACATAGCGAATCCTTAAAGAAGCACCTCCGTTAACTATTTTTAACTAATTTTGTGCATATACGAGCTCGTATGTATGTACTGTAGTGCGTGTTAATATACTCACCTACCGTCATCTCCTCCATTCTGCTCCTCTCCTCAGTGACGTCACTGCTCTGCAGATTCTCTGAGCCACACTGCGTTTCAGGTGACCCGGAAGTGGCTCTTATAGTGTAAGACTATGGAGCGTCCGGAGAAGGGTTTCAAAGCCACTTCCGGCTCACGCGTAGAGCATACAGTGAGGCGGAGAGAGTCTGAAGAGCGGTGACGTCACTGAGAAGAGGAGCAGAACGTTGCCGAATGCCAGAGAAGACGGCGGTAGATGAACATTAACATACACACACTACATACAATATATCTCAAAAGTAAGTACACCCCTTAATTTTTTTAAAAATATTTTATTATAGCTTTTCATGGGACAACACAGAATAGCTGACCTGTTGTGAATTCTGCTTTTGGGCTCCCTCCGGTGGTTGTAGGTGGTAATGCAGTTGTCCCTGGGTTGCAGTCCTGGTCAGGTGTATCTGCTGATTGCAGTTCTGACTGGGGTATTTAGGTGTGCAGGATTCATTGGTCCTTGCTAGTTGTCCATGGTTGTTGGGAGGTGTTGGACCTCTGTCTGGTTCCTCCTGCCTTGCTGCCAAATCAGCAAAGATAAGTGTCTGGTTTTGTTTCTGTGGCACACATGCTGTGTGCTTGATAATTCAGTGCTATTCATTTGTTTTTTCTTGTCCAGCTTAGATTGCGTCAGTATTTTCTCAGTCTTGTTGGATTCTCAGGAGTTGCAGATATACGTTCCACGTCTTTAGTTAGATGGTGGAATTTTTTGTATTATCTGCTGTGGATATTTTTGGAAGGGTTTTAATACTGACCGCTTAGTATTCTGTCCTATCCTTTCCTGTTTAGCTCGAGTGGCCTCTTTTGCTAAATCCTGTTTTCTGCCTGCGTGTGTCTTTCCTCTCCTACTCACAGTCAATATTTGTGGGGGCTGCCTATCCTTTGGGGTTCTGCTCTGAGGCAAGGTAGAATTCCTATTTCCATCTATAGGGGTATTTAGTCCTCCGGCTGTGTCGAGGTGTCTAGGGTTTGTTAGGCACACCCCACGGCTACTTCTAGTTGCGTGGTTAGTTCAAGATTTGCGGTCAGTACAGTTTCCACCTACTCCAGAGAAAGTTTCATGCGGCTCCAAGGTCACCGGATCATAACAGTACAACTGGCCAATAATGAGTTAAATGCATCTCAGAAGAAGGGTCTTGAGCCATTTTTTTTCTGCAGTCTGCTTTGTCTTCTCTTCCCTCTTTCTCTGGGTGACTGAGGAGTCTTGTACTAGCATGGATGTTCAGGAATTAGCTTCTCGTGTAGACCAGCTTGCTGCTAGGGTACAGGGTATTTCTGATTATATTGTTCAGACTCCTGTTTTAGAGCTGAAGATTCCTACTCCTGATTTGTTTTTTGGTGACAGGTCCAAATTTTTGAGTTTTAAAAACAACTGTAAACTGTTTTTTGCTCTGAGACCTCGATCCTCCGGTGATTCCATTCAGCAGGTTAAAATCGTCATCTCCCTGCTGCGTGGCGATCCACAGGATTGGGCCTTTTCCCTGGAATCTGGGAATCCGGCTTTGCTTAATGTAGACTCCTTTTTTCAGGCTTTAGGATTATTATATGATGAACCGAATTCTGTGGATCAAGCGGAGAAGACCTTGTTGGCCCTGTCTCAGGGTCAAGAGGCGGCAGAATTGTATTGTCAGAAATTTAGAAAAGGGTCTGTGTTGACTAAATGGAATGATGATGCTTTGGCGGCAATTTTCAGAAAGGGTCTTTCTGAATCCGTTAAAGATCTTATGGTGGGGTTTCCCACGCCTTTCGGTCTGAGTGATTCTGTGTCTCTGGCCATTCAGATTGACCGGCGCTTGCGGGAGCGCAGAACTGTGCGCGCTGTGGCGTTGTCCTCAGAGCAGATTCCTGAGCCAATGCAGTGTGATAGGATTCTGTCTAGAACGGAACGACAAGGATTCAGACGTCAGAATAGGTTGTGTTATTATTGTGGCGACGCTTCTCATGTAATTTCAGTCTGCCCTAAGCGGACAAAGAGGATCGCTAGTTCATTTACCATCAGTACTGTACAACCTAAATTTCTGTTATCTGTGTCCTTGATCTGCTCATTGTCATCATTTTCTGTCATGGCGTTTGTGGATTCAGGCGCTGCCTTGAACTTAATGGACTTTGAGTTTGCCAGGCGTTGTGGTTTTCCCTTGCAGCCTTTGCAGAACCCTATTCCTTTAAGGGGCATTGATGCTACACCTTTGGCTAAAAATAAGCCCCAGTTTTGGACACAGGTGACCATGCGCATGGCGCCAGCCCATCAGGAAGATTGTCGATTTCTGGTGTTGCATAATTTGCATGATGCTATCGTGCTGGGTTTTCCGTGGTTGCAGGTACATAATCCTGTGTCGGATTGGAAGTCTATGTCTGTGACTAGTTGGGGTTGTCAGGGGGTTCATAATGATGTTCCTTTGATGTCAATCTCCTCTTCTTCCTCTTCTGAAATTCCAGAGTTTTTGTCTGATTTTCAGGATGTATTCGATGAGCCCAAGTCCAGTTCCCTTCCACCGCACAGGGACTGTGATTGTGCGATTGACTTGATTCCAGGCTGTAAGTTTCCTAAGGGCCGACTTTTCAACCTGTCTGTGCCTGAACATACCGCCCTGCGGAGTTATGATAAGGAGTCTTTGGAGAAAGGGCATATTCGGCCATCTTCTTCACCGTTGGGAGCGGGATTTTTTTTTGTTGCTAAGAAGGATGGCTCCTTGAGACCCTGTATTGATTATCGCCTCTTGAATAAGATCACGGTCAAGTTTCAATACCCTTTACCTTTGCTTTCCGATTTGTTTGCTAGGATTAAGGGGGCTAGTTGGTTTACGAAGATTGACCTTCGGGGGGCATATAATCTTGTTCGTATTAAGCAGGGTGATGAATGGAAAACTGCCTTTAATACGCCCGAAGGCCATTTTGAATACCTTGTGATGCCATTCGGGCTCACTAATGCTCCATCTGTTTTTCAGTCCTTCATGCATGATATCTTCCGGACTTATATTGATAAATTCTTGATTGTATATCTGGACGATATTTTGATTTTTTCCGATGATTGGGAGTCTCATGTGGAACAGGTCAGGATGGTATTTCAGATCCTTCGTGACAATGCTTTGTTTGTGAAGGGGTCTAAGTGTCTCTTTGGGGTGTAGAAGGTTTCTTTTTTGGGCTTCATTTTTTCTCCCTCATCTATAGAAATGGATCCGGTTAAGGTTCAGTCCATTCATGATTGGATTCAACCCACATCCGTGAAGAGCCTTCAGAAATTTTTGGGTTTTGCAAATTTTTATCGCCGTTTCATTGCTAACTTCTCCAGCGTGGTTAAACCCTTAACCGATTTGAAGAAGAAAGGCGCTGATGTGGCGAATTGGTCTTCTGCGGCTGTCTCTGCCTTTCAGGAGCTTAAACGCCGATTTACTTCTGCTCCGGTGTTGCGCCAATCGGATGTTTCTCTTCCGTTTCAGCTTGAGATTGACGCTTCTGAGATTGGGGCAGGGGCCGTTTTGTCTCAGAGGGATCCTGTTGGTTCCTTGATGAAACTGTGTTCCTTCTTTTCCCGTAAGTTTTCGCCTGCTGAACGCAATTATGATGTCGGCAATCGGGAGTTGTTGGCTATGAAGTGGGCGTTTGAGGAGTGGCGACATTGGCTTGAGGGAGCTAAGCACCATATTGTGGTCTTGACCGATCATAAGAATCTGATTTACCTCGAGTCTGCCAAACGGCTGATTCCTAAACAGGCTCGATGGTCCTTGTTTTTTTCCCGCTTTGATTTTGTGGTCTCGTATCTTCCGGGTTCTAAGAATATTAAGGCTGATGCCCTCTCTAGGAGTTTTTTGCCTGATTCTCCTGAGGTTCTTGAACCGATCGGCATTCTGAAAGAACGGGTTGGTCCTTTCTGCCATTTCCCATTGATTTACGACGGGTTCTTCAGGAATTTCAGGCTGACAGACCTGACCGCTGTCCTGTGGGGAAACTGTTTGTTCCTGACAGATGGACTAGTAGAGTGATTTCTGAGGTTCACTGTTCTGTGTTGGCTGGTCATCCTGGTATTTTTGGTACCAGAGACTTGGTTGGTAGGTCCTTTTGGTGGCCTTCTTTGTCACGTGATGTGCGTTCTTTTGTGCAGTCCTGTGGGACTTGTGCGCGGGCCAAGCCTTGTTGTTCCCGTGCTAGTGGGTTGCTTTTGCCATTGCCGGTCCCTGAGAGGCCCTGGACGCATATTTCTATGGATTTTATTTCTGATCTTCCGGTTTCCCAGAGGATGTCGGTTATCTGGGTTGTTTGTGACCGGTTCTCTAAGATGGTTCATTTGGTGCCTTTGCCTAAATTGCCTTCCTCTTCAGATTTGGTTCCCTTGTTTTTTTAGCATGTGGTTCGTTTGCATGGTATTCCGGAGAATATTGTGTCCGACAGAGGTTCCCAGTTTGTTTCTAGGTTTTGGCGGGCCTTTTGTGCTAGGCTGGGTATTGATTTGTCTTTTTCTTCTGCATTTCATCCTCAGACAAATGGCCAGACCGAGCAAACTAATCAGACTTTGGAGACTTATTTGAGATGCTTTGTGTCTGCTGATCAGGATGATTGGGTGGCCTTCTTGCCATTTGCCGAGTTTGCCCTTAATAATCGGGCTAGTTCGGCTACTTTGGTTTTGCCTTTCTTTTGTAATTTTGGTTTTCATCCTCGTTTTTCTTCTGGGCAGGTTGAGCCTTCTGACTGTCCTGGTGTGGATTCTGTGGTTTACAGGTTGCAGCAGATTTGGGCTCATGTGGTGGACAATTTGGTGTTGTCTCAGGAGGAGGCTCAACGTTTTGCTAACCGTCGTCGATGTGTTGGTTCCCGGCTTTGGGTTGGGGATCTGGTCTGGTTGTCTTCCCGTCATGTTCCTATGAAGGTTTCTTCCCCTAAGTTTAAGCCTCGGTTTATTGGTCCTTATAGGATTTCTGGGATTATTAATCCGGTGTCTTTTCGATTGGCGCTTCCGGCCTCTTTTGCTATCAATAATGTCTTCCATAGATCTTTATTGCGGAAATATGTGGTGCCCGTTGTTCCCTCTGTTGATCCTCCGGCCCCTGTGTTGATTGATAGGGAGTTGGAGTATGTGGTTGAGAAGATTTTGGATTCTCGTTTTTCGAGGCGGAGGCTTCAGTACCTTGTCAAATGGAAGGGTTATGGCCAGGAGGATAATTCTTGGGTTTTTGCCTCTGATGTCCATGCTGCTGATTGGGTTCGTGCCTTTCATCTGGCTCGTCCTGATCGGCCTGGGGGCTCTGGTGAGGGTTTGGTGACCCCTCCTCAAGGGGGGGTACTGTTGTGAATTCTGCTTTTGGGCTCCCTCCGGTGGTTGTAGGTGGTAATGCAGTTGTCCCTGGATTGCAGTCCTGGTCAGGTGTATCTGCTGATTGCAGTTCTGACTGGGGTATTTAGGTGTGCAGGATTCATTAGTCCTTGCCAGTTGTCCATGGTTGTTGGGAGGTGTTGGACCTCTGTCTGGTTCCTCCTGCCTTGCTGCCAAATCAGCAAAGATAAGTGTCTGGTTTTGTTTCTGTGGCACACATGCTGTGTGCTTGATAATTCAGTGCTATTCATTTGTTTTTTCTTGTCCAGCTTAGATTGTGTCAGTATTTTCTCAGTCTTGTTGGATTCTCAGGAGTTGCAGATATACGTTCCACGTCTTTAGTTAGATGGTGGAATTTTTTGTATTATCTGCTGTGGATATTTTTGAAAGGGTTTTAAAACTGACCGCTTAGTATTCTGTCCTATCCTTTCCTATTTAGCTAGAGTGGCCTCTTTTGCTAAATCCTGTTTTCTGCCTGCGTGTGTCTTTCCTCTCCTACTCACAGTCAATATTTGTGGGGGGCTGCCTATCCTTTGGGGTTCTGCTCTGTGGTAAGGTAGAATTCCTATTTCCATCTATAGGGGTATTTAGTCCTCCGGCTGTGTCGAGGTGTCTAGGGTTTGTTAGGCACACCCCACGGCTACTTCTAGTTGCGGTGTTAGTTGAGGATTTGCGGTCAGTACAGTTTCCACCTACTCCAGAGAAAGTTTCATGCGGCTCCAAGGTCACAGGATCATAACACTGACCCTTTGATACAATGAACAGTAGTCAGTGCACATCTTGTGTAACAGTGTCAATTTGGTGAGCTGTCTAATTAATGCAACGCCTAAACCACTGACAACAAAAGTGAGTACTCCCCTAAGTGAAAATGGCCAAATTAGCTGGTGTCATGTGACTTCTTAGTGTTGCAAGGTCTCAGGTGTGAATGGGGAGCAGGTGTGTTACATTTTATGTTAACGCTCTCACACTGGTCACTGGAAGTTCAAAATGGCACCCCGTGTGCAAAGAACTCTCTGAGGATCTGAAAAAAGAATTGTTGCTCTACATAAAGATGGCACACTTTGCTGAAGACAAGTAGGCTAAGGACATAGATTACACTGACTTCTTTACATTGTATAAAAGTGTCATATCTTCAGTGTTGTCGCATGAAATGTTATAATAAAATGTTTACAAAAATGTGAGGGGTGCACTCACTTTTGTGATATACTGTATGCACAGATTTAGTAAAAAAAAAAAAGTTTATGGAAGATCTTCTGTAAGAAAAACAAGAAAATGCATGCTCCACAGCAGAGGTAATCTCTGCCCTCTAGGAGACACCATACAGCAGTCCAATTGGCTTTTGGGTCTGCAAAACAGACCCTTATAGCCACCATATGCATGATCAAACATTTGGCCGACAGCTGTTTCTCCACATACACATGAACGTTCAGCTTGACCAAACTTCATGTGTTTTCAAAGGGGATCACGGAGAAAGCCTCTTCCAGACAGCTCTGTCAGCAACTTATCTCCCGGAGATAAAAGAAGGGTCGGCCATTGAAATACAAACTACCGACCCTTATCTCCTCTGATATCATCTGTCGGAGGAGAGTCAAAAGGCCCCCCCATAGACGTCAAAATTTCGGGTGATCTTCCAGGATAGACAGGTTTGGCCAACTTTAGTCTAGTGTGCTAGGCGAACGTTGGGGACCCTATGTGCCGCCATCCAAAGACCACAACGTAATGGGCTGAAAGGTTATCCGAGAGGACCATCGCTTGGCTCCTCCACTGCCACAATGACATCAGGGGCTGATTAAATAAATGAAATCTAATCCTAGTTATAAGTCGTGACGGAAGAGCGACAGAAAACTCACGCAAGCCATATACGATATCATCAAAATTGTTTAAGTCATTCTGCTCATTACTGCCTTTGTTTCCTTCAACCCACGCAATAGCGGGAAAGCCATGTCTTCCTGAACGACACCTGAGGGATGTAGTGGTGTACGCCTCTTCCTTATATATCAACTAAGATACCTTGAAGGTGACCTTGATGATGATCGAGACTGCGAAGACAGTGGATTAAACTCTGAGATACACATCCGTCTCAGCTTAGCACTAGGATGTAGGCAGATTTCATTTTATTATTAGGTTTTTTTTTTTCCTTTTTTACTAAGGGAATGTGAAAAATAAGACCGCCACTTGGAAAGAAGTATTTTACCTGATTTATGGAAGGGATCTGCAATGCACGCCACATCTCATGAACCACAACTAAGAGTCCCTTTAAAAAGAGTTATAGTTTGTGAGCCCTTGAGTATTGTGTCTGCCTCCTGCCTGGGGCGTTCAGCACTACACCATTCTGCTATTAAACAACACTGGATGTTTTAGTACATCCCTCTGAAGAATTTATCCCGCAGAGAGCCTCCCTGCCGCTGCATATTCACATCCTTTCTGTGCCAGAAACCGACTGTTGCCTGGTATCAACTTTCACGCACTGTGTTACGGACTCACACGTTTAGAATTAGCAACTCTACGGAGCTGGCTTTCCTGTAACTTTGCAAATCCTCATAGTATTATATTACCAAAGCCATATATACCGTAGTGGCAGCCATTAGGTATATACCGGTACTATATATATCATAGTGGCAGACAATGTAGGTATTAGGGATAAATACGAAAAAAGTTATTTCAGCTCACCCTATGGCTGCTCCCTAACTATCTTGCTGGTCATTTGTAAGCCCTTGTTTCAATTTTTGATGTTTGAATAAAGAATTTTTTTGATATTTTACATCCTGGAGCTGGATTCCTACATTTTTCTTCTCAGGTATTAGGGATCCCTTGCTTAAGGAGGACCAGTTACTAATATTTTATACCTGGTGTACATATTGATGTTCTCTTGAAATGGAAGTTTTTTTTTTTCCTTTTCATTCTGCTCCTCTATGTTCCTGAGATATGGCCAACTATCTATTTATGTAGGAAACTGTTTTAGTCAGGTGTCGTAAAAATGCTGCCGAGTAAAAATGTTTTTTTTTTTTTTTTAAATAGAAGTGTTACTGGTTTGTTTTTATCAGTTGAGTGAATGAATAAGAGAAACCTAAATAAAATCATTATTTGGTATGCCTGCATTTGGCCTTCAAAACTGCATCTATTCTTCTACATCCATTTATTAAGGGAACTCGGTAGGGAGTTTGTTCCAAACATCTTGTAGAACTAACCACAGATCTTCTGTGGATGTCACTTGTACAAGTAGTTCTGTGTCTTCATGTGATCCCAGACAGACTGGATGATGTGAGATCAGGGCTCTGCGGGGGCCAGATCATCACTTCCAGGATTCCTTGTTCTTCTTTATTCTGAAGATAGTTCTTAATGACTTCACATGCCTGCCTGATGGTATTGCATGGTGGATAGGTATCTGTCTGTATCTCTCAGCATTGAGGACACCATTAATCCTGACCAAATCCCCATCTCCATTGGCTGAAATGTAGCCCTAAACTTGCAAGAAACCTCGCCCTTGCTTCACTGTCCCTGCAGACACTCATTATTGTGCTGCTTTCCAAACCTTCGGTGAACAACTGCCAACTGTTACTGACCAAGATTTCACATTTTGGCTCTTCAGTCCAGAGCTCCTGCTGCCATGTTTCTTTTCTCCGGTTCCTATGTTTTCGTGCACACTTGAGTCTCTTAGCCTTGTTTCCATGTCCAAGCTAATTAAGAGGAAGTGAACACCTAACCGCAGCTCATACTCCCTCTTGATTACTTATACATTTGAAGGTGGGAACAGTGATGCCAGTGTTGATTGGGCTGTTACGATAGGACTGGCAAGTAAACTGGGACCAGGGGCACCTTTCCTGGCCCTAGCACTAGGGGGCGCCCTAGCTCACCCTGTTCCCTGGGATACCTCAGATAGCGAGGATGCCGGAGCCTCCGCCCTTGCCCTTTCTCCTAGCTGCAGCCCTGCGTCTGTCCCCTTCCCCCAACCAGGGAACAGAGGCGCTACCATGTACCGCAGTACAAATTCCACTCACGCAAAATATACTCTCACAAATAACAGAGGTATTCACCAGGGTGTGAAGGACGGGGGAAGAAAATAAGGCAGGTAAGGATGAGGACTTTCCAAGTGTACAAACCAAGCAACAGTCGCACAATAAACTCCTCCAGCTCTCCAGACACCAGCTTCTCTCTCTCCAGATCTATGTAGCAAGTGCTAACTCAGACAAGTACCAGGCCAGAAGGCCTAGCTTTTATAGAGGAGTGGCTAACCGAGCACAGCTGAATGCAGGGATTTCCACATGGCCGATAAACCCCTGTCCTGCTGAAAGAAAACAAACACATTTAATACACTGGAGAAGTGCTTCTTCTCAGCGGCGAAGCAGGAGCCATCAGACGCTGCGGTCTTCTGTCTCTGCTCTGTCACTTTAACCGTGACATGGGCGCTGGGCTCCCATGGCATACAACCTCACATGATCTTTGGGCATGCGAGTGCCAACACCGCTGGAATGGCAGCGGCACAAGAGGTGAGTGTAAGTGTTTTTATTTTAACTGAGGCAGACATTAGATCAAGAAGGGGTTGTCCTAGTAGTGGACAACCCATTTAAACATGTTTTCATGAACGGTTATGTGGACATTTTGAGCATTCCCTGTTTTAAGCCTACTTAAATGTCTAATTAAAGGGGACCTGTCACTTGATATAAATACCGTATTTTCTGGCGTATAAGATGACTGAATGTATAAGACGACCCCCAACTTTTCCATTTAACATATAGAGTTTGGGATCTACTCGCTGCATAATATGCGCGTCTGCGCTGCTTCACATCCATCCCCATGATATTTGAAAGGCAGAGAAGGGCGGGCCAGATGGGTGAAAGAGAAGAAGCGACTTCATTTCAATCCTCCAGAGACTTGAGAGGCAGAGAATGGTGGGCCAGACAGGTGAAAGAAGGAGGTAATAGGATACAAGGGCGGGCTTGATTCCCTTACATCTTCCCGGTGAGGCACGTCATCATCGGGACAGCTCACCGCACCATATTCGGCGATCGCAAAGCTCCGCACCCGCCGTATAAGACGACACCCGGCGTATAAGACGACCCCCGACTTTTGAGAATATTTTCAGGGGTTAAAAAGTCGTCTTATACGCCGGAAAATACGGTATATCCATTTTTACCTGTTATAAATGCCGCTGTTGTGAACCTTCATCTTCATCTATTTTTCTTAATTTTGTTCTTGTGCCTCTCCATTCTTGAAATATGGACATTATTCAATGTGGGTAAATCAAGCCTTCTTATCCAAGTGGGAATGGTCTTCGGTTATTCTCTGTGGGCATCTTCTTCTCAAGTGTCCACCCTTTTGGATAACGACTAGATTTACATACAGGGAAGAGGAGGTCAGATGTTAGGAATGGAGAAGAGTCCTTTAAGACTTAAGCTTGACTTGCAGTAGATCATTTGGTTATTCTAGTAAGTTTTGCAGCTTGTTTTTCAGCGTCTTCCAAACACCAGAGGTGAAAGCAATGTGTAGCCACTTTTTCAGAGAGATGATGAACTTTTCAAAGAAAAAGCCCTCTCTGATGGACTCCCACAATGATGGACAGTTCTTGTTAATACGTTTCCAAGAATATCCATCGGATCATCAGCGACAAGAGATCCAACCAAGAGGTTAATGGCAGTTTTCACAGTCCAGATTGTTTGCAAGTGTTTCATGAACTCGATGACTTTGGTGTTATTCGTAACAGTTATGATAGGCTGGAGTGTGTTCTCAAAGAAATGTCAATCCATCCTAAAGCACCACTGCAGCATTTTGTTTTTTTCCCCTTTGTCAGAGATTACATATGTTAGTGTAATGCATGTTACTATTATTATTATAATTTATTATTATAGCGCCATTTGTTCCATGGCGCGTTACATGTGAGGAGGGGTATACATAATAAAAACAAGTACAATAATCTTAAACAATACAGGTCACAACTGGTACAGGAGGAGAGAGGAACCCGCCCACAAGGGCTAACAATCTACAAGGGATGGGTGAGAATACAGTAAGTGAGGATAGAGCTGGTCGTGCAGTGGTTTGGTCGATCGGTGGTTACTGCAGGTTGTAGGCTTGTCAGAAGAGGTGGGTGTTCAGGTTCTTTTTGAAGGTTTCGATGGTAGGTGAGAGTCTGATATGTTGTGGGAGAGAGTCCCAGAGTAGGGGGGATGCGCGAGAGAAATCTTGTATGCGATTGTGGGAAGAGGAGATAAGAGGGGAGTAGAGAAGGAGATCTTGTGAGGATCGGAGGTTGCACGTAGGTAAGTACAGGAGACGAGGTCACAGATGTATGGAGGTTGTGATGACTTTGTATGTCATGGTTAGATGGTTAGGGTTTTGTACTGGAGTCTCTGGGTAATGGTGAGGCAGTGAAGGGATTGACAGAGGGGAGAGGCCGGGGAATAGTGTGGGGGGGGGGGGGGAACAGGTGGATTAGTCAGGCAGCAGAGTTTAGAATAGATTGGAGGGGTGTGAGAGTGTTAAAGGGGAGGCCACAGAGCAGGAGGTTACAGTAGTCAAGGTGGGAGATGATGAGGACATGGACTAGGGTTTTTGCAGATTCTTGGTTTAGGAATGTACAGGTCCGTGAAATATTTTTGAGTTGAAGGCGGCAGGAAGTGGAAAGGGCTTGGATATGTGGTTTGAAGGAGAGATCAGTGTCAAGGATTACCCCGAGGCAGCGAGCTTGTGGGACTGGGGAGAGTGGGAAGCCGTTTACTGTAATGGATAAGTTTGTTGCGGGGGTCGTGTGAGATGGGGAAAGATGATGAATTCTGTTTTGTCCATGTTAAGTTTTAGAAATCTAGTGGAGAAGAAGGATGAAATAGCGGATAGACATTGAGGGATTCTGGTTAGTAGGGTGGTGATATCTGGTCCAGAGACGTAGATCTGCGTGTTGTCATCATAGAGATGATACTGAAAACCATGAGATTCTATGAGCTGTCCCAGGCCAAAGGTGTAAATGGAGAAGATTAGGGGCCCTAGAACTGATCCTTGCGGAACTCCGACAGATAGGGGGCGAGGTGAGGAGATGGTGTGTGAGTGGGAGACGCTGAATGTCCGGTCTGTTAGGGATGACGAGATCCAGGATAGGGCCAAGTCTGTGATGCCAAGGGATGAGAGGGTCTGTAATAATAGGGAATGGTCCTTTGTGTCAAAGGCAGAGGACAGGTCCAGGAGGAGGAGGATAGAGTAGTGTCTCTTTCTCTTGGCGGTTAATAGGTCATTGGTGACCTTAGTTAGGGCAATTTCAGTGGAGTGGTGACCGGAAGCCAGATTGTAAGCGGTCGAAGAGGGAGCAGGAAGAGAGATGGAAGGACAGTTCAAGGTGGACGTGTTGTTCTAGTAGTTTTGAGGCATAGGGGAGAAGTGATATAGGGTGATAGCTAGATAAAGAGGATGGGTCAAGAGAGGGCTTTTTCAGGGTAGGTGTGATTGAGGCATGTTTAAAGGTTGAGGGGAAAATACCAGTTGTTAGTGATAGGTTGAAGAGATGGGCTAGGGTTGGGATGAAGACTGTGGCGAGGTTTGGAATGAAGTGGGAAGGGATCGGGGCAAGTGCACAGGTGGTGAGATGCGATCTTGAGAGTAGAGTGTAGAGTCGATCTTCTGTAATGGTGGAGAAGTTGGTTTTGGAGGTGGAAGGCTGGGTAGTTGGGAGGAAGGGGTCTGGGGGTTGTCGACTAAAATTGTCTCTGATGTTATCAATCTTCTGCTTGAAAAATGAGGCAAAGTCTTCAGCTGAGATAAGTGGGGAGGGAGGAGGTGCTGAGGGACGGAGGAGAGAATTGAATGTGTTCAATAACTGTTTAGGGTTGTGAGACAGGGAGGATATGAGAGATGAGAAGTAGGTTTGTTTCTCTGTGGCATGTGTGTGTATGTTGAGACATACCACTAGATGTTTAACTAGAGGGCAACGAAAAATTAGCAAATTATGAAAGTTGGAACTTTCAATTTTGCAAGTGACAGTTTCTCTTTAAATTGTCCATATCACCTCTTTTATGGGTGGGGGTGTTAACTTTACAAGGTGAGGGGAGTGTTGTTAGTAAATTTTTCTCTTGGGGCAAGAAATACCATTTCTCCTGTTCCAAGATGCTTGTATCTGATGTCATCAACTTTGAAGAACTGGCTCTTCTTAAGGAGACCAGCTAAGTATGGAGTCTTATTGGTAACGTGCATACTTTTTGTTCCCATGAAGCATTGCCAATAGGACTCCATTCTCATCTGGTCTCCTTACAGGATTTTCTTGCCAAGATTGAAGGTTATCCTCTCTCTGGAGACTCATTTAAGAAATAGTGATTGTCCAAAATGGAACCTTGATGCATGTCAGTAACCAAAAATCATTACGCGTGTCTGAAAGGAGTTCACCATTTTGGAGAGTCTATACTTCTTATATGAGTCTCTTAATACTTATCCGAATACAGATGGTCCCCTGGCTGGAGCTCTAAGCAATAAGTAACCTATGGAGAGACTGACAGTGAGCATCATATTTCCCAAAAATAAAGCATTACACAATGTTCCATCACATTATTGGGTTGTTTGTGTAATGAAGGACAGGAGAGGATCATCAGGACGAGAAATACTTTCTGTTACCATTCTCCACTCCGTCTTGAAAATGAAGGTCCTGAAAAAAGGATTTCCATTAACATTTTTCAAAAGTTGTATATGAAAATGGGTTGCTCAGGCATAGTTGAACTATTTATTCAACATCTCCAAGAATATGAGTGATTTTACTGCCTGTCTATGGAGCCCTAAATAGCCAAGCTTCATTTTCACCAGTGGTCTTAAGTTGGCCATACATTAGTTATTCATTGGCCGAAATGATCATTCAGCCTGGACCTATATCTCCCGGCTTGGGTTTATATAGCAAATTAAGACTCAGGCATTACCCAGTAGTTGACCAATACAGGAGATGTTTGTGGTCAACAGTAGTTACAAGGTCATACATTGAAACCGCTGCAGTAGACCACTTAATTGATTAGACCAGTCTCGATCTAGGATAGCTTATGAGGCACTTATATCTTGGCGTCCAACCCTGTGAAATGTGCATCCCAGTAGGTCCACACCACGTGGATGTACTTGTACTTGTACTTTGCTTAGTTTTGCTATTAGCAAGCAGCGCAATGTCTGATTGTTGATGCAGTAGGCAGTATCTTGGCTCACAGTTGTTAAGAAACACTTCTCCACAATACCATTTTGGGTAGTCATTTCCAATAGATTTTATTTTATATATTCAGGCAAAATTGGGTAGCATGGCACTACACAGGTTTTTCAAGGGAGCCCGTCGGCACAAAATAAATGTCCAAACCACGGATAGGCACTCCATGCACCCTTGGGTTAGCCAAACAATTCAGAGCACCTTCCCACCTAGTTTTTCGTCTATCTTCACACTCTTCTTACTTGATTGACATATCTGGCTTTAAAGGAGTTCAGAGTAGAACCGAGATAGATGGGAAGGAAGTTATACTGAACATCTCAGTCACACCAATGGTGCACAGAGCATACATGCTTGGTTCGAACAGTCATTTTGTGCTCTATTTTGTATTCGTAAGTTATCGGATGATGAATAAAACATTGAAAATTCATGGGGCAGTAAAAATTTTGCTTACTCCAACCATTTCCGCTACAGAGTTTGGTAAAGAGTCCTACATATCATTCATTTAATTGGCTACCTCCACCAATGCTCTACAGACTGTTAACCATTTGAGTAGACAAAGCTCCCAGCAGCTGCTCAGCCTAGTATTAAGGATTAAATTCCACAGTGCCGTCCCGGTAGACCGTTCTCTATTATCACATCGACAATGTTCTCTTTGTAACACTACTTTACCTTGAATTTCAAATAGGGTTCATTAATGTCAATGTCTTCACCCAGGATTGTAAGCCCCCGCTTTTCAGGAGCACTTTATGTTTTTTCGGCCACCTCCTCCCTCTCGGGCAAACCTGCCATGTGTTTACATCATTCACAAAATGTTTTGACATCCTTCTTCTCAGATTTCCTCATTCCCTTTCATGCCCTTACCCGAGCCCTCCAGTGTAACTGATTTTTCTCATTATGTTGAAGTGCCCGCCACATCAGTCTGGCAATCTCCCTTGTGATAGATAGGCTACCATAATTTAGATGAATACACAGCTGGTTCATATCTATCGCTGTCTAAACTGTGACACAATACACCGGTAGGCCGTTCCCTAGGGACATGTAATCCTTTATTTATTTTTGGTCAGTGTTTTTTTTCCTTTTTTATCTCTATATACTGGTAGATTTGTCATAAAGTCAGAACAAATATCATCACTATGTGTTACCATTTTGCTTCTTTTCCTGCTCCAAAAATCTGGCTTCTCTAGCTTCTTACCAAATTTTGGAAAATTACAAAATTTGAGATAAATCACTATATTTTCAGTACACTTTGGCAATGTGCATAAATGTTTGGGGTCCGTCTATAATGGAAACCACAAAGCAGTTCAGGATCTGTGAAATGACTGATACTAACGGTGTCCGGTGAATCGCGGTGACTTGTCTGTTGGGTTCAGCCAGAAAAAAACAACTCTATTTTTTCTATAAAATGTGTCAGAACCTTCAACGCAGATGTAAAAAGAGACTTACTTGTCTTGTTTCTGTTCCAGTGCTGTGAATTTTGGGGTCTATACTGATCTGGGTCCTTACCGATCAAGGTAGAATTGTCACCCAGCACTTAAGGACTGACCGTAACCTTATAAATGCCCTCACAAAGCAGTTTGAGATGTTGGCCCCCATCACCTAGGGCTTTACCTAAAGACCCTTTACCAAGGATGATAGGGTTTTTGACATGGTACCCTGTATATGGGGTCCTTCACGTGTATCTACACTTGGCTAAAGGTAGTCTGCCAGGGTGATGTGTTACTCATATCTGTATGGGCCACATGTCATCATAACATTCCACCTAAATCAGAATGCCGACCAAAGACATAAGCTACATTTACACCAAAAGAATATCAAGAAGGTACGTTCTTAAGAACACTCTTTTCACAATAATCTGGACGAATTAGCAAAAAGCTTTTGTGCAGATCAAAAGATCATGAAATTACAGCTTATGCGCAATTAGTGATCTATTACAGATCGTTCCATGCTCATGGTTGGCTGCGGTCTGCCTTTCTAAACTGGCTACTAAAAGACTGCCGATCAGTAAACATTTACCAATCAGCGGTCATCTAGTACCACCAGTCGGTCCATATAAATGGACTTTCAGTCACAGTGCAGGGCCATAAGGAAATAAAAATGAAATGTATACTAAAAAACTTTTAGAATTCTGAAATGTAGAATTTGTTACTCACCAAATATGAAAACTCCAAATCCCAACATCATCTATGGTATGCCCTCAACTTCTCATCAAAAGACCCCGAGCAAGGCAGATTTCGGTGGTCAGTCACCCTTATCAATGCCATTTTATACCACCCGAATGCCTTGAACTATTACATCCTGCCATAGAGAACATGCTTTGTCTATATCTGTAGGGGCTACATGTTATAACAAGTTATGCTAAACAGAAGACCATCTAGAGACTCAAAAAGTTTCAGGACTGGGCCGTAAGAAAATAAAAAATGTAACGTCTATTGAAAAACTTTTTGAATTTCAAAATGTCAAATTTTAAGGAAATAAACATCAACTTTGAAATCCCCTTACCCTAGTGTACTAACTGCAAGGTATCACTTGTAGATCACAGAGGGGTCCTGGAGCTTGTAGTTTGGCTACACTTAAAGGACTACTGAAATGACCGCCATCATAAAAGTCTTTACCCGAGTCTCTATAATTCCTGGATGTCAAGCAATTATTCTGGTATGTTAATTGCAGGTTTTCACCCCCCACATTGCTTACAGATGCTGCATTTTTATACCACTTATAAAACATTTTATAACACTTAGTGAGCACCAGGGATTCAAGCTTCAGGAGGCTAATTTGCATATTCCAGGTGCCTTCTGGGAGAAGCGAAGTCTCCCTAAGCTAGAAGATCGTTGGGTACAGCCGGGACCAGCTGCTTCGAAAGCATCACCAAACCAGGGATTCAAGCTTCAGGAGGCTAATTTGCATATTCCAGGTGCCTTCTGGGAGAAGCGAAGTCTCCCTAAGCTAGAAGATCGTTGGGTACAGCCGGGACCAGCTGCTTCGAAAGCATCACCAAACCAGGGATTCAAGCTTCAGGAGGCTAATTTGCATATTCCAGGTGCCTTCTGGGAGAAGCGAAGTCTCCCTAAGCTAGAAGATCGTTGGGTACAGCCGGGACCAGCTGCTTCGAAAGCATCACCAAACCAGGGATTCAAGCTTCAGAATTTTTGCCTGTAGGACATTATTGCAAGAGAGCTTGGCTGAGTAGATTATACAAGAAGGAAAACACACAGCAAGTCAGCAGGATCTAGGAACAACATGGCAGATGTGACAACCTACATGGTGAGCTGCAGCATGTGCTACATGTTCACAGATCGACCAGAAGAAGAATCCAATTTCACCTGTCAGAAGTGTAGACTAGTGGCCCTTTTAGAAGAAAAGGTGCGGGGTCTGGAAGAAAGAATAGCAACTTTGAAACTCATCAAAGAGAATGAAGACTTTCTAGACAGAACAGAAGCATCTCTACTGGTCACAGAAGGTGCAAAAAGTGTCAGAGAACCTCCAAAAGCAGATGAGTGGAAGCATGTGACCAAAAGAAGCAAGAAGACCATGGAGAAATCACCAACCACACAACTGAAGAACCGATATCAAATCTTTGTAGAGGATAAAGATGGCACACCTAAGAATGAAGCAATACCAGCAAGCAAAAAAGAAAAGGGCACACAGCAACAAGTGACAGCAAAAAGTACAGCCAAGAAGCAACGAAGAGTGGTGGTGGTGGGAGACTCACTACTGAGAGGCACAGAAGCAGCCATCTGCAGACCGGACATAACTGCAAGAGAAGTATGCTGCCTTCCAGGTGCGATGATCAAGGATGTGACCGATAGGATACCAAAGCTCTTCAGCTCCAAGGACGTCCACCCATTTCTTCTGATACATGTTGGCACCAATGACACGGCAAGGAAGGACCTACCGACAATCTGCAAGGACTTTGAAGAGTTGGGGAAGAAAGTAAAGGAACTGGATGCACAGGTAGTTTTTTCTTCTATCCTTCCAGTAGACGGGCATGGCACCAGGAGATGGAACAGGATCCTTGATGCAAACAACTGGCTAAGACGATGGTGCAGACAACAAGGATTTGGATTCCTGGACCACGGTGTGAATTACTGGTATGATGGACTCCTCGCCAGAGACGGACTACACCTCAACAAACCTGGGAAACACACATTCGCCAGAAGACTCGCTACACTCATCAGGAGGGCGTTAAACTAGAAGAAGAGGGGACGGGAAGAAAAACATTAGACTCGAACAAAGACGACCCAGGAAAACATACTCAGAAGGGAGGTAAGAACATTTCTAAAACAATCCACAGTGAGGAGATTGGAACAAAACAAAATCCTCTAAACTGCATGCTCGCAAACGCCAGAAGCCTGACAAACAAGATGGAAGAACTAGAAGCAGAAATATCTACAGGTAACTTTGACATAGTGGGAATAACCGAGACATGGTTAGATGAAAGCTATGACTGGGCAGTTAACTTACAGGGTTACAGTCTGTTTAGAAAGGATCGTAAAAATCGGAGAGGAGGAGGGGTTTGTCTCTATGTAAAGTCTTGTCTAAAGTCCACTTTAAGGGAGGATATTAGCGAAGGGAATGAGGATGTCGAGTCCATATGGGTTGAAATTCATGGAGGGAAAAATGGTAACAAAATTCTCATTGGGGTCTGTTACAAACCCCCAAATATAACAGAAAGCATGGAAAGTCTACTTCTAAAGCAGATAGATGAAGCTGCAACGCATAATGAGGTCCTGGTTATGGGGGACTTTAACTACCCGGATATTAACTGGGAAACAGAAACCTGTGAAACCCATAAAGGCAACAGGTTTCTGCTAATAACCAAGAAAAATTATCTTTCACAATTGGTGCAGAATCCAACCAGAGGAGCAGCACTTTTAGACCTAATACTATCTAATAGACCTGACAGAATAACAAATCTGCAGGTGGTTGGGCATTTAGGAAATAGCGACCACAATATTGTGCAGTTTCACCTGTCTTTCACTAGGGGGACTTGTCAGGGAGTCACAAAAACATTGAACTTTAGGAAGGCAAAGTTTGAACAGCTTAGAGATGCCCTTAATCTGGTAGACTGGGACAATATCCTCAGAAATAAGAATACAGATAATAAATGGGAAATGTTTAAGAACATCCTAAATAGGCAGTGTAAGCGGTTTATACCTTGTGGGAATAAAAGGACTAGAAATAGGAAAAACCCAATGTGGCTAAACAAAGAAGTAAGACAGGCAATTAACAGTAAAAAGAAAGCATTTGCACTACTAAAGCAGGATGGCACCATTGAAGCTCTAAAAAACTATAGGGAGAAAAATACTTTATCTAAAAAACTAATTAAAGCTGCCAAAAAGGAAACAGAGAAGCACATTGCTAAGGAGAGTAAAACTAATCCCAAACTGTTTTTCAACTATATCAATAGTAAAAGAATAAAAACTGAAAATATAGGCCCCTTAAAAAATAGTGAGGAAAGAATGGTTGTAGATGACGAGGAAAAAGCTAACATATTAAACACCTTCTTCTCCACGGTATTCACGGTGGAAAATGAAATGCTAGGTGAAATCCCAAGAAACAATGAAAACCCTATATTAAGGGTCACCAATCTAACCCAAGAAGAGGTGCGAAACCGGCTAAATAAGATTAAAATAGATAAATCTCCGGGTCCGGATGGCATACACCCACGAGTACTAAGAGAACTAAGTAATGTAATAGATAAACCATTATTTCTTATTTTTAGTGACTCTATAGCGACAGGGTCTGTTCCGCAGGACTGGCGCATAGCAAATGTGGTGCCAATATTCAAAAAGGGCTCTAAAAGTGAACCTGGAAATTATAGGCCAGTAAGTCTAACCTCTATTGTTGGTAAAATATTTGAAGGGTTTCTGAGGGATGTTATTCTGGATTATCTCAATGAGAATAACTGTTTAACTCCATATCAGCATGGGTTTATGAGAAATCGCTCCTGTCAAACCAATCTAATTAGTTTTTATGAAGAGGTAAGCTATAGACTGGACCACGGTGAGTCATTGGACGTGGTATATCTCGATTTTTCCAAAGCGTTTGATACCGTGCCGCACAAGAGGTTGGTACACAAAATGAGAATGCTTGGTCTGGGGGAAAATGTGTGTAAATGGGTTAGTAACTGGCTTAGTGATAGAAAGCAGAGGGTGGTTATAAATGGTATAGTCTCTAACTGGGTCGCTGTGACCAGTGGGGTACCGCAGGGGTCAGTATTGGGACCTGTTCTCTTCAACATATTCATTAATGATCTGGTAGAAGGTTTACACAGTAAAATATCGATATTTGCAGATGATACAAAACTATGTAAAGCAGTTAATACAAGAGAAGATAGTATTCTGCTACAGATGGATCTGGATAAGTTGGAAACTTGGGCTGAAAGGTGGCAGATGAGGTTTAACAATGATAAATGTAAGGTTATACACATGGGAAGAGGGAATCAATATCACCATTACACACTGAACGGGAAACCACTGGGTAAATCTGACAGGGAGAAGGACTTGGGGATCCTAGTTAATGATAAACTTACCTGGAGCAGCCAGTGCCAGGCAGCAGCTGCCAAGGCAAACAGGATCATGGGGTGCATTAAAAGAGGTCTGGATACACATGATGAGAGCATTATACTGCCTCTGTACAAATCCCTAGTTAGACCGCACATGGAGTACTGTGTCCAGTTTTGGGCACCGGTGCTCAGGAAGGATATAATGGAACTAGAGAGAGTACAAAGGAGGGCAACAAAATTAATAAAGGGGATGGGAGAACTACAATACCCAGATAGATTAGCGAATTTAGGATTATTTAGTCTAGAAAAAAGACGACTGAGGGGCGATCTAATAACCATGTATAAGTATATAAGGGGACAATACAAATATCTCGCTGAGGATCTGTTTATACCAAGGAAGGTGACGGGCACAAGGGGGCATTCTTTGCGTCTGGAGGAGAGAAGGTTTTTCCACCAACATAGAAGAGGATTCTTTACTGTTAGGGCAGTGAGAATCTGGAATTGCTTGCCTGAGGAGGTGGTGATGGCGAACTCAGTCGAGGGGTTCAAGAGAGGCCTGGATGTCTTCCTGGAGCAGAACAATATTGTATCATACAATTATTAGGTTCTGTAGAAGGACGTAGATCTGGGTATTTATTATGATGGAATATAGGCTGAACTGGATGGACAAATGTCTTTTTTCGGCCTTACTAACTATGTTACTATGTTACTATGTTACTAGATTTTTACAAAGTCTTTTTGAATCATTTGTTAAAATTTTAAAAGGAACCTGTCTCCCCCAAAATCGAAGGTGTGCTAAGCCCACCAGAATCAGGGGCTTATCTACAGCATTCTGTAATGCTGGGCTGAGAGTTTTGATGGGCGCCCCTCTTGGCCGGTTTGTTGTGGTAGCATGTTCTTTCCATTTGATGAGAATGGATTTGAAGGAGCTCCGGGGGATCATCAGAGTTGAGATATTTTTTATATCCCAACCCTGAATTGTACTTCTCATCAACTTTGTTCCTGACTTGTTTGGAGATCTCCTTGGTCTTCATGGTGTTGTCTGGTTAGTGTTGCCTCTTGATTAAGGGTGTTGTGGCCTTTCAGAAAAGGTGTGTACACTGACAGACATGTGACACTTAGATTGCACAGCGGGGAACATCCTGTCACTAAGTATGTGACTTATGAAGGTAATTGCTTGCACCAGAAATTTTGGGGTCTTCATCGCAAAAGGGGTGAATACGTATGCACATGCTAATTTTTAGTTATTTGATCCCATAAATTTAATTTATGGCTATATTTTTATCACTTTACTCACTTAGATTATTTTGTGCCAATGAATCACACACAAATCGGATTACAAAAAGTTTTAAACACAGGTTGTAACAAGATAGGTAAAAAACCAAGGGGGTGGGAGTGAATACTTTTGCAAGCCATTCCAGATAGATAGAAATCCAAAACATGGAGGCATCACACCATTCAAAGTGAAAAATAGGACTTTTGCTTATTAGCCCATCATGGCGACGTTTCGGTTAAAAAATTGGAACCTTTTTCAAGCAGTACATGGGTGCAAATACAAGGTGTATATAAAGGGTATACATGATTAAAGTGTTTAACAGTAATTACAGGAAAAAGAGCCTGTTCAAGAGAACATATACCTTGTATTTGCACCCATGTACCGCTTGAAATAGGTTCTCACTTTTGAACCGAAACGTCGCCATGATGTGCTAATAAACAGATGTCCTTTTTTTCCACTGTTAATGGTGTGCTGCCTCAGATTTTTTTGACATCGGGCGGGTCCCCCGCCTGGCATCGCACTTTCATCTTTATCGGCATCCTAGATGCCAATATAGTTGAAAACAATGATGGGGGAGGGAGCGCCAACTGACGTTCCCTCTCCCACCATTCCCCCTCAGCATCTGATACAACGGATACTGGAAGCCTGTGCTAGCATTTCTTCTGCGGTGTTCGTATCAGTGTGTCAAGAGTGAGAGAAGTGGGTTGCATTGACAATCCAACACAATGGGCAGCACTTTGAACACATTTTATAAGTGGGCATAAAGTTGTAAATAACTCATGAAAGAATAAAGTTACGTTAAAACCAAGCACACCATTGTTTTTTTTTGTGAAATTCTCAATAAGCTTGAAGTGTTACATGACCCTCTTCCCATTGAAAAAAATAAAGTTGGATCCAAAATAGCTGACTTCAAAATGGCCACCATGGTCATTACCCATCTTCAAAAGTTCCCCCCTCCCATATACTAATGTGCTACAAACAGGAAGTTATTATTATTATTATTATTTATTGTTATAGCGCCATTTATTCCATGGCGCTTTACATGTGAGGAGGGGTATACATAATGAAAACAAGTACAATAATCTTAAACAATACAAGTCATAACTGGTACAGGAGGAATGAGGACCCTGCCCGCGAGGGCTCACAATCTACAAGGGATGGGTGAGAATACAGTAGGTGAGGGTAGAGATGGTCATGCAGCGGTTTGGTCGATCGGTGGTAGCTGCAGGTTGTAGGCTTGTCTGAAGAGGTGGGTCTTCAGGTTCTTTTTGAAGGTTTCGATGGTAGGCGAGAGTCTGATGTGTTGTGGTAGAGGGTTCCAGAGTAGGGGTGATACGCGAGAGAAATCTTGTATACGATTGTGGGAAGAGGAGATAAGAGGGGAGTAGAGTAGGAGATCTTGTGAGGATCGGAGGTTGCGGGTAGGTAAGTACCGGGAGACGAGGTCACAGATGTATGGAGGAGACAGGTTGTGGATGGCTTTGTACGTCATGGTTAGGGTTTTGTAGTGGAGTCTCTGGGCAATGGGGAGCCAGTGAAGGGATTGACAGAGGGGAGAGGCCGGGGAATAGCGGGGGGACAGGTGGATTAGTCGGGCAGCAGAGTTTAGAATAGATTGGAGGGGTGCGAGAGTGTTAGCGGGGAGGCCACAGAGCAGGAGGTTGCAGTAGTCAAGGCGAGAGATGATGAGGGCATGGACTAGGGTTTTTGCAGATTCATGGTTGAGGAATGAACGGATTCGTGAAATATTTTTGAGTTGCAGTCGGCAGGAAGTGGAAAGGGCTTGGATATGTGGTTTGAAGGAGAGATCAGCGTCAAGGATTACCCCGAGGCAGCGAGCTTGTGGGACTGGGGAGAGTGGGCAGCCATTTACTGTAATTGATAGGTTCGTTGGGGGGGTCGCGTGAGATGGGGGAAAGATGATGAATTCTGTTTTGTCCATGTTAAGTTTCAAAAATCTAGCGGAGAAGAAGGATGAAATAGTGGACAGACATTGAGGGATTCTGGTTAGAAGGGAGGTGATATCTGGTCCAGAGATGTAGATCTGTGTGTCGTCAGCATAGAGGTGATACTGAAAGCCATGAGATTCTATGAGCTGTCCCAGGCCAAAGGTGTAAATGGAGAAGAGCAAGGGCCCAAGGACTGAACCTTGTGGGACTCCGACAGATAGAGGGCGAGGTGAGGAGGTGGTGTGTGAGTGGGAGACGCTGAATGTCCGGTCTGTTAGGTATGATGAGATCCAGGATAGGGCCAAGTCTGCGATGCCAAGGGATGAGAGGGTTTGTAATAATAGGGAATGGTCCACTGTGTCAAAGGCAGCCGACAGGTCGAGGAGGAGGAGGACAGAGTAGTGTCGCTTGCTCTTGGCGGTTAAGAGGTCATTGGTGACTTTAGTTAGGGCAGTTTCGGTGGAATGGTGTGACCGGAAGCCAGATTGTAGGCGGTCAAAGAGGGAGCAGGAAGAGAGATGGGAGGACAGTTCAAGGTAAACGTGTTGTTCCAGTAGTTTGGAGGCATAGGGGAGAAGTGATATAGGGCGATAGCTAGATACAGAGGATGGGTCAAGAGAGGGCTTTTTGAGGATAGGTGTGATGGAGGCATGTTTAAAGCTTGAGGGGAAAACACCAGTTGTTAGAGATAAGTTGAAGAGATGGGTTAGGGTTGGGATGAAGATTGTGGTGAGGTTTGGGATGAGGTGGGATGGGAGTGGGTCAAGTGCACAGGTGGTGAGATGTGATCTTGAGAGTAGAGTGGAGAGTTGATCTTCTGTAATGGTGGAGAAGTTGGTTTTGGAGGTGGAGGTCTGTGAAATCGGGAGGAAGAGCTCTGGGGGTTGTTGACCAAAACTGTCTCTAATGCTATCAATCTTCTGCTTGAAAAATGAGGCAAAGTCTTCAGCAGAGATAAGTGGGGAGGGAGGAGGTGCTGGGGGACGGAGGAGAGAATTGAAGGTGTTGAATAACTGTTTAGGGTTGTGAGAGAGGGAGGATATGAGAGATGAGAAGTAGGTTTGTTTAGCTGTGGCAAGTGTGGTCTTGAAAGTAGTGAGGGACTGTTTGAATGCGATGAAGTGCTCGTTAGAGTGGGATCTTTTCCATCTGCGCTCAGCAGCTCTGGAAGCTCGCCTAAGTTCTTTGGTCAGGCTGGTGTACCAGGGCTGTCTGTTGATTTTGCGAGCTTTGGTATGTGTAAGTGGGGCAGCAGATTCCAAAGCTACAGCTATTGTGGTGTTATATAGAGTGGCAGCATCATCCGCATTGTGTATGGAACTTATGCCTGTGAGGGGGAGGAGGGATTCAGAGAATGAATGTAGGTCAAGATGTTTAATATTTCTGCGAGGGTGTGAAAGTTTGTGGGGTGGGGATTGTAGACATGGAGTGGAGAGAGATGAGAATGTGAGAAAGTTGTGGTCAGAGAGAGGAAGAGGTGAGTTAGAGAGGTTAGATAGAGAGCAGAGGCGGGTGAAGATGAGGTCCAGTGTGTGACCGTCTTTGTGAGTGGCTGCAGAAGACCATTGAGTGAGGCTGAAGGAGGAAGTGAGAGATAGAAGTTTAGTGGCAGCTGAGAGGGAAGTGTCAATGGGTATGTTGAAGTCGCCCATGATGATAGTGGGGATGTCCGCAGAAAGGAAATGAAGTAGCCAGGTGGTGAAGTGGTCAAAGAAGATGGTGGCTGGCCCTGGGGGGCGGTAAATGACAGCCAGTTGGAGGTTGGTGGGGGAATAGATGCGCATAGAGTGCACCTCAAAGGAAGGGAGGGTAACAGAGGGTGGCAGTGGGATTGGGGTGAAGGAGCAGTTATCTGACAGGAGAAAACCAACTCCTCCGCCATGTTTGCTGCTGGGGCGGGGTGTGTGGGAAAGGTGGAAGCCACCGTAAGAGAGTGCAGCAGGGGAGACTGAGTCAGAGGGGGTGAGCCAGGTTTCGGTGATGGCAAGGAAGGAAAGTTTGGTAGTAACAAATAGATCATGGATGTAGGAGAGCTTGTTGCAGACAGAGCGAGCGTTCCACAGAGCTCCCGTTAGTGGGACTGGGGAAGCGGGGGCTGGGTGAATGGGTATTAGGTTAGAGAGGTTACGGAAGTTTGTGCTAGAGCGTGGATGGGAGGTAGAAATGATTGTGGGAATATGGTGAGGAGGACCAGGATTTGGAGAGATATCACCAGCAGTAAGAAGGAGCAGAGAAAGTGTTAGCAGGTGGGAGCAGGAGAGGGCATGAGGGGGCTGTCTGTGCTTGGAGACAGAGGATTGTATGTTAAGGATCAGTTTGGAGGAGGAGGTGAGGTGGATGGGGAGGATTGAAGAGGAGATGAACAGTTCCTTACTAGGTGTAGGGATCAGGGGAGGTAGCAGAAAGTGAAGGATTATAGGAGTGAAAGTGAAAACAAACAGAAACATTCTTTTCAAAGACTGTGGCCAGTTACCTTCAGTTCCCTTCAGGTTCAATTCAGGTTTTAATTCTACTGTAATCCACACTTTTAAGGACACACTTCTAAGGGATCACACTGCAGACTGAAGTCCATGCAGACTTATACTATGCAATATATGGCAAACTAAGTGCGTTCAGGTGTGAAGCAGAGAGGAGTGGTCTCTGCTCATCTTGGTCAGAGAATTAAGGGTGGACCAGATGCATACAATCAGGCCTGAGTAAACAAGGTCATAAATAACACAGGGATGCTTCGAAAGCATCACCAAACCAGGGATTCAAGCTTCAGGAGGCTAATTTGCATATTCCAGGTGCCTTCTGGGAGAAGCGAAGTCTCCCTAAGCTAGAAGATCGTTGGGTACAGCCGGGACCAGCTGCTTCGAAAGCATCACCAAACCAGGGATTCAAGCTTCAGGAGGCTAATTTGCATATTCCAGGTGCCTTCTGGGAGAAGCGAAGTCTCCCTAAGCTAGAAGATCGTTGGGTACAGCCGGGACCAGCTGCTTCGAAAGCATCACCAAACCAGTGATTCAAGCTTCAGGAGGCTAATTTGCATATTCCAGGTGCCTTCTGGGAGAAGCGAAGTCTCCCTAAGCAAGAAGATCGTTGGGTACAGCCGGGACCAGCTGCTTCGAAAGCATCACCAAACCAGGGATTCAAGCTTCAGGAGGCTAATTTGCATATTCCAGGTGAATTTTTGCCTGTAGGACATTATTGCAAGAGAGCTTGGCTGAGTAGATTACACAAGGAGGAAAACACACAGCAAGTCAGCAGGATCTAGGAGCAACATGGCAGATGTGACAACCTACATGGTGAGCTGCAGCATGTGCTACATGTTCACAGATCGACCAGAAGAAGAATCCAATTTCACCTGTCAGAAGTGTAGACTAGTGGCCCTTTTAGAAGAAAAGGTGCGGGGTCTGGAAGAAAGAATAGCAACTTTGAAACTCATCAAAGAGAATGAAGACTTTCTAGACAGAACAGAAGCATCTCTACTGGTCACAGAAGGTGCAAAAAGTGTCAGAGAACCTCCAAAAGCAGATGAGTGGAAGCATGTGACCAAAAGAAGCAAGAAGACCATGGAGAAATCACCAACCACACAACTGAAGAACCGATATCAAATCTTTGTAGAGGATGAAGATGGCACACCTAAGAATGAAGCAATACCAGCAAGCAAAAAAGAAAAGGGCACACAGCAACAAGTGACAGCAAAAAGTACAGCCAAGAAGCAACGAAGAGTGGTGGTGGTGGGAGACTCACTACTGAGAGGCACAGAAGCAGCCATCTGCAGACCGGACATAACTGCAAGAGAAGTATGCTGCCTTCCAGGTGCGATGATCAAGGATGTGACCGATAGGATACCAAAGCTCTTCAGCTCCAAGGACGTCCACCCATTTCTTCTGATACATGTTGGCACCAATGACACGGCAAGGAAGGACCTACCGACAATCTGCAAGGACTTTGAAGAGTTGGGGAAGAAAGTAAAGGAACTGGATGCACAGGTAGTTTTTTCTTCTATCCTTCCAGTAGACGGGCATGGCACCAGGAGATGGAACAGGATCCTTGATGCAAACAACTGGCTAAGACGATGGTGCAGACAACAAGGATTCGGATTCCTGGACCACGGTGTGAATTACTGGTATGATGGACTCCTCGCCAGAGACGGACTACACCTCAACAAACCTGGGAAACACACATTCGCCAGAAGACTCGCTACACTCATCAGGAGGGCGTTAAACTAGAAGAAGAGGGGACGGGAAGAAAAACATTAGACTTGAACAAAGACGACCCAGGAAAACATACTCAGAAGGGAGGTAAGAACATTTCTAAAACAATCCACAGTGAGGAGATTGGAACAAAACAAAATCCTCTAAACTGCATGCTCGCAAACGCCAGAAGCCTGACAAACAAGATGGAAGAACTAGAAGCAGAAATATCTACAGGTAACTTTGACATAGTGGGAATAACCGAGACATGGTTAGATGAAAGCTATGACTGGGCAGTTAACTTACAGGGTTACAGTCTGTTTAGAAAGGATCGTAAAAATCGGAGAGGAGGAGGGGTTTGTCTCTATGTAAAGTCTTGTCTAAAGTCCACTTTAAGGGAGGATATTAGCGAAGGGAATGAGGATGTCGAGTCCATATGGGTTGAAATTCATGGAGGGAAAAATGGTAACAAAATTCTCATTGGGGTCTGTTACAAACCCCCAAATATAACAGAAAGCATGGAAAGTCTACTTCTAAAGCAGATAGATGAAGCTGCAACCCATAATGAGGTCCTGGTTATGGGGGACTTTAACTACCCGGATATTAACTGGGAAACAGAAACCTGTGAAACCCATAAAGGCAACAGGTTTCTGCTAATAACCAAGAAAAATTATCTTTCACAATTGGTGCAGAATCCAACCAGAGGAGCAGCACTTTTAGACCTAATACTATCTAATAGACCTGACAGAATAACAAATCTGCAGGTGGTTGGGCATTTAGGAAATAGCGACCACAATATTGTGCAGTTTCACCTGTCTTTCACTAGGGGGACTTGTCAGGGAGTCACAAAAACATTGAACTTTAGGAAGGCAAAGTTTGAACAGCTTAGAGATGCCCTTAATCTGGTAGACTGGGACAATATCCTCAGAAATGAGAATACAGATAATAAATGGGAAATGTTTAAGAACATCCTAAATAGGCAGTGTAAGCGGTTTATACCTTGTGGGAATAAAAGGACTAGAAATAGGAAAAACCCAATGTGGCTAAACAAAGAAGTAAGACAGGCAATTAACAGTAAAAAGAAAGCATTTGCACTACTAAAGCAGGATGGCACCATTGAAGCTCTAAAAAACTATAGGGAGAAAAATACTTTATCTAAAAAACTAATTAAAGCTGCCAAAAAGGAAACAGAGAAGCACATTGCTAAGGAGAGTAAAACTAATCCCAAACTGTTCTTCAACTATATCAATAGTAAAAGAATAAAAACTGAAAATGTAGGCCCCTTAAAAAATAGTGAGGAAAGAATGGTTGTAGATGACGAGGAAAAAGCTAACATATTAAACACCTTCTTCTCCACGGTATTCACGGTGGAAAATGAAATGCTAGGTGAAATCCCAAGAAACAATGAAAACCCTATATTAAGGGTCACCAATCTAACCCAAGAAGAGGTGCAAAACCGGCTAAATAAGATTAAAATAGATAAATCTCCGGGTCCGGATGGCATACACCCACGAGTACTAAGAGAACTAAGTAATGTAATAGATAAACCATTATTTCTTATTTTTAGTGACTCTATAGCGACAGGGTCTGTTCCGCAGGACTGGCGCATAGCAAATGTGGTGCCAATATTCAAAAAGGGCTCTAAAAGTGAACCTGGAAATTATAGGCCAGTAAGTCTAACCTCTATTGTTGGTAAAATATTTGAAGGGTTTCTGAGGGATGTTATTCTGGATTATCTCAATGAGAATAACTGTTTAACTCCATATCAGCATGGGTTTATGAGAAATCGCTCCTGTCAAACCAATCTAATCAGTTTTTATGAAGAGGTAAGCTATAGGCTGGACCACGGTGAGTCATTGGACATGGTATATCTCGATTTTTCCAAAGCGTTTGATACCGTGCCGCACAAGAGGTTGGTACACAAAATGAGAATGCTTGGTCTGGGGGAAAATGTGTGTAAATGGGTTAGTAACTGGCTTAGTGATAGAAAGCAGAGGGTGGTTATAAATGGTATAGTCTCTAACTGGGTCGCTGTGACCAGTGGGGTACCGCAGGGGTCAGTATTGGGACCTGTTCTCTTCAACATATTCATTAATGATCTGGTAGAAGGTTTACACAGTAAAATATCGATATTTGCAGATGATACAAAACTATGTAAAGCAGTTAATACAAGAGAAGATAGTATTCTGCTACAGATGGATCTGGATAAGTTGGAAACTTGGGCTGAAAGGTGGCAGATGAGGTTTAACAATGATAAATGTAAGGTTATACACATGGGAAGAGGGAATCAATATCACCATTACACACTGAACGGGAAACCACTGGGTAAATCTGACAGGGAGAAGGACTTGGGGATCCTAGTTAATGATAAACTTACCTGGAGCAGCCAGTGCCAGGCAGCAGCTGCCAAGGCAAACAGGATCATGGGGTGCATTAAAAGAGGTCTGGATACACATGATGAGAGCATTATACTGCCTCTGTACAAATCCCTAGTTAGACCGCACATGGAGTACTGTGTCCAGTTTTGGGCACCGGTGCTCAGGAAGGATATAATGGAACTAGAGAGAGTACAAAGGAGGGCAACAAAATTAATAAAGGGGATGGGAGAACTACAATACCCATATAGATTAGCGAAATTAGGATTATTTAGTCTAGAAAAAAGACGACTGAGGGGCGATCTAATAACCATGTATAAGTATATAAGGGGACAATACAAATATCTCGCTGAGGATCTGTTTATACCAAGGAAGGTGACGGGCACAAGGGGGCATTCTTTGCGTCTGGAGGAGAGAAGGTTTTTCCACCAACATAGAAGAGGATTCTTTACTGTTAGGGCAGTGAGAATCTGGAATTGCTTGCCTGAGGAGGTGGTGATGGCGAACTCAGTCGAGGGGTTCAAGAGAGGCCTGGATGTCTTCCTGGAGCAGAACAATATTGTATCATACAATTATTAGGTTCTGTAGAAGGACGTAGATCTGGGTATTTATTTATTATGATGGAATATAGGCTGAACTGGATGGACAAATGTCTTTTTTCGGCCTTACTAACTATGTTACTATGTTACTATGTTACTATGGTATGCTGGGGTTAGCTGAAAAGCATACCATGAGAATGCTAGGAGCAGAGGAAAGTCTGTGTGGAAAGCTGGGTGATGTAATTATGTGCACTTCATAGACAGACAGCGCAGGGAAGCTGGCTGGATAGACATACCATGAGAATGCTAAGAGCAGAGGAAAGTCTGTGTGGAAAGCTGGGTGATGTAATTATGTGCACTTCATAGACAGACAGCGCAGGGAAGCTGGCTGGATAGACATACCTGTTGGAAGAGTAGAGATGCTTGTTAGAGTGCGATGGTGGCAGGTAGCAGGGCACAGTCTGTATACATCTTTCAGGTTTTAATTCTACTGTAATCCACACTTTTAAGGACACACTTCTAAGGGATCACACTGCAGTTGATATCACCAACCGTTCACATTTTATTTAGGTGTATCCATATAAATGGCCCACCCTGTACTGTATGGAGCACTATGTGGGGCACATCATACTGTATGGAGCAATATGTGGGGCACATTATACTATATGGAGCACAATGTGGGGCCTGTTATACTCTATGGAGCAATATGTGGGGACCATTATACTATATGGAGCACTATGTGGGGCTCATTATACTATATGGAGCACTATGTGGGACCCGTTATACTGTGTGGAGCACTATGTGAGACCAATTATACTATATGGAGCACTGTGGGGCCCATTATACTATATGGAGCACAATGTGGGACCCGTTATACTGTATGGAGCACTATTTGTGACCAATTATACTACATGGAGCACTATGTGGGGCCCATTATACTATATGGAGCACTATGTGGGACCCGTTATACTGTATAGAGCACTATGTGGGACCTATTATACTATATAGAGCTTTATGTGGGACCCATTATACTGTATGGAGCACTATGTGGGACCAATTATACTATATGGAGCACTATGTGGGGCCTATTATACTGTATGGAGCACTATGTGGGGCCTATTATACTGTATGGAGCACTATATGGGGCCTATTATACTGTATGGAGCACTATGTGGGGCCTATTATACTGTATGGAGCACTATGTGGGGCCTATTATACTGTATGGAGCGCTATGTGGGGTCTATTATACTCTATGGAGCACTATGTGGGGCCTATTATACTCTATGGAGCACTATAGCAGAGAAAAACCAAATATGAAGATACTGTAGCCGAAATCTCCACCATACTCACACCCCAAGTGAGGGAGCCACCCAGGGAGATATTCAATACCGATAGTAAAAGTGGACACTCCTCACAATAGCGACAAGAAAGAAACAATGGAGTTGGAGTCCATAAACAGATATTTATTATTAACAACAATTGGCCACCATAGCCAAGAAACATGCAAATATAATAATACAATTAAACATTACACATAACTGAAAAGGAGGATGAATGGTAGCAAAAAGATGGAAATAGACACCATGTGGGTGAACCTGATACCAACTTTTATATTAATAAAGTGCATAGTGCCACAAAATAAACGGGAAAAGGACCAGATAATATCAAGCTATCCCTGTAAATCTACACTAATGGCTGTATATACATGTAACTAGCCCTGCGCACAGGCTAAATGACCACCAAATCTGGTCAGTAATCAAAGGCCAAAGAGAGAAGGGGAGAAAACGCCATAAATAAACCCTATTGATCCTTACCCACAGGTTGGTAACCAAGATGACCCACGCGGTGGCCCCAACGCGCGTTTCGCGTCAGCTTCGTCAGGGGGCTGCCCTTTTATTTCCCGTTTATTTTGTGGCACTATGCACTTTATTAATATAAAAGTTGGTATCAGGTTCACCCACATGGTGTCTATTTCCATCTTTTTGCTACCATTCATCCTCCTTTTCAGTTATGTGTAATGTTTAATTGTATTATTATATTTGCATGTTTCTTGGCTATGGTGGCCAATTGTTGTTAATAATAAATATCTGTTTATGGACTCCAACTCCATTGTCTCTTTCTTGTCTCTATGGAGCACTATGTGGGGCCTGTTATACTGTATGGAGCACTATGTGGGGCACATTATACTGTATAGAGCACTATGTGGTGCCATTATTCTGTATGGAGAACTATGTTGGGTCCATTTTACTGTATAAAGTACTTTCTGTGGTCAGTATATTGTATGAAGTACTATGTGGGGTCCGTTATACTGTGTGGAGGGCTGTGTGGGGATTAGAGTTGGAGAATCATACTGTGATGGGGTGACCATTCTTTGTTGGGGGATTGAGGGATGGTGGTAGAGTAGGGTCATCCTACTGTGCATGTGGAGGTTTTCACTGTGGGGGTATCATATTGTGTTTGGGGTACACTTTTGTTGCACCATACTTTATTATCCTTATTATTCAAGGCTTTTTATTCTTTGGTATTACATATTTAAATTAGGCCATATGCTTTTCACTGTTTTATATAACAATTTTTTTTACATGACATTATATTATTCCAATATTTTATTCTAAGATCTATTTTCTTTGTTCGTGGGACAACCCCTTTAAGTTTCATCCCATGTACAAAAGTTCATTGTTATATCTGATGACAAGGAAAAACATCCTCAATTGCAGACATTTTTTCATAAATATCAAGGATGGCCGGCAACTTTGCCCAGGCTTTTAATTTTGGCCCTCCGTCTATTGGAGTTTGACATCCTTGATCTAGAAGGAGGCAGATGGTCGCAGCCAGAGAAGCTCGGAGCATAACTCGTGGTGGCTGAGACCTCCATGTATGAGATCCGTTCCCTGGATCTTCTGGATCTCTCAGTGTTCTGGTCTGACTTAAAGAGAAAGTTACATTTAATTCATATGGTAAAAAGCGAGGCAGGCGCATAATTTACCGTCCTGTATGTCACTTCTGTCATAGGCCCCGGCCATAAATCAGCACATGTTACATTATTAAACCTCCGTGTTCTGCCCAGAATTAGACGCGGACTGATTTATGAGGATTATAAAGTGTGCTGGAAGATTTCACTTGTTCTGGAAGATTTCTGCACCTGAGTCGTCTCCATCTACACTGACAATAAAAATGTCTGCCCCATCTGACAGCAGAGATTGAGGTCATTTGGTGGCCATCACAAGGAGGTGGCTAACACCCACTATCACACTTATTTTTGCTAATACTGTGTGCGATGTATCATATGCTACTTTTTAAAAACCATCAGCTAGTAAGCTAGTTGCTTGTCCTTAATTTTTATTAGGGATCATGGTTTTACCCCAAAACGCAAAATATGAGAAGAGAAGATCTGTCAACAGCAGTTTGTTGATGCTTTCAACTTACTTTTTTCTAGACCATGCAGACTAAAAATTAACGGCAAAATAAGCAAAAATGTTAAATTTGCTGACTATACATATATCAATGTTTATTACTTGCTTTTTTTATGGCAGCGCATAGTTATGCATTTAAAAGCAAATAATAAAAATATAGATCAGTCAAGAGCAGCTTGTTTATGGTTTCCGAATAGAAAAATGTTTTATCTATAGACTGAAGATGTACTGAAACAAAGAATAACATTCTGTCAGATTCAAAATCTATTTAGATCAACACATTGATATTAAAAAACCCACAATAAGAATTGTAGATCTGTCAACAGCAGCTTGTTGAGGGTTTCCAATTAGCAACATACTGTGCTTAAGCTGCATATACTGATGTGTACTGAAAAATAAATGAAAATTATGTCACGGCACTTCCAATTCGCAGCAGCACACTATTATGCATTGAAAGCAGACAATAAGAATTATAGATCTGTCACCCTTAGCTTTTTGATGGTTTCCAAATAGCAGCACACTTTCGGTATATTGCACAGAGTAAAATGTATAGAAAAATAATTGAAACTGTGAGACCGACAGGTTATTTACTGCAGCACACCATTACGTATTCAGAGACACGCAATAAGAATTGTAGATCTGTCAACAGCAGCTTCTTCATGGTTTCCAAATAGCAACAGACTTTGCCTATACTACATTTACAGATAAGTACTAGGAAATGTAGAATTGTAGATCTGCCAAAAGTAGCTTATTGCCTGTCTGTTTGCAGCCGCACAGCATTATGATTTCAAAATTGATTTCAATAATTGGACATTTGTCAATAGCAGCTTGCTGAGGGTTTCCAAAGATTTGCACATCTGTCAAACGCAGCTTGTTGATGGTTTCCGTATTCCATGTAGATTTTGCCTACACGACATAGGTCTTCAGCTTCATTTAGAATTCTAGATCTGTCAACTGCAGCTTGTTGATGGTTTCCGTATTCCATGTAGATTTTGCCTGCACGACGTAGATCTTCAGCTTCATTTAGAATTGTAGATCTGTCAACAGCAGCTTGTTGATGTTTTCCGTATTCCATGTAGATTTTGCCTGCACAACGTAGATCTTCAGCTTCATTTAGAATTGTAGATCTGTCAACAGCAGCTTGTTGATGGTTTCCGTATTCCATGTAGATTTTGCCTACACGACGTAGTTCTTCAGCTTCATTTAGAATTGTAGATCTGTCAACAGCAGCTTGGTGATGGTTTACGTGTATCAACAAATCATTTCTGCATCTCATAGACTTAACACTGAATAATGGATTATTAAAAACAGTAAGATTTTTGCATTTTCTGGCAATACTTGGTAATGGTGGCCATATTTTTTGGCACTCAGTTTTCCTAAATTCAGATACAACAGCTTGAATATTCGGGGACTTTGCAAGTATTTTTTTTTTATTTAAAGGGGAACTATCATTACAGTCGTAGCATACACAGCAGCTGAGCTCTGATCCTACATATGCAATAAACAAGCCACACATTGGGCCGCTGACCGGTGCTCTTGTTCTGCGCGCGGTGAATTATTGATCGGGGAGTCACAGCCATTAATCCCAGGCCAGCGGCAGTGCTTATTGATTGCCCTTTCTGCTTATTGTGGTCACCTTGTGTATATTAAAGACCTTGATGAATCGGGTATGGGTAAATCTATGGCAATCCGTTATTTGATCGGAAGGCAACGAGTGTAAGGAACAATGAGCATATCTAATGATTGTGACCAGGTTTTTCCTTCACACACTGGGATCAGGATAGCAGGTAATATTTCCCTGATTGCCCCAGTCCGGGAGAAACGCCGCTGATGTATTAAAAAGCCAATAGGTTTTGTTTAATGATGCCAGGTCCTTCAGATTGGTTTGGTGGATGGAAAATCCCAGTGCCCTAGAGAGCGGACTGGTAATGTATCGTAAGCTCATGTAGATGAGATCGGTGATCCCATTATAATATGCCCAGTGCTAGAAGCAAAAATTATTGCATCAAAATGTAACTTTTTTTTTTAGATATTTATTATTTTTACAATTTTTTTTTTGCACATTTACTGCTCATCTTATGCTTTCTGCATGCACAAAAACTGCACTCGGAGCGTTGCATTGAACAGTCCATGACGCGCAGTTCCCCATAGTTCTGTTCTCTGATGGCAGTAACATAGCAGCTAGATTTATTAGTTGGAAATCCCTTTAATGGGGGGACACAGACAAATGAAATGCAACCCCTCACCCAGAAACCAAGCGCTAGCAGAGGAGCTGCGTGCAGAGACTTATCTGTGTATATTGTGCTGCCATGCTGCCTCTTGTAGGCTTCAGCTGTATAGTAAAGCAGATATTAAATGGAAACTGTCAGCAGGATTGTGCACAGTAACCTACAGACAGTGTCAGGTCGGCGCCGTTATACTGATTAAAATGATACCTTGGTTGATTAAATCCGTCTTGTGGTTGTTGGTTAATCTTTATTTTCAGCTTTGAGTTAATGAGATTCTCGTGGTTTGTGGCGGCATGTGGGTGGGGCTGTGAGCGGGACTTGGGTGGGGCTGTGGGCGGGGCTTGGGTGGGGCAATGGGTGGGACTTGGGTGGGGATGTGGGCGGGGCTTGGGTGGGGCTGTGGGTGGGACTTGGGTGGGGTTTTCATGTGGTGTTCTGATTACGTATTGATAATGAAGACAGCTGACACTGACCTGCCCCTTATTTTACATACTGATTATTATATGTATTGAAAAAACCCCCCCAAAAATTGCATTCATCAGGCAGGCGGTGGCGGCGCCTGCTCTGCAGCATGATCACATCTATAAAGTGTATTAAATTGTTTTATTTAGTCATGTACATCGATTCTAAAAAAGATCTGATAGATTCTACTGCGCAGCCGCTGCCGCCATTTTGGTAGAGGAAAAAACTAAATTTTCTCCACCAAGATGGACGGCGCCTGTGCAGTAGCATCTATCGGATCGTCGGCGCCGTTTTTTTTTTCCAGAATCAATGTATATAACTAAATAAAAAAATGTAGTGCACATTATAGATGCGATCATTTCTATCAATACATATAATAATCGGTATGAAAAACATAAAAAGACAGAAATAAACACCAGAGACAGTCTCTCGTTCACCAATTTATTACCAAAAATGTTCCCACGAAGCTCCGACGTAGTCTACGTTCCCGAAATCTGTATCCAGCAACTGTGGATGGCAGTAAACTGACCGCTATTCACAGGCACCGGGATGTAACGACAACTCTCATCAGAGATGCCAGCTCTCAGTAAACGCAGCTGATGAGCTTTGTAGTCACTACCCGGTGCCTGTGAATAGCGGTCATTATACTGCTATCCACAGTGACCGGAGCCAGATTTCGGGAATGTGGACTACGTCGGAGCTTCGTGGGAACATTTTTGGTAATAGATTGGGGAACGAGAGACTGTCTCTGCTGTGTATTTCTGTCTTTTTATGTTTTTCAGGTATCCATTTATGGTCTACATCAGATTTGTTGGATTATGGCGGACCCGCGTGGGAATTTTATTTTTTTAAAATAAATTGTTGAATGAGGGCTAGTGTGGGGGAGTCTTTATTCAAATAAAGTTTTTTTTTCCGTGTATTTTTATTTTCGATTACTGGGTTAGTAATAGGGGTGTCTGATAAGACACCTCTCCATTACTAACCCCATGGCTTGATAGCAGCTGTGATTTTTGACAAATCACAGATGTCATCAACCCCAACTACCACAACCCCGATTACGACCTTGGGAAGAGTTGGGCAAAGTGCCAAAATTGGCACATCTAATCTGCGGGCTGGTATTTTCAGACTGGGAAGGGTCCAATAACCAGGGACCTTCCTAACCTGATAATATCAGCTCACAGCTGTCTCCTTTACCTTGGCTGGTTATCAAAAACATTATTTTTTTAAATTACATATTTATTTAATAGGTTTAATAAGGCGAAACACCCTTTAGTGCCACATGAAAGGCAATAATGGGTGCTAGTTTATTATACGAGTTATTTAGGGGGCTTGTGATATTATATATTTTTTGGACAGCTATCTATTTATCTATCGTATCCTGAGGGTTCGGGCTGTGAAGTTGCTGTGCTGTTGAAATGTTGAGTTTCCTTTGATATGTGTGCGTAAAAATTGGTCTTCATACATGGTCCGTATGCCGTCTTATTTTTTTTTCGCACCTATTTACTTGCATTGGCGCAATCTCACATGGCACTCTTCTGTATTAGGCACTGGTGTGAGTGAGCCCTTAAGCCGAGATACAATGGATACTGGGCAGAAGACTTTCCCACTAAGCCAGTAAGACCGAATGCTGGTGGAGATACTGAACATCATAGATGGGTGCACGGCGTGGTGGGACATCGATTCTGTCATTCCTTATTTCTAGCACTATGTCCCAGGACCATTATTTCCAGTGCTTGCTGGGGGTTGTAGTTTCTCCAAATCTTCATGACCCAGCTGATAGAGCCTTAATGCAGTAATGTCAACCTAGGTACCACCACGCCATGCCAACATAAGCAGTTTTTTTTATAACTTTTCTTCCAGTTGACCAATTGCTCTGTCTCCCCTTTAATGTCTGCTCCTCGGGCTTGTAAGAAAATGTCAGCTGTTATTCGCATTTGGGCAACTGTTTTTTCAAGACATGTGTTCCCTCCATAAACATAGCGCCTCACACATAAACTTGAACGAACAGCAGCTCCAGCAGGAACCATACCCGGAGGAATGTGGACAATGTGTCTCCCTCCTGTACACGTGAACGTATGGGCGAAGTCCCCGATGCAATGTAATGCCGCGGTGCGGAGCTGCTGGGATCAAGTCACATTTATGGTGTCTCATCAAGTAGACCTGAGATGTCAGGGGTCCCCTTTAGGACCCATTAGGGTAACAGTAGCAGTGATAGCGTGTAGACTGAGCGCAGTCCGGCATCGCTAGGCTCCTCATGGCTACTTTACCGGAGAATTTGCTAGAGTTATATCTGGTCCCAGCAAACTTGTGTAAGCGAAACATACGAGACTCTGGACTGGTGCATTAAAAGGGTTGTCTGGTCCAAACCGATAAGTCTGTGTGACTGCCGACTTATTAATGCCCCCAGCACACACACTGTGATCTGCGGGGATTCATTGGTTTCAGACCCGTGAACGGAGGGTATGTAGGAGTTATGCATACTCCTGGCAAGTGGGCGCAGCCTCACTCTCCATACACTTGTATGTAGCAAGGTCGCACCCTCTAGTCAGACACTCCCACTCGCCGGCCACGTCACTGGTGTGGACGTGGCATCACTCTCCATACACTTGTATGGAGCAAGGCCACACCCTCTAGTGAGACACTCCCACTGGCCATCCGCATCACTGTTCAGGGCGCGGCCTCGCTCTCCATACACTTGTATGTAGCAAGGCCAAACCCTCTAGTCAGACACTCCCACTGGCCGGCCATGTCACTGGTGAGAGCGTTGCCTCGCTCTCCATACACTTGTATGTAGCAAGGCCGCACCCTCTAGTCAGACACTCCCACTGGCCGGCCATGTCACTGGTGAGAGCGTTGCCTCGCTCTCCATACACTTGTATGTAGCAATGCCAAACCCTCTAGTCAGACACTCCCACTGGCCATCCGCATCACTCTTCAGGGCGTGGCCTCACTCTCCATACACTTGTGTGGAGCAAGGCCGCACCCTCTAGTCAGACACTCCCACTCGCCGGCCACATCACTGGTGAGGGCGTGGCCTCGCTTTCCATACACTTGTATGTAGCAAGGCCAAACCCTCTAGTCAGACACTCCCACTCGCCGGCCATGTCACTGGTGAGAGCGTTGCCTCGCTCTCCATACACTTGTATGTAGCAATGCCACACCCTCTATTCAGACACTCCCACTGGCCATCCGCATCACTCTTCAGGGCGTGGCCTCGCTCTCCATACACTTGTATGTAGCAAGGCCAAACCCTCTAGTCAGACACTCCCACTCGCCGGCCACGTCACTGGTGAGGGCGTGGCCTCGCTCTCCATACACTTGTATGTAGCAAGGCCAAACCCTCTAGTCAGACACTCCCACTCTCCGGCCACGTCACTGTTCAGGGCGCGGCCTCGCTCTCTATACATTTGTATGCAGCAAGGCCGCACACTCTAGTCAGACACTCCCACTCGCCGGCGACGTCACTGGTGAGGGTGCGGCCTCGCTCTCCATACACTTGTAAGGAAATCCTCAAAACATGACCTGTTGTGGGGTCTTGAGGACTGGAGTTGAGAAACACTGCTCTAGTCAGACCCTCCCACTGGCCGGCCGCTTCACTGGTCAGGGCGCAGTCTCGGCTGTATACAAGTGTATGGAGCAAGGCCATATCCTCTAATCAGACACTCCCACTAGCCGACCGCGTCACTGTTCAGGGCGTGGCCTCACTCTCCATACACTTCTATGGAGCAAGGCCGCACCCTCTAGTCAGACACTCCCACTGGCCAACCGCGTCACTGGTCAGGGCACAGCCTCGGCTCTATACAAGTGTATGGAGCAATGCCACACCCTCTATTCAGACACTCCCACTGGCCATCCGCATCACTCTTCAGGGCGTGGCCTCGCTCTCCATACACTTGTATGTAGCAAGGCCAAACCCTCTAGTCAGACACTCCCACTCGCCGGCCACGTCACTGGTGAGGGCGTGGCCTCGCTCTCCATACACTTGTATGTAGCAAGGCCAAACCCTCTAGTCAGACACTCCCACTCTCCGGCCACGTCACTGTTCAGGGCGCGGCCTCGCTCTCTATACATTTGTATGCAGCAAGGCCGCACACTCTAGTCAGACACTCCCACTCGCCGGCGACGTCACTGGTGAGGGTGCGGCCTCGCTCTCCATACACTTGTAAGGAAATCCTCAAAACATGACCTGTTGTGGGGTCTTGAGGACTGGAGTTGAGAAACACTGCTCTAGTCAGACCCTCCCACTGGCCGGCCGCTTCACTGGTCAGGGCGCAGTCTCGGCTGTATACAAGTGTATGGAGCAAGGCCATATCCTCTAATCAGACACTCCCACTAGCCGACCGCGTCACTGTTCAGGGCGTGGCCTCACTCTCCATACACTTCTATGGAGCAAGGCCGCACCCTCTAGTCAGACACTCCCACTGGCCAACCGCGTCACTGGTCAGGGCACAGCCTCGGCTCTATACAAGTGTATGGAGCAAGGCCGCACCCTCTAATCAGACACTCCTACTGGCCGGCAGCATCACTGTTAAGGGCGTGGTCTCACTCTCCATACACTTCTATGAATCAAGGCCGCACTCTCTAATCAGACACTCCCAGTGGCCGGCCACGTCACTGTTCAGGGCATGGCCTCACTCTCCATACACTTATATGGAGCAAGGCCGCACTCTCTAATCAGACCCTCCCACTGGCCGGCGGCATCAGTGTTAAGGGCGTGGTCTCACTTTCCATACACTTCTATGGAGCAAGGCCACACCCTGTAGTCAGACACTCCCACTGGCCGGCCGCATCACTGGTCAGGGCGCAGCCTCGGCTGTATACAAGTGTATGGAGCGAGGCTGAACCCACTTTCCAGGGGTATGTATAACTCATACAAAGCCTTTGTTCCGGTTCTGAAAGCGGCGAATCCATGAAGCACACTTGTTTGCTCATCACTACATAGGTGTTCATTCACACTGTGGACATTTAACAGACAGAACCGATGGTAAAAACAAAATGAGCAAATACCCTGTAGTAAGAAAATAAAGAGTAATAGCGCATGTAAATCACATAGAGTACTTAGTTATGAGTGTTTTGATCAAAAAGCGTAAAGGACATCCCACTGAGACAAGGTGCACCCAATCGGGAAGGTGCCTAACTTGTGTAGTTCACCTCACTATGTGTCAGGAGACATCGAAATAGATGAGGGCAGAGCAGGACCTGGGTCCCGACTGCTCAGACACCTGCCAGTGGAAACCTATGACTGTTACATGGCCACAGTGTGAATGCACCCCAACGCTTTACACTTATGCCAAAATACAGTAGGCTCTGGCTCAGTTTTTTTTGGTTTTGTTTTAGTTTTTTGCACTCTGTGCAAAGAGGGTCGTGGCACCCTCTTTTTGGGCTGTTAATTTTGTTTATATAGTTTTCTACAGACCGGTATCTGGAAAGTCGGGACCCAGGTCCTGCTCTGCCTTCATCTGTTTTGATGGCTGCTGACACACAATGAGGTGAACTACAAGAGTTAGGTACCATCCCGATGGGTTTACCTTGTCGCAGTCGGATAGCTTTTACACTTTTTTGATCAAAAGTGTTAACCAAGTACTGTATGTTATTTACGTGTGCTATTACTAATTATCTATTTATTCGCTGCACTTTATATGCCCATTTTGTTTTAATCCTAAATTCTGTAGGAAACCAGCAGGACAAGGGAAAGCTTTAGCTCACAAAGGATTGCATGGACTGGACACCATTGTAACCAACTGTTTGTATTAGTTTTTAGCCTCTGATTGCAAGCAAGAAATTTTCCATTCCCGTAAACTGAATGTAGACATCGTATAGCGGTATTATTTGGACACTGAATGGCAGATTTACTTGGGAATAGTATAACATTGTTAGGTGGCAAATACGTACCTGGTTATTTGGGCATTATTTGGCAGAATCATTCTGATTCCGTATATAAGTCATTTAGACGTTGCATTGCGGTATTATTTGGACACTGAAAGACACTTTTATTTGAGCATAGCATGACACTATTGAGTAGGAAATATATATCATGGGTATATGGGCACAACATGGTGTATTATTTAGACATTTAGAGTGACAGTTTTATTTGGGCATAGATTATCACTACTGTGTGGGAAGTAGATGCCATTGTTATAAGTGCACTATATGGTAGTATATTTTAGATACTATATACTGGTTATTTAAACATTGTATGGAGGTATTATTCAGGTACTTAATAATGATTGTGTTTTTGGCATTGAGTGACACTATTTTTGGGGAAATAGATATCAGTAATATATGGGCACTATACGGTATAGTAGCGAAACATTTTATAGCAGTGTTATTTGGACACTCAATGACAGTTGTATTTACTATTGTGTATAAATTATATCAATGGTATATGTGCACTGCATGGTGTATTATTTACCGCCTTGCGGTTTTAACTGGACACTGAATGACACTATTGTGTGGGTGAAATATGTGCATTATTTGATTGTATTACTTAGATGCCATATAGACGTCATTTAGACTTTTTATGGCAGTATTATATAGACACTGAATAGCTGTTTAATTTGTGCATTAAATGGCACTATTGTGTGGGAAATATAGAATAGTACTATAAAGGCAATGTATGGTATAATGTTCAGATGTTGCATTGCGGTATTACCTGGACTCTGAATAGCCGCTTTATTTGGCCTGAATGACATTATTGTGTGGGAAATATATGTCAGTGATATATGGGCACAAGTTGGAAGAATCATTCTAAGGCCACATTCACATGTTCAGTATTTGATCAGTAATTTACATCAATATTTTTGTAAGTCAAAACCAGGAATGGATGAAAAATACAGAAGTGGTGACGAGTTTCTGTTATACATTTCCTCTAATTGTCCCACTCCTGGCTTTGGCTTACAAATACTGATGTAAAATACTGACTGTGGCCTAATTTTGTATTTAGGTTATGTAGACACTGTATTGCGGCATTATCTGGATACTGAATATCAGTTCAGTTTTATTTGGCATTAAATGATACTATTGTGTGGGAAATTTATGCTGTACATTGTCTAAATGCTCAGAATAATGGTACCATATGGTGTCCATGTGGCATTGATATACTGTATATCATTGATGTATAGCGATGCCCTATGAGGACTATATGGTAGTATTATTTTGATTCTCTACACCGGTTGTGTAGATATAATTTACTGGTATAATTTGAGTCCTGAATGGCCTCACTAGAATTGCACGTTATTAGTGAGGTGCCCTGGCCTTAGGAGCTTTACATTTTTCCATTATTTAGGCCTCATTTAGACATAACTATTATTTGTGTACAAGAAAAAAAATGGATAGCTATTTTTTCGATGTTCTGGATCGGTAATCATCCATTTTTGGACCGTGTGACTACTGTTAGTGTGACGCCAGTCACAACTCATGGATAGGCCATGAGGCAGATAAATCAGACAGTCTGAGGTCAAGTACCAAGAGAGCACATAGTAAACTAAGGGAAAAGATGAAGGCGTAAGTCAGGTCACAGTTCGGGGTCAAAATACCAAAGAAATAGTGAATAAGCAAAAGGGCAATAACAAACAGATAGTCAGAACACGGTCCAAAGGTCAGGCAGCAGCAGATCAGAACTCACAGCACAGGAATCTGGTAAACACACACCAGAGAGCACAAGCTTCTGACTGGCAGTGATCTGGGTCAGACAGCTCACTTAAATAGCAGGGCAATTACTAAGAACAGGGAGCACCTGGAGACATCTCTGCACCTCCCAGTCTCAGGTAGGTCAACTGAGCCCGTCAATCAAAGCACCAACAGTTTAGACATGGATTGTGACACTCAGATGACACATTGATGACCGTACTCGAATGTCACATGGATGGCAGTACTCGAATGGCACATGGATGGCAGCACTCGGATGACACATGGATGGCAGCACTCGGATGACACATGGATGGCAGCACTCGGATGACACATGGATGGCAGCACTCGGATGACACATGGATGGCAGTACTCGATGTCACATGGATGACAGCACTCGGATGACACATGGATGGCAGCACTCGGATGACACATGGATGGCAGCACTCGGATGTCACATGGATGACAGCACTCGGATGACACATGGATGGCAGCACTAGGATGACACATGGATGGCAGTACTCGGAAGTCACATGGATGACAGCACTCGGATGACACATGATGACAGCACTCAGATAACAAATGGATGACAGCACTCGGATGACACATGGATGACAGCACTCAGATAACAAATGGATGATAGCACTCGGATGACACATGGATGGCAGCACTCGGATGACACATGGATGGCAGTACTCAGATAACAAATAATTGATAGCACTCGGATGACACATGGATGGCAGCACTCGGATGTCACATGGATGACAGCACTCGGATGACACACGGATGGCAGCACTCGGATGACACATGGATGGCAGTACTCGGATGTCACATGGATGACAGCACTCGGATGACACATGCATGGCAGCACTAGGATGACACATGGATGGCAGTACTTGGATGTCACATGGACGACAGCACTCGGATGACACATCAATGGCAGCACTAGGATGTCACATGGATGACAGCACTCGGATGACACATGGATGACAGCACTCGGATTACAGCACTCGGATGACACCTGGATGACAGCACCCGGATGACACATGGATGGCAGCACTCGGATGACACATGGATGACAGCACTCGGATGACACATGGATGGCAGCACTCGGATGACACATGGATGGCAGCACTCGGATGACACATCAATGACACATGGGTGACAGCACTCGGATGACACATGGATGGCAGTACTCGAATGACACATGGATGGCAGCACTCGGATGACACATGGATGGCAGCACTCGAATGACACATCAATGACACATGGGTGACAGCACTCGGATGACACATGGATGGCAGTACTCGAATGACACATGGATGACACATGGATGGCAGCACTCGGATAACAAATGGATTGCATTACTCGGATGAAACATGGATTGCAGTACTCGGATGACACATGGATGGCAGCACTCGGATGACACATGGATGGCAGCACTCGAATGACACATCAATGACACATGGGTGACAGCACTAGGATGACACATGGATGGCAGTACTCAGATGACACATGGATGGCAGTACTCGGATGTCACGTGGATGACAGCACTCAGATGACACATAGATGGCAGCACTCGAATGACACACGTATGTCAGCATTTGGATGACACAGGGATGACGGTACTTGGATGATACATAGGGCAGCACTCAAATGGCACAAGTATGTCAGCACTCGGATGACACATGGATTATGACACTCAGATGACGCATGGATGGCAGTACTCGGATGACACAAGGATGTCAGCACTCGGATGACACATGGATGGCAGCACTCGGATGACACATGGATGGCAGCACTCGGATGACACATAGATTGTGGCACTTGAATGACACATGGATGGCAGCACTCGGATGACACATGGATGGCAGCACTCGGATGACACATAGATTGTGGCACTTGAATGACACATGGATGGCATTTGAGTGCTATCCATTCTTTTCACAGGTCCACTGCACTGAATTTTTTCAGTTACTTGGATCAAAAACAGACATGTCTCCTAGACGTGAAGTGCGCCTTAGATTATATTGGGCATATGTTTTATTACTGAAAAACATGGATAGAGCGCATACGTGAAAAACCGATATCTGAATGAGGCCTTATGCTGTATTTATACTGACTTGTCTGTCGTGGATTGGACAAGATCCTCCGTACGTTATAGATGTGGTTCACTCCTCTTTTATTCCACTGACCCGTATATATAAATGCTATGTCAGCCGCAAATCAAAGCAAACAAACCTGGTCTGAGGTAGCCATGTGTACATACCCCTGAGAGCTACCTTCACCATGATTTATACCTGGCATTATCCGAGCGTCCCTGGATAATCCAACGCTGCACCGATAATCCCGTCATATTCTCACATCTCATCATATTCTTGCCACATGGCTATGCAGGTCCACATCAGCCCCCTGGATCTTCTTACGGTTGTGCAACGAACCAGAAGTACAAGCACACATGGTGGGCATTTTCATTTTTTTCATTTTTTTTCAATTATTGCAAAAAAAATGCAGTTTTTTTTCCTGATTTTTGAAAATTCTCTAAAAATAAAATTAATTTGGAGAAATGTCCTAATTAATTTCCCTTGCACAGCTTTAATGTTTATTTGGTATTATCAGATGTCAGATTAAAGGAATTATGTTATTAATTCCATTTTTGACATATTGTGCCTGTGTAGCTCTTAATTTGGTGGTGTGTATAATTTCTCACCGGTGTGCATATATATAATTGTCTAAGGTACAGTACTTCCGTCTTTCTGTCGGCAACTTCCGTAACGGAAATCCCGCGTCGCTGATTGGTCTCGCCAGCTGCCTGTCATGGCTGCCGCGACCAATCAGCGACGGGCACAGTCCGATTAGTCCCTCCCTCCTCCCCTACAGTCAGCGCCCGGCGCCCGCTCCGTAATCCCCTCCAGTCACCGCTCACACAGGGTTAATGCCAGCGGTAACGGAGTGCGCTATGCTGCGGGTACCGCACTCCGTTACCGCTGCTATTACCCCTGTGTGACCAAATTTTTACTATTGATACTGCCTATGCAGCATCAATAGTATAAAGATCTAATGTTAAAGATAATAACAAAACAAAAAACCTGCTAGTCTCACCTTCCGTCGTCGGACGATGCGTCGCGAGACCGCTAAGTCATCTGGGTAATTTTGCAATGCATCCTGGGAACGGAAGATGGCGGCAGCCGCGCGCACACCGCCAGAGTTTCGCTGGATCCCAGGGGGTGAGTATATAACTATTTTTTATTTTAATTATTTTTTTTAACAGGGATATGGTGCCCACACTGCTAAATACTACGTGGGCACTGTTATATACCGCGTGGCTGCTATATACTACATGGGCTGTGTTATATACTCCGTGGGCTGTGTGATATACTCCGTGGGCTGTGCTATATACTACGTGCCCTGTGTTATATGTTACGTGGGCTGTGTTATATACTGCGTCGCCTGTGTTATACAGTTAGGGCCAGAAATATTTGGACAGTGACACAAGTTTTGTTATTTTAGCTGTTTACAAAAACATGTTCAGAAATACAATTATATATATATAATATGGGCTGAAATGCACACTCCCAGCTGCAATATGATAGTTTCCACATCCAAATCGGAGAAAGGGTTTAGGAATCATAGCTCTGTAATGCATAGCGTCCTCTTTTTCAAGGGACCAAAAGTAATTGGACAATGGACTCTAAGGGCTGCAATTAACTCTGAAGGCGTCTCCCTCGTTAACCTGTAATCAATGAAGTAGTTAAAAGGTCAGGGGTGGATTCCAGGTGTGTGGTTTTGCATTTGGAAGCTGTTGCTGTGAGCAGACAACATGCGGTCAAAGGAACTCTCAATTGAGGTGAAGCAGAACATCCTGAGGCTGAAAAAAACGAAAAAATCCATCAGAGAGATAGCAGACATGCTTGGAGTAGCAAAATCAACAGTTGGGTACATTCTGAGAAAAAAGGAATTGACTGGTGAGCTTGGGAACTCAAAAAGGCCTGGGCGTCCACGGATGACAACAGTGGTGGATGATCGCCGCATACTTAATTGGGGGAAGAAGAACCCGTTCACAATATCAACTGAAGTCCAGAACACTCTCAGTGAAGTAGGTGTATCTGTCTCTAAGTCAACAGTAAAGAGAAGACTCCATGACAGTAAATACAAAGGGTTCACATCTAGATGCAAACCATTCATCAATACCAAAAATAGACAGGCCAGAGTTAAATTTGCAGAAAAACACCTCAAGAAGCCAGCTCAGTTCTGGAAAAGTATTCTATGGACAGATGAGACAAAGATCAACCTGTACCAGAATGATGGGAAGAAAAAAGTTTGGAGAAGAAAGGGAGCGGCACATGATCCAAGGCACACCACATCCTCTGTAAAACATGGTGGAGGCAACGTGATGGCATGGGCATGCATAGCTTTCAATGGCACTGGGTCACTTGTGTTTATTGATGACATAAGAGCAGACAAGAGTAGCCGGATGAATTCTGAAGTGTACCGGGATATACTTTCAGCCCAGATTCAGCCAAATGCTGCAAAGTTGATTGGACGGCGCTTCATAGTACAGATGGACAATGACCCCAAGCATACAGCCAAAGCTACCCAGGAGTTCATGAGTGCCAAAAAGTGGAACATTCTGCAATGACCAAGTCAATCTCCAGATCTAAACCCAATTGAGCATGCATTTCACTTGCTCAAATCCAGACTTAAGACGGAAAACCCACAAACAAGCAAGACCTGAAGGCTGCGGCTGTAAAGGCCTGGCAAAGCATTAAGAAGGAGGAAACCCAGCGTTTGGTGATGTCCATGGGTTCCAGACTTAAGGCAGTGATTGCCTCCAAAGGATTTGCAACAAAATATTGAAAATAAAAATATTTTGTTTGGGTTATGTTTATTTGTCCAATTACTTTTGACCTCCTAAAATGTGGAGTGTTTGTAAAGAAATGTGTACAATTCCTACATTTTCTATCAGATATTTTTGTTCAACCCTTCAAATTACAATCTGCACTTGAATTCTGTTGTAGAGGTTTAATTTCAAATCCAATGTGGGGGCATGCAGAGCCCAACTCGCGAAAATTGTGTCACTGTCCAAATATTTCTGGCCCTAACTGTATACTGCGTGGCTGCTATATACTGCATGGGCTGTGCTATATAGTACGTGGGGTGTGTTATATACTCCGTGGGCTGTGTGATATACTTCGTGGGCTGTGCTATATACTACGTGCCCTGTGTTATATGTTACGTGGCCTGTGTTATATACTGCGTGGCCTGTGTTATATACTACGTCGCCTGTGTTATATACTGCGTGGCTGTGTTATATACTGCGTGGCCACTGTTATATATTGCGTGGCCTGTATTAACGCATCGGGTATTCTACAATATGTATATATGTATATAGCAGCCGCATAGTATATAGCACATATATTTGCTATATACTATGTGGCCTCTGCTATATATGGCTGCTACATACATACATAAATACATATTCTAGAATACCCGATGCGTTAGAATCGGGCCACCATCTAGTGTATATATATATATATACATACATATATATATATATATATATATATATATATATATATATATATATATATATATATACATATATATATATATATATACATACATACATATATATATACTAGCTGAAGAGCCCGGCGTTGCCTGGGCATATTAAATATCTGTGGTTAGTTATAGCACCTCACTTCTCTTATTTTCCCATCATGCCTCTCATTTTCCCAATCACATCTTTCATTTTCCCCCTCACATCTCTCATTTTCTCCCTCACACCTCTCATTTTCTCCCTCACTCCTCTCATTCCCCCCTAACACTTGTCATTTCAACCTCACATCTGTCATTTTCTGATCACTCCACTATTTTTCCTCACTCCTCTCATTTTGCACTCACACCTCTCATTTTCACCTCATCACCTCAGTATATACATGTTTGTCATCTCCCTTATATATAGTATACATCTGTATGTCATCTCCTGTATATAGTATATACCTGTATGTCATCTCCCCTGTATATAGTATATACCTGCTGTGTGTCATCTCCCTTATATATAGTATATACCTGAATGTCATCTCCTTCTATATATAGTATATACCTGTATGTCATCTCCTCCTGTATATAGTATATACCTGTGTGTCATCTCCCCTGTATACAGTATATATCTGTCATCTCCTCCTGTATATAGTATATACCTGCATGTCATCTTCTATATATAGCATATACCTGTATGTCATCTCGTCCTGTATAGTATATACCTGTGTGTCATCTCCCCTGTATATAGTATATATCTGTGTGTCATCTCCTCCTGTATATAGTATATACCTGCATGTCATCTTGTATATATAGCATATACCTGTATGTCATCTCCTCCTGTATATAGTACAGGGGTCCCCAACTCCAGTCCTCAAGGCCCACCAACAGGTCATGTTTTCAGGATTTCCTTAGTATTGCCCAGGTGATAATTGCATTACCTGTGCAAAACAAAAGTAAACCTAAAAACATGATCTGTTGGTGGGCCTTGAGGACTGGAGTTGGGGAACACTGATATAGTATATACCTGTATGTCATCTCCTCCTGTATATATATGTACCTGTATGTCATCTCCTCCTCTATATAGTATATACCTGTGTGTCATCTCTCCTGTATATAGTATATATCTGTGTATCATCTCCCCTGTATATAGTATATACCTGTGTGTCATCTCCTCCTGTATTAGACCTCGTTCACACGTTATTTGCTCAGTATTTTTACCTCAGTATTTGTAAGCTAAATTGGCAGCCTGATAAATCCCCAGCCAACAGGAAGCCCTCCCCCTGGCAGTATATATTAGCTCACACATACACATAATAGACAGGTCATGTGACTGACAGCTGCCGTATTTCCTATATGGTACATTTGTTGTAGTTTGTCTGCTTATTAATCAGATTTTTATTTTTGAAGGATAAGACCAGACTTGTGTGTTTTAGGGCGAGTTTCGTTTGTCAAGTTGTGTGTGTTGAGTTGCGTGTGGCGACATGCATGTAGCGACTTTTGTGAGATGAGTTTTGTGTGGCAACATGCCTGTAGCAACTTTTTGTGTGTCGAGTTGCATGTGACAGGTTAGTGTAGCAACTTGTGTGCAGCAAGTTTTGCGCATGGCGAGTTTTGCGCGTGGCGAGTTTTGTGTGGTGCCTTTTGAGTATGTGCAAGTTTTGTGTGAGGCAAATTTTGCATGTGTTGCAACTTTTGTGCATGTGGCAATTTTTCCGCGTGTGCAAGTTTTGTGTGTGGCGAGTTTTCCATGAGGTGAGTTTTGCACTTGTGGCGAGTTCTGCGCGTGGCGAGTTTTGAGCGGCGACTTTTGTGTTTCGACTTTTATGTGGCGAGGTTGGAGAATGTGTGGTGAAATGTGTGCTGAGGGTGATATGTGTTCAAGCACGTGGTAGTGTGTGGCGCATTTTGTGTGTGTGTTCATATCCCCGTGTGTGGTGAGTATCCCATGTCGGGGCCCCACCTTAGCAACTGTACGGTATATACTCTTTGGCGCCATCGCTCTCATTCTTTAAGTCCCCCTTGTTCACATCTGGCAGCTGTCAATTTGCCTCCTACACTTTTCCTTTCATTTTTTCCCATTATGTAGATAGGGGCAAAATTGTTTGGTGAATTGGAACGCGCGGGGTTAAAATTTTGCCTCACAATATAGCCTATGACGCTCTCGGGGTCCAGATGTGTGACTGTGCAAAATTTTGTGGCTGTAGCTGCGACGGTGCAGATGCCAATCCCGGACATACATACACACATACACACATTCAGCTTTATATATTAGATATACAGTGGGGCAAAAATGTATTTAGTCAGTCAGCAATAGTGCAAGTTCCACCACTTAAAAAGATGAGAGGCGTCTGTAATTTACATCATAGGTAGACCTCAACTATGGGAGACAAACTGAGAAAAAAAAATCCAGAAAATCACATTGTCTGTTTTTTTAACAATTTATTTGCATATTATGGTGGAAAATAAGTATTTGGTCAGAAACAAACAATCAAGATTTCTGGCTCTCACAGACCTGTAACTTCTTCTTTAAGAGTCTCCTCTTTCCTCCACTCATTACCTGTAGTGATGGCACCTGTTTAAACTTGTTATCAGTATAAAAAGACACCTGTGCACACCCTCAAACAGTCTGACTCCAAACTCCACTATGGTGAAGACCAAAGAGCTGTCAAAGGACACCAGAAACAAAATTGTAGCCCTGCACCAGGCTGGGAAGACTGAATCTGCAATAGCCAACCAGCTTGGAGTGAAGAAATCAACAGTGGGAGCAATAATTAGAAAATGGAAGACATACAAGACCATTGATAATCTCCCTCGATCTGGGGCTCCACGCAAAATCCCACCCCGTGGGGTCAGAATGATCACAAGAACGGTGAGCAAAAATCCCAGAACCACGCGGGGGGACCTAGTGAATGAACTGCAGAGAGCTGGGACCAATGTAACAAGGCCTACCATAAGTAACACACTACGCCACCATGGACTCAGATCCTGCAGTGCCAGACGTGTCCCACTGCTTAAGCCAGTACATGTCCGGGCCCGTCTGAAGTTTGCTAGAGAGCTTTTGGATGATCCAGAGGAGTTTTGGGGGAATGTCCTATGGTCTGATGAAACCAAACTGGAACTGTTTGGTCGAAACACAACTTGTCGTGTTTGGAGGAAAAAGAATACTGAGTTGCATCCATCAAACACCATACCTACTGTAAAGCATGGTGGTGGAAACATCATGCTTTGGGGCTGTTTCTCTGCAAAGGGGCCAGGACGACTGATCCGGGTACATGAAAGAATGAATGGGGCCATGTATCGTGAGATTTTGAGTGCAAACCTCCTTCCATCAGCAAGGGCATTGAAGATGAAACGTGGCTGGGTCTTTCAACATGACAATGATCCAAAGCACACCGCCAGGGCAACAAAGGAGTGGCTTCGTAAGAAGCATTTCAAGGTTCTGGAGTGGCCTAGCCAGTCTCCAGATCTCAACCCTATAGAAAACCTTTGCAGGGAGTTGAAAGTCCGTGTTGCCAAGCGAAAAGCCAAAAACATCACTGCTCTAGAGGAGATCTGCATGGAGGAATGGGCCAACATACCAACAACAGTGTGTGGCAACCTTGTGAAGACTTACAGAAAACGTTTGACCTCTGTCATTGCCAACAAAGGATATATTACAAAGTATTGAGATGAAATTTTGTTTCTGACCAAATACTTATTTTCCACCATAATATGCAAATAAATTGTTAAAAAAACAGACAATGTGATTTTCTGGATTTTTTTTTCTCAGTTTGTCTCCCATAGTTGAGGTCTACCTATGATGTAAATTACAGACGCCTCTCATCTTTTTAAGTGGTGGAACTTGCACTATTGCTGACTGACTAAATACTTTTTTGCCCCACTGTATATATATATATATATATATATATATATATATATATATATATATATATATATATATATATATATATATATATATATATATATATAAAGGAAAACAGCACAAAAAACTGAAAAAAAGTGGACTTTATTGCCCAAACGGCGTGGGGAGACGTTTCGGATATAGTATCCTTTCTCAAGCTCAAGGATACTATATCCGAAACGTCGCCTCGCCACTTTTTTTCATTTATTTGTGCTGTTTTCCTTTTTTATTTCTATTTTGAAAGCCACTTGAATATTGGTTGGGGAAACTTTGCACGTCATTAAGGTAGTGTCTGATGCTGTTCCAATTTTTTCACACTGCATTTTTTTACAGTGGTCAAAAAATGTATTTTTTTTTCAAGCAAGGAATCGCTCCTTCTTTAGCATTTTTGTGTAGTTTTCTGAGTTTTTTTTTCACAATCATTTATTTGGATTTTTTTTGGCATTCTCTGTATTTGTGAAGTCCATTATCCAATGATGAAAATACTACTGTTTTTTTGCAGCAAAAACGCTTATAAAACACGCATGTGATACAAAAAGCCCGGCCGCCTTTGAGACTTTTTTTTTTTAGTCTTCCCAATGACTTCTCTTATTAAGCATTCAGCATGTTTCTAGTGACTAATACCTGAAGAACATGTTACTTCTTTCAACCGCTTTGCGTTTTTTGAAAGCCTGAAACGTTTAAAAAGATCTCGAAAGCCTGTGCCAACGGATCGAAATATGTTTTTGCACAGAAAATAATAAAATTTTTCTAATGAGCATTTTATCGGCACGTTTGCTGCTTTTTCTGCGGCAAAAAGGACATAAAAAGTCACAGCGTGAACGGGCTGAGACATGCTACGAAATATATCCGCAGCAGAAATTGACAAGAGCTACGTTCATGTCAATTTTAGTTGTGGATAGAGGTGCCATTTTCACCCCTTATCATGCAAAGGTGTGAAATGTGTGTGCCCCATTTTTTTCAAATGATATCTGCCACCATAAATACCGCTGTGGGCGGTCGCTGCGGAATCTCCGCTGCCAGAATTCCGTCCCGCGGGAAGGTAACTTATCTCTACCACAAATCTGCCAAAATTGGGGTCATTTTAATTCAGGAAATTGTTAACGAAATTGTAGTTATTTCGAAGTGGCGCCGCCACGCAAAAGTGAAGCAGTTGTCGTAAAACCACAAGCGCCAAACGAAGACTAAGGGCAAATGAAGGGCAAGGGTCCGGCTAAGTGTGCAAGCACTTGTAGTTCCACAGCCTGAAGGCATCCGATTTCTCTAATGGGCGATTTAGGAATTAGGATGTGTCTTGCAAAGGAATCCATGGCCAATTGTAAGGAGTAAGTGCGGCAGCGCACCAGGCGGAGACGCTAGGGTTCTCACCAGGCTTAATCTGGGGGCTCTACCCCAACTCCTTTTATACCGCTCAGTCCAGAAGGCGGCTGCCTATGAGTGGAGAAGGCACTGGCTGTTGTGACAGCATTGTTCCAAAGCTCATTCCATATGTATGTCACATCACTGCACTACCCTCCTCCTCCTCCTCCTCCTCCTCCACTACCTCCCAATCCCCTCCCCCTCCTCCCTGCTCCAGGATTTTCTTCCCCCATCTCCAAGTCACATTTTTTTTCTTCATTGAAGGAAGGTGATGGCAACTTTTTCAAACTGCTGAATTCCCCGGACAAGTCTTGAGTCTTCCGCAAGGAATCTTCCGGATAATTTTTTTTTTGAGGGGGGGGGAAGATAATTTTTGACTATAAAGTAGACTTTATATAGTAAAGTGTGCGAAGGCTGAGATTTCCACCTGGTTACCTTGGAAGCATCTATCATCTTGAGCAGAGGTGGAGAATGGAGCAGGCAGGTTGCACTTGGGTTGCGGGGCTGTTTTTGGAAAGAGCATGGAGGACCATCTAGGACAAGTGCAAGATTGGAGACAGTTCATGAAGCTGCACTCATGCGAGAGGTAAGGGGAGTCCTCGCCGCTCTCGGGAGGGTGTATACTGTATACACTGTATCATGGCTGTATATACAGAGTAGCAAAGTCAGCTGTATACACGGTAACCCTCCTGGAAATGGAAGAAGCAATTCAGCACCTGCTAATGGTTAGATTAAAGTATTTTTTATATATTTTTTTGCATTATTTTATTATAGTATTTCTAGTTTTTGTTTTTTATTTTACGTTTTATCATTTTTTTTTTACTTGTTTCATTTTTTTCCTTATCAAGCAAAGTAAGAGGTTTGTGTCAGCTGTCATCGGGATGCCGATAAGACATAAGGAAATGTCTAGGCTGTATATGGTGCGTTCAGAGTTTATTAGTTTTATTATATCTGATATATATTTATAATTTTACATATTTTATTAGGTTGTTTTATTTTTCATTTATTTATATATTAGTCGTTTGGATGCCGTTCACAGTTATAGGACGTAAGGCAGGGCGTGGAATATATGCGTTTGGTGGATAGTGTTTAGTTGTTTTTTAGATTTGATTTATTTTACATATTTTATTAGGTTATTTTATTGCGTTGATATATTAGTTAGGTGGATGCTGTTGACTTTTATAGGACATAACGCAATGTATGGGCTTCGTAGATGTGTACGGTGCATTGTACATGGTATATTTAGATTTTTATATATATATTGTTTTATTTCATTTTTCATGTAATTTATATTGAGTTTTTAGTATGGCGTTGACTGGTATATGATATCATGCAGTAAATGGACTGTGTATATGTGTGTTTGCATAGTATATGGTGTGTTTTATCACTTTCCATACATTTTGGTTGTGTTAGTAATATATAGACTTTATATAGTAGACTATATATATGTTTATGATGCATAGTCTATGGTGTATTTAGTTCATTTGAGTTATTTTATTTTCCATTTATGTATATTTAGTATCATTAGTAGGATGGTGTTAACTGTCATAGGACATAAAGCATAGGCTGTACATGTGTAGGGTGTAGAGTGTATGATATATATAGATATATTGTTATTTTATATTTTATTTAATTTATATTTGAGTTTTTAGTATTGCGTTGGCTGGTATATGGCATCAGGCAGTATATAGACTGTGTGTATGTGTTTTAGCATAGCATATGGTGTGTTTTATCACTCTCCATACATTTTAGTTGCGTTAGTAGGATATAGAGTCTGTATATATGTATATGATGATAGCATATGGTGTGTTTTAGTTAATTTTAGTTATTTTATTTTTCATTTATGTATTTTTAGTAGCATTAGTAGGATGGTGTTGGCTGTCATAGGACATAAAGCATAGGCTGTATATGTGTAGGGTGCATAGTATATGGTCTTTTTAGTTATTTTTTTATATTGTATGATGTTTTTAATTTAATTGTGGTATATTTTAGCACAGTTGGTTTGTAGTGTTGGCTACTGTATGGTCAGGGTGCGCCTAGTAGATGGGGGTCAAGGGTCTATATAATATGCAAATATATGTACTTAATGGTGTGGATTTATCTATATACGGTACATTAATTTATGAAAACATAGTAGTAGGTGTTTTTAGTATATTTTAGTGGATTTGTTAGTGCTGTTTTATGTTGTTTTTTATTTAGGCTGGGTCCACCTATGGCAGCCGTTTCCATCTGGCGTTAACCTAAAACACCAGGCTGAAACTGATGGGGACACCACGATGGGATCGTTCCAATCTGTTCGGCGCATCAGTTTTTGCTCCAGATAGGTGCAGGCGCCGGTTCGGTACTTTTTAGGTAATATGTGGAGTTGTGGACCATGGTGGAACGGGCTGGTGGCAAGCGATGCCTATTTTTGTCATCAGCTCTGATCCGTTGAGCCCGAAATATGTGAACCCAGCATTACTGTAATTCCCTGCATTTTGTTTGCGTTTTTTTCAGTGTTAAGACCCTTGAAAAAAACAGCCATACCCAGAGCACGCTACATGGTACAAAAGTCACTGACCCTAAAACGGTCACAAACCAAAACGCATCGTGTGTAGTGCATATAACCCAGTTTCATCTGGCCGCGTAAAAAATGGAAAAAATATATAAAAACATCGCAAAAAAATGTTTTTTACGTAAAAACACAGCGTGCCCGATTTATCATTTTTGGTGGTTTTTTGTCACATTTGTTTTTTCTCTTGCATGTGTTGATTTTTTTGCGCTAAATTCTTTGCGCACCAATTTTGGCGCAAAGTCCAGAGTATAACCTGTTTTGCGTCTTTATGGCGCAAAAAGTCGCGTCCTAATTACATGCCTACGTAAAAATCATTCCGGAGGAAAGGAGGGGGAGGGCCGAAGTGCAGTTTTTCTTGCAAAAATTGTGCAAATGTTTAAAATCTCGCAATTGATGAATCGGCCCAAAAACATTTGGAAACCCCAAAAAACCTCGCCCATACGGGAGAATATAAGATAGTGAGAGCATAGGAAACAGTTTAAAAAAGGCGCAAATTAAAAGAAGGCGCCAATGTAATAATTAATCGACACCAGCTTCACACTATACTGCATCTGTATGTGCGTATTTTCCCATGTAGCTGAGCTGAATTTGTCTTTTAGTCTTTGATTTTGTATGAAATATGTCGGACACCATTTTTTTCATGATGGAGCAATTCTGATACAGGGATTATTCACAATCTGATGTCACAGCTGCCGGAATCGCTTGCGCAGCACCCGCTGAAATTAATGGGCATCCATTTCAATGAACGCCAGCAAATCCCCCTGAGGAAAAAGCGTTGTGGGGGGATGACAACTATGGGAGGGAACGCTATAGATAACCAATAAAAAAAAATGTCAGAACATATGGCTACTGTGGCAAATGACAAACTAAGCCCTGCTACATGCTCTTATTGCATGATGCCTTAGGACTTGTTCACACGTAACGTTTTTCATACTTCTTTTTCCATTTACCGGTAATATTGCTGGTGTAAAAAAAAAAAAGCCATTATTTTACAGTAAAGGCAAAATAAATGAGATTTTTAAAATCTCGGTTACTGATAGGGTTCAAGTGGGAATCTGAAAAAAACCCCATAAAAATGCAAGTTATGTTTTTTAAGTGTGAAATTCAAGTGATTTTTGCACTCTGACATAAAAAAAAAACCCTATCCGTCAAAACTACATAAAAAAAGCAAAAAAACTGCATGACAAATGCAATAGGAAAACTATTTTTGTTCCTTCTTTTTGTCTAGTTTTGGGTGTTTTTGTGACCTGTTTTTGCACCTTCTCCTTATTTTCATCGGGCTTTGGGGTTTCCAGTCCATCCTCCCCAGGTATTTTTATGTATATCTGAAAATTTGGGGCAAATTTTGCACCATTTAGCATAAAGTTCCTTTTTGGGCTCTAAAAAAATAGCCAGATTACAGGAAGAAAAAAAAATACTAGTGCGCCATTTTGAAAAAGGGAAGGAAAAGGGTTCAGCAGAAAATGGTAAGTGTGAACAAGTCCTGGTGATGATACTGGACGTCTGCGCTATATAAATATATGTTTATATTTAATACATCTTAATCATAGTGTTTCCCATTTTGAGGACACTAGATATTATACTAAAGTGTGATATGATGCAGGGGGGGGGGGGCACGGTACGCCTTTGGCCCGATTGTTGGCGTGCTCAGGAGCCCCCAGAAGCCGTCATATCTTATAACGTACAGCTGCCATTACAGGTAATACATTTTGTGTATTTTTCGCCTGCTCTCCCCGGGCGGAAGTATGGCATTGACCTAATCTCCATAGCAAGTATCTCATTATATAGAAGACAAGTGCAGATGTCTCAATCTCTGCAGGCAGCCATCAGGAATCCTGGTGAAGACCCGTGTATTAGCATATTACAATATGTCACGGACCCTGCCTGAGTACATAGAAGCATCGCTGGGCTCCAGCCAATATGGCTGCCATGTACATGAGGCCTGCTTCTAAGGTTGGCTTCACACATCCGAGTCTGGACCTCTATGTCTCGAGTCTGGACCTCTATGTCTCGAGTCTGGACCTCTATGTCTCGAGTCTGGACCTCTATGTCTCGAGTCTGGACCTCTATGTCTCGAGTCTGGACCACCATGTCTCGAGTCTGGACCGCCATGTTTCGAGTCTCGACCCCCGTGTTTTGATTCTGGACCCCCGTGTTTTGATTCTGGACCCCCGTGTTTTGATTCTGGACCCCTGTGTTTTGATTCTGGACCGCCATGTCTCGAGTCTGGACATCCATGTCTCGAGTCTGGACCGCCATGTCTCGAGTCTGGACCTCTATGTCTTGAGTCTGGACCGCTGTGTCTCGAGTCAGGACCGCCATGTCTCGAGTCAGGACCTCCATGTCTCGAGTCTGGACATCCATGTCTCGAGTCTGGACCGCCATGTCTCGAGTCTGGACCGCTATGTCTTGAGTCTGGACCGCTATGTCTTGAGTCTGGACCGCTATGTCTTGAGTCTGGACCGCCATGTCTCGAGTCTGGACCACCATGTCTCGAGTCTGGACCTCTATGTCTCGAGTCTGGACCTCTATGTCTCGAGTCTGGACCGCCATGTCTCGAGTCTGGACCGCCATGTCTCGAGTCTGGACCGCCATGTCTCGAGTCTGGACCGCTATGTCTAGAGTCTGGACCTCTATGTCTCGAGTCTGGACCTCTATGTCTCGAGTCTGGACCACCATGTCTCGAGTCTGGACCGCCATGTTTCGAGTCTTGACCCCCGTGTTTTGATTCTGGACCCCCGTATTTTGATTCTGGACCCCTGTGTTTTGATTCTGGACCGCCATGTCTCGAGTCTGGACATCCATGTCTCGAGTCTGGACCGCCATGTCTCGAGTCTGGACCTCTATGTCTTGAGTCTGGACCGCTGTGTCTCGAGTCTGGACCGCTGTGTCTCGAGTCAGGACCGCCATGTCTCGAGTCTGGACATCCATGTCTCGAGTCTGGACCGCCATGTCTCGAGTCTGGACCGCTATGTCTTGAGTCTGGACCGCTATGTCTTGAGTCTGGACCGCCATGTCTTGAGTCTGGACCGCCATGTCTCGAGTCTGGACCGCTATGTCTCGAGTCTGGACCGCTATGTCTCGAGTCTGGACCGCTATGTCTCGAGTCTGGACCGCCATGTCTCGAGTCTGGACCGCCATGTCTCGAGTCTGGACCGCTATGTCTTGAGTCTGGACCGCTATGTCTCGGGTCTGGACCGCTATGTCTCGAGTCTGGACCGCCATGTCTTGAGTCTAGACCGCCATGTCTCGAGTCTGGACCGTAGGTCTTCTAACCCCGAACTCAACAGCTTGATACCCGTCTAAGGCTGGGATCGGATCATGCATGCGAGAAACACGGCCGAGTCTCGCATGTTAATACCCAGGACTCCTGCTGGCACTCAGGAGCGGAGCGAGCGGCTCCATGTATTGCTATGCGGCCACACGCTCTGCTCCGGAGTGCAGGCGGCAGGGCCGGTTATTAACATGCGAGACTCGGCCGTGTTTCTCGCCTGTGTGATCCCGGCCTAAGGCTGTAAAGTTCGGGTTAGAAGACCCATGGCCGGTTCTGTACATTCCGGTCCGTATTCAGACCTTCAAACGTGGATGTGTGAAATTAGCCTAAGTAGTAAATGGCGCCTGTTCTGCATAATAATATGAGGTAGATTTATTAGGACTTACATTTCATCACACAGATAAAAACAGTAGGCAGCCATTTTGTAAAGATTAACGGTCTCACCCCCCACGATCACTGTAATTATGGTTATATAGCCTGTAATGTATTTCTGTACTACAGCATGGCATACGGCGGCTAAACACTCTGAATACTTATAATGGAGGCCATGTAAACAATACTAAGAGAAGGACGCGGGTGTATTGCCAGTAGCAACCAATGGAGCAATGGAGTGGTTGCTTTCTTTTTCAGATGTTCATTTTCAGAATGGTAGCCCTGATCTGATTGGTTGCCCTGGCTTAAACCCTAGACATCCTCCATTATGCCCGGCGCTCAACATTAGACTATTATAACATTAATCGCCCAATATGTTCCTTTCATAAATCCTAAGTTTGCATTTTTTTACCATATCGGATCTTTAAAATAATACTAGGATTATGTTACGCACCGAGAACAAGCTATTAGACATGTCCGCTGGGACTCGTTTAATTGGAAGGATGTTTGTGCTCATTCCTCCCGGTCTGTGACTGGCGCACACATCTGCCAGGTGGAAGCCGTCAGCCATATTGTCACACTTCTATAGGGTATTCTACTCGCACTACCACATGGCCTGTGAGAGAAACGTCCCCGTCAGTCATTACATATTCAGTGCTGCACTACAACTCCCAGCAGGTGCTGTTATTTTTATGAAACCCAGAACATGCGGCTACACAGATATACCTGTCAGCCGTATCCAGACTGTTTTTGTGGACGGTTATGCCGACTCTCTGAACCTTACACCCTTTTAACCCTTTAATCTGTTTTCACTTTTCCGCCATAACATTTTCCGTCATGAACACATGAACACAACACCTGATTGTACCCTAAGACCGACGCACTCTAAGAACCCGTTTTGGTGGGCGGTTATATGGACTCTGCTTTAACCCTTTAATCAGTGTACACATATTGCGTTATTTCCTGCGATTTACAAAAAATTTGCAGGAACACCTCCATGTTATCTATGAGCTGCATTATGCCTGTCTTCATGGACGGTTATGTGGAGTCTTCGAGCATCCCTCTGTTTGATACTCGTGTGTCTACTTATAGAGGACCCGTCACTTGCCCTAAACACGTGACTTATTTTTACCCGGTAAAAATGCCGCTGTTCTCCTGAATCCGGCGTTGTTTTTCTTTCGTCTCTACGCCTCTCCATTCCTGAGATATGGTCTCCAGAAATCATCTTTTTTTTACAAGTGGGCGTGATCCACAGCTCTTTTCTGTGGGCATCGTCTTGAGGATCACGCCTAGTTGGCCAATAAGGCTAGATCTAGAAACAGAAAAGAAGGGGTCATATCTCAGCAATGGAGAGTCACAGAAACAAAAGGAAAACGTCGGCGGAATCAGAAGAACAGCGGCATTTACACCAATGGGGGGATGTAAAAAGTACAGCCAAGAAGCAACGAAGAGTGGTGGTGGTGGGAGACTCACTACTGAGAGGCACCGAAGCAGCCATCTGCAGACCGGACATAATTGCAAGAGAAGTATGCTGCCTTCCAGGTGCGATGATCAAGGATGTGACCGATAGGATACCAAAGCTCTTCAGCTCCAAGGACGTCCACCCATTTCTTCTGATACATGTTGGCACCAATGACACGGCAAGGAAGGACCTACCGACAATCTGCAAGGACTTTGAAGAGTTGGGGAAGAAAGTAAAGGAACTGGATGCACAGGTAGTTTTTTCTTCTATCCTTCCAGTAGACGGGCATGGCACCAGGAGATGGAACAGGATCCTTGATGCAAACAACTGGCTAAGACGATGGTGCAGACAACAAGGATTTGGATTCCTGGACCACGGTGTGAATTACTGGTATGATGGACTCCTCGCCAGAGACGGACTACACCTCAACAAACCTGGGAAACACACATTCGCCAGAAGACTCGCTACACTCATCAGGAGGGCGTTAAACTAGAAGAAGAGGGGACGGGAAGAAAAACATTAGACTCGAACAAAGACGACCCAGGAAAACATACTCAGAAGGGAGGTAAGAACATTTCTAAAACAATCCACAGTGAGGAGATTGGAACAAAACAAAATCCTCTAAACTGCATGCTCGCAAACGCCAGAAGCCTGACAAACAAGATGGAAGAACTAGAAGCAGAAATATCTACAGGTAACTTTGACATAGTGGGAATAACCGAGACATGGTTAGATGAAAGCTATGACTGGGCAGTTAACTTACAGGGTTACAGTCTGTTTAGAAAGGATCGTAAAAATCGGAGAGGAGGAGGGGTTTGTCTCTATGTAAAGTCTTGTCTAAAGTCCACTTTAAGGGAGGATATTAGCGAAGGGAATGAGGATGTCGAGTCCATATGGGTTGAAATTCATGGAGGGAAAAATGGTAACAAAATTCTCATTGGGGTCTGTTACAAACCCCCAAATATAACAGAAAGCATGGAAAGTCTACTTCTAAAGCAGATAGATGAAGCTGCAACCCATAATGAGGTCCTGGTTATGGGGGACTTTAACTACCCGGATATTAACTGGGAAACAGAAACCTGTGAAACCCATAAAGGCAACAGGTTTCTGCTAATAACCAAGAAAAATTATCTTTCACAATTGGTGCAGAATCCAACCAGAGGAGCAGCACTTTTAGACCTAATACTATCTAATAGACCTGACAGAATAACAAATCTGCAGGTGGTTGGGCATTTAGGAAATAGCGACCACAATATTGTGCAGTTTCACCTGTCTTTCACTAGGGGGACTTGTCAGGGAGTCACAAAAACATTGAACTTTAGGAAGGCAAAGTTTGAACAGCTTAGAGATGCCCTTAATCTGGTAGACTGGGACAATATCCTCAGAAATGAGAATACAGATAATAAATGGGAAATGTTTAAGAACATCCTAAATAGGCAGTGTAAGCGGTTTATACCTTGTGGGAATAAAAGGACTAGAAATAGGAAAAACCCAATGTGGCTAAACAAAGAAGTAAGACAGGCAATTAACAGTAAAAAGAAAGCATTTGCACTATTAAAGCAGGATGGCACCATTGAAGCTCTAAAAAACTATAGGGAGAAAAATACTTTATCTAAAAAACTAATTAAAGCTGCCAAAAAGGAAACAGAGAAGCACATTGCTAAGGAGAGTAAAACTAATCCCAAACTGTTCTTCAACTATATCAATAGTAAAAGAATAAAAACTGAAAATGTAGGCCCCTTAAAAAATAGTGAGGAAAGAATGGTTGTAGATGACAAGGAAAAAGCTAACATATTAAACACCTTCTTCTCCACGGTATTCACGGTGGAAAATGAAATGCTAGGTGAAATCCCAAGAAACAATGAAAACCCTATATTAAGGGTCACCAATCTAACCCAAGAAGAGGTGCGAAACCGGCTAAATAAGATTAAAATAGATAAATCTCCGGGTCCGGATGGCATACACCCACGAGTACTAAGAGAACTAAGTAATGTAATAGATAAACCATTATTTCTTATTTTTAGGGACTCTATAGAGACAGGGTCTGTTCCGCAGGATTGGCGCATAGCAAATGTGGTGCCAATATTCAAAAAGGGCTCTAAAAGTGAACCTGGAAATTATAGGCCAGTAAGTCTAACCTCTATTGTTGGTAAAATATTTGAAGGGTTTCTGAGGGATGTTATTCTGGATTATCTCAATGAGAATAACTGTTTAACTCCATATCAGCATGGGTTTATGAGAAATCGCTCCTGTCAAACCAATCTAATCAGTTTTTATGAAGAGGTAAGCTATAGACTGGACCACGGTGAGTCATTGGACGTGGTATATCTCGATTTTTCCAAAGCGTTTGATACCGTGCCGCACAAGAGGTTGGTACACAAAATGAGAATGCTTGGTCTGGGGGAAAATGTGTGTAAATGGGTTAGTAACTGGCTTAGTGATAGAAAGCAGAGGGTGGTTATAAATGGTATAGTCTCTAACTGGGTCGCTGTGACCAGTGGGGTACCGCAGGGGTCAGTATTGGGACCTGTTCTCTTCAACATATTCATTAATGATCTGGTAGAAGGTTTACACAGTAAAATATCGATATTTGCAGATGATACAAAACTATGTAAAGCGGTTAATACAAGAGAAGATAGTATTCTGCTACAGATGGATCTGGATAAGTTGGAAACTTGGGCTGAAAGGTGGCAGATGAGGTTTAACAATGATAAATGTAAGGTTATACACATGGGAAGAGGGAATCAATATCACCATTACACACTGAACGGGAAACCACTGGGTAAATCTGACAGGGAGAAGGACTTGGGGATCCTAGTTAATGATAAACTTACCTGGAGCAGCCAGTGCCAGGCAGCAGCTGCCAAGGCAAACAGGATCATGGGGTGCATTAAAAGAGGTCTGGATACACATGATGAGAGCATTATACTGCCTCTGTACAAATCCCTAGTTAGACCGCACATGGAGTACTGTGTCCAGTTTTGGGCACCGGTGCTCAGGAAGGATATAATGGAACTAGAGAGAGTACAAAGGAGGGCAACAAAATTAATAAAGGGGATGGGAGAACTACAATACCCAGATAGATTAGCGAAATTAGGATTATTTAGTCTAGAAAAAAGACGACTGAGGGGCGATCTAATAACCATGTATAAGTATATAAGGGGACAATACAAATATCTCGCTGAGGATCTGTTTATACCAAGGAAGGTGACGGGCACAAGGGGGCATTCTTTGCGTCTGGAGGAGAGAAGGTTTTTCCACCAACATAGAAGAGGATTCTTTACTGTTAGGGCAGTGAGAATCTGGAATTGCTTGCCTGAGGAGGTGGTGATGGCGAACTCAGTCGAGGGGTTCAAGAGAGGCCTGGATGTCTTCCTGGAGCAGAACAATATTGTATCATACAATTATTAGGTTCTGTAGAAGGACGTAGATCTGGGTATTTATTATGATGGAATATAGGCTGAACTGGATGGACAAATGTCTTTTTTCGGCCTTACTAACTATGTTACTATGTTACTATGTATATATTTGCGTAAAGTGACAGGCCTTCTTCTAAGCAACCGCTGACATTGTAAGCAGCAATAGCTGGAATATTGATTAAATCTCATTTACAAGAAGGGGGATGGTTTGTAGCGAACATGTTACTAGGGGTGTGCAAAGCATTGTCAGATCATCTGCTCACGTGGCTCTCTGCACAGTTCACCGACCTCATGGACATTGGCCGGGATCAACAATCGTGTTTATAGTGGAAGTTCTCCTGCAATGAAGCTACATTCATATATTGGATAATCGCTAACATGGAAAACCAATAGATCTATATACCTCAGTATATATATATATATATATATATATATATGCACACACGCACACACACACACACACACACACATACATGCCACATATCAGAGTCCCAGACTTTTTGGAAACAGTCCAGATCAACGGTCCTCAGTTCACCCCCGCAATGTAATATATATCCCAGATGTCACAGGTGTATTAATCAGTGGCGTCTCGTCCTATAAGATCCATATGTGCTGTTTATTGTTCCACATGTCTCTCTGTAAGGAGATCTCTAAGACATGCACAGTTGGACGTAACAGATAACCAACCAAGACCATATCTATCATTTAAAGTTGCTCTCCTGTCAAAACCTACTAAATTGTATCTGTATATGGGAAAGTTGTGTGGCTATTAATGTTTCTGTGCCCCCTATATTTCGTTTTTTACCCTCTTCTTGCATTCATTTAGAAAAGTTCAATGATATAATCCTGGCTGCCACCAGGGGGAGCTTGGGAGCGCACTGACTACTGTTTTATTATTGAGCTCAAAGTATTATCAGTACGCAGTAAGCTCCTAAGCTCCCTCTAGTGGTGGCTGCAGGCATGCACGGTTCTATCATTAGTTTTAAGTTGAGGCAGGGACTTTGGGGCTCTGCATCAGAAAAATGCAATTGTGACCGATGTAAAAATATATTAATTAATCAGCACATCGTTTTGCACCGATTTAGGATTAACAATGGCCTTCAAGAACAAATATTCACATTATGTAACTGCCATTTAAGTAATTTTCCTGTGCTCCAAAGTAAATTTTACTGATTTCACATGAAACACTATATAGTAAAGAAGAAGGCAACAAATAAAATCCAGATCTCCAGGATTAGAACATATATTTGCTCGCTACAACACTACACTCGCTGCCGAAAGATTGATGTCCCTGAACTCAGAACCACAACAGCTGCAAGCAAAGCAGCTCACTGTGTTTTCTTTTAAGAGCACCCCCTGCTTCCTCCATCTACAATAATATCCAACAGGTGGGACAGTCTGTCTGGATTCCGGGACTCCTTTTTTCGGGTCTGGATTATTGTTTTAATGTGCCTGTTGAGAAAATAGATGTCCCAGACATTGTCTGAGTAAAACTGGTAATATAGGAGATCTATGTATAAAATCTATCTATCTATCTATCTATCTATCTATCTATCTATCTATCTATCTATCTATCTATCTATCTATCTATCTATTATCTATTATATATCTATTACCTTTCTATCTATATCTATCTATTATCTATGTGTCTATTATCTATCTATTATCTATCTAATTATCTATTTATCTATCATCTATCTGTTATCTATATATCTATTAACCATCTATCTAGCATCTATCTATCTATCTATCTATTATCTATCTATATACCTATATATTATCTATCTGTCATCTATATGTCTATTATCTATTTATTTATCTATCATCTATCTATTTATTTATCTGTCTATCTATCATTCTATCAAATTCAAACTTAAAAATCAAAGAAGCTTTATTGTCAGGACTAAATACACATTAGTTGTGCCAAAGCGAGTGTACAGTAGGGATCAGAACTATGGGGCTGATAGGTAGTTACTGTAGGAACGATGGATGGGGGCTCATCCAGGGTGGAAGATATAGAAGTCCATGGCACATCATACTCTCGCACCCTCACATATTCCTCTGCTCACTCCCCAGTGCCCACATACTGCGCTGCTCTCTCCCCGGTGCTCACATACTGCGCTGCTCTCTCCCCAGTGCTCACATACTGCGCTGCTCTCTCCCCAGTGCTCACATACTGCACTGCTCTCTCCCCGGTGCTCACATACTGCGCTGCTCTCTCCCCAGTGCTCACATACTGCGCTGCTCTCTCCCCAGTGCTCACATACTGCGCTGCTCTCTCCCCAGTGCTCACATACTGCGCTGCTCTCTCCCCAGTGCTCACATACTGCGCTGCTCTCTCCCCAGTGCTCACATACTGCGCTGCTCTCTCCCCAGTGCTCACATACTGCGCTGCTCTCTCCCCAGTGCTCACATACTGCGCTGCTCTCTCCCCGGTGCTCACATACTGCGCTGCTCTCTCCCCAGTGCTCACATACTGCGCTGCTCTCTCCCCAGTGCTCACATACTGCGTTGCTCTCTCCCCAGTGCTCACATACTGCGCTGCTCTCTCCCCAGTGCTCACATACTGCGCTGCTCTCTCCCCGGTGCTCACATACTGCGCTGCTCTCTCCCCAGTGCTCACATACTGCGCTGCTCTCTCCCCAGTGCCCACATACTGCGCTGCTCTCTCCCCGGTGCTCACATACTGCACTGCTCTCTCCCCAGTGCTCACATACTGCACTGCTCTCTCCCCAGTGCTCACATACTGCGCTGCTCTCTCCCCGGTGCTCACATACTGCGCTGCTCTCTCCCCAGTGCTCACATACTGCGCTGCTCTCTCCCCAGTGCCCACATACTGCGCTGCTCTCTCCCCGGTGCTCACATACTGCACTGCTCTCTCCCCAGTGCTCACATACTGCACTGCTCTCTCCCCAGTGCCCACATACTGCGCTGCTCTCTCCCCAGTACTCACATACTGCACTGCTCTCTCCCCAGTGCTCACATACTGCGCTGCTCTCTCCCCAGTGCCCACATACTGCGCTGCTCTCTCCCCAGTGCTCACATACTGCGCTGCTCTCTCCCCGGTGCTCACATACTGCACTGCTCTCTCCCCAGTGCTCACATACTGTGCTGCTCTCTCCCCGGTGCTCACATACTGCACTGCTCTCTCCCCAGTGCTCACATACTGCACTGCTCTCTCCCCAGTGCCCACATACTGCGCTGCTCTCTCCCCAGTACTCACATACTGCGCTGCTCTCTCCCCAGTGCTCACATACTGCACTGCTCTCTCCCCAGTGCTCACATACTGCGCTGCTCTCTCCCCAGTGCTCACATACTGCGCTGCTCTCTCCCCAGTGCTCACATACTGCGCTGCTCTCTCCCCAGTGCTCACATACTGCACTGCTCTCTCCCCGGTGCTCACATACTGCACTGCTCTCTCCCTGGTGCTCACATACTGCGCTGCTCTCTCCCCAGTGCTCACATACTGCGCTGCTCTCTCCCCAGTGCTCACATACTGCGCTGCTCTCTCCCCAGTGCTCACATACTGCGCTGCTCTCTCCCCAGTGCTCACATACTGCGCTGCTCTCTCCCCAGTGCTCACATACTGCACTGCTCTCTCCCCAGTGCTCACATACTGCGCTGCTCTCTCCCTGGTGCTCACATACTGCACTGCTCTCTCCCCGGTGCTCACATACTGCACTGCTCTCTCCCTGGTGCTCACATACTGTGCTGCTCTCTCCCCAGTGCTCACATACTGCGCTGCTCTCTCCCCAGTGCTCACATACTGCGCTGCTCTCTCCCCAGTGCTCACATACTGCGCTGCTCTCTCCCCAGTGCTCACATACTGCACTGCTCTCTCCCTGGTGCTCACATACTGCACTGCTCTCTCCCTGGTGCTCACATACTGCACTGCTCTCTCCCCAGTGCTCACATACTGCGCTGCTCTCTCCCCAGTGCTCACATACTGCACTGCTCTCTCCCCAGTGCTCACATACTGCACTGCTCTCTCCCCAGTGCTCACATACTGCACTGCTCTCTCCCCAGTGCTCACATACTGCGCTGCTCTCTCCCCAGTGCTCACATACTGCGCTGCTCTCTCCCTGGTGCTCACATACTGTGCTGCTCTCTCCCCAGTGCTCACATACTGCGCTGCTCTCTCCCCAGTGCTCACATACTGCGCTGCTCTCTCCCCAGTGCTCACATACTGCACTGCTCTCTCCCTGGTGCTCACATACTGCACTGCTCTCTCCCTGGTGCTCACATACTGTGCTGCTCTCTCCCTGGTGCTCACATACTGCGCTGCTCTCTCCCCAGTGCTCACATACTGCACTGCTCTCTCCCCAGTGCTCACATACTGCACTGCTCTCTCCCTGGTGCTCACATACTGCACTGCTCTCTCCCCAGTGCTCACATACTGCACTGCTCTCTCCCCAGTGCTCACATACTGCGCTGCTCTCTCCCCAATGCTCACATACTGCACTGCTCTCTCCCCAGTGCTCACATACTGCGCTGCTCTCTCCCCAGTGCTCACATACTGCGCTGCTCTCTCCCTGGTGCTCACATACTGTGCTGCTCTCTCCCCAGTGCTCACATACTGCGCTGCTCTCTCCCCAGTGCTCACATACTGCGCTGCTCTCTCCCCAGTGCTCACATACTGCACTGCTCTCTCCCTGGTGCTCACATACTGCACTGCTCTCTCCCTGGTGCTCACATACTGTGCTGCTCTCTCCCTGGTGCTCACATACTGCGCTGCTCTCTCCCCAGTGCTCACATACTGCACTGCTCTCTCCCCAGTGCTCACATACTGCACTGCTCTCTCCCTGGTGCTCACATACTGCACTGCTCTCTCCCCAGTGCTCACATACTGCACTGCTCTCTCCCCAGTGCTCACATACTGCGCTGCTCTCTCCCCAATGCTCACATACTGCACTGCTCTCTCCCCAGTGCTCACATACTGCACTGCTCTCTCCCTGGTGCTCACATACTGCACTGCTCTCTCCCCAGTGCTCACATACTGCACTGCTCTCTCCCCAGTGCTCACATACTGCACTGCTCTCTCCCTGGTGCTCACATACTGCACTGCTCTCTCCCCAGTGCTCACATACTGCACTGCTCTCTCCCCAGTGCTCACATACTGCGCTGCTCTCTCCCCAATGCTCACATACTGCACTGCTCTCTCCCCAGTGCTCACATACTGCACTGCTCTCTCCCTGGTGCTCACATACTGCACTGCTCTCTCCCCAGTGCTCACATACTGCGCTGCTCTCTCCCCAGTGCTCACATACTGCACTGCTCTCTCCCCAGTGCTCACATACTGCACTGCTCTCTCCCCAGTGCTCACATACTGCACTGCTCTCTCCCCAGTGCTCACATACTGCGCTGCTCTCTCCCCAGTGCTCACATACTGCGCTGCTCTCTCCCTGGTGCTCACATACTGTGCTGCTCTCTCCCCAGTGCTCACATACTGCGCTGCTCTCTCCCCAGTGCTCACATACTGCGCTGCTCTCTCCCCAGTGCTCACATACTGCACTGCTCTCTCCCTGGTGCTCACATACTGCACTGCTCTCTCCCTGGTGCTCACATACTGTGCTGCTCTCTCCCTGGTGCTCACATACTGCGCTGCTCTCTCCCCAGTGCTCACATACTGCACTGCTCTCTCCCCAGTGCTCACATACTGCACTGCTCTCTCCCTGGTGCTCACATACTGCACTGCTCTCTCCCCAGTGCTCACATACTGCACTGCTCTCTCCCCAGTGCTCACATACTGCGCTGCTCTCTCCCCAATGCTCACATACTGCACTGCTCTCTCCCCAGTGCTCACATACTGCGCTGCTCTCTCCCCAGTGCTCACATACTGCGCTGCTCTCTCCCTGGTGCTCACATACTGTGCTGCTCTCTCCCCAGTGCTCACATACTGCGCTGCTCTCTCCCCAGTGCTCACATACTGCGCTGCTCTCTCCCCAGTGCTCACATACTGCACTGCTCTCTCCCTGGTGCTCACATACTGCACTGCTCTCTCCCTGGTGCTCACATACTGTGCTGCTCTCTCCCTGGTGCTCACATACTGCGCTGCTCTCTCCCCAGTGCTCACATACTGCACTGCTCTCTCCCCAGTGCTCACATACTGCACTGCTCTCTCCCTGGTGCTCACATACTGCACTGCTCTCTCCCCAGTGCTCACATACTGCACTGCTCTCTCCCCAGTGCTCACATACTGCGCTGCTCTCTCCCCAATGCTCACATACTGCACTGCTCTCTCCCCAGTGCTCACATACTGCACTGCTCTCTCCCTGGTGCTCACATACTGCGCTGCTCTCTCCCCAGTGCTCACATACTGCTCTGCTCTTTCCATCGCACTCTCTTCTCCCCGCAGGATATGTACCGTATGTTCTATCTATTATCTATCTATTTATCAATCTTCTATATTATCTATCAATCATGTATCAATAATATATTATAGTGTGTATATATATATATATATATATATATATATATATATATATACATGCATACATACATACATATATGTATATCTACTATATAATTGTCTAAGGGTCACTTCCGTCTGTCTGTCTGTCACGGTTATTCATTCGCTGATTGGTCTCGCAAGCTGCCTGTCATGGCTGCCGCGACCAATCAGCGACGGGCACAGTCTGGAAGAAAATGGCCGCGCCTCACTCCCCGCAGTCAGTGCCTGTCGCCCGCATACTCCCTCCGGTCACCACTAACACAGGGTTAATGCCGGCGGTAACGGACCGCGTTATGCCGGGGGTAACGCACTCCGTTACCGCCGCTATTAACTGTGTGTGTCCCCAACTTTTTACTATTGACGCTGCCTATGCGGCTTCAATAGTAAAAAATGTAATGTTAAAAATAATTAAAAAAACCCTGCTATACTCACCCTCCGTAGTCGCTCGCACCGGCTGCCATCTTCCGTTGCAGGTTCCGGTGGCAAAGATGGTATGGGAGAAGGACCTGCCATGACGTCACGGTCATGTGACAGTGACATCATCACAGGTCCTGCGCTCATACCAACCCTGGGACCGGAAGCTGCCGTGGACTACAACGGGCCTTCGAAAAGGTAAGTATATGTTTATTTTTTGTTTTTTAACCTGTGACAAACCTGGCTGGGCAATATACTACGTGACTCTGTGCTGTATACTATGTCACTGGGCAATATACTACGTGGCTCTGTGCTGTATACTATGTCACTGGGCAATATACTACGTACCTGGGCAATATACTACGTGGCTGGGCAATATACTACGTGGCTGGGCAATATACTACGTGGCTGGGCAATATACTACGTGGCTGGGCAATATACTACGTGGCTGGGCTATATACTACGTGGCTGGGCAATATACTACGTGGCTCTGTACTGTATACTACGTCACTGGGCAATATACTACGTGGCTGGGCAATATACTACGTAGCTGGGCAATATACTACGTGGCTGGGCAATATACTACGTGGCTCTGTACTGTATACTACGTCACTGGGCAATATACTACGTGGCTGGGCAATATGCTACGTGGCTGGGCAATATACTACGTGGCTTTGCTATATACTACGTGGCTGGGCAATATACTACGTGGCTCTGTACTGTATACTACGTCACTGGGCAATATACTACGTGGCTGGGCAATATACTACGTGGCTGGGCAATATACTACGTGGCTGGGCTATATACTACGTGGCTGGGCAATATACTACGTGGCTGGGCTATATACTACGTGGCTGGGCAATATACTACGTGGCTCTGTACTGTATACTACGTCACTGGGCAATATACTACGTGGCTGGGCAATATACTACGTAGCTGGGCAATATACTACGTGACTGGGCAATATACTACGTGGCTCTGTACTGTGTACTATGTCACTGGGCAATATACTACGTGGCTGGGCAATATACTACGTGGCTGGGCAATATACTACGTGGCTGGGCTATATACTACGTGGCTGGGCAATATACTACGTCACTGGGCAATATACTACGTGGCTGGGCAATATACTACGTGGCTGGGCAATATACTACGTGGCTGGGCTATATACTACGTGGCTGGGCAATATACTACGTGGCTGGGCTATATACTACGTGGCTGGGCAATATACTACGTGGCTCTGTACTGTATACTACGTCACTGGGCAATATACTACGTGGCTGGGCAATATACTACGTGGCTGGGCAATATACTACGTGGCTGGGCAATATACTACGTAGCTGGGCAATATACTACGTGGCTGGGCAATATACTACGTGGCTGGGCAATATACTACGTGGCTGGGCAATATACTACGTAGCTGGGCAATATACTACGTGGCTGGTCAATATACTACGTGGCTCTGTACTGTATACTACGTCACTGGGCAATATACTACGTGGCTGGGCAATATACTACGTAGCTGGGCAATATACTACGTGACTGGGCAATATACTACGTGGCTCTGTACTGTATACTATGTCACTGGGAAATATACTACGTGGCTGGGCAATATACTACGTGGCTGGGCAATATACTACGTGGCTGGGCTATATACTACGTGGCTGGGCAATATACTACGTGGCTGGGCTATATACTACGTGGCTGGGCAATATACTACGTGGCTCTGTACTGTATACTACGTCACTGGGCAATATACTACGTGGCTGGGCAATATACAACGTGGCTGCGCAATATACTATGTCACTAGGCAATATACTACGTGGCTGCGCAATATACTATGTCACTAGGCAATATATTACATAAATTGGCAATATACTATGTGGACATGCATATTCTAGAATACCCGATGCGTTAGAATCGGGCCACCATCTAGTATATGTGTGTATATATATATATAATCTATCATATATGGATTTATTGATCTATTTCTCTGAGTATGTACAGTGAGAGCCCCACTGTGTAATGATGCCAGCAGCCCTCTTTTGCTTTGCCCATAGGTGGATTTGGTAATTGTCCCCTGGTATGAGCGTGTTTAGGTCTGTACCCACATTATGAGGCATTTCTATGTTTGCTCGGTGGTCATGTACCTGTAAGGCCGGGCTGGAAACTTCAGCTCATAACTCAGGTAATAAACACAGGGATTAACAAGTTTGCAGGAATTAGGTTATGTAAGGAGCCGGAACATCCAAAGGAAACAAGTTACTGAGCGTTTGATTTCTTTATTATGAGTCTGAGGTGTTGTGAGTGTGGCATGGCGGGTGGCCCGTCTTCATTACTGCTGCACAGGCCTCAGAACCTCAGGGTGCCGGGGATGACGGTGGCCACAAGGGTATTCGGCTACAAGACGGGTGACTGGCACGATGTCCCCATGAGAGCAAGAACCTCGTGCACACTGTGTCACCAAATACATATACGGTAGTGCTGCCTGTCCTGAAATGTTATACATGGCGGAGCAATCCCCGGAATAGTGTCAGCAATCACATCCAAAGTCATGGAAATATCCGACCTTACTACTCAGGAAATGTCTCATCTATCTATCATCTATCTATCTATTATCTATCTATTATCTATCTATTATCTATCTATCTATCTATCATCTATTATCTATCTATCTATTATCTATCTATCATCTATTATCTATCTATTATCTATCTATCTATTATCTATTATCTATCTATCTATCTATCATCTATTATCTATCTATCTATTATCTATCTATCTATTATCTATTATCTATCTATTATCTATTATCCATCTATCTATTATCTACTATCTATCTATCTATTATCTATTATCTATCTATTATCTATTATCCATCTATCTATTATCTACTATCTATCTATATATCTATTATCAATCATCTATTATCTATCATCTTTCTAACTATCTCATATATATTATCTATCTATTATCTAGCTATCATCTATCTATCTATCTATCTATCTATTTTCTATCTGTCTGTCTGTCTATCTATCATCTATCTGCATGAAACTTCCACTGATTGTACGGTAGCCTAGAAGTAAGATATGTGTATCGTAAAAAGGTTTTCCCATTGTTAATGAGCAGTGAATGTTCTTGTGTTTCTTCATGTTCCATTGGGATATTGTAAAGAAGATCCGATCTGACATGTTGGATTTTTCAGCTGCTGTCGCTTTTCAGTGGATTATTGCAGCCGTTCGGATATTATACATTATACCAATCCTTTGCATGGATGCCTGCAGTTTCCCCAGTGCATGGGATGGGGTCTTTCTCCCATACCCACATGTAGATTACCATCCTCCCTGGTCTCACAGCAGACTGTGCAGGGATGAAGCAAATCTCCATGAATATTTATACAGAGATGTGGTGTGATAATAATGTGCTGTGTGTGCAGAATCTGCTGGGGAGGGGGCAATACATCAGCACAGGGGCTGTGGCTGCTTCCCTTTCCAATGCAGAGGGCAAAGGTTTCAGGGAGGTGGGGGATGCGGCTGGTGCACTGCTGGAATGTACAGTGTGTGTCTGTGTCAGAGATTTCGTAGAGATGAATCCCCTGGAATCATGTTCAGTCCAAATTTGCAAATCCAAATTTTTTTGGGGACAGTTGCCTAAAATTGAAACTGCTATGTTACAAATAGGGTAAGACAGAAAAGCAAGGATAGCCCGACCTCGGGCGCGGGCAGTGGGCTTCCCCCTAACGCCTTGCAGTTACCCCACCCTAGAGCACAGCCAATCATGGGGGAGCATTTGGGGACGTCAGATCTCTATAAAAGTCAAATGGGAGATGCTGGCAGTGGTCATTTGGAGTACTGATGCTGGCAGTGGTCATTTGGAGTACTGATGCTGGCAGTGAAAGGGTCAGCTCAGCACCTGAGCCACTAACTCTGTGGAGAAGCTGCTGCCAGAGATTGTACTGAGAGGAGGAGACAGATGCTAACCTATCACTGCCATCGTCTGTGCTCCAAATGAGTACGATCTGATACAAGTGGAATTTAAAGAGCATCTGTCAGTAGTGTCAACCCTCCTAAGCCGTCTATATGGGCACACAGGTCATAGGAACCTGAATAAAATGATGCCTTCATGTCTGCGATCCGATGTCTTATTGCAGAGAAATCCATGTTTTTCTTATATGTAAATGAGCTGTTAAAGAGAGAGATCTCCCTGAGACTCCGCCTCCAGAGCTTATTATAGTATAAGGAGGAGTTACCAGTATGATGTGTAATGGCCGCTCTTTGCTCTCCTGACCTTAATGCAGAGCTGTGTGTGATTATACCTGACACAGCTGCAGGTTCCTCTCATCTTCAGCTTCCATCTCACAGGCAGACGGGGTTGTAATACCGCAGAGCTGTGTGTGATTATACCTGACACAGCTGCAGGTTCCTCTCATCTTCAGCTTCCATCTCACAGGCAGACAGGGTTGTAATACCGCAGGGCTGTGTGTGATTATACCTGACACAGCAGCAGGTTCCTCTCATCTTCAGCTTCTATCTCACAGGCAGACGGGGTTGTAATACCGCAGGGCTGTGTGTGATTATACCTGACACAGCTGCAGGTTCCTCTCATCTTCAGCTTCTATCTCACAGGCAGACGGGGTTGTAATACCGCAGGGCTGTGTGTGATTATACCTGACACAGCTGCAGGTTCCTCTCATCTTCAGCTTCTATCTCACAGGCAGACGGGGTTGTATTACCCCAGAGCTGTGTGTGATTATACCTGACACAGCTGCAGGTTCCTCTCATCTTCACCTTCCATCTCACAGGCAGACGGGGTTGTAATACCGCAGAGCTGTGAGAGCCGCAGCAAATGTGTTTGTAAGGGGACAAAGTTCAGTTCTCCGGTTCTGTGTTACTTACTTGTCTCACACTGGTAACAACGATTTTATTAAAAATAATCTCTGGTGAAAAATTCTTGGGGAGATCTATGTCCAGCCCATAGATCTTAAGATCTCATTTACATATTAAGAAAAAATGTGGATTTCTCAGGAATTAGACATCGGATCACATATATCAAGGTACAATTTTATTCATCTTTCTGTGACCTACATGCCCTTATAGACGGCTTAGGAGGGTTCATCCTACTGAGTTTCCCTTTAAGGCAGGCAGATAGACTGGGAAAACGCAGCGGCTTGGAAGCTACTTACATGCAATTTTTTACAGGGTTTTACATTAAACTACCAGTATTTAAGCAACCAGGGATGTGGAATTGGAGTCGGTGTCCATTTTTGTGGAGTCTGAGTCAGTATAAAATGGACCTACTCCAACTCCTAAAATATATATGGTAATACATTGGGTACAGTAGTACAAGGCAGGATATGTTGAATATTTTTTCATAATAATTTGGGAAAGTTATGAACTGTCCTATAAATGCCTGTTCTGTCCCTCATCTAAGGATCTCGGCTTTTAGTTGAGATGAATCTGTGCTGCACTTTAGGTACATGCTCAGTAATAAGGCAGGGCTGTGGAGTCAGAGTTGGGAGTCAGGGAAATTGTGAAGTCGGAGTCGTGGAAATTGAGGTGTCGGAGGCTTGGCTTACCGACTCCACTGCCCTGTAAGCAACACAGAAAACAATGTTAATTCTACTTTAGTCTATGACAAGTTATTTTGAGTGTCACAGCACAAATTTTTTGCCACACCCAGTTTTGCAGTATTTTTTGCAGAAAACTGCTAGCATGTAATCACCACACACTGCCGGTTATTCTAGTTCATAAAAGGCATAGATGTTGTCACGACACAGCTGTTGACTGACCTCAGACCAGGGGCTCATTTCCTGGCCCTAACACTAGGGGGCGCCCTAGCTCGCCCTGTTCCCCGGGATACTTCAGATGGCTAAGACGCTGGGGCCTCCGCCCTTGCCTTAGCTCTTAAGTTAGCCATTCGTCTGTCCCCTTCCCCCACCCAGGGTAGAGGGGAATCTACTGTGCACCGCAGTATACCAACCTGACAAACAGGGCAACACAGATAAGGGTAAACTGAAAACTACACACACACAAAATATTCACTCACATATAATAGAGGAATCGACTAGGGTGTGCAGGAGGGGGAAGAAAGCAAAACAGGGAAGGATAAGGGATTATCAAGAGTACAAATAAACCGGAGAAGTGCTTCTTCTCAGCGAACAACCAGACGCTGCGGTCTTCGGGCTCCGCTCTGTTGTGGTAACCCCATGACAGACATGGCTTGCAGCACTCTCAGGAGGCTAACAGGCAGATCAGGGTTTTACCCTATGTAAGGAGGAAAAGTTAAATCTTATTCGATCAGTGACAAATTATTGGGGCATGGCACTTTTTTTTTTGCACTTTTGCAACGTCTGCTTTTGCCGCACCCAATATTTTTATATTTTCTGTAACAAATTGCTAACATTTAAACACCGCACCACCATTTATTTTAGTGCAGCCTGTGACAATATAGTTAGACGTGGCTAAATTATGCCGCAATATTCAGAAATATATCCCCCGAAAAATCTGTAATGGCAGCCATATTGCTTGGATCTCGGCTTTTTTGAGAACAGATAACTGTAGAATGCTTCATAACTTCTCTCGAAACTCACTTTATGTATATATTTTTCTCCACTTATGTTAAAGTGAATACGAAAACATAATTTTAAGGTGAATCAAGCAGTAGGGGATCTACTTTGAGTTTCTCTCTTCCTGAATGTTCGGCCCCCTGGATCTATAATGTGGTTGCGTATGGAGCACAAATTATAGTCATGCTGTTCCCGCTCTCGGTGAGTGGTGGCTGAGTGCTAACCTTCAAACCTTCTTATAATGACGGCATGGACGCGTATAATGCTCGGTTTACACTGCCATCAGAGCCGCCTGCGACACTTTTTTCTTAACAGGAAGAATGGCGTAGAATACATCACTACTTAGGCGGTTGGAATGACGGACATCTCAACTGAACCCTCAACAGGTTCCAATGTAATTAAAGGAATTTGCCATTCTCTATTGGGACAACACCAGGGGGTCACTCTGTCCAGGTTTGATGGGCTTATACGTTGCAATCTGGGGATCTGAGCCCACTCTAAAAAGCGAGGGTGATGCCTTTGTTGTACAGCTGACCCCTGAGTCTAATAGCTAGCGTTGATTGCAACAGTTTAACCTCTTAGCTGCCACTGTCTATAGCAACCGCTGCATTTATGAAGTTGAAAATAGGCTAAGGTGTCCCATCCAACACTCTTCGAGCCCTCCTGCAACACAACATTATCATGGCAGCCTACTGAAGGCCATGTTTGTACCCCTGTGATTGATCTTCATATGAGATCAGTCATTTTTCTAAAACACTGCTCCTTACAATATTGCAGCGTATTTTACAATTGACTACAGGTTCAAGTCCCCTAGGGGCACCAGTAAAAATGAAAAAAAATATATATATATTTTTAACACAAAAAATATAAAAGAATAAATACGTAAATAAAGATATATATATATATATATATATATATATATATATATATATATATATATACAATGCAGACCAAAAGTTTGGACATACCTCACAGGTGTGCCCTGTCTTGTTTAATAAGTGGGATTTCTTGCCTTATAAATGGGGTTGGGACCTTCAGTTGTGTTGTGCAGAAGTTTGGTGGACACACAGCTGATATTCCTACTGAATAGACTGTTAGAATTTGTATTCTGGCAAGAAAAAATCAGCTAAGTTAAGAAAAACGAGTGTCCATCATTACTTTAAGAAATGAAGGTCAGTCAGTCCGAAAAGTTGTGAAAACTTTGAAAGTGTCCCCAAGTGCAGTGGCAAAATCCATCAAGCCCTACAAAGAAACTAGCTCATATGAGGACCGCCCCAGGAAAGGAAGACCAAGAGTCACCTCTGCTTCTGAGGATAAGTTTATCCGAGTCACCAGCCTCAGATATCACAGGTTATCGGCAGCTCAGATTAGAGACCAGGTCAATGCCACACAGAGTTCTAGCAGCAGACACATCTCTACAACTGTTAGGAGGAGACTTTGTGCAGCAGGCCTTCATGGTAAAATAGCTGCTAGGAAACCACTGCCAAGGACAGGCAACAAGCAGAAGAGACTTGTTTTGGCTAAAGAACACAAGGAATGGACATTAGACCAGTGGAAATCTGTGCTTTGGTCTGATGAGTCCAAATTTGAGATCTTTGGTTCCAACCACCGTGTCTTTGAGCGACGCAGAAAAGGTGAACGGATGGACTCTACATGCCTGGTTCCCACCGTGAAGCATGGAGGAGGAGGTGTGATGGTGTGGGGGTGCTTTGCTGGTGACACTGTTGGGGATTTATTCACAATTGAAGGCATACTGAACCAGCATGGCTACCACAGCATCTTGCAGCGGCATGCTATTTCATCCGGTTTGCGTTTAGTTGGACCATCATTTATTTTTCAACAGGAGAATGACCCCAAACACACCTTCAGGCTGTGTAAGGGCTATTTGACCAAGAAGGAGAGTGATGGGGTGCTACACCAGATGACCTGGCCTCCACAGTCACCAGACCTGAACCCAATCGAGATGGTTTGGGGTGAGCTGGACCGCAGAGTGAAGTCAAAAGGGCCAACAAGTGCCAAGCATCTCTGGGAATTCCTTCAAGATTGTTGGAAAACCATTCCCGGTGACTACCTCTTGAAGCTCATCAAGAGAATGCCAAGAGTGTGCAAAACAATCACCAAAGCAAAAGGTGGCTACTTTGAAGAACCTAGAATATAAGACATATTTTCAGTTGTTTCACACTTTTTTGTTAAGTATATAATTCCACATGTGTTAATTCATAGTTTTGATGCCTTCAGTGTGAATGTACAATTTTCATAGTGATGAAAATGCAGAAAAATCTTTAAATGAGGTGTGTCCAAACTTTTGGTCTGTACTGTATATATCATATGAGAAATTTGAAAGTCATATGGAATCCAAAATAGTAAAGATGAAAACTGTAGCTCATTATAGCCCGTGGAAGACAAAGAGGAAAAATGAAAAGCAAATAAGGGACCTCTGGGACCTGTATAAATCTGGAGCCGGCGCTGCCTCCTGTGCATGGTAGAGCCATTACAGACGCACACAGATTCCCTGTACTTGGAGCAGTGCAGATATCACTGAAAGCATTGTTTTCTGTTTCCCTTTGTATGGAATTAGAGTTATAAAAAGGTACAGAGATGGCAGCCGTCAGTGGTCTTTGACAGTATTGTAGCCCTATGCAATTTGAGTAGCATGGCAATCTCATTCACTTAGCTAACAGCCAAGTCACTTTATACCATCCCAGTTGTGTGTCATGGCTGCCAGGTGGATGGTTTGTACATTGGTTCTGTAGACTCTCATAGGCCCATAGACTTCTATGAGTACTTTATTCTGATTCCATACAACCCTTACATTTCGTAGAGTCCTAATATAATAATTTTTTTACCTTAGTTCTTGGCTTAACGTAACCTGAGATGATTGGCGCTATCTTTGAAAAATAAAACAAAATTGTGATACACTGTTCAGAGGTGTTTAAGCTATATGTGGCTGTGTATGAGAAAATAATAATGTTGTGATACTCTGTGGAGAGATGTTTAAGCTATATGTGGCTGTGTATGAGAAAATAATAATGTGATACTCTGTGGAGAGATGTTTAAGCTATATGTGGCTGTGTATGAGAAAATAATAATGTTGTGATGCTCTGTTGAGAGATGTTTAAGCTATATGTGGCTGTGTATGAGAAAATAATAATGTTGTGATGCTCTGTGAAGAGATGTTTAAGCTATATGTGGCTGTGTATGAGAAAATAATAATGTTGTGATACTCTGTGGAGAGATGTTTAAGCAATACATGGCTGTGTATGAGATGAGAAAATAATAACGTTGTGATGCTCTGTTGAGAGATGTTTAAGCTATATGTGGCTGTGTATGACAAAATAATAATGTGATACTCTGTGGAGAGATGTTTAAGCTATACGTGGCTATGTATAAGAAAATAATGTTGTGATGCTCTGAGAGATGATTAAGCTATATGTGGCTGTGTATGAGAAAATGATTATGTGATGATTTGTTGAGAGATGTATAAGCTAAACGTGGCTGTGTATAAGAAAATAATGTGATGCTCTGAGAGATGTTTAAGCTATACGTGGCTGTGTATAAGAAAATAATAACGTTGTGATGCTCTGTTGAGAGATGCTTAAGCTATACATGGCTTTGTATAAGAAAATAATAATGTTGTGATACTCTGGAGAGATGTTTAAGCTATATATGGCTGTGTATAAGAAAATAATGATGTTGTGATGTTCTGTTGAGAGATGTTTAAGCTATACGTGGCTGTGTATGAGAAAATAATGTTGCAATGCTCTGTTGACAGATGTTTAAGCTATACATGGCTGTGTATGAGAAAATTATTATGTGATGATTTGTTGAGAGATGTTTAAGCTATATGTGGCTGTGTATGAGAAAATAATAATGTTTTGATACTCTGTTGAGAGATGTTTAAGCTATACGTGGCTATGGTCTTGATGTGAATTACATTTTTTAAGGGTTCTCCAAGCATGATTAGATAATGTATTGGATATTTTGGTAAATTGAAGTCCTTATAAATGTGAACAAATCAAATTTGTGTCAAATTTTAGGAAAAATTCAAAACTATTTGTGAATCACAAAAAAATGCCTGCCGCTATTTTATCCAAAATAAAAGATTGAGAAGACTCGCATGAACTCAGGCGTAACCCTGTGGACTTTCCAATAATGCTTTACAGCTATCATGTTACATTTTATACAGCATAGCCAATCAGACCGAAGGAATTGTCGTCGCCTGTATAAAAGCTGAGGCAGGGAATGCAGCAGCCGTTTTAGGTTGAAATAGATTAGTAATAGATTCTTAGAATTGGATTCTTCGCTGTAATTGCCATTGACAGTGTATCGATTTTTTTTTAAGTTGAAAACTGGCAAATTCAAATTTTGCTCATTTCTAAGTTCTTGGCAAAATTTATGAAAATGGTGAACCCTTCTGTAAATTAATAGATAGCCTATAAAAGACTATATAATAGCCTGATGACTGGGAAGTATAATACACAACCTTTTTCAAATAATGTGACCAAAACCGTTGTTCTCTAATTAGTAGCCCACTCAATTTTATAAAATAAGACGTAAAACATTATTGTTAGTAAAACTCCTTTAAGAAGTTTTTTTATTCGTCCTTCGTTATAGGATTTGTGTTGACCCCAGGACATTTGCGTTCATTCTCGCCAATTCAGTCCATATTTAATTATCGATTTATGGCGAGGGTTTTATCTTTAGACGAGATAATGGCAAAAATCAAAGGGCCGCAGATGTGCCGCACATTCCTCGGCCTGGAGGGAAAGAAACGACTGCTTTCAAATACCCAAAACTGATTCTTCCATCCCATGTCCTGCAGCTAGACATGTCTGCCATATCTGTGTAAGGACACTCGTGCTGTCATCCCTTTGTGTGTGCCATACTAAAGCGTGGAGGAATGAAGACGGGAGCAGGGAATACGCCAAGTAAGCAACGTCTGCGTTCCCTCCGCCCCCACAGGGGTTAATTAAAATCCGAGCATATTGAAGGATGGCGAGCGCCAGAAACAAAGCGCACACTTGCAGTTTCCTTCTGATAGCTGGTAGCAATCTTTAGGATGCCGGTGGATACTATTAGCATTTAAAAGGAAAGATCCAAGGCCTTGCTCTGAGGGGGCTTTGCTGGAAATCTGGGGGGATGGGGCATCATTGAAAACACTTCAACTGGAAAGTGTTTACTGGAAGGAGCGCGGTGGAGAAGAGGATCGGCACTGGGACCATAGTTCGCTGTAAACAGTGACCCACACAGACATAGAAGGGGCACTTGCCCCTCAAATTACGAAATCTCCAGACATTTATGGCATATTTTAGTGTTCATATTATATTCCTAATCAACGGCGTTATACTGGACCGGACCTATACTGAACCGGACCTATACTGGACCAGACCTATACTGGACCGGACCTGTACTGGACCGGACCTATACTGGACCCTGTCCTATACTGGACCTGACCTATACTGGACCCGACTTGTACTGGTTAGGACCTGTACTGGACCCAACTTGTACTTGACCCAACTTATACTGGAGGCGTCAGTGTACTGGAGCTGACATTTTTACTGGAGCCGACATTTGTACTGGACCAAACTTGTACTGGACCAAACTTGTACTGGACCAAACTTGTACTAGACCAAACTTGTACTGGACCAAACTTGTACTGGACCAAACTTGTACTGGACCAAACCTGTGCTGGATTAAACTTTTAATGTACAAAACTTCTAGTGCACTGGACTTCTATTGGTTTAGACTTCTACTGGACCGGACTTGTACTTGTTTTCTACTTGATCTGTCTTCAACTGGACATGACTTGTGCTGGACTGGACCTTACTTGTACTTGGACTGGACCAGTACTGGTCCTGACCTCTGCTGGACCGCCTTGTACTGGACCCGACTTGTACTAGACCCGACTTATACTGGACCCAACTTGTACTGGACCAAACTTCTCCTCGATCAGCTTCTAATGAAACAGACTTTTTCTGGACTGGACTTCTATTGGAGCGAACGTCTAATGGACTAAACTTCTACTGGAGCGGATTTCTTTTAGATCAGACTTCTGTTGGATCAGCTTCTACTGGAGCGGATTCTTCTGGAGTGGACTTCTACTGGACTAGACCTTGTACAGAAAGTCCGCATATTGTGATTTTCAATATGGATGCTAAAATACCACCCTCTAAAAGCGGAGTAAGTCATTTTATTTGCCCTCCAGACTGTCACGTCTTCCATAGTATAGATAGGCAAATTCGTCACATAGGAGCCTGACAACGCGAGATGTAGAAGATATTATGGTAGAGGGACCAGTCCAATAGAGCCCGAAAAATAATCGGAGCCGTAAATCTCAAATGTTGTTTGCATTTGGTTTAGATGGGCGCTACAATGACCTAGTGGTTCCCCTTTTTGTGAAATGCATCTAGTGGGGCCAAAAAAGTGTCATCTTGCTTGGATTCCTTTTGTAACAAACCACACACCTTTGCTTCAGTATAACTTGTACTTCATTCTTTTAATTCCTCGTTCTTTCTAGGAGTCCAGTTGGTCCTGGCAGCCTTCTCTGCATGTGAAGCTTGCTCTTTTCTTCACTAGTGGGCAGTTTTGATCCGTGATTGACCGCTATTCCTGTTTACAATCAGTGAAAGCTGTCAATCTCTGAGTAGAACCACCCACTGGACTTTTGGTAATAGGTATTTAAATGCATAAAATGCAAGTTATAATACATTTTCTACCACAAACCCATATATCAGTCTGCTCAGCTCCTCTTGCTATAAAAAGTTATGTAAAAAATTGTCACAATAAAGAAATTTTAAAGGGATTTGACCAGAGTGTGTAACCATCACAATTGCAGAGGGTGTGACTGGGACTGCGTGGGAGCGGGGCTCTTTGATTCCAGACCCTGCTTCAACAGGATGTACGTCAGAGGACACACATTCAGCTGAAATGTATTGCGGTGCAGAAACTCTCTGACTCCCTTCGCTGCTGTAAATCTCAGCCGGCCTCTGACTGACAGAGGCCGGCAACTGATGCCTATGGGCCAGGCATTGGCTTCACATGAGTGACATCATGCGTCACCATAGCAGGCATGCCAATGTCAGCTGCCGGCCATTGCGCCGATTGTAGAAGGGGATACTCCATGTCGAGAGAGCTGAGTAGAATGTTATTTATTTATTTTTTTATGCAGAGGCAGAACTGGAAATGTATATACTGGAAAGGAGCTAAGGATGGGGGGCATCTATACCAGGATGGGGGACATATATGTGAGAAAAGGGTCCTGGATGGGAGACATATATTACTGGTTGAGGACAAATATACCAGGATGGGCTCAGGATGGGAGACATATATACCAAGATAAGAGACATGTATACCAGGATTGGAGACATGTATACCAGGATGAAGGACACGTATACCAGGATGGGAGACATCTATACCAGGATGGGGAACATGTATACCGGGATGGGGGACATCTATACCAGGATGGGGGACATATACGCGTATGTGAGAAAAATGTCCTGGATGGGGGCCATATATTACTGGTTGAGGACAAATATACAACGATGGGCTCAGGATGGGACTTCCACTAGATGTTCTTGTGTATATAATCTGGCCTGTAGTTTAATATCAGTGTTAAGGTTTATAACTATGTGAGCCCGTCATATCATTGATTGGAAGGGAAATGAGGGCTCGGGGGCTGCTGACTCACAGGCGGGGGCTACTCACACAGTACAAAGCGCTGAAGGAGGCAGCTACCAGAATATGTGGAGCTGAGGGACTTCTGCTGTATTCTAAAATACACCCCTGTTATAACCATCAGGAAGCTGAAAACACCACAAGCGGCGGAGTGTAGTGTTATATATACACCGTATACAGCTCCGGCTCCGATCCCAGGCACTGTGCTACATCACACAAGTCACATTACAGGCAGAGCTGTGACCATCACATGTGCAAAATGCAAGTGAAAAACTACGTATGATATATCAGAGGGACGGGGTAGAATTTTGGAAATCTATGTTTCTATCAATTATGTGTCTATCTATTTATTATCTGTCTATTATCTATTTAGTATCTATCTATTATCTATCTATTTATTATCTCTATTATCTATCTATCATCTATTTATTATCTATCTATTATCTATCATCTATCCCATATCTATCTATCTATTTATATATCTATTTTTTTTTCTGTAAATCCACCATACAGTTCCAGAGATACTGACCTTTCTATGTAGTGTTAATCTTTACAAGCAGACGTGGCTCCCAGAATAACAATGTAGAGGAGGCTAAAGACACTCTCCAGAGGATCCTGTGAGACATACGGTACTCCCTTGGTTCTTGGTAAGGACCATGAAAGTAAGCACTAATTAAAACGGCCCATACCTTGAGGTGGAGGCTGTGTCTAAGGCCATATTCACACGATCAATATTTGGTCAGTATTTTACCTCAGTATTTATAAGCCAAAACCACAAGTGGGAGAAAAATACAGAAGTGGTGATGTGTTTCTAATACACTTTTCCTCTGATTGTTTTACTCCAAGTTTTAGCTTACAAATACTGAGGCAAAAATACTGACAAAATAACATGTGAACGAGGTGTAAAGGAGAAAAGTGTGGTGCTGCAGAAGAAGTAGGCTGTGTATACAATACACTTTATTACAATTAGTGCAATTTCTCTTAGGATCAAGTGTTTCCAATAGTATATGGAAAAGGAGTGTGAGGGGCTGCCGGAGGAGGCGACTATAAAGGAGAAAAGCTGTGCTGCAGAAAATTGCTGTGTATAAAGGAGGAGCGTGAGGTGCAGGATGAGGCTGTGTAAAAAGAAGAATCATGAGGTGCAGGAGGAATAAGGCCCCTTAACTGCTGCCGTTAAAAGTCATCATTGTAATTGCAATCTCCATGCTTTTCTCATGGTCAACTTTACGTGGCCTGTTCAAGAGTTGGAACTGCCAAAAATCTGTTCATCTTTGCACCAGAAGGAAAAACCAAAAATGTTGTTTATCAAAAGGCTCTTGAATGAGTTGAAAATAAAATAACATCAATACTTGGGTCATCGTTTAGTTAATTTGTGTTGCAAATCTGTAGTGTTGAATATATGAAGTCAAATGGTTTTATGTGCAATATAATCATTATAATTTGTTATAACTAACCACAGTTAGTTTCTATGCCCGGGCAACGCCGAGCTCTTCAGCTAGTCATATATATTATCCTTTAGAACTTTTCACTTTTTCAGGGGCATACCATCATATTTTTTTTTTCCTGTGGTCCTTCTGGCTTCTACATTACATTTCAGGTCCTAAGAGAAAACCTTTTTTTTTTTTTTCAGACCGTAATTACAATAAATCTGACTTAAGGAGAAATTCTTTGTGAATTTGTAATGTGACAATAGTTTTGTATCCGATGTGATTTTTTTTTTTTTTTTGTAAAAAAAAAAAAAAAAAAGTATTAAAATTTACAAAAAGCCTCTGCGGAGATAATAATAAGAGATAAAAAAGCTGCCTGCTAACTGGAACAATTTGCTGATGAACTTCTACATTAGCGGGTGCGCGACTATGTGGAAACGTTCCAGCACCTGGTAGGAAAAGTGAGACAAAGTGTTCATAACCCACTGCTGAATGGTGGCTGAGGCGGGATTCCTTGGGGCTGTCTCAAATTACACAGTTTTAATGCTGAGTAGCCTTTATGTCCTGATTACTTCCAGCTAACTGGCAGATTTCGGATATATTCGCTGCATTGTCTTGCTTTGTTTTGTTTTTTTTCTTTTTTCGGGTTTGGAAAAGCTATTTGTTCTCAGTTTACTGCACAATCTGATATAAAATGAATTGATGGCTTGGAACTTTTGTGCTGATCATATTTTTTTTTTCGGCTCGGATTTCTGGTGTTTTGTGGGAATTCACCAGTTCTTAAATTACATCCGTTAAAAAAAAAGTTAATAAAAACCCTCCCTCGTATTTTCTTCAGCTGACCGCTATACAATAAATTATAATATAATAAAATGGGGTCCAATGCTTGAGGTTTATGTAAATGACCTTAAAATGTATCTTTTTCTCACCAAAATATCGTAAAATATTTTACATTTTGTTATTTTTGCAATCAAATATTTTGGAATTTTTTTTTTCGCTGGAGAAAAAAGAGAAACGGAGCTAAAAGAAAACAGAATGTAAACATTTTTGAGGTGTAGAGTCCAGCAGGAACATAAGGACTTCATACGTTTCTGGCCAAGTTATTGGGTTCTTACATTTCATCTCTTTCCAGATGCTTTCCTGTGGTCTCCACATTTATAGTTTTTTATGAGAGCTTCTCATACGTTATGGAATTCATTTTTGAGACAATAATTTGCCATTTTTCGACTGCCCAAGCCTTAACATACATGCTAAATGTTGTATCTGTTGTTTGTTAAGTTCTGTACCTTAGGAACACCACCCAGAGCCATAAAAATAAAATTTGATGGCTTCTCATATTGCTTTTTGTATATCATTGACTTTTTATATCCACCATGGAAAGATCTGGCCATAAAGTTCCATATTTGCCTTCACCAACAGTGACTACAAATCACCACCAACCATGCTTATCGGATGTCTTCTGTCAAGTTCTCCAAGCTTGTCCATGACTTCTGCATCATTCAGGTGGTCACTGCAGGCCTACTTTTTATAAACTCAAACCCAACAGTTGACATGACCACGGAATTTTTTGATTTTCATCCTCTTCTTCTCCATCCATTTTATTGATGATCATCCTCCTATCTCTTGTGCTGTTGATTTTCATCCTTTTCCTCTCTTTCCGTCTTCTTGATGATCGTCCTCCTGTCTCTTCTGCGTGGTGACTTTCTTCCTCTCCATTCATCCTATTTATGGTCATCACTTTCCTCTCATGGTCTCTGTTTTTCTCTTTATTCTTATTGTCCATGCAAGGGATAATAAGAATCAGCTCTCTACACACAGAATAGTGTCTCCACAACAACTCACAAACAATATGATGCCTCCAAAGCCCTCTCACTGTATAATGTCCCCACAACTCCCCACAAAACAATGTGATGCCTCTACAGCCCCTCACACAGTATAATGTCCCCACAACTCCCCACAAAACAATGTGATGCCTCCACAGTCCCTCGCACAGTATAATGTCCCCACAACTCCCCACAAAACAATGTGATACCTCTACTGCCCCTCACAGTATAATGTCCCCACAACTCCCCATAAAATAATGTGATGCCTCTACTGCCCCTCACACAGTATAATGTCCCCACAACTCCCCACAAAACCATGTGATACCTCCACAGCCCCTCACACAGTATAATGCCCCCACAACTCCCCACAAAACAATGTGATGCCTATACTGCCCCTCACACAGTATAATGTCCCCACAACTCCCCATAAAATAATGTGATGCCTCTACTGCCCCTCACAGTATAATGTCCCCACAACTCCCCACAAAACCATGTGATACCTCCACAGCCCCTCACACAGTATAATGTCCCCACAACTCCCCACAAAACAATGTGATGCCTCTACTGCCCCTCACACAGTATAATGTCCCCACAACTCCCCACAAAACCATGTGATACCTCCACAGCCCCTCACACAGTATAATGTCCCCACAACTTCCCACAAAACAATGTGATGCCTCCACAGCCCCTCATACAGTATGATGTCCCCACAACTCCCCACAAAACAATGTGATGCCTCCACAGCCCCTCACAAAGTATAATGTCCCCACAGCTACCATAAATAATATGATGCCTCCACAGCCCCTCACACAGTATAATGTCCCCAGAGTTCTTCACAGCCCCTCACCCAGTATAACGTCCCCACAGCCCTTCACACAGTATAATGTCCCCATAGCCCTTGACACAGTATAATGTCCCCACATCCCTCCGCAAACCATATGATGTCTCCACAGCCCATCACACAGTATACTGTCCCCACAACTCCCCACAAACAGTGTGATGCCTCCACAGTCCCTTACACAGTATAATGTCCCCACATCTCCCCATAAACAATATGATGCCCCCACATTTTCCCACAGCCCTTCACACAGTATCATGTCGAAACAGCCCCCCACAAACAATATGATGACCCCCACCACAACTCACACTGTATAATTTTCCCACAGCCCCCCACAAACAATATGATGCCTCCACAGCCCCTCACACAGTATAATGTCCCCACAAGCTAAATGTTGCCTCTATAGCCCCTCACACAGTATGTTGTCTCCACTCACAACTATGATGTCCCCACAGCCCCTCACACCATGTGGTGTTCCCCCACAAAAGTATGATCTCCCCACAGCCCCTTGCATAATATTATGCTTGCCCTCCACAAGAAGGATATCCCTATATCCCTGCACACATTGTTACGCCCCCCCACACAATTGTGATGTCCACACAACCCCTTGCATAGCATTATGACCCCCACACAAGAATGATGTCTCCACAGCCCCTCACACAGTATGATGTCCCAACCGCCCATCATCATCCATCCTGCTGATGATTGTCCACTTCCTCTCTGTCCTTCTTAATGATAATCATCTTCTTAGCATACGTTCATATTGTTGATGGTCTCCTCTTTCTCCGTCTCTTATTTTAAGACGTCCAGCATAAGAAAAACCTTCAGTCTTGTCATTTGCTCTTCAAGTGAATGATATGCCATGACTTATACAGTGGGGCAAAAAAGTATTTAGTCAGTCAGCAATAGTGCAAGTTCCACCACTTAAAAAGATGAGAGGAGTCTGTAATTTACATCATAGGTAGACCTCAACTATGGGAGACAAACTGAGAAATAAAAATCCAGAAAATCACATTTTCTGTTTTTTTAACATTTTATTTGCATATTATGGTGGAAAATAAGTATTTGGTCAGAAACAAACAATCAAGATTTCTGGCTCTCACAGACCTGTAACTTCTTCTTTAAGAGTCTCCTCTTTCCTCCACTCATTACCTGTAGTAATGGCACCTGTTTAAACTTGTTATCAGTATAAAAAGACACCTGTGCACACCCTCAAACAGTCTGACTCCAAACTCCACTATGGTGAAGACCAAAGAGCTGTCAAAGGACACCGGAAACAAAATTGTAGCCCTGCACCAGGCTGGGAAGACTGAATCTGCAATAGCCAACCAGCTTGGAGTGAAGAAATCAACAGTGGGAGCAATAATTAGAAAATGGAGGACATACAAGACCACTGATAATCTCCCTCGATCTGGGGCTCCACGCAAAATCCCACCCCGTGGGGTCAGAATGATCACAAGAACGGTGAGCAAAAATCCCAGAACCACGCGGGGGGACCTAGTGAATGAACTGCAGAGAGCTGGGACCAATGTAACAAGGCCTACCATAAGTAACACACTACGCCACCATGGACTCAGATCCTGCAGTGCCAGACGTGTCCCAATGCTTAAGCCAGTACATGTCCGGGCCCGTCTGAAGTTTGCTAGAGAGCATTTGGATGATCCAGAGGAGTTTTGGGAGAATGTCCTATGGTCTGATGAAACCAAACTGGAACTGTTTGGTAGAAACACAACTTGTCGTGTTTGGAGGAAAAAGAATACTGAGTTGCATCCATCAAACTCCATACCTACTGTAAAGCATGGTGGTGGAAACATCATGCTTTGGGGCTGTTTCTATGCAAAGGGGCCAGGACGACTAATCCGGTACATGAAAGAATGAATGGGGCCATATATCGTGAGATTTTGAGTGCAAACCTCCTTCCATCAGCAAGGGCATTGAAGATGAAACGTGGCTGGGTCTTTCAACATGACAATGATCCAAAGCACACCGGCAGGGCAACGAAGGAGTGGCTTCGTAAGAAGCATTTCAAGGTCCTGGAGTGGCCTAGCCAGTCTCCAGATCTCAACCCTATAGAAAACCTTTGGAGGGAGTTGAAAGTCCGTGTTGCCAAGAGAAAAGCCAAAAACATCACTGCTCTAGAGGAGATCTGCATGGAGGAATGGGCCAACATACCAACAACAGTGTGTGGCAACCTTGTGAAGACTTACAGAAAACGTTTGACCTCTGTCATTGCCAACAAAGGATATATTACAAAGTATTGAGATGAAATTTTGTTTCTGACCAAATACTTATTTTCCACCATAATATGCAAATAAAATGTTAAAAAAACAGACAATGTGATTTTCTGGATTTTGTTTTCTCAGTTTGTCTCCCATAGTTGAGGTCTACCTATGATGTAAATTACAGACGCCTCTCATCTTTTTAAGTGGTGGAACTTGCACTATTGCTGACTGACTAAATACTTTTTTGCCCCACTGTATGTCTTGCCACGATGAAAGTCTTCTCTAATGTAAATATTTGAAGGCATCAATACGTCTTTGGTTTTTGTTTTCCAGCTTTCACATCAATGTAGAGCCAAAGAAAATACTTTACACTAAATTTCGGCCTTTTCTGACAACTTGGGTTCATCCTTTTACTTTTGAAGGTCTCTTGACAAAGCAACCTCGGTTAACACAAATCAAAGAAATAACCATTCTCAGAAGCGCCATGTCCTGATGATCTTTTCTGCTTCTAAGAACGGTGCTTACCGGCTTAATGTGTTCCTTCGACAGAACATTTCATTTTTCCACTTCAGACTGTAAAGTGCAATATTTCAGCTGGCTGCATGTAGATTATTTTTTCACACTATTTGATATCTTGTTATCTACTTCTCCGGATCTCTTTTCACACACAACAAAACATTTAACTAAATTCATGTTTCCATGCCTCATGCTTGAGAGCTCTTAAGACTCCCAGTTTTGCTATAAACTCTCGGTTCACCTCTCGTTGCGACTCTTCTTTCTCCACTTGACCTAGATTCCGTTTTGTTATTGAGACAGAACTGTAGTGACAGTAAATGCTACATTGTACTTTTAAGGTTCTGGAATCTTTTATCATTGTTAGTGTCAAAGGACATGAAATAGAAAACATGCCTCTACATCGAAGCACTGGTTACCAGGACGTGTTACTCACCGATTTTCTATCATTTATGACCTATATCCCTTTAGCTTTATCTTTTGGGCCGTACACTATCCATTTTCTTTGAAACCTCAATAAAGGACTTTTTTTCAGATCATCCATCTACACTATAAACTCTTTGATTTTGGAAGGACTGGATTTCACTTTTGACCCCCAGACAGAAGTATATACCGTAGGTGTATTCAACAGCAGCAATAACTGCAAGGGTGTATACGTAATAGAGGTAGACCATGTTATCTGTAAGGGTGTATATACACAATAAAGGCAGACCATGTTGTTGCTCTGAGTGGTTCATTGGAGAGAGAAGCCCCAGCCTTGGTAGATGCTATTCGTTTTGCTGCTAGGTTGGTTCCTCTATCGAGACACCATATTGAAGATAGATATTTTCTCCCAAATGTCTTAGAAAGTGTAAACAATCAGGTCTTTTTGTCTTATTCCCCATTTACACTTGACGGTTTCTGCCTATAAATGAGCAACTATTAACTATTTAATGGCCCATTAGCACTGGCTGTCCTCATACAACTTGCTTATTGTCAGCAGCAGGTCCCAACTGAGCAACGTGCTGCTAATAAAAACGATATACTGATTCACGTAAATATTCGGCATAATGCTCAAGCAGGCTGATGATCGGCAATGAGCATCATTGTGATAGATCATTTGCCAAAATGAACCTTTATGTGTCTTTATTGTAAGAGCAGTGAGATTATGGTTTCTTTAGTGTAAAAACAGTGAGATTATGGTTCTTTACTGTAAGAGCAGTGATATTATGGTTCTTTAGTGTAAGATCAGTGAGATTATGGGTTCTTTAGTGTAAGAAGTGAGATTATGGTTTCTTTAGTGTAAGAGCAGTGAGATTATGGGTTTTTTACTGTAAGAGCAGTGAGATTATGGTTTCTTTAGCGTAAAAACAGTGAGATTATGGTTATTTACTGTAAGAGCAGTGAGATTATGGTTCTTTACTGTAAGATCAGTGAGATTATGGTTCTTGTAAAATCAGTGAGATTATGGGTTCTTTAGTGTAAGAAGTGAGATTATGGTTTCTTTAGTGTAAGAGCAGTGAGATTATGGGTTTTTTACTGTAAGAGCAGTGAGATTATGGTTTCTTTACTGTAAGAGCAGTGATATTATGGTTTCTTAACCGTAAGAGCAGTGAGATTATGGGTTCTTTACTGTAAGAGCAGTGAGGTTATGGTTTCTTTACTGTAAGAGCAGTGAGGTTATGGATTCTTTACTGTAAGAACAGTGAGATTATGGGTTCTTTACTGTAAGAGCAGTGAGGTTATGGATTCTTTACTGTAAGAGCAGTGAGATTCTGGTTTCTTTACTGTAAGAGCAGTGAGATTATGGTTCTTTACTGTAAGATCAGTGAGATTATGGTTCTTGTAAAATCAGTGAGATTATGGGTTCTTTAGTGTAAGAAGTGAGATTATGGTTTCTTTAGTGTAAGAGCAGTGAGATTATGGGTTTTTTACTGTAAGAGCAGTGAGATTATGGTTTCTTTACTGTAAGAGCAGTGATATTATGGTTTCTTAACCGTAAGAGCAGTGAGATTATGGGTTCTTTACTGTAAGAGCAGTGAGGTTATGGTTTCTTTACTGTAAGAGCAGTGAGGTTATGGTTTCTTTACTGTAAGAGCAGTGAGATTATGGGTTCTTTACTGTAAGAGCAGTGAGGTTATGGATTCTTTACTGTAAGAGCAGTGAGATTCTGGTTTCTTTACTGTAAGAGCAGTGAGGTTTTGATTTCTTGTACTGTGAGCAATGAGATTATGGAAGTTTCTGTGTTATGGCTGCGACCGCAGACGCGGCCGAGCCGACGCCTCCACGTCGCCTGACCATGATGAAGTGGGCGAGCGCCCCAAAAAGGAACGCAATGTGGACCCACTGGACCACATAGAGTAACCTAGACCTACCCAGGCTAGGGAAGGGCAGCAAGCAGGGTCTGTGACAGCTGAACATGTGAACAAGATGTTGATATGCAGAACTAGATTACACCGCACAACTTCAGGTATGAAGAAACCAAGTTTACTTAAATGAAAGCACAGTACATAACAAAACATAATGATGTCAGGATCCCGATTCCACACGTCTAGGAAGGGTACACGTCTCAGGATAACAGATGAAGGCAGGAGGACATCACAAGTTGATGCAGTCCCGGGTTATCTGGCTCGGGCATACTAAGACGGCCTCTCTCTCAGGCCTCAGGCGTAGCACAGGCTCAGCAGGAGAACATCAGTCACCGACCTCGGACAGACGTCAGAAGATGGCAGGAGTCATCACGGGTTGATGCAGTCCAGGATCATCTGGAAGGGGCATACTAGAACGGTCTCTCAGGCCTCAGGCGTAGCACAGGCTCAGCAGGAGAACATCAGACACTGATCCCGGAAGGACGTCGTCACTAGGTGGACCCCGGGGAACCGGTGGAACATCGGGTCACAGGCTAGACATCAGGACGTAGGATACAGGCTGGACATCAGTATACAGGCAGGACATCAGAACATCAGGACACAGGCAGGACATCAGGACACAGGCAGGACATCAGGGGTCATCAGACACAGGCTGGACACCTTGGACAGATGTCGGACGATGGCAGGAGTCATCACGGGTTGATGTAGTCCAGGGTCATCTGGCACGGGCATACTAGGACGGCCTCTCTCTCAGGCCTCAGGCGTAGCACAGGCTCAGCAGGAGAACATCAGACATCGATCCCGGAAGGACGTCATCACAGGGTGGACCCTGGAGAACCGGTAGATCATCGAGTCACAGGCAAGACATCAGGACATCGGATACAGGCTGGACATCAGGACATCAGGAATACCAGATAGACATCTGGGACACTGGCGAGGCAACCCAGGTCATCGGCTGGGACACAGATGGCTCAGGACCAGGCAACAGTGGTCATCAGGTTCCTAGCTACAGTCGTCAGGCTCCGGGCATCGTACCTAGGAAGAAACTCCAGCGTGATGGTGCAAGCACTGCTGGACTGAACCTGGGCCGAACAGGGTTAGCACCGCATAGCAGGCTGAGCACAGCATAGTATAAGCTCAGTAAGAACGCGGGATCCATCTTTAAAAGATGAGCCCAGAAAGTTCACAGTCACTGGGTACAGGGTGTCAGACACAAAAGGACTTCAGTAACATAACACAGAACACAGTTTAGACAGGGTCAGGTACTGGATATGCAGCCTCCAGAATAGGCGGATCTGGGTACTCTGCCCCCAGGGCAGAAAAATAAGACAAACGAATCTGGGTATTCTGCCCCTATAGCAGGCGGGATCTGGGTACTCTGCCCCCAGAACAGGCGGAAAAACAAGACGCAAACAAATCTGGGTATTCTGCCCCCAGAGCAGGCGGGATCTGGGTACTTTGCCCCCAGAACAGGCGGAAGACAGGTATCAGCTCTCCTAGAACAGACTGCAGATAGAATGGGAGCTGAATACCTCACACACAAGGCTAGACTCAGAAACACAATGCAATGCTCTGGCGCCGCTCAACAGGGAAGAGAGAGTTTATATAGGAGCTGCCCCTCAGAAACAGGCTGAGGGAGCAACACAGGTGCACACTCAAACCCTGATAAAAGCAGGGTAGGTGTGGCTGCGCGCACCCTAAGCACAAACAGAAACCATTACAGCACAGACAGCACAGGAACTGTAGCTTAGGGCATCTGGCAGCGACTGCTAGCCTGGACACACGTGGAAAGTCATGCACCAGCTGCAGAGGACCTCGCAACCTGCGGATAGCTTCCACAGCGGCAGCCAGGGACCGCACATGCGGGTGGTCATGCAGCAGAGCAAAGACATCACAGCACATGTACAGCTACGCAGCGGCACAGGGAACTGAGCAGCATCCATACAGGTAACAGACAACAGTACCCGTGCAAGTTAGGGGGAGAGGAGCAAGGGTTAAAGCAGAGACATGCAGAGTAACGCCGAAGAAACAAGGTATAAACCCACCGGCGTTACATTCTGCCATATGAAGTAATGTTCGATTGACTACAAAAGTACAAGGAGGGCATGGATCCCTTTCTTGAATAATATATTACAGGTTATGGGTACTAGATTCTGTGCGCCAGACAAGTCGGAGTCAGGAAGGATTTTTTCCCCTGATATGGAGCTATTAGTATCTGCATTGTGGGGTCTTTCCCTTCCTCTGGATCAACATGTTAAACTCTAAGTGGAACTCCATGGACTCATCTCCAACTTCAACCTTAAAAGCTATAAACCCATGAATGGGAAACGGCTATAAGTTCTTCACCCAACTGTGCGTTGGAACGGCGCTCAACATCATCACCAAGTTTTGTGTTTGCGTGTAATTTTCATTAAATACTGGCATCTTGCATAAAGAAAAAAAAAACAGCATGATGTTTGGCACCAGCCTCATCTGTAGCTAAGTAATGCACTTAGCATCATTACAAGCCTTAAATGCGCTCATTGAGGAGTCTAATTGCATTTTAAATTGGTTTGTTTTTCAGTTGAATAGGTCGGAATGTAGTGAGAGAGAGAAACGTAATGGGAGAGAAAGGAAGGGGGAAAACAAAACAAAAAGACGCGGCTCCACTAAAAAGTGCTCATTACTAGAACTTGCTACTTTCGCTAAGTGCAGCCTCCGACTGTGCATATGGAGAACTGCACGCCATTGTGTCCTCCTTAACCCAAAAGTGAAATGATGACACCAGACTCGATCCTTCTGATCTCATTGTTCCGAACCCAGTAACAGAGGTTCCGATGTGATCCAACCAAACGGATCTCCTGACGTGTCAAAGATCACATCAATAGAGCCTGACAGCTCTCCCTCCAGAGATTCCAAGTCAGAAACTACGTTACACCTGACCCCGTTCGGAATCTCCCATAGAATGTCCTGAACGAGCCCCCGTGCATTTCAATATCTCATCGTCTAAACTGTTGTCAGAAATTTCCATTGATGGGAACCTGTTAAATGGAATGTGTCATCAGAAAATTACTTTGTTTCAAGAAGTTTTTTATTATAAGTTTTTTTTTTTTTTCAATTAATGATTTTTAAAATGTTCCATAATGTTACTCATCTAAAAAAAATAACTCAGAAATGTTGCCATTGTTACAGCGGCCAATTGACCTAACAATATACTAATAATTCCCGTTTTGTAAAAATGACATTTTGGAGTTTCATTGTCATCACAGACAGGAATACAATGATAAATAATACCTCAAGATAACACATATTTCACCATTCACAATAGGTGATGTCACAGCTCACCTCCCCCTCCTGTACAATGTCTGATAACACCTCTATATACAGTAGATAACACAGGATCCACCATTCACAATAGGTGATGTCACAGCTCACCTCCTCCTCCTTTACAATGACTGATAACACCTCAATATACAGTAGATAACACAGGATCCACCATTCACAATAGGTGAAGTCACAGCTCGCCGCCTCCCCCTCCTGTACAATGACTGATAACACCTCTATATACAGTAGATAACACAGGATCCACCATTCACTAATAGGTGATGTCACAGCTCACCTCCTCCTCCTATACAATGACTGATAACACCTCTATATACAGCAGATAACACAGGATCCACCATTCACAATAGGTGATGTCACAGCTCACCTCCTCCCCCTCCTGTACAATGACAGATAACACCTCTATATACAGTAGATAACACAGGATCCATCATTCACAATAGGTGATGTCACAGCTCACCTCCTCCTGTACAATGACTGATAACACCTCTATATACAGTAGATAACACATAATCCACCATTTACAATAGGTGATCTCACAGCTCACCTCCTCCTCCTTCTGTACAATGCCTGATAACACCTCTATATACAGAAGAGAACACAGGATCCACCATTCACAATAGGTGATGTCACAGCTCACCTCCTCTCCCTCCTGTACAATGCCTGATAACACCTCTATATACAGTAGATAACACAGGATCCACCATTCACAATAGGTGATGTCACAGCTCACCTCCTCCTGTATAATGACTGATGACACCTCTATATACAGTAGATAACACAGGATCCACCATTCACAATCGGTGATATCACAGCTCACCTCCTGCTCCTGTACAATGACTGATATCACCTCTATATACAGTAGATAACACAGGATCCACCATTCACAATAAGTGATGTCACAGCTCTCCTCCTCCCCCTCCTAGGCCATAGTGGTTAAAAACAAGCAAGTGTTATTTTATAACTTTATAAGGTGGAATTGTTTTTTACAAGTTCTGTGGAATTTTTCTTTGAGTTTCTAAAGATTGTGTCTCTCTCTCATAAGACCATTGTTGTATATTAGTTTCAATAAGTTTGGTCGGTTGCCGAAGGAATAAAATAACCTCGTAATAAACACTTTCTTGTTGCTTTAGAATTATAGCTACATTTGATCCGTTCCTGTCCTCCGAGATCTGCTACTGAGAATCGCTATATTACAGAACTATTTCACAATATTAAATGGGTCACATGGGTCCAACATTATGTGCGGCGTCAAATTGTATCTCTGCTAAATTATATTGAGCGATACATTGTATTATTGCCAGTTATCTTTATTCTCTCCAATCAACTAACATTATGGAGAAGGAAAGCAAAAACTTTTTCAAATAACTGATATAATTGGAGATAGTCATGGCTATATTTGAGTCCTAGCCTGCCTTGGTGAGAGCTCTGTAGTTAATGCTGCTGGTACAGATGCACATATTAATTTTTACTATGTTTTGTACAATATGGTTGTCACAGGGTTACCGTGACAGTGTGGAGCCAGAAGACCGCAGCGTCTGATTGCTCCTACTCCGGCAGTGAGAAGAAGCATTTCTCCTTCATTTTAATGGTGTTTATTCCTTTTGGCAGAACAACGGTTAGGCGGCCATGTTGGAAAACTCTGCGCTCCCATCTGAGCCCAGTTAGCCACTCCCTTCCCCTTGATAATCTGGACTATGATGCAAATCCATGTCAGAGCTAGCATTTGCTGCATGGCTTCACGAGGAAGAGGTGTTCATATGAAAAGGAGAGTTGAAGGAGTTATCTGTGACTGTTGTGTGGTTTGTAAGTGTGGTAATTGTCTTCCCTTCTCTACTTTTGTTTATTCCCCATCCTACACTCCCCGATGCATTCCTCTGTTATGTGAGTGAGTATTTTGTATGCCTGGAGTTTTCTTCTAAACCTTCTTGGTGTAGCCTTGTTTGTCGGGTTGGTGTACTGCGGTGCACAATTGCGCCCCTCTTCCCTGGGTAGGGGAAGAGAACAGACAGAGGGCTAATTCAGGAGATAAGGCAAGGGTGGAGGCTCTGGCATCTTCACCTTCAGAAGTAACCCGGGGAATAGGGCGAGCTAGAGCGCCCCTTAGTGGTAAGGTCAGGGAAGGAGCCCCTGGTCCCGGGACACCCGACAACAGTGTCATGACAATGGTAGTATGAAATATGTGACAATTACAATGTTTCTCAATAAAATGGTAATTTTCCTCACCTTTTTTGAAGCTTACAGTTCCCATTTTCCTAGTTTGGATCTTAAGGCAAGGGATATGCATAAAATTGCCTTAATTTCTCATTCATGGAAGATAATGGTCTTCATACTTTTTTGGCTGCATTGAATACAATAGCAATGCAACAATCATGGATTGTATTCTCACTTCCATTTTATCATAAACCAGAATACCATACTCTTACCTACACATTGTGAAGATAGCTATATACCTCACTCAGCCAACAGGTGTTCTTCCCAACTTCACTATACATATACTTGTTCTTTTCATCAAGAAATGCCATACATACATTGCTGTCAGCCGCCCATTTCCTTTGAGAGCAAAGCATCAGGCATGATGAAATCCAACATGCCCAATACTTCTTTCTTCTGATCTCTGAAATCGAGCGGAGAGTCAACACAGTACATAAAATTGACTTTGCAACCAGTATTGCTCTCAAATGAATGAGGACCTCAAGAGGTATTTCAATCATATGTACTTACGGCATATCCACAGGATATGGCAAAAGGTACAGAAGATGCGGACAGCACAAATAAAACCTGCATCTTTCTCGAGAAAGGGGCAACAATGTGCCCCTTTGTCAGTGAAGAGTTGGTTGAAACTCTTTTTTAATTCCAACCAAATTTCGACTGAAACCAGCACGTACCAATGACCCACTGGATGGTCTCGAATCCACACTACACTCATGACATATTATATGGCTATGCCATAGGGAATTATTCTCAGCACAGTGTCTCACTGGTTACCACTGTTGCTTTGCCGTACAGTGGTCGTAGGCTTAAATGCCACCAAGAACGACATCTGTATGAAGTATGTATGGTCTGCCCAAGTCTGTATGGGTTTTCTCCAAAGTTGTGCCAATAAGGAATTTGCTTTGAGATCGCCAATGGAAACAGCGATGACAATATCTATGAAGCGCTGTGAAATATGGTTGAGGTAGAGCCCCGTTCTTGGGATAGTTGGGAGTCTCAACAGTCAGACGTCTAGCGATCAGCAAACTATCCTCTATCCACAGATTTTAGCCCCGATTCATCAAAGCTTTTACACAAAAACAGTGTCGTAAAAGCTTTGAAAAATTGCTAAATTTTGGCACATCGGAGTTGAGCCAAAATGTTGTGACTTTTGGCATCTCCACTGCAGTTTCTCCCAGTTCTGCCATAATGGATGACGTTTGGGTGAGACAAGGTTGTGGCAGAAGCTAGATAGCACAGCTCATCTAATTCACAGAGAGCTTTGATGTGTCCTATACAAGAGATCTCACTTCAGTCCATGATTGAAGTAAGATATCTGACGTGGTGTATGGAGGTCGATGCCACTCTTCAGACTTTCCGGATTCACGAAGAGGCATGCACCTCTTCATGAATCAGGAGCATCTGACTCCACCTGGCCCTTCAGCAAGAAAGTCATCAATCTTGATGAATCGGGACAATTGTTTTTTTGTAGAAAAAAACTTTAAAAGTATGAGATGGGATTATTCCTATAAGAGTTAGCGACCTTTCGACATGGAAGACCAGACCTCTCTTTCCAAGTATGGACAATGCTCTTTAAAAAATGTAAAGCTTATGCCTAGACTGAACAAGTAGTAAAATTAGAAAACATTTTTTTTTATAAATATTGCGTATTCCTTTGGATTTGTCTATGATCTTTTTGTTCTTCTTTCCAAAATCTTGATTAATTATATATATATATATATATATATATATATATATATATATTTACTGTATATACATTTATTAGATTTTGTTTCTAAACCTTTTTATTTTTTTTTATTTTAGGAGAAAGAAAAATGATGGAATAGCTGTAAAGATGGACATCTTGAAAGGCATACGGACATCGCCTTCCAGTGTCATCACCCTATTATTTCTAAATTTACTCTTTAAATTATGTATTGGTCTGCAAGGAACGTCATCTCAGATCTTCCAGTTTACACATTCAATGTACAATGCCACAGTATACGAAAATTCTGCTGCTCGGACTTATCTCAACAGTCAAACCAAAATTGGAATCAAGCTGGCCAATCTTTCTTGGGACATCAAATACAGGATAATGTCTGGAGATGAAGAGGGATTTTTTAAAGCCGAAGAGGTGGTAATTGGTGATTTTTGTTTTCTACGAATACGAACAAAAGGAGGAAATTCAGCCATTTTGAATAGGGAAATTCAGGACAGCTATTTATTATCAATAAAGGCATCAGTGAGAGGGGAGGATTTGGAGGCCTGGGCCAAAGTCAACGTACAGGTCTTAGATATGAATGATTTACGTCCCTTGTTCTCCCCAACCACTTACTCTGTTACCATAGCGGAAAGCACTCCTATAAGGACGAGCATAGCACAGGTTACTGCCACCGATGCCGATATTGGATCCAATGGTGAATTTTATTACTATTTTAAGAACAAGGTAGACCTCTTCTCTGTCCATCCTACAAGTGGGATTGTTTCGTTAAGTGGGCGGCTAAACTACGACGAGAAAAACAGATACGACCTGGAGGTTTTAGCTGTAGACCGTGGCATGAAATTATACGGCAACAATGGCGTCAGCAGCACTGCCAAACTTTTTGTTCACATTGAACGTATTAATGAAAACGCTCCTACAGTCACTGTGGTCACTCACATTCCATCCATGTTGGACATGGACCCTTCATATGCCGTTGTTACCGTTGATGATATCGATGAAGGCGCCAATGGAGACATCGAATCAGTTACCATTATCTCGGGAGACGAGTCGCAACAGTTTTCAATCGTGAAGGAGGGAAAATGGATGAATGAGTATAAAATCAAACAAAAAAGTCCCATTGATTGGGACAACTTTCCATACGGTATTAATCTGACACTTCAAGCTAAAGACAAAGGGTCTCCTCAGAAGTCTTCGGATTTAAATTACATGCATATTGCCAGCCTTGAAAAAGAAAAAGTAAAAGCTGAATTTGAGAAAGAAGTTTATGACATTACAGTTAGTGAGTTCTCTCCTCCTGGTGCAGTCGTAACAGCAGTGAAGGTGCAACCTTCGTCTGCATCTGTGGAATACAAAATTTCCGAAAGTGAGGATTCAGAGTATTTTAAGATAAACTCCAGAACGGGACTGATCACTACAGCACGGCATTTAAACTTCGATGGGAAAGATACCTATGAAATAGAAGTAATTCAGAAAATTAATGATATTAAAGCAAAGGTTACAATAAAATTAGAAGACGCCAATGATAACACCCCGGAGTTCCAACAGACCTCATATGAGGCATTTGTCAATGAAACTGTGCCTGTCGGAACTAGCGTATTATTGGTTTTAGCATCCGATAAGGACAAAGGAGAAAATGGTTATATAACTTATAGCATTGCCAGTTTGAATTCCCTACCTTTTGTCATTAACCAGTTTACGGGAACTATCAGCACTTCTGATGTTCTTGATTTTGAGTCATCTCCCGAGAGTTATAGATTTATCGTAAGAGCCTCCGATTGGGGGTCTCCCTATCGCCATGAGAGTGAAGTCAATGTCACTATTCATATAGGAAACATAAATGATAATAAGCCCTTATTTGAAAAAGTTGCTTGCCAAGGAGTCATCTCTTTTGACTTTCCAACCGGTGGACACATCACTGCCGTTTCTGCCATTGATATTGATGAGTTAGAGCTGGTCAAGTATAAAATAATGTCAGGGAATGAACTAGGTTTCTTCTACTTGAATCCAGATTCTGGGGTCTTACAGCTTAAGAAATCATTTATCAGTTCCGGTCTTAGAAATAGCAACTTTGCACTTAAGATCACTGCCACGGATGGGGAAAACTTTGCCGACCCTATGTACGTGAACATAACAGTTGTTCATGGTAAGGTCCCATCTAAATATTTTGACTGTAAAGAAACAAGAGTTGCCCAGAAATTAGCAGAAAAACTTCTCAAAAAGTCCAAGGCTAATGCTAAGTTAAACTATGAGGACAATTTGTTTGATTTCTATTCAATAAATAGGCAACCGCCCCAATTTGACAAGTCGTTTCCTTCAGATGTATCAGTCAAGGAGGACCTTCCTGTAGGTTCCTCTATATTAAAAATTAAAGCAACCGACTCTGATTCAGGGTTTAATGGAAAGGTACTTTACACCATCACAGATGGTAATATTGATAGCTGTTTTACCATTGACTTGGAATCTGGACAAATTAGCGTGCTCATGCCCATGGATCGTGAGACTTCAGATAAATATCTTCTTAATATCACTGCCTACGATTTAGGCAAACCTCAGAGATCTTCATGGAGATTGTTGACTATCCATGTCAATGACGCAAATGATAACAGTCCTACGTTTCTTCAAGAAAGCTACTCGGCTAATACTCTAGAGAGCACAAGTTTAGGGACAGAGTTAATTCAGGTGGAAGCTCGAGACAAGGATATTGGACCCAATGGAGAAATATCTTATTCAATTTTAACCGACACCAAAAAATTTGCAATAAATAGCTCTACTGGAATAGTCTATGTGGCTGATCAACTGGACAGAGAACTCATGTCTAATTACACACTGAAAATTGAGGCAAGGGACAAAGCGGAAAACGGTCAACAACTTTTTTCAGTTGTCACCCTCAAGGTCTTTTTGGATGATGTTAATGATTGCGCTCCAGTTTTTGTACCTTTCAGCTACACTGCCAAAGTACTGGAAGATCTACCAGTGGGTACCGTCATATCTTGGCTTGAAACCCAAGATCCGGATCTTGGTTTAGGTGGCCAAGTACGATATTCCTTAGTGAATGACTACAACGGCAAGTTTGAAATTGATAAAACCAGTGGAGCTATTCGCTTGAACAAGGAACTGGACTACGAAAAGCAACAATTCTACAATCTAACCGTACGTGCTAAGGATAAGGGCCGTCCCGTTTCTCTATCTTCGGTTTCATTTGTGGAAGTGGAAGTGGTAGATGTCAATGAAAACCTACATACCCCCTACTTTTTGGATTTCGCTATAACTGGATCTATCAAAGAGAATTCACGCGTTGGAACTAGTGTGTTGCAAGTTTTGGCAAGAGATGAAGATACCGGTCGAGATGGTGAAATACAATACTCCATAAGGGATGGGAGTGGACTCGGAAGATTTAGTATTGATGAAGAAACTGGTAAGTGACTAAAAGTATTCTAATACAAAATAATGGATCAGAATGGCACTATTTATGGGAATAGAAGGGAAACAATGGCAATACAATGAAGATGTGTGTTTTTTAAGGTCAATCTCCTTTTGTCTCTATGTACTAGAATAATGTAGCGAACTAATTTAGATATTGGAGATCATGGTTGCACTACTTGTCATGTTTTTTTTATTTGTATTTATATATTAGGTATTGTCCTTCGGTCTCTAAAGTTTTTTATTTGACAAACCTAATTATCATCCATAAAATCATTCTTAATTCTGTATTAGCTCGGTTAAGGTGTTGTCCAGGATTATATTTTCCCCAAAAGCAGCATCACATAGCCACGCTCAACAACTAAAACAGCAGTTCAATCCCCTTCACTTAAAAAATAGCTGAACAAGATGACTGTTCAAACCAAGCACATGAACCCTTGGTGTGGCCAAACAGTTCACCTTTGCAACTCAGTGGTTTCTAGCTATCTACACTCATGTCTTCTTTGATTAACAGCTCTGGCTTTACAGGAGGCGGAAGAGGGTGGAAATAGATGGAAAATAAATAGTGGGAAGGTGCACAAAACTGATTGGCCACGCCAAGGGTGCACAGCGTGCCTATACTTGGCTTGACCAGGCATTTTGTATTGACAGACTCCCTTTCAAGAGGTTGTCCACTACTCGAACAACTCCTTCTCAATCCTCATGTTTCCCCTTTATAAAATCATATCACTTATACTCGCCTCCGATGCCGGCACCGTTCCAGTGGTGTCTGTACTTTGGTGTCCCAGGAATTGCGTAACATAATTATGTCATGCAATCCTTGCGACCAATCAGTTCTGGCTTCATTCTCTTCGTCTTCGGACAAATAACATACATCTGGAGGAAGTGAGAGCTACTTCTGCTCTCTCATTTCCTCCTGATGCATGCGATTTTCTGAAGGTCGGGAGAGTAAAGCCAGCACTGGTTGGCCACAGGGATTACATGACATAATTATGTTAGGCAATTCCCGGGATACCCAGTACTTACATCGCTTGAGCAGTTTCGGCACCGGAGGTGAATCAATATAAGTGACATGATTTTACAAAGGGGAAACAGGTAGATTGCGAAGGAGTTGTCCGAGTAGTGCTTAATCCCTTTAAATTAGGATATCCAATATATTTCTGAAAATAGAAACAAAAGTCTTTTAATTTACTATAAGCTATTAACATGAAGGGTGAGGTTTCATATTTTTCGTTATCATGATTATAGTGTTTGTTTGCCAATAGAAAATGGGTTGAATTTTAATATTAACTTCTTGCTGTTTGATCCGAGCCAGACTAAAAAACTTTGGCTGAGTCAGCTGGGTGATTTGGACTCCATCCTGTTGAGATACGTGTAAAAGCCATTCGGCAATATGATCTCTGATACTTGAAAGTCATTAGCGGATTGCTATTGGACTAGTGGCAGCTAAAACACCTCTGAATAATTAATCTTCTGTCTAGTTACAGAGAGAGTCGCGGATTGAATTACCTTACACTGACAGGCCTGTTTATTTACCGTTTGTTTAGTTCATGTGCTCATTATGAAGTGGCCATCGATTTTAGGTTAAAGGTTTGCCGCAAATCCAGATGTGTCATGGGTTATTAGCTAAGGCAATTAATGACGGCTGGCGGCACCTATGCCTTATGTCTTGATCATTTATTTATTTTTTCCTAAAGTTGTTCATTTTGTGTAATGGAGTTATACATCTTAATACATCCACGTAATAGAGTTGTACTCTGGGTCATTGACCAGTTTGTATACCGGCCGGCGCTAGTCATCTATATGATGTCTAATCTGCTCCCGTTATACTGTCAGTGATATCATGTATCTATGTCACTTGTACAAATACAGAAATTCTATACATTCGACCTTATTGTACAATAATTGGAGGGTAGGAAAGTTTTTGAAGGCAACATAAAGTTTACCACAAGTAAGGAATGAAGGGAATGCTAATGTTAGAAAATAAAATGGGATCCTGAATCAGTAATACTTGAGACCTTGACCACTATTACAGGGGTGCAACCATCACTTTCCAACCTTAGTGCCAGAGTGAGCTCCTTACCACATAGAAGACACCATTATTACTAAGAGTACATGGTCAATGGGGGACCTGGTATAGATTTTTCATTGGAGGTCAGGAGCTTCAATTTACATCTCTGGTATAGATCTTCACATCCCCAACCATCTTGGATTGAAGGACTTGCTCTTGTTCGCCCCTAATCTCCTCTCCACAATCCTTGGGTTGAGTCTTCACCTTTATTTTCTAACATTGGAAACCCTTTAGAGAAAGAATCTGTACATTTGGCTCTCACAACTCTTTAAGATGCTGCCAACTAAGGCTTGTCCCCATCTCCAAGTGCCCCAAAGCAACCATTTCTATGGTACATATGACCAGGAATGTTGCTGTTCTTCTCATCATCCTAGCTTTTAGGATTGCAGGGTCCGATGATCCAGGTAGTCAATGCTCCTTGGCAATTGTAACTGATATCTAAAAGTTTTAATTGGTCTCTATGTATAGGTGCTCTTTGGGGCGATATCGACAGTAACGGTCAACACATATGTTTATAAGGGGGCCGGCCTACTGATCAATGGGGGAGATATCAATTGGGCATGTTCGATTTCAGATTGCCAATCACTTTATTCTCCACCGGAGATAAGCCACCAGCAGAGCTTTATCATAGAGAGCACTGGAGCTGAAAGAGCGCTTCTTTGTAAGGTGAAGACCACCAATTTGGCTGTCAGCCAAACGATTGGCCAAAGCGTAATTTGTCTTGACAGCCATCTATTCTGTATGGCCAGATTAAGGCCACTGAAGGTTTAAAGTGCTCCCTAGAGTGGTCTGATTAGCTTGAAAAGTGTTTGGCAAACTATGTGTAGGACTAAAAAGGCTTAAAAATAATTGTTAGGTAGTTGGCCTCCATATAGTATAATGCGCTCCCCGTAGTCCTCCAGATAGTATAATGCACCCTCCAAAGTCCTCCATGTAGTATAATGCATCCCACAGTCCTCCTTATATATACTGCACATCCCATAGTCCTCCATATAGTATAATGCACTCTCCATATTTCTCCATATACTATAGTACACTCCCTATAGTCCTCCATATAGTATAATGCACCCTCCACAGTTCTCCATATATAATGTATAGCCCACTTTTATTTGTTTGTATTGTTGTACTCATTGATGTTTTGTGCACCAAATTCTGTAAAATAGCACACATGGTTCATGAATTTTGCGCTAAAGAAAAAAAGCTTTTTTTTTAATCTTTTTGTTGCTCCTTTTTGGAGCAAAAATTATTTTCATTTCACTCTAAAATGTTCCCAAATTTATGCAAAAAATAAAAACATACTGTATACGAAATTACTCCAGAGAGGAACTGGACTACATTTTCATCCTAATTTTGCAACGTTTTAAAAAGTTGCATTTGATGAATTGGCTGCAAACATCTGGAAAACAACAACCATATCCACAATGTTGAGTTTAAAAGATAAAACAAGCAAACACATATAAAATGGACTTGAAAAAGGTGCAAATTACGGTAATAGAAGAATCAAAAACAGGCTAAAACTCCAACAACCAGACAAAAAAACAATGAAGCAAATGCAATAGTGAAACAGACTCTTAATGTGTTAATAAAATGTTTTGGCAAAGCCTCTTAACACTATAAACCTTTGCATGCTTAAGAATTTTAAGATATGGTAAAAATTAGGAGTAAGTTCAGGTGATTAATTGTTTTAGATAAGGTCTGAAGACCTCCCTTACTTTTAGACAGAAAGGGCTGTATGATAAATCATTATTTCTGGAGAATCTGTTTTTTTTCGCAATATATCTAGCCTAACTAATGTTGCCACTTGAATCTGTAAAGTAAATTGGTGGCTAAAAGAGGACCTATCACCAGATTAAATATGGGCAGGTTTTTCTCATATTTTATTCCCAATGATCTCGCGATTATTCAGTTTTATTTTCCATAGATATGTGTGTTTATATTTAGTGCTTATTTTTATGGTCTTTATTAAAGAGGCGGTGCTCACAGGGTAATCACTCAGAGCAGCCTAAACCACGTCCCAGAGGATCCTGTTAGATCTGCCTCCTTAGTAAACAGCATAAACACTGGCAAAAATTAAGAGACCACCACATCAAATCCCTGTCATGGGCAGCCCAATCTCCAGACCTGAACCCCATTGAAAACCTCTGTAATGTAATCAAGAAGATGATGGATAGTCACAAGCCATCAAACAAAGAACTGCTTAAATTTTGCGCCAGGAGCAGTATGAAAGACTGGTGGAAAGCATGCCAAGACGCAAGAAAGCTGTGATTTAAAAATCATGGTTATTCCACAAAATATTGATTTCTGAACTCTTCCTGAATTAAAAACATGAGTATTGTTGTTTCTAAATGATTATGAACTTGTAAATTTCCTTGAAAAAATGAAAAATTGCTGCTACATTTTTAAACCTCGTAAAATGTTAACAAAATAAAATAACATTTTACAAATGGTGCTGATGTAAAACAGACATGTGGGAATTGTTATTTCTTAATGTTTTTCTGTTATATCACTATCTGGATTAAAGGGATAATCATTCAAAGTTTGAAAATTGCTAATTTGTTTACATTTTGGTCAATTTTCAGATTTTTTTTTAAATAAGCACAAAATATATTGACCTAAATTTACCATTATCATAAATTATAATGTGCCACGAAAAAACAATCTCTAAATCTCTGGGATTTGTTGAAGCATTCCAGAGTTATTAGCACATAAAGTGACACTGGTCAGATTTAAAAAAATGTGGCTCCATCACTAAGGTGCTAATAGAAAGGTAGTTAACTACCTGCTTGTTCTACCTGGCGCCGGCACAGAGCGGTCATTAACTGCTCCTGCCAGCAATTCAGCAACCCAATGTCAACAGCGCAGCTCTTCTTTTCTGAGCTGCTCTGTCCCTGGGGCGTGACTACCGACGTCACGCTGATTGACAATCGGCAGCAGGGAGCCGGCTGTCAATCAACTGGACAAGGGCAATCACGCCCTATTGACAGAGTAGACGCTTTGTTGATGTGACGTCAGTGGAAGCAGCTGAATCGCCGGCAGGAGCGGTCTGCGATCAGTTCTGGGCACAACAGGCAGCTTGGAACCTGATTGTTAAATATTAGGCAAATAACAAAAAAAAATTGTCCCAGATAACCTCTTCAGGGATAAGCTAACTCATCAAATTTTGGCACATATTCTTGGACAAAGGTCCTTGACTGTTGCCTGATTACTTGTAGCAGCAATTTTTCATTTTTTCAAGGAAATTTACAAAATATATTTTTCTAGGAGCCTATCCCGGTTTGAAGTGACTTTGGGGGTCACTATATATTGAAAAACCTTCAAAAGTGATACCATTTTAACCCCTTACCGGCATCGGACGTACTATACCGTCCGATGCCGGCTCCCGTGCTTTGATGCAGGGCTCCGCGGTGAGCCCGCACCAAAGCCGGGACATGTCAGCTGTTTTGAACAGCTGACATGTGCCCGTAATAGGCGCGGGCAGAATCGCGATCTGCCCGCACCTATTAACTAGTTAAATGCCGCTGTCAAACGCAGACAGCGGCATTTAACTACCGCTTCCGGCCGGGCGGCCGGAAATGACGTTATCGCCGACCCCCGTCACATGTCCGGGGGTCGGCGATGCATCTCCATTGTAGCCATAGAGGTCCTTGAGACCTCTATGGTTACTGATTGCCCGTCGCTGTGAGCGCCACCCTGTGGTCGGCGCTCACAGCACACGTGCATTTCTGCTACATAGCAGCGATCAGCAGATCGCTGCTATGTAGCAGAGCCGATCGGCTTGTGCCTGCTTCTAGCCTCTCATGGAGGCTATTGAAGCATGGCAAAAGTTAAAAAAAAAAGTTTAAAAAAATGTGAAAAAAATAAAAAAAACATAAAAGTTTAAATCACCCCCCTTTCGCCCCAATCAAAATAAATCAATAAAAAAAATATCAAATCTACGCATATTTGGTATCGCCGCGCTCAGAATTGCCCGATCTATCAAATAAAAAAAAGTATTAACCTGATCGCTAAACAGCGTAGCGGGAAAAAAACTCGAAACGCCAGAATTACGTTTTTTTGGTCGCCGCGACATTGCATTAAAATGCAATAACGGGCGATCAAAAGAACGTATCTGCACCGAAATGCTATCATTAAAAACGTCATCTCGGCACGCAAAAAATAAGCCCTCAACCGACCCCAGATCACGAAAAATGGAGACGCTACGAGTATCGGAAAATGGCGCAATTTTTTTTTTTTTTTTTTTTAGCACAGTTTGGAATTTTTTTTCACCACTTAGATAAAAAATAACCTAGTCATGTTTGGTGTCTATGAACTCGTAATGACCGGGAGAATCATAATGGCAGGTCATTTTTAGCATTTAGTGAACCTAGCAAAAAAGCCAAACAAAAAACCAATGTGGGATTGCACTTTTTTTGCAATTTCACCGCACTTGGAATTTTTTTCCCGTTTTCTAGTACACGACATGCTAAAACCAATGATGTCGTTCAAAAGTACAACTCGTCCCGCAAAAAATAAGCCCTCACATGGCCAAATTGACGGAAAAATAAAAAAGTTATGGCTCTGGGAAGGAGGGGAGCGAAAAACGAACACGGAAAAACGAAAAATCCCCTGGTCATGAAGGGGTTAAAAACAGTACCCCCTGACATATTGAAAACTGCAGTCAGGTAGTTTATTAACCCTTCAGGTAATTTTCAGGAATTAATGCAAAGTGGCATGACAGAAATGAAATTGTATTTTTACCACCTAAATGTCGCTAACTTCTGACCAGGCCGCTGTAACGTTAAAACAGAAGGCCTTGCAAGTGCATGTTAGTAAGATATACATATAATGCAAAAAGAGAAAAAAAGAAAGATAAGGGTCTCCAAAAATGTGCTAGTGATGAGTTAGCTTATCCCTGAAGAGACTCTAAGGCCACTATTTGGCCGTGAATTGCCATGGCAAACATCAAGACCACGTTGTTAGGTGTCGAGTTCCCGCTGCTGCACGGGGGAATCTCGAACCATGTCCACTGCGGTCTCCCATTCTTCTCCAGCTGCAGTGGAGCCTGCTCAGCAGAGACGTCAGTCCTAGCGTCTGGCTCAGGCAGATACTGTGTGCTTGGTTAAGAATGGGAGACTGCAGTGGACATGGTTCGAGATTCCCCCTGTGCAGCGGTGGGAACTCGACACCTAACATTACCAAATAATAGAGGTAGATGTGAGGTGCGTTCGCAGCCCGGGGTCCACCGTGCAGAGATGGTACCTGCTGCTGAGTAATGGCGGATGGACACTTGCTCACACGTGGGTTAGACTTCACCCAGTGTAAATGGAAGCGAACTCTGTTGCTTCAGAGTCGCCAAAAAAAGCTGTGCCCTGTTAGCAGTCACAGGGTGCAGCCGCATGACACTAGTGGGATCCCTATGAATCACCCCCACTAAACTGGTGATTAAACTCGCTCTGACCCTCGGTGGCTTTTGAGCTCGCGCCTGAGGACGCCCCAAGCAAGATGCAGAGTCCAAGCAGGAATTCCCGCCCTACGCTGACAGGCTGTCTGGAAGCGCACTGATTGCACACGGTGCCATACAGACGGGCACTGCAAAAAGGCACTGTAATGTGTGCTATGTGTGCAGGGAGCACTGTCGGGCACTAGATGGCTTCCACCATTCGCGAGCAGTCAACAACACAAGGAATGAGAATGATTAAGGAGCTTTCATCCATCGACAGTCATTCATCTACACACACACGTTATCAGTTTATACTAGCGCATGGCCATGCGGCCATGTGAAGCTTTTATAGCAGAAGCTCTCTGGGACCTTCCTAGTGATGCAATAGGAGCTGCTACAGGACCTGAGCATGTGACCCCCCGACCTACAATGAGAAGTCATCCCTTGGGCATGCTTAGTAGAGAAAAAGCAGGATTTAGTCCTAGAAGCGTCTGCTCGCCGCTGATCAGTGCTGGTTACAATGACTGGACCTGGGAGGGCAGCAGTAACCAAGCGCACAGTATCTGCCTGAGCCAAACACTGGGACCGATGTCTTTGCTGAGCAGGCTCCACTGCGACTGGAGAAGAATGGGAGACCACTGTGGACATGGTTCGAGATTCGCCCTGTGCAGCGGTGGGAACTCAACACCTAAAACACACAATCGTGATTTCTGGGTGCCGATGGGGTTAAATAGAAAACTCCCATTCTCTATTAACCATTTATATGATGTCACTATTGACAGCAGCATCTAAGGGGTTAAACAGATATGGATGGTGCCAACACTGGTTTTGGCTGATACAGCAAGTTGTCACCTATAGTGTATAGCCAACAGCTGCTGGATTGTCACCTGTATGGGAGGCTATTCTCTCATATCTCTGGTCAGTAAAAAGACGTATTGGTCATTAAGGGGTTAGCTTTTAGGCTCATAGCTAAAAGAATAGCCCTGGATAAAACCTTTAAGGCTCATGCATATGGCTGTTTCATTGATCCACGTACAGTGCCTCAAAAATATATTGGTCCATATAGTACCTCTCCATGCTCCTCTGCATCAAGGCACTATATGAAGCCACACACAACGTCTTCTGCTTCGTAATGTAGAATCGATGGGACTTTCGGTGTCTCCGCACTCGGACTTGGATGTACAACATCATTATTGCTAACAATATTATTTCTTTACTATTTTTCTTTTTTTCACATATTGATAGGTCTAGCAGTAATTTTCTTGTCTAGGCTTCCTCTGAATATAATGGCTGCCTTATACTTACTGCCTGTAAGTTATGCACTACATTCCAATTCTCTTTTGTGTACGGTAAAATATTCAAATTATTTCCATACTTTGATATTTTTCTTTCGTCTTTTTTGGGTTTTCTATTATTGCTTTCATCACTTTCTTATAATAACCCGAGACCCTTTTAGAATAAGACGACTGTTAATGGATGAGAACATGCTCAAACTCGACACAGATGTTGTACACCTCAACGGCTCACAATCAAGTCTGTGTGAGCACCATGTGTTCAAATGCAAATTTCAGACATGAATATTTTTGGGGTGTGAAAGCAGGCTTTCTTCAATAGTGGGGGCAAAGATTTCTGTGAGGTCTTTTATACGTTTATACAGTAATTGAATCTCCGTAAAAGAGATTACCCAACACAATTTTTCATGAACGTATCGAAAACTATTGATATTTCAAAGACCTTGGAAGACCCTCTTGATTGATTTTTTTTCAGTTCCTTAATTTGAAATTGAAATGAGGTTTTAAAAAAAAAATCCAATGTAGACTAAAAACAAATGTGTTCCCGAGAAGAATAAATCTGGGAGTACAACAAAGTATTGAAACATACAGGAGAATAAAGCCATGAACCTAAAGTAGAAAGTGTCAACTTGGCAAAGCATGAGAAGTTTAATGTCTACCTTCAAAGGTTCTCGACACAACAGGATTGTTCTCCAACCATGGTGGAGACTGTTAGAATATGGTAAGGCGGAAAGAAATTTGAAGAAAGGATTTTTTATATGTATATTCTACCAGATCGGTCATAAATGTTCGGGGAACCCATACCATCTGAGAGGACATAGGGAAGCCTGAGGGCATCAGACGGTAAATAATTCCACGTGTTCTCACAAGCTCAATGCTTGAATCGAAAAACAAGGGAGGCCATTGTCTTCACCCATAAATACCTCTGTATCATGATAAATCATGTTAAGTTGCCCGAAGCAAGGCTCATACACACATGGGGTTCAACTTTTTTGTTAGCTTTTTTTTAGTTGGCATTAGTATACCTGAAACATGAGATTGTAGTGGACCTGGCTCAATTTTATGGCAATTTTGATCATTGTACACATAGCTCAAATTTTGGTGCATTGCCTCAGTAAAAAAATACATAAAATTAACATTAAAAAAAATGTTTTCATTAGTGATTATATAAAATGGAAACCTCCATGGAACGAGATGGACACATTATGAACTAATGGGAAGCAAATGTGCACAGATTAAATTTCATGTTTTTACTATGTGCCAAAGAACTATCAGGCAGGTAGTTGTTAACTACCTATGTGTTGTGCCTGGTACCGGTCACAAACTGCTCGTGCCGGCGATTCAGTGGCTTTGACTGACATCATGTCGGCAGAGCAGCAACTCCTCTTCGACTGCCAGCGTCATGCTGATTGACAGCCGGCTCCCCGTTTCTTGGCTGTGAATAGTTGGCTGTCAATTAGCATGACATCGGCAGTCATGCCCCATTGACAGAGCACATCGGGAGAGGAAGAGCTGCTCTGCTGATGTGAAGCAACTGATTCTCCGGCAGGAGCTGTCTGTGTTCGCTCAGAGTCGGCGCCAGATAGAACAAGCAGCCTGTTAATTGCTAGGCTCATGGTAAAAAAAAATGTCCTGGAAATACCCTTTAATGGATTTCTTCTGAACTTTCAATCATACACAGTGTGCCTCTGAACCCCGTGATAACATGGAAAGAGAGCCGACTAGTCAGGGTCAACTGACGCCCCATCGACTAATCAGAGCCCTCATTACCATAGGAAACGGGGACAATATAAATGCTTTTTTTAAGACAAACGTTATACTGGGCTGGTCAGTGAGAGAATGTAATCATAAGTAATTGAATGCTGCTGGGTTGGAGGGCATAGGGGACCTGACAGGTTCTCTTTAAGGCTATCATCCTGGCCCCTTTTATTGGGGGGCATGAGTGTGCGCGTCGCATGACAGTGACATCATACGCTGACGACGTTACTGTCATATGCCGCCTGTGACAGGCGCACACGGTGCTACACGTGTCAGCATCCGGCCTTTGCTAGGATGGTGGCCTATTGCAATGGCGACGGGGCAATACATTTCAACTGAGTGTGTGTCTGAGGACATGTATTGTTAGTGACAATGTTTTATTCTGCTCGACAGGAGTTAGGGTTAATATTTGGGACTAGCCCATAGTGGGAGGAGTCAAAGTGAAGGGACAGGGATAGTTTCCTGTTAGAACATGAGGTAGGACCCAGCCTGCAGTGGAAACAGACCTAAGGTCTTATTAGTCAGCAGAGTCACGTGACGTGGGTGTCCCTGAGGGGTAGAGACAGAGGCTGTGGATAGCGATCCAGAGTAGAGACGAGGAAGAGTGACAGAAAGACAGAGGGGTGCACAGGAGATGGGTCCTAGGACAGGACACCTAGCAGTACGGCCCGAGTACGCAAGTCGGAGAGGTAATGGGCCAGGATGGAACAGGGAATGTGAGAAAAAGAGAGCGCCCGGGGCGGTAGTTCCAAGGCGGCAGCAACAAAAAGTTAAGTAACGGCCGTAGTGGCCAAATAGCTCCCTTAAGGGGAAAAGGACGCGAAACCGCGAGTTCAAGTACAGGACTCGCACTTGCTCAACTATAGTGCCGTTATTGGAGAGACTCCTGAAGTTCTGGGCTGGGTGGTGGGTAATATAGAGATGCTAGCTGAGGCAGAGGCAAGTGAGCCTAGAGAAGGAAAGCAGAAAATGGGTGTGAAGATGCTCCATGTTATAAAATAAACATTCATGTAGTTATGCACCCACTATCTAATGTACATACTTCCCACCAAGTTACTGTTCAGTAAAAAAAATGTTAATTGTTGGCTGATGCACTCCCTCAATGGAGTCCTCAACACATGGTCCTGGCTAGCCGAAATCACCGGCATCAAGCGGCCTGCAAGGGTTAGCGCCCCTGTGGACGAAGCCAACACACCCAGCCAGGACCCCCATGTTCATGTAGCATATCGGGGCGTGAAAGACGAGTACCTCACCCGCAGTTACCACCCCGCACCATGTTACACATACATTTTTGACAATCTTTATTATACAGTTAGGGCCAGAAATATTTGGACAGTGACACAATTTTCGCGAGTTGGGCTCTGCATGCCACCACATTGGATTTGAAATGAAACCTCTACAACAGAATTCAAGTGCAGATTGTAACGTTTAATTTGAAGGGTTGAACAAAAATATCTGATAGAAAATGTAGGAATTGTACACATTTCTTTGCAAACACTCCACATTTTAGGAGGTCAAAAGTAATTGGACAAATAAACATAACCCAAACAAAATATTTTTATTTTCAATATTTTGTTGCAAATCCTTTGGAGGCAATCACTGCCTTAAGTCTGGAACCCATGGACATCACCAAACGCTGGGTTTCCTCCTTCTTAATGCTTTGCCAGGCCTTTACAGCCGCAGCCTTCAGGTCTTGCTTGTTTGTGGGTCTTTCCGTCTTAAGTCTGGATTTGAGCAAGTGAAATGCATGCTCAATTGGGTTTAGATCTGGAGATTGACTTGGCCATTGCAGAATGTTCCACTTTTTGGCACTCATGAACTCCTGGGTAGCTTTGGATGTATGCTTGGGGTCATTGTCCATCTGTACTATGAAGCGCCGTCCAATCAACTTTGCAGCATTTGGCTGAATCTGGGCTGAAAGTATATCCCGGTACACTTCAGAATTCATCCGGCTACTCTTGTCTGCTCTTATGTCATCAATAAACACAAGTGACCCAGTGCAATTGAAAGCCATGCATGCCCATGCCATCACGTTGCCTCCACCATGTTTTACAGAGGATGTGGTGTGCCTTGGATCATGTGCCGTTCCCTTTCTTCTCCAAACTTTTTTCTTCCCATCATTCTGGTACAGGTTGATCTTTGTCTCATCTGTCCATAGAATACTTTTCCAGGTCTGAGCTGGCTTCTTGAGGTGTTTTTCTGCAAATTTAACTCTGGCCTGTCTATTTTTGGTATTGATGAATGGTTTGCATCTAGATGTGAACCCTTTGTATTTACTGTCATGGAGTCTTCTCTTTACTTTTGACTTAGAGACAGATACACCTACTTCACTGAGAGTGTTCTGGACTTCAGTTGATGTTGTGAACGGGTTCTTCTTCACCAAATTAAGTATGCGGCGATCATCCACCACTGTTGTCATCCGTGGACGCCCAGGCCTTTTTGAGTTCCCAAGCTCACCAGTCAATTCCTTTTTTCTCAGAATGTACCCAACTGTTGATTTTGCTACTCCAAGCATGTCTGCTATCTCTCTGATGGATTTTTTCTTTTTTTTCAGCCTCAGGATGTTCTGCTTCACCTCAATTGAGAGTTCCTTTGACCGCATGTTGTCTGCTCACAGCAACAGCTTCCAAATGCAAAACCACACACCTGGAATCCACCCCTGACCTTTTAACTACTTCATTGATTACAGGTTAACGAGGGAGACACCTTCAGAGTTAATTGCAGCCCTTAGAGTCCATTGTCCAATTACTTTTGGTCCCTTGAAAAAGAGGACGCTATGCATTACAGAGCTATGATTCCTAAACCCTTTCTCCGATTTGGATGTGGAAACTATCATATTGCAGCTGGGAGTGTGCACTTTCAGCCCATATTATATATATAATTGTATTTCTGAACATGTTTTTGTAAACAGCTAAAATAACAAAACTTGTGTCACTGTCCAAATATTTCTGGCCCTAACTGTAGATCCCATTAATTACACACCGATTAGTAAATTTCGCGCAGGTGAGGACTGATCACGACTGATTAACAATGAATCCCCTCATTTTACCACGGATGTTAATTAGACCGAAACATGGAATATCACACATAGGACAATAATTTTAAAGGGTGATTTGTAAAGCAAGAGAAAAAAAAGCCACAATAAATGTAAGTGCAAACCCAGCTTTATCTCATTGTACATTTACACAATGTATGTGTACGGCTCAACATCTAACAGTAGAAAGCTAGATACGAATTATCCAGCACTAATGAGGCAGAAAGTCTAATCAGTAGAGGACATTAATCATGAATGGCCACACAACTATACCAGACACATCCCTGAGGGGTATGTTTTAGGGAGAGGGCAGCTAGGGAAACGGGAAAGGACATTTGTAATTCAAAGGTTCTTCTCAACATGTTCTGCATGTCCCATTAGTCAGTGCTAAAAAGTCCGAGCCTGAGGTGGTGTGGGAATAAGATCTCTGAGCTTGATAAAGCAAGATAGGATATGAATATTTATAATTTAGGGCCTAGGAATGTGGTTATACACACACATATATATATATATATATATATATATATATATATATATATATATATATATATTTCTCGAACCTGGGGAATAATTATGGAGACATGAGGAGGGGAAGGCGCAATGGAAGCTTCATGTTATGTTAGAGAGAAATGTAGGAGCGGAGGATGTATGGATGAGATGTGTAATTTGGAGCCATGTGGGAATATTTATTGCCCTGCCAAAGGTGAGGATAAGGATTAGGTCTGTGAAGTAGCAGCAGAAATGGGTGGTGGTAGAACAGCTGAGGAAGGGTCTGGTCTGGGTCACCAGGTGGGCCCTATTGGAGCGCCAAGGATACCAGATCTTTCCTAATCTAGTCCTAGCTAGACAGTTCCTCCATTCCGCAAATATGGACATTTTTGTCTAACCATGTTTTTATGGCAGAAGAGGGATTTTCATCAGGGTTGTCATCTTGAGTTTTTATTTATTTTTATTTTTTGGACAGTTTACCAAAAAAAATCACAATGACAACCCACAATATCCAAATGACCTTGGTCAAAAGTTCACATACCATGGTGATATTGGCCTGATAACATGCACAGAAGTTGACACAAATGGATTTGACTGGCTACTAAAGGTAACATCCTCACCTGTGGCCTCTTTGTAATCAGTGTGTGTGTGTATAAAAGCTGAGTGAGTTTCTGGGATCCAGACAGACTCTTGCATCTTTCATCCAGCCACTGACGTTTCTGGATTGTGAGTCATGGGGAAAGCAAAATAATTGTCAACGGATCTACAGAAAAAAGTAGTTGAACTCTATAAAACAGGAAAGGGATATAAAAAGATATCCAAAGAATTGATAATGCCAGTCAGCAGCATAGAAACTGTCATTAACAAATGGAAAATCAGGGGCTCTGTAAAAACAAAACCGCAGTCAGGTAGACCAACAAAAATGTCATTCACAACTGCCAGGAAAATTGTTCGGAATGCAAAGAAAAACCCACAAATAACATCAGTTGACATACAGGACTCTCTGAAAACTAGAGGCACTTGAAGAAAAATGGGCTGCATGGTCGAGTCGCCAGAAGAAAGCCATTACTGTGCAAATGCTGAAATGCTGTAAAGTATCTCTCCTACACAAAACAGCACAGAGACAAGCCTCAAAAGTTCTGGAACAAAGTAATTTGGAGTGATGAGACCAAAATTGAACTTGGCCACAACCATAAACGTTACATTTGGAGAGAGGTCAACAAGGCCTATGATGAAAGGAACACCATTCCTACTGTAAAGCTTGGAGGTGGATCGCTGATGTTTTGGGGATGTGTGAGCTACAGACCCAGGTAACTTGGTCAAAGTTGAAGGAAAGATTAATGCAACACGTTGTCAGCAAATACTGGAGGCAAATTTGCAATCATCAGCCCAGAAGCTGCGCATGGGACATACTTGGACGTTCCAACATGACAACGATCCAAAACACAAGGCCAAGTTGACCCTGTCATTGGCTACAGCAGAACAAAATTAAGGTTCTGGAGTGGCCATCTTAGTCTCCTGACCTCAATATCATTGAGCCAATCTGGGGAGATCTCAAATGCGCATTTCTTGCTAGACAACCCAGGAATTTACAAGAACTGGAGGCTTTTTGCCAAGAAGAGTGGTCAGCTTTACCATCTGAGAAAATAAAGAACCTCTTCCACAACTACCACAAAAGACTTCAAGCTGTTATTGATGTTAGAGGGGGCAATACACAGTATTAAGAAATGGGGTATGTGAACTTGCTTATACTGTAAACACAGCCTAAAATTTGCATAAAAAAGTCACTGCAAAAAAACACTGCTGCAAAAGTGGAACGTGTGCACGCAGCCTACGGAAGCTCAGTACATGGTAAAATTACAGGTGGTCACAGACATGGGCATGACACAGGGATTCTTAGGTCACGGACCGCCCGCTCGGGTCTTGCATTAGGTACAATGCATCAGCAGATCCATTAATATTGGCCTGGATAAACAATCTGCTTCTCGCATCTGGAATACATGTAGGCAAAAAAAAAAGTTATTGGTTTATAGAAAAAACTGCTTTCTTTTCTGCTTGACTCTGACTCTGAACCTTTGTATAAGAGACATTTAGACATTGTGTATTTCACAAAAATGTGTGTGTTTATAGAGTTTTATATTCTGCCTTGTTATATTTTTCCTTTTACGTCTGTAAGCTCCCACGCTAATTGTTATTATTCACATGCTGTGGAATTCTTAAAAATTCAGCTGGAAAAATTATTTGGGGTATTAGGTTTAGCGTAGGATGCTCCATTCATCAATATTATATGGTACCTTATATTAAAAAAAATAGAGAGAAAACACAAAACAAAAACCAGATTGGTACGTGCTATATTGTATTTGTTTTGGTTGGAACCCGCACGCATGACAACCCACACTCCATAGAAAAAAGTTAGCACAGTAGCAAGCAAGATGTCGCTTGCCCCGCGGGTATACATCCTTGTGTAAACGTCTGTCATGGTTGCATGCTTTAGTGGGTTTTAACTGTTTTCTGTTATGTTTTTATTTTTGCTTCGGTCGTGGGTGTATGTTTTATTGCCGCTCAAGGTAAAAACATCCATATGCAAAATAGAGAAATACAGCCTGCTGCATTATGCATATCTACAGTATATTCTGCTAAAAAATATTACTGCTTAGATATTAATGGTATAAATTATAGCAGGAAATAGCAAAACCTGGTAAATATCACCTTGCTCCATCCTCAGCTACTTGCACCGATGTCTCACTCTTGTCAAATCAAGACAAAAAATAGGATTTCTGCCAATGAAGGTTTTACGACCCAGTGTCAGGATTTCCTGTTTCTCTTCGTGAGGACGACCTCTGGACAACCCTGTTATCTATGCCTAAGAAGGCAGGTCCAATATTGGCTCAACCCTTAGCCAAAAGTTTAGGGTCCCCAATATTGTTGGAATTGGCCAACACTCTAATGCACATGGAAGCACCAGCCAACTGATCGTCAGTGGCAAAAATGTTGATTGAGCACATCTGATTTTGGCCTGCTGATTGATTTGTTCTCCAAGATTAGCCATCAGAAAAGATATCCATTGGTGGCTTTCTCATAGAGAACACTGGAGTACTTCTGTGTATGGGTGGTGACGGCTGAGATGTCTGTCGGCTGTTCCGTTGGGCAATGCATCTTTCTGCCGATAGCCATCTAACGAGTATGTTTTAGACCCGGTTCAAGTAGGCATATTTCATTATCCATACCTGGAACTCAATACCTGGACATACCGCAAATCTTCCGACCTATACTTACTGAATATAAGTTCCAGATGGAGACCTACAGTCAGTCCATCTATTGCTATCCGTCTACGGACCATGAAATATGCCCATCTTATCACGGTCTTACATAGAAAGCAGGAGCACTCGGCTGGGACGAGTGTTCCTTTATATGGACAAGTTGGGGGAGATAGCCGTTGGTCGAATGGTTTTTACTTTTTATGAGGGGCTTTAGACTATATTAGTATTGGCGGACAATAATACCTTAGGGCCTTTGTTTTTGGGAATTTTTTATGGGAACAAAACGTGATGACCATATTTGTGAATATGATGGTCCATAACATAGATACATACATGTGTGTTTAATCAAAACATGATTTCAATGTATGAAACTTATTCCCAATGTGTTATCGATATGTTGGAATTGATTGGGGTGGATGAACAATTGACCAGTCCCTTGGACTACATCCTGTTGTAATAATTTTATTGATGTATCCATAGCAAAACAGGTCCAATCATACAACAGCCCTATCTAAGAGCTATACATGAAGAGCGCATTGCCACCGTCAAAATAATTAATTAAAGTGAGAACTAAATTTACAGCTACGTAGAGTATAAGGTACAAAATTATGTCCATGGAGGGCGGTTCCTGGATGAAAGCAAAGACCTACTTTTCCGATAATCTTGTATTCCCATTAGGAGTTGATTAGCGGAAAATATATAGTATATTTAATAGCCAAACAAAAAGCCTATTTAGGCCATTTATTGGTAAATATTGTTTCCTTTTAGTGACAAAGTGAGTCTCATTTAAGCTGACTAAAGGCAGAAAAGTTAGTCATATAACAACAGTCGCACTCAAGGAAAAATTTTCAGAGTTTCGGTTTTTGCAAAAACCGAAACTCTGAAAATTTTTCCTTGAGTGCGACTGTTGTTATATGACTATAGTTTGGAGTATCCCTCCATGTTCAGTCTGCACCACCATTAGCGAGAGTGCACGTCTTGTTCGTTAATACTAAAGGCAGAAAAGTTAATCTGCTATGTTGGATGTTTTGGAAGTCAATGTATGCATAAAAAGTCATTAATGCTAAAAAAAAAATATCTGTATCCCATCAATTAAAAGCTTAGATCTGGCCATAAATCACAACACCAATCTGAGACTCTTCTTTGAACTGATGGCATTGATGTAAAAAATGCCAACCTTCAAAACCAACCGTAGCCCGAAAGTAGTCTCCTGAAATCCCTAGTATATGGCCCGCTTTAGTGTGGTCGAAAGCTATAGAGAAGGTCTAAAAGGTGTTTTAAGTCCATAAATGGATGTCCATGAATGGCCAATGCAAAGACCTTCATTCACGATCTTCTAACCATGGGAGGTTCTTTACTTACCATATATTTATTTTCTTGTTTCCTTATATATCTATTATGAGGTTTTTTTAGAGGAAAACCAAACCTTCAAGCCCATGAGCCAAACCAAGTGAAGCAATATGAATGGTCCAGCAATGCACAGTGGTGACCTGTCAACTAGCTGGGCTTCAGGTGGCAAAACTTAAGCCAAGTTGAAAGAACTGAATCTTACTTGAAAGTTCCTGAGTGTATAGAAGGACCCTTTAGATTAAGTAATCATATGATGTCCCAATAGAGGACATACCCTTGAATTTAGAAGTAAGACATTTCTCATAAATTCTTACGTTTTAGCTTTTCCTATCAACAGACCAAACGTTATCTGTTCTCCTCTATGACTTTTGGACAGTAATGTGGCTGACATGGTGCCAGCGGTAGAGATGACAAGATAATGTTTTTTTGATTTGCTATTTTTCAGGGCAATTGCTTTACTTTTACGCTGCCTACTTATTCCAGTAATTGGGTTGTAACAACTCCATACAGTCTACGCAAGTGTTTTCAAGATTAAAAACCTGTCACTTGACAAGATGAATGGATAGGAAATTGCTACCTAAGATGTTAAAAGTAACAGTGTTATATATGATATCAGTAATTAGGTTCAGCATCAGGTTCCTCATCTCTTTTTTTTGGGAGGGCTCCAGACTTTTCTATCAGACTGAAAATGAACAGGATCTCTAGTTAGGTGCCAACACTGAGCATCTCTAAATTGTCCGAGGAGAAGAATATGTGTGTATGGGAGGTCTTCACACATGGGTTGCCTAATAACTAAGTGGGGGCTGACCAGAGCAGAAAAAAGGAATGTTTTGAACTACCTGTATAAGTTGGCAGATGTGAGTAAGAGGTTTGGTATGGCCCAGAAATATTACATTTCTGCAGAAATAGCATGATGTGTCTAAATATTGACCCACCCATCAATCGACTTTAATCATCATGCCATCAAGACCGCACCTAGTGGATACCTAGCACTCATGGACTTGGTAATCTGGTGGGACTCATTCTGGACCATAATAGATTGACCATGTGTCCTATTAGTTTTCATTGGGAAAACCCCTTTAAAGGGGTTTTCTTTCCCAGGAGTGATTGTAGAAGAACAAAATGCTCTTGTAGCTTCAGCACTTCTTTCCAGGGATTTTCGGCGGGACCAGAATTAATGACATCCCTTCCGTAAAGTCATTTGACCACTGAAGCCACCGATTGTCGGCAGGATCAGGTGACTAATGGATGGAACATTGTCTATTATGTTAGTCACCTAAGTCTGCAGCCAATTATTGATGGTCAGGTGATTGTTTGGATAGCATGTAGTCACTTCGTGCCCAGGTTGAGGCCACTGTAGTGGCGGTTCAGGAGAAGCAGGGTTCCAAAGAGGTAAGTAGCTCTCCACAAGTAGAGACGTTACCCCTTAGACACCAGTCAATAGCCTCTAATACAGCCAAATCAGCTCTCCTGCTTTGGACTGAGGAGGGGCAAACACCCTAAAACATGTGTCTACAAATAGAGCTTCTGACTTGACTTTTATTCTAAGTGATGTGGTAAGGCTCATTAAAGGGTTGAGTTTAAGGATTGCTACTTCCTGTAGCCACCACCACCAGAGTACTAGTACTTGTTTCCTCTGAAGAGTCAATTTGCATATTTAATTTCCCAGTAGAGAATTGCGGGGCCTATAAGGAGAGGTAATTTTGTGTTGAAGCGTATTTTTCAAATGCCCACTCGTTCATTGCAGTGCAGCGTGCTTTTCGTTTACAATTCGCTGTTCCTCCACGCGGACGTGTTCCTGGACGGCAATCAATTGTAAATTGGGTGAATGCATTCAGAACAGCAGGGAATGTGTCATGTGTACGAAGGGGACCTGAGAGAAGGATTACAACACCACAAAACATCGAGAGAGTTAGAGCAGCAGTACTGCAATCTCCGAAACGCTCTGCTCGGAAGCAATCATTTGCTCTTGGCATTTCAAGACGTTCTCTCCACCGGATTCTTCATGATGAACTGAATTTTCACCCGTATAAAATGTGCGTGGTCCAACATTTGTCAGCATGGGACTATTTGACACGGCGGACCTCTTGTGAAGACATGTTAGCAACGATACTCCGTGACGCAATTGTGTTTTTTTTCTGATGAGGCACATTTTCACCTCATTTTCACTGTGTGGTGCGCCATATCACGAGTAGGCATCATTGGTCCTTACTTTTTTCAGGATAATGGTCGTGCCATAACTGTGAACTCCGAACGGTACTTGTCTATGATACAGGATTATTTTCAGCCGGCTCTTGAGGCAATGGAACTAGAGGATACATGGTTCCAACAGGATGGTGCCACTGCACACACAGCGAGGGTTACCATGAATTGTTTGAGGCAAATGTTTCCTGGACGGCTTATCTCTTTGAGGGGAGATGTGAACTGGCCAGCACGCTCACCAGATTTAGCCCCATGCGATTTTTTCCTTTGGGGTTACCTGAAGTCTAAGGTGTACAGTATATCAACCGTCCCAACACCTTGGAAGACCTAAGGAACAATATTGAAGATGAAATTGGCAGAATACCAGTGGACATGCTTGTTAGAGTTCATGAAAACTTCAGAAAACGTATGCAGCAGTGTGTGGATAGCGAAGGTCGACATTTGCCAGATACACTATTTAAAACCATGTAATTTAAAAATTCCATTACTGTTCAGTATAATTAAAATATAAAATAAATTTTTCTAATGATCATAATTTTTTTATTTCATTCCCAAATCAGCAAATTACCGCGCTCCACCCTGTATATATATATATCAAATGTCAGACAACCACTGCAACCTTCATATCAAATATTCTGGATCATTTTACTGTTTTTGTTTGTGGTTTTATCCATTGTCCAACTAGATCCGAGAATTTGCTGGATACAAATTTCAGCTTTATGATCTCCGTAGTAAAACCGCAAACTCATAAAGTTTTATATTGATAGTCCAGCTGCGACAGTCCCTGGAGACATGTGTGGTGTCTGTATAGGAACGGTGAAATATCTGTTCGGTGACAGCCACTCTTATTTCCACGGTAAAAAAAAATCTACAGCGATTGTCTGAAAATCCCATTTCGAGCCCATTGCTTTCTCTTAGAAGACCCACTTCCACCTATTTAATTTCTGGTCTAGTCGTCACTGCTGTCTTCTCCACTTGAAGCACTCAGGATGACGGATGTCTTCTGTATCGCTGGATGTAATGTCTCTCGCCGCTTTGTCTTTGGACTGATATTTAAAAGATATTAGACATAAATTATAAAACAATGGAATAATGGGCAGATTCGGTATATCACGCCCAGTCATAAATGTCATTGTGCTACACGAGAAAGCACTTATTCTTTATCGCATTTCCTATAAACATTGCGATGGAGAGCATAAAGCATCAGCCCCACTTTTACGTTAGTCAGATGCGGATCTTAGTCTATGAGATTCACAGATGTTTGTCCAACAATTCAAAATGTATCTTTAAGGGGTTGTCCATTTAACCCCTTCATGACCGGGGGATTTTTCGTTTTTCCGTGTTCGTTTTTCGCTCCCCTCCTTCCCAGACCCATAACTTTTTTATTTTTCCGTCAATTTGGCCATGTGAGGGCTTATTTTTTGCGGGACGAGTTGTACTTTTGAACGACATCATTGGTTTTAGCATGTCGTGTACTAGAAAACGGGAAAAAAATTCCAAGTGCGGTGAAATTGCAAAAAAAGTGCAATCCCACATTGGTTTCTTGTTTGGATTTTTTGCTAGGTTCACTAAATGCTAAAACTGACCTGCCATTATGATTCTCCAGGTCATTACGAGTTCATAGACACCAAACATGATTAGGTTATTTTTTATCTAAGTGGTGAAAAAAAATTCCAAACTTTGCTAAAAAAAAAAAAAATTCCGCCATTTTCCGATACTCGTAGCGTCTCCATTTTTCATCATCTGGGGTCGGTTGAGGGCTTATTTTTTGCATGCCGAGATGACGTTTTTAATGATAGCATTTCGGTGCAGATACGTTCTTTTGATCGCCCGTTATTGCATTTTAATGCAATGTCGCGGCGACCAAAAAAACGTAATTCTGGCGTTTCGAATTTTTTTCCCGCTACGCTGTTTAGCGATCAGGTTAGTACTTTTTTTTAATTGATAGATCGGGCGATTCTGAGCGCGGCGATACCAAATATGCGTAGATTTGATATTTTTTTTATTGATTTATTTTAATTGGGGCGAAAGGGGGGTGATTTAAACTTTTATGTTTTTTTTTATTTTTTTCACATTTTTTTAAACTTTTTTTTTAACTTTTGCCATGCTTCAATAGCCTCCATGAGAGGCTAGAAGCAGGCATAGCACGATCGGCTCTGCTACATAGCAGCGATCTGCTGATCGCTGCTATGTAGCAGAATTGCACGTGTGCTGTGAGCGCCGACCACAGGGTGGCGCTCACAGCGACGGGCAATCAGTAACCATAGAGGTCTCAAGGACCTCTATGGTTACCATTCACAAGCATCGCCGACCCCCGATCATGTGACGGGGGTCGGCGATGACGTCATTTCCGGCCGCCCGGCCGGAAGCGGTAGTTAAATGCCGCTGTCTGCGTTTGACAGCGGCATTTAACTAGTTAATAGGTGCGGGCAGATCGCGATTCTGCCCGCGCCTATTACGGGCACATGTCAGCTGTTCAAAACAGCTGACATGTCCCGGCTTTGGTGCGGGCTCACCGCGGAGCCCTGCATCAAAGCAGGGGAGCCGGCATCGGACGGTATAGTACGTCCGATGCCGGTAAGGGGTTAAAGAAGATAAAAAGGCCACAGGTGGGTAATGCTTGAAAATAAGAAATAAACATTACTTTCACATAGAAGCCCCGACCGGTTTGCATTGGTAAAATCTTAGAATGCTGTAAAATATTGGAATGCTGTAATAAAGTCCCCAGTCCCCTCTACAGATCCCCCCAAAATTGCTTTTATTATTCTTATAGATGGGGTGATCTGGTCTGATGGGCACCTCCTCTTGCGATTGCCATCCTCCTTCCCTGCTTCGTGTGGATGAGGCGTTCTATATCATCCACAGTGTCCTCCATCGCGCTCTTGCGCAGGTGCACCTCTATCCGCCCTGCTGAGGGCAGAGCAAAATACTGTAGTGCGCATACGCTGGTTTTAATTCCAGGTCATCGATGCTCTTTGACCTTTCCCGGCTTATGCACACTACAGTGCTTTCAGTGCTTGTAAAAATTTATCTGGAAGCTCCCAGCAGTAAGCTGGAAGCAGAGATGATCTGATCAGGCAAAATTTTAATTCTCCTGTTTGTGCGTTTCTTCCCAGGACGTTCGATTTGTGGAGTGTGATGACACAGTATTTAATCTTAATTATGCCAGATGAGTATTTTCAGTGGGCCAGGAAGACTGTTGTTCGTATGAGTCTGAACTTTGACTCTTGTTGTAGATTGATTTGATGTTTGTAAATTCTTCAATAGCTAAAGTTGAGTTATATAAACTCCTAGAGTATATTGTGTTGCTATCTTTGGAGGACAGGGAAGCAGGGTCATTGAACAATCAATGTTTGCTAATATGTTGATTACCCATTGCATAAGTCAATGTACCTTGTTGACCTAGAAAACATTAGAGGACAAACTATGCAGGTTGATTTAATACTCAAACAATGAGAGTTAACCTGATGCCACCTTCCCCCTGACCTGTGGATGATGGCCAGGAAGACAGCTGTGAGTTTAAAAAGGGATCTCTATCCTTCTGCAAGAAGACTCTATAGAACAGCAGCCAAGGCACCATGGCTCCATGAAGAGGAATACAGATTTGAGAATTCTACAGGATACCCACTTAAGGGACCATGACCTTAGCTGAAGGAATACAGATCTGCTCCATTGATCCTCAAAGACGTTTCGAGAATCCAGATTGAGACAATCAGGTCACCTGGCTATATCCCTCACTGCACTCAGTCAGCTTCCTAAGCTTGTTGTTACCTCCTCTTTGTGGTTACCCACCAAAAGCAGGGTGCCACTGGTGCAGGTAGTCGCCCTGGAGGCCCCGAAGTCGCAGATGTTGGTGAGCAAGCGGATGAGACTGGTGAGACTCTGTAATTTGCACCATCTTGGGTAATTGCTGGGACTGTTCTATATGTTATTGTCTGTTGGTGGTTCAATAAATTATTGCCACCCTGTTTTACCATCACCCTGTGTTGTATGTGTGGTATTCTGCCCACGGGAAAGGAATGCAGGCATTCAGTGGGATGAACCCTGGTCGAGGCAGTCTTTCTTAAGACAGGCGGACTACTAATCCTTGTGTCTCCACAAAAAGTTATTCTATTAAAATGTAATGTTCCTTATGCTCTCACCAGAATCCTGAGCATAAGATGTAAAAAATAAAAAAAAAATCCTTATACTCATCTCACTGCTCACGTCTTTGGCGCCTCCACTCCTCATTGTCACCTGTCTGGTCCTCACCGCATCTTATGATTCCCATCGTTTGTGCTGAAATCTCTAGACCTCTCACACCGAGCCTAGATTTCCGGCTCTTATGATTCTGTGCATGATTCTCGTGCCAAAGGTCACGACCTGTTCGTTCATGTGCAGAACTGAATCCGTAATACAAAATTAATACAGCCGGGCCTGGTGGCATCACGGAAGTAGGTCCCAGAAGATAAAGAATTGGCAATCCATTGAAGAAGAATCTGGAGGAGATGGGAGGGTGGTCTTTTCAAAGAGCTGGTCTTATGGAGAGGTCTCTTTGTGTGGTTAACACTGTGGCAAATTGTCCTTTATGATTTTCGCTCTTCTTTTCAGTGAAGCTGAAATCTATAGATTATTCTAGTAGGAAAAAAAGCCGGCGTTAGACAAAGCCCTGAGCGTGCGGAGCATATGGCTTACTTTAGGCCGATCAATATCTGCCTCCTGATCTATTCTTTGAAACATCTTCAGAATTTATCAGCTGACATTAAGTGCCATCGCCTGTGAGTAATTGTCCTGTCAATAAAACCCCCATGACACGCCACCCCTGCTTTAAATACAGTAGAAGTATTCCTGCTAGTGAGCGGAATTAATCCACGTAGCTAATATCTAGGTTTAGGCTTTGGGCCAGATTTTTTTTTTTTTAGCTGCACATGGAAGAACATAGAATTGGATTATTACGGCCTTCAGTGTTTGATGTTTTTTTTTTTTTTTTTGCTGCAAGCTGGAATGGTAATGAAATTTTTATTATTCTTTCATAGTTTATTGACTTGTCAGTACTACTTATCTTTCTAGCGAGGCTGAAACTGCTCCTCGGAGAAAAGTATCCTTTTTTTTTACAGGCAGGATTCAAATATTTTTTAAATGTAATATTATTTTATTATTTTTACTTTTATCCATTTTTTATTTCATGTCTTTTTATATTCATTTTTTAACCTTTTTATGTCTTTTTTTTAGCATGTATAGTGTTTATAGATTTTTTCCTCCTTTTTTTTTCTACAGGCATGATTCAAATATTTTTATTTGTTTTTTTATTTTATTATTTTTACTCTTATCCATTTTTTTTAATTTCATGTCGTTTTATTTTTTTTTTTTAACCTTTTTACGTCTTTTTTTAGTATATATTTTTATAGGTTTTTTTTCCCTCCTTTTTTTACAGGCATGATTCAAATAATGTTTTATTTATTTTTTATTTTATTATTTTTACTTTTATTCATTTTTTTTATTTCATGTCTTTTTATATTCATTTTTTAACCTTTTTAGTATGTATACTGTATTTATAGATTTTTTCCTCCTTTTTTTTTTACAGGCATGATTCAAATATTCTTATTTGTTTTTTATTTTATTATTTTTACATTCATCCATTTTTTTTTATTTCTTGTCTTTTTAGTTTCTTTTTTTAACCTTTTTATGTCATTTTTTTAGTACATATTTTTATAGTTTTTGTTCCTCCTGTTTTACAGGCATGATTCAAATAATATTTTATTTATTTTTTATTTTATTATTTTTACTTTTATCCATTTTTATTTTGTGTCTTTTTATGTTCATTTCTTAACCTTTTTATGTCATTTTCATTTTTTTTCCTTTTTTGTTGCATTTTCACTTTTTCTTACTTTTTAGAGGGATTTTAGGCATCATTTGGTATTTCAAGGGTTCCTACAGTAGAAATCCTTCTCCATTTAGGACCTCAGTGGCTGTTCTATCTGCAAACTGAAGTTTATTTGTGTACGCTATTAGATCCAGCAATGAGAGCTTAAATCCCAGAACGAGACACAGTTTCTAGGTATCCTTATGGGAATCTGCTGACGTTATTGTGTTTGACAATTGCTAAGTTGTTGCTCTGCAAGGGAATTAAAGGCAGAACCAAGATTGATCTGTTGCTTTGAATTGATACAATCGAAAACTGTTTCACGGTGAACAACTCAAGGTTTTTTTTATTTTTATTTTTTATTTTTAAATCAGCTTAATAGAACCAATAGGGATCTGTGTGAATACATCAATACCAGATAACTATCTTCCTGAAATTCATATTATTGGAAATTTTTGGAGGATAAGAGTTTCGCAGACAAGCTTAGACTATCCTTTAAAAACAAATAAAAAAAAAAAAATATATATATATATACATACATATATACCGTGTGTATATATATATATATATATATATATATATATATATATATATATATTTATTTATTTATTTATTTTTTTTTTTTTTTTTTGCACCTGAAAATTGGTGGCCTGACGTATCTTAGCATATATTTCATGGCGCTTGGAAGGATATTTCTAGCTCCTAAAGTTAAATGAGGGGCCTCTGATTGTGACATAATTATGAATCATACAACATGATTTTTATCATCTTTTACGAAAATGACTTTTTTATTTTATGTGTTAGAGCCAGTTCGTGTCATGACAATTTTAAAATTTAGTTTGGCAAGATACCATTCTAGAATTTACAATTAAGGATGGTAACTTGCAATACCCTCTTTCACCACAGCCAATGCTAAATATTTACCTTAGGCTCCAGTACAATAGCGCCCCCACCAATAAATCCATGTGACAGTTGAGAACCCAGAGATACATTGATCATTTCTGAGCCCGAAAAGGATAGTATGCAAAACGTCTAATCAGGTGCTATCTGTCCATACCTTTTGGTGGAAGAAGGGTCGTTAGTAACCCTCAGGTAATAAAGATCTGGTGCAACCTCTTCCTGTGGTTACACTGCTGCTTGTCCCACCCGACATCGTGAGTCGTAACTTGACTTATACATTAAAAAAAAGTTCAAATTTTTAACTTAATGGCTTGTCTAGTGAAAACAAGTTATAACCTATTCACAGGATAGGTGATAACTTATTGATCATGTGGGGTCCAACCACTGAGACCCACGCCAATTGGCAAAACAAGCAGTTTTTTCCACCCTATACATTGGAGTGAAAGTGCGCATGCTCAACCACCATTATTCTCTATGGGTGTCCTGAGCACTGAACTCCACTTTATCCAGCATCCCTGTAGATAATAAATTGAGTGGTGGTCAGGCATCCGGCACCACTCCAAATTGTAACGGGAATAAAAGTTCCCCGCTGGAAGTTCTCAGTTTTACCGATCAACGCAGATCCCTGCGGTTGCACCTCCATCGATCAGTAAGTTATCACCTATCAATCTGAACAATGAAAATTTGGACAACCCCTTTAATATCCTGAAAGTTAAATCCATTTCTCGAGACTAGATGAAGACTGAATTAGTTGGATAACATTCCTTTGTGAGAGGAATATTTTCCGACCCTAATCCACATGGTGCCGTAGATTCTTAATATTGTGTATCTAGATAAATATACTATTACAGTGGATGATTAGAGAATGCCGGGCATGTCATGGACATTATATTTGTCCTTGGAATCTAAATAAAACTCATTAGGATTTACTCGTCTTTCAGCTAAAATAGGAAGGTGGCCAAGTGTGTTAAGAATGTAACTTCTGGGCGAATTACTTCTCTTACCTTACCCTGTCTGACTATGGCCTCTCGGGCTGAAGAAGGAAGACTCACAAGTTTATCTAGTTCATACTGTTGTGATTCAGTGTTGGTCCAGAAGAAGGAAAGTTAAGATGCCCCTACAACTTCAAATGCCCATCTGACTGACCACTAAACCATCTCCCCACCTCCGTAGACACATGGATACTCAGTTTGGCTGAGAGTAGTGTGTTTTTAACCGTGAGAGGGGAGTAAGCCACTAGCAGACCCTTCTGGCATGGTTTATCTGCCGTGGGAACAAAAGGATTGGGCATTCAAATTAAGCATGCCCAATAGTCCTTCCCCTGATATCAAGAAGGCATTTTTCTTCTAATGTGAAGCTATTGGCATCTGTGCCATGGGATTCTTGCCTTCCTCTGGATCATCATGTTTGGCTATAGATTGAAATCAATGGACTTTGTTGTCAACCTTTATGACTATTAAACTATGACTGGAGGAGAGTCAGAAGCCACCATACACATAAGACATTGGACAGTCTTAATGAAATTGGAAGGTTTGACTGACTTATCTCCAATATTTATGGCCACCTTTGTCCTTATAATTAAGTTGCCATAATCCATGGTTTACTCAATTTTACTCCTATAAGTATCGGCACCTCAACCAGTGGTGTCAGGGCAGGCGTCAGCACCTGGCGTACCCGGGCAAGTGCCGGGGCCCTGGCAGAACAGGGGGGCCCATTCAGGGCTGGCGTTGGGGCAGCCAGCAGCCTAGGGCCCCCGCTCCCTCAGGGGCCCTCAGCTAGCGGCACATCAGCAGCCGCTATGGGGCCTCTGTTAGGCAGGGGGGCCCGCCTGTCGCCAGCGAAAACTCCCCCGCCGCCACATTGAACTATACCGGCGTCTGCCGGTAAAGTTCAAAGCAAATGATGGAGGAGAGCGCGTCACCTGACGCTCCCTCTCCCATCATTCCCCACTCTGACACTGCCGCTGCGGGTGCGCGATGACATCATCGCGCACTCGCTGTGTGTCAGGCAGTGCAGCGGCAGCCGCCGAGACCGGAGCAGGGAGCAGCGCGGGCACGTTGAGAGGTGAAGAGTGTTTTTTTTTTTTTTTGTAACTATAACAGTGAGTACTGGATTATGGGGCCTTTCTTGGGGGAAGGGGGCTCTGCTGTATACTAAATGTCTGTGTTATATACTACATGGCTGTTTTATATACTACGTGGGCTGTGCTATATACTATATGGGCTGTTGTATGCTACGTGGGCTGTGCTATATACTACATGGCTGTTCTATATACTACATGGGCTGTGTTATATATTATGTGGCTGTGCTATATACTATATGGGCTGTTATAATCTACGTGGGCTGTGCTATATACTACATGGCGGTTCTATATACTACGTGGGCTGTTATATGCTACGTGGGCTGTGCTGTATACTACATGGGCCGTGTTATACACTACGTGGGCTGTTATATGCTACGTGGGCTGTGCTATATACTACATGGCTGTTCTATATACTACTTGGGCCGTGTTTTATACTACGTGGGCTGTTATATGCTATGTGGGCCGTGCTATATACTACATGGCTGTTCTATATACTATGTGGGCCGTGTTTTATACTACGTGGGTTGTTATATGCTATGTGGGCTGTGCTATATACTACATGGCTGTTCTATATGCTACGTGGGCTGTGTTATATAATATGTGGCAGTGCTATATACTACATGGCTGTGTTATATGCGATCATGAATCCTGGTATGTGTTAAAAGGGGGGTCCACTGAGACTCTTTCGCCCGCGGCCCTCAAAAACCTGGAGCTGGCCCTGAATGGTGTCCTTAAGTTCGCGAATCATTCACTTGTAGTCAACATCCAAATAACTAGGAATATTTGGATAAAATGATCCCTCATGGCTGATTCTTCGCCCATATTGTTTAACCTTCGTCAGGTGCATAATTTTACAACGTTAACAGGCTGCAGAGGTACAATTGTACCTTCATATATATTTTAGTGAAATTTGGCCAATATATTCTGGACCAAAACTGCAGAGATGTCACGAAATTTCAGCCCTCTACGGCTTTTCGAAAAAAAAAAGTTAATGCAATTTTAAAACGGAATAGTTACAATTGTACCTTTTCAGCCGGACGAAGGTTAATAATTTGATGTTGATGTCTAACTTTTTATTTAATTGTTTTCCGTGGTATTTCTTTTTCTGACTGGCAACTTAAAAAATGAAGTCAAACTGGCTCCTGGATTAGCTCTTCAATTCTGGCCATACACATTGGATTAATGTTGACAATGTGGCCAACCATCCAGTGTGGTTTAGGGGGGACTCCTGAATCCTGATACTCATCCAGTGGTGGAGGGATGAATCGGGAAGTGCAATTTCAGCATGCCCAAACCTTTTGTTTTTGGGGGAGAAAAGCACATCTCTCCTAATTCGAACGAGAAGTCGAGGGTGCAAAAGGAGCTGACCATACAATTCAGATAGCTGTCGGCCATACATTTGTTCAGTAGACATCAGTAGTAGACATTTGTCTCCTGACTCCCGCAAACATGGGCCAACCACTTACAGTATGTGTTCAAGACGCCCCAAGGAACAACTTTCTTCCCTGACAATAAAAGGATCAGACCTTGAAATTCCTTCTGGCCGATCCTTCTAAGCCATGATAAAGAGTTGGGAAGCCCACATTAGATGGTCAGCCCGGCTAGTTCGGACAACTTTCATCCAATGTATGTAGGGGTCTTTGTGTCGTAGTGTTATCTAAAGTGGGAATCATAAGTTTTACATAAATTATTATCCTCCTTATCCCTATCTAGGGCATTTTTTTTTTAAGTCATTTGGAAATTTCTTGAGAAACTTTTGTGGCAGACAATGGACACCGTAGACCAGTTTCGCAGGTATGCTCTTAGTGGTCGGCTAAATGGCCCTGCTTCGTGGTCACGTTTGAACATCTAATCTCTGTGACCAACTATGTAATTTGTCGGTAAGATCATACCATTTTGGAACTTCTGGGAAAAAAAAATAACGACCTTTAAACATTTTTCTAAGGCAAATAGACCAGATGTGCTAAATTCGACGTAGCAATTAACAAGCATCTGTCTACGTCTGGCACTGGTTTTGGGGAAGCAAGCTGTAGACAATTTCCCCGAGTCATGGGAGGGTCACATACTTTATAAATTCAGTAGCTTCAGATCCTATTAGAGTAAATTAGGATTTCTAGAATTTTTTTTGGGTCGGTCAACATTGGATATAACAAGCCTTATTCTATGTAACTGGTAATACTATTTGTGGCCGGTTCCATTTTTCACGAGCCGTGAAATAACTTGGCAAGCGCAGTCGTGTAAGTCCAAGTAATTGAACAAAACCCGTTTCTCGTCTGGCGGCCTTTGTTAAAAATTAAATGAGATTTTTCTTTTTTTTTTTTCATATGCCTCCTTTGAAATCGTAACCCTGAATGTGGTACGAGGTTGAACTACTGATGGGACATATTCAGGACATGAAGGAATAATGTCATTACTATGGAAGGAAAGGTTAATAGCCATTCATTAAACTTTTCAATGTGTTTTCAACTTAATCACTTCTATTATTGCAGCCTGAACTTTAAAGCAATCAGTTTTATTATTTCAGTTTGATCTTCCTAGCTCTGGTAACATCTGCTTGGCGTCTTACGGATACCCAGAAAGCGGCAAAGGGAAAAATGTGATAGGAATGGGAAATAATTAGATCGGATTGTTCGCCCAGCTTAGATTTTGTACACTGAGGGCCTCATTGCAAAATTTGATATTGACCACCCAATTACGGTTTTGCTATTCAAAATAGAAGGGTTTACTCTCTTTTTTTGCCCCTTCTTCCCCTTAAATTTTGGCCCCATTTTCTCCAAAAGCATGCCATAAAGAGAAATTTGTCAGCAGATTTTTTCTATGTAGTAGGAGAGCATTATGCAAATTCTAGTGATGTGTCACTTGCTCAACAGCTTTCAGTAGTTTCAATACAATCAGAGTTTTATCAGCAAGAGTTTTATCAGCAAGAGATTATCACTGGAGGACTATGTGTCACGTGCAAGGCAGTCAGGCTAATCTGTATAACCCCTTGCATCCAATCAGTGGTTTGGGCGGGGTTATACACAGCTCAGCATTCTGAGCACTGCCATATCTACAGCAGATAACACAGGGAATCTATCCAAACGACGCAAAGCAACTCTGTAAGTGATACATCCCTGGAATCAGGGTCTCTGCCCCTACATCATACTGCTCTAGGATCCCATAGCACAAATCTGCTCTCGAATCCACTTTAAAAGGATTTACCATGACTAGGATATTGATGACCTAACTTAGGATAGTTAAATAATATCAGATAATCCGCTTTTACAGGGTCCCATGCCCGCCATAAGTAAAGTGTACCAAATCAGAATCGTTACCTCCTTTTGAAGTCAGTGGGAGCTGAGTTGCAGTCCTCTGGATCATCCACTGCAGAGTATGGAGCTGTAGTGTACGGGCTCCATAGACTACCGCTGGTGGGACTTGGTGGCACCTGATCTGTGAAGGTGCCAGAATCACACCGATCTGAGATTTGTGATCTGTTCTAAAGATAAAGAGTCATCAATATCTTGGTCCAGGACCCTGATCCACTGACCAGTAACCTCCTGCCATAGTACCAGAGGTCTCCGCACCTCCTCCTACCTTTCAGCATCCACCATTCTGTTGATTAGCTGGCCTGGAGTTACCTCTCCAATGAAACCCAACGTCGTGCCAAGTCAGCTAATCAAAAGAGGAGCTGGCGACGTCCTGGCCGGAGGCTCAGGTTTTATGAATTTATTTGCTCATCTCTACGCCCCCTCTACTATAGGATAAACACAGTGAGATTTTTCAGTACCGTCATGGGCACGGTTATAAATCCCATCTATCAGGTAGACCATGTGGCCCATGTACCGTAAGTCCCGTAGAAAGTAACAGCCCTGATTGTTTCTTACTTTACTACTTGAATGAGAAAACTCGTACATATCTTTACTTTATTATCAAGCAAGCAGATGGGTAAGTAGCCCAGGTGTCATAAAAAGGGCCTGACATGAATGTGAAAACCAAACATTGTCATCTTCAATTCATTTTCTTTACGCTATTAGTCATAGGATGACTGCTAACATGTTGCAAATGTCTCCAAATTTGTAAAAAAAAAATTTTTGTTAAAGACATTTAATCATAGAATGTCAATAAAGTCCAACCCCCTGCTCTATGCAGGATTCACTAAATTATCTCAGACTGATGTCTGTCCAGCCTCTGTCTGAAGACACCTCTCGTGGCAGCCTGTGCCACTCATTGATCACCCTCACTGTCAAAAAGGTTTTTTTCTAAATCTAATCTGTATCTTCTCCCTTTCAGTTTAATTCCATTGCGTCTCGTGTTTCCATGTGCAAATTAGAATAATGATGATCCCTCTACACTGTGACAGCCCTTCAAACATTTGTAGACAGCTATTAAGTCTCCTCTTCTCCTTTTTTGCAAGCTAAACATTCCCAGCTCCTTTAACCGTTCCTCGTAGGACATACTGTCTGCTCACCATTATGGTAGCTCTTCTCCGAACTTGCTCCAGTTTTTCAATGTCTTTTTTAAAATGTGGTGCCCAGAACTGGACACAGTATTCCAGATGAGGCCTGACCAAGGAGGAGTACAGGGGGATAATTACTTCCCGTGATCTATACTCTATGCTTCTCTTAATTAATCCTAGAACTGTGTTTGCCTTTTTTACTGCTGCATCACACTGTTGACTCCTGTGTAGTCTGTGATCTATTAGTATACCCAAGTCTTTTTCACACGTGCTGTTGTTTAGTTCTATTCCTCCCATTCTGTAGATATAATTTTCATTTTTCTTGCCCAGATGTAGAATCTTGCATGTCTCCCTGTTAAATACCATTGTATTAGTTGATGCCCATTGTTCAAGCTTATCTATATCCTTCTCAATCCTTTCTCTTCTCTACTGTTAGCTATCCATCCTAGCTTTGCAGCATCTCCAAATTTGATTAGTTTACCTTCAGTTCCCTTATCTAGATAATTTATAAAAATGTTTAACAACACAGGACCCAGGGCAGACCCTTGTGGTACTCCAATTAAAACGCTCTTCCAAATGGATGTGCAACCATTTATTACCACTTTTTGAGTATGATCACTGAGCCAGTTATGAGTCCACCCAACCTTAGCCTTGTCAGTCCCATACTTTTTCGTTTTTTTAATAAGGATAGTATGAAATACTTTATCAAATGCTTTGCTTAAGTAGAGATTTACTATGTCACCACATTTCCTTGATTCACCCAGTCAGTAATTCCATCATAGAAGGAAATTACATTAGTCCAGCATGACTTGTTTGCTTTGGTTAATTATTGTATTGCTATCCAAGTACTTACATACATGTTTAATAACATTCAATATTTTCCTTGTCCACTAGCTTTTCTAAATAGTCTTCAAAATTACCAAGGAAGTCAGAAAGTGAAAAAAGACACCACCACACCTTCTCCAATCCGTGCAGGTCTGCATTCATTATGATAATATAGTGTCGAGCAGGGGGTGCAGGTTGTTTTAAGGTCTATGGGATTCCTGTGCATTTATGATTGCTTCCCCATACTTGTTTACCAGGAAGTGTATTTTTGCATGACTGGTTGTCTTAATAAGGGAACATTTAGGAAGTGTGGACTACCGGTTAATTGGCTCACAGGTGTTATTATTGTATAGGGTAGAACGTGTGTTGGTATAAGGCACACCAGACATGGAGCAGGCTAACCAAACGCTTCAATGAATTGGAGATTGGCATCTTCTCTTGTCCCAGTGTTTTGTTTTTTTTTCTATTCATCAGCAAAGAACCTGTCCATTGTCTGATGCATTTTGTGGCGCTTCCTGAGCAATTTGCGGACGGAGCTTAGATTGTAGAAAATGTTGGATTCCGACTGTTGGTAAGAATGTAGAGGAAAACCATGTGGCCTCCGAGCAAGGGTGTAAAGAACTGATTAGAAGTGGAATATCAGATCATGGTGAAGACAGGGAGGCAAGCAAACACTTGACCCTGCGCTCCATGCAATGGGGGCTCACTTTGAAGCATTGCTGAGGCCCCATCTGTATACTCATATGTTGTCATCAATGGTGTAATCAGTTACAGAAGTCGAGTGTTTTTCCGAGTATTTTTGTTAGATATCCATTCCATCTCGGCCATATGTGAGTCACACTGCGTACAGCCAAATCTCGATTAGTCCACTTGTATTTCATTATTGTATGATAGCAGATGCCAGCGTATAACCATGGCAGTGGTCTCATCACTCACGGAGGGACGCTGATTAGAGGAGCGTCAGATACAGCAGAAACAAGTGTGGAGAGACAATGGCAGAATGTTGTGGAATACTGAATATAATAAGTCTGCTAATATCCGCTCAAACTGTAATATTCTGTCTGTCTATCTATTATCTATCTTTTATTTATATATCTATCATCTATCTAATTATCTATATATCTATCTGTCTATTATCTATCTGTGTTATCTATTATCTATAAATTTTCTATCTCCTATGTATCTAGTTATTATCTATCTATCTATCTTCTATCTATTATCTATCTGTCTATCATCTATTATCTATCTATCATCTCTCTATCTATATATCTATATTCATATCTATCTACTATCTGTCTATTATCTATCTATTATCTATCTACTATTTACTATCTATTATTTATCTATTATCTATCTTCTATCTATCTATCTATTTTCTATCGATCAATTATCTATCTATTTTCTATCTATCTATTACCTATCCATATATTATCCATCTATTATCTATCTATTATATATCTATTCATCTATTATCTATCTATTACCTATCCATCTATCTATTTTTTTCTTTATTTCTATCCTGTTTTTCCTTCTTTCTAGGAATGTACCACATCCTGATTGGCTGTGCTATACCATGTGATGTGATAGCTGGATGGCATTATAAGGAAGCCTACATGGCTGCACCTGAGGTTATGTGAGCCTTTTCTGGCGAATTAACTTTCTGCATCATGTGAAATGATGTTGAAATTTTTTTGGGTAATTCACGATAAATAGAACAGAAAATTGTTCAGATTCACTAGGTCCTGCAAATTTGTTAAAATTCTACCCAAAATTCTATTTGCATCAAATGTGTTCACTAACCTCCAATAACTATTATTATACTATTTACAATGTTAAAGTTAATGTCCAGGACAATCTTATTATTTTTTTACTAGGTGTCTAAGGCAGGTAGTTGCATCCGGCTCTGAGCGGTTACCGACCGCTCCTGCCGGTGATTCAGCTGCCTCACATCAACAGAGCAACTCTTCTTCTCCTGGGCTGCTCTTTCGATGGGGCATCACTATCTTATTTTTTTACTAGGCATTTAAGGCACGTAGTTACACCCGGCTCTGGCTCAGAGCGGTCACCGACCTCTCCTGCCGGTGCTTCAGCTGCGTCACATTAACAGAGCAGCTCTTCTTCTCCTGGGCTCCTCTTTCGATGGGACATCATTGCTGTCGTCATGCTGATTGATACCAGCTCCTTGCAGGGAGAAGTCTGCTGTCAATCAGCATGATTTCAGCAGTTATGCACCATCAACACCATCAACAGAGCAGAATGAAAGAGAAGTCACTGCTCCGTTGACGAGACATCAGTGGAAACTGCTGAATTGCCAACATGAGTGGTCGGAGACCTCTTTGTGCCAGCAGAGATCGGCGTCGGGAACAACAGGAAGTTGGCAACTACCTGCCTGTTAGATTTAGGTCCATAGCAAAATAATTAAATAGTCCTAGTCAACCCCTTTAATGCTAATTGTTTCATCAGGGGGTTAATAAACATGATTGGTTTCTGATTCTAACAAGCTGTCTATGATCTATGGAAACAGGCAGGATCCTGATATATTTTATATTTAGATTCTCTATTTTTCTCTTTGTATTTGGATAGCTGCACCAACATAAGTTTAGGAAGTTTGCACTTAGATCCGTGTTCAGTGACTTCTGTGTCTGGAATATATCCGTTCTTTTCAGAAGTTTTAAGACGATGTGAACGGCATCGAAGCATAATACCTGCTTAAAGCCTTGTAAAATAGCTTTGTTCTCACGCTGGGGATTTCTTTTTATTACCAACCCAGTTGCGCTTATCTCAATTTCAGAAAGGAGAGAAAATGCACCTTGCTCCAGGTAATGACATGGAAAACGGAAAAAAATAAAATAAAAGATCATAATTTCAGGAAAAAATAACGCTCTTTTGACATGGATTAGACTCCGGTCTGTGGGTTTGATCCGGTGCTGTGATCATGATTGGATTGCTGTTTGTGTTTTATCTGCTTCAACTATTGCTGCAAATTGAACAGTCTCCGTTCAGACACCTGTTGTTCTGAATGTTACCGGCACTTAACGTGATCCGAGGATTGTTTATTGCTAGGTAGGCACAACGGCGGTGGGAGACTTGAACGGATGAGAAGAATCTTGAAATTTATTCTCAAGTAAAATGAAACTTTTCGGTTATGAATTAGGTTAGCGGTGGGCGGCCATTCTCGGAGAACAGAGTGCATAACATTGTGCTACATCAGAATTCAATGAAGTTTATAAGTAAAAAGTTATGAGGGTCCAACTTTTGCCGCAACTTGGCCATTCGAATGGAAGATAGTAATGGAAATTCTATATTATATGGGTGGTGGAATAAAACCAAGAAACTAAGGATAAGAGGATCGTATCTTAGAAGATCCAGTTTGAGTTAAAAGTCCTAAAATTCACGGTTCCACACGATTTTGAACACTTTCTGTGACTCCATTCACAATTTGAAAAAAGAAAAAAAGTCCAAGACGTCATTTTGGTAAACCTTTTATGGCGAATGGAAAAAAAAAATTCACCCAACCACTCTCCTCTCTGGCCACACCACTGCTTGATACCCGCAGTACAGTTCCTTTCTTTCCAATGGCTCGGTTCATATCTACAGCCTCTTCGCTATTCTTTAGGAATCAAACCTGCAGCGAAAAAGCTATTTGCTTGTCACTACCAATAACCTCACTTTACACTTTCGAATCCAAGCATGCATATCTAGTTTCAACCATGATATTGTAGTTCTTTCTTTATTTAGTTATTTTTATATATTTATTTGAGAAGTTTATTTGTTAATAAGGAACGCTTGACATCGGAAAGATCAGAAAATGTCTCCCTCCTTCCAATTTGGTTCACCTAGCGATCCGCTGTCATCTGTAGGGTGCGCCTTAGAGTCAGTCCAAAGTTTTTCTTCAGTGCCACCAAATGTGAATCATTAGACTCACAGTGTAATGTTGATCTGGGCAGGTCCTCCAGACTGACAGACGTTCTTTGTAACTGCTCTCCGTTTAGACTAAGAGATGAAGATCCTGAACTGTGAGCCTCCCTCTATTAACACACAATTCCTTAATATGATGTATAAAAATGCGTTTTCTAAAATAAGCTACCTTGTAAGTCCAGAGCATCTGGAAATGATCTGAAAGGCGGACATTTTTCAAAACAACCTAAATATTCCACAGATAGGCATCAGTGGAGCAGAAATACTAGAGTTGCTGGTAGAACATGGAACATGTTCTAGACGCAATAGGTGAAATTTTGTGCATTTCCATATATAACCTATGCGCCATTAGCTAGTACTTTAAAAGCTTTGGAATAAAATATTTCCATTTCTGGTCAACAGAAGTCCATAGATTGATTATCTATGGCACTTAGTATGAAGTACCTAGAAGGGTAAAAAGAGTAGTTGTCTGTGGATGGTTCAAGCTTCTGGTGGAAGGACACAATGCAAGTTACATGTATGTAGATTAAAAGTTTTTGAATCTTCTAGCTTTGCGTTGGCTTCACATCTATAGGAATGTTTGTTTGACCAATTGTCTGCGAGAACTCAGATGAGCTTTTGTAGAGAACTACACTTCCCTTATGAACTAGTACCTTGAAAGCTGAAGAAGCCAACATCCCCAGTCCTGGTCAGTAGAGGTCCTTAGTTGGATTACACTAAGACCTTACTTAGACGTCCATTTTTCTCATCCATGAATATTTTGATCAGACTCTGATCAGACTTTAATTATAATGTGGCCCGAGTGTCATACGTTTTTCTTGTACGTGGGGAAACAAAAGTTTCTCCCCTTTTTCCTATGTGGCAGTCCTTGGAAATCGGACCAAACTCTGGTGGCATCCAAGTGCATCTGATTTTTTGGAAGATCCATAGATCCAATTGTCGATTTTGATTCAGCGTGTGAATGGCCCCATAGCCAAGCACGGATATCACTCGTACATGAAAATCGGACTTCTGAATGAGGCCTTAGTAAAATGGACCTCCTGTCTTGAAGTTAAAAAGGGAATCAGTATATTGAAAGTTGGGGACTCCGATAGAAGGATCCCATGCAAGTTGCATGTAGATTAGAAGCTTTCCACGGTTGATGCTCTTTGAACCTTCTAGTTTGCGGTTGATTTTAAATCGTGAAGATTTTTTGTGTGACTGGTCAATTTCGAGAACTCAAGTGAGCAACCTGGACATAAATAACTTCTGTGGAGCTTTCCAAATCGAGTTTCTTGTCTGTAATAAGATGTTCATTGAGAAATTAAAATTGAATGCATGTCATTTATCGTAGGGTGGAGAGAGTAATATCATCACCCCGAGGTTAGAGATGCAGTCATTCAATGAAGGTAAAGCACCATTAGGTACTCATTACCGCTGTAGAAATTATTAATTATATGGGTTTTGTCTGGAAATTCTTTCTTGTGTAACTGTGACAGCCGACATTATTAAAAGTAAATGAAGTTACGGGAAGCTCGTTCTGGGTCCAGGCGAATGAATGATTTACTGTTCTTTGTATTCCATTGTGTAAGGCTGGTTTGTTAAGATGTTAGCAATTCATTATTTCATTAGTTCTCCTCTTCTTATCAACCCACATGGACATTGTAATTATTACAAAGAAAATCAATGAGACATTATTTTAATTTTAAAGAGATTTCTTGGTTTGACTTGTGCACACAAATAATTCATCAGTCTGACACATTTTCGTGCCGCATGAAAATACCACATCAATTAAATAACAGTTACGCTCGTCCTCTCTGTTCTCCTTGATGGGTGATGATCACAGCTTCACCCAGGGTCCACTCATTTTTCTTCATATTAAGCTTCCTAGTCTGGTAAATTGGCATGAATCCTTGAGAACTTTGGTCATATAACCAAATAGAGTTTAGCGCTATGGCCGGCGTCCCTGCATGGTGCCTCGTTTCCTCTCCAGGCATGGATACCAGCATACACATTGCCCTGGCCCCGCAACGTGGTTCCCCAGAATGCTCCTGATTCCTGTTGTTCCTGTCATCATGTATAGAAGACTCCCTCTCCCTTAGGGAGTAACCAATCAACGAGTTTAGTCATTAGGCAGTGTGGTGTTCTACCAGTTTAGTTGTGAGGTCCCCTGGTCTTGGTGTGCAATTCATTTTTGGAATATCACTTTCTTCTAAGATAGTTTTTTACAGCTTAGACACTTGTTGTCTAGTTCCTTTTCACTGGTATTGACCTCAACTTCTGGACTATAGGTTTCACAATTAATGGTGTTTTCGGTGACAGATGTTTTTCTGGATTTGAAACTTGATTTTAAGTTGGGTTTGTGTCTTTTAATGATGTAGGAAAGAACATTTTCTTAGCTACTTCCATTGTTGTTCAATACATTTATTGGGCTGTAACATCAAAGTCAGCTAAAATTCTCTAGGTCCCCCTTATACCATCAAAACAATTCTGGCACATTGAGACATATACTCACGTTCTTCGCAGGACTCCTGAAGGTGTCCTTTGGTATCTGGCACCAAGGTGTTTCCAGGAAATTCCATAGATACTTGGTTAGATTGGGATTTGGGGAATTTGTAAGCCAAGTCATCACCTTGAACTCCATGTAATTTTTCAAGAAAGGCATCCAAGCCCTCCTTGAACTTTTGTAGTGAATCAACCATTATCACCTCATATGGCAGAGAGGTCCATAGTCTCACTGCTTACAGTAAAGAATCGTCATCTGTGATTATGATTAAGCCTTCCTTCCTCAAGATGTAGAGTATGGCCTCTTATAACCGTTGCAGGCGTAGTTGTGTAAATAAAATTTTACAGATCTCTGTACTGTCTCCTCATACTGTATATTTGTACATTGTAATAAGACCGCCCCTAAGCCTTCATTTTTCCCAAACAGAATAACCCCAAGTTTGATAACCTGTCCTTGTATTGCAGTCTACCATTTCCCTTAGTAACGTTGCTGGCTGCTCTCTACACCCTCTCATGCTTTTTATACACCGATGACCAAAATTGGCTAAACTAGTGACTTGTATAGAGTCAAAACTATGGTCTCATCAGGAGCTTCTCTGTCACTTTTAATGCTTCCAATTATTTTACCCGCCTTAGCAGCAGCTGCTTGGCACTAATTACTAAAGATGATTTTTTTTCATCCACCCAAGTCTTTTTGAGTGACACTTTACCCAATGTTTTACAATGTAGTGCGTAATTATACATTTTATTTCCTCTCCCAAAGTGCATAGCCTTAAATTTATCTATATTAATCTACAATTGCAATTTTTTTTAGCCCAAGCCTCCAACTTATGTAAATCCTTCGGTAATATAAATTCATCCTCCTATGTGTTGATTATTTTGCAGCGCTCATTAATAAATATATTAAAAAGAAGAGGGCCCAATACTGACCCCTGTGATACCCCACTGGTAACTGTGAAACAGTCTGAGTGTGTTCCATTAATAACCACCCTTTTTTATTATCACTGAGCCAGTTGTTAACCCAGTTACCCATTTCTCCACTAGTCCTATTTCTCTCGTTTTGTGTTCCAACCTTTTATGTAACGCTGTATCAAAGACATTATAAAAGTCTATTGCTAAAAATTTTTTTTCAGTTTTGCAGAATGCTGAAAGAGACCATTGACATTAGGGAATCCTGCTGCCATGAAAGGAGATTACCTGATTTGTACAATGTTTTGGTAGGTGGCATGTGTGACATCCATATGCCAGGACCCAAGATTTCCGAGAAGAACATTATCCAAAGCATCACACTGCCTTAGTTTGATAGGCTTCTTCTCATAGTGCATCATTTACTAATTTTTATCACACATTTGGGTGGTTGTCTCAAAAGAGATTTCACTACACTTCTATCTTTTGTGTACAACTTCATGAAATTAAAAAAAAAATCTATTTTTTTTATTATGAGTAAACAAAATGCAAATGTTCTTGTATTGTACATGAAAATGAGGTCAATGTCTCCCAGCTGCTTGTTTAAAACGGCCCAGATGCTAAATATGAGCATATTTAACACTCAGAACTGAAATATGAATGAGATTATATCGCAGCTTGTTTATGAAGCATTCTGCTGCTTATTTTTAGCTTTTTTTTTCCAGCAGGAGGTGGTAAATATCACCATTTCGGTAGCTGCCGAGAAGGAACGTCCAGCCCAACACATTAGTTTTAGGGCAGCACCAGCCAATGCCGAGTCTGTACCACGCAGGTGGAACCTTCTATAAAAAAGAAAAAGAACATATTCGCACTACGAGTATATAAATAGATGCCATTTACAGCTTTTTACCATCTGCCCAGAAGGCAGAATCAACGCATTAAATCATCCCATGTACAGTGTCACTTTATATCGGCCACCTGATCAGCTTGGACATGCTCCTAAACGCTTCGTGTGTTGCTAATGGCTTTCCGACAATTATATCCAGTGGATTTGTAGAGTTGCTGAAATTTTACTAACACCAATCTGTATTTTACAAAACAATAGTAAAAAATACTCAAAAATATTAATTATTTCTCTTGGCCCTGAACTGTCAATATGTGTTGATGAGACACTACTCACGGGCAAGCAGTGAGACAGGGTAGTCAAGAGGTCCAAGGTCAGATACTAGGAGGGCTTGAAGTACAGCGGGGTAAGTCAAAGGACTGGTCAGGAAACAGTCCGGGGTCAAATGCCAGGTGGATACGTCAAAACCAGCGGGTACAACAAAAGGATAGTCAGAGTCCAATTCCAGGGTCAGATACCTAAAGTCAGAGAGTGTCAAAAGCAGAACAGAGAATCCACAAGATAAGTCACGACAAATCCAAGGTCCGGCAACAGGGCCAGAAGAAAGAGACACAGAACTAAGCAAACACATCCAGCTTGGGCAAAGCTACAACTGACATTGACTACTAACAGCTAGCCAGCTAAATACCTTGAAAATGATTAATTCGGGATGCATCCGAGGAAACTTTCGAAGACTAAACCAGATAGAACAGCAGGGCTGTCAGTCAAAATGCTAACAGGTCAGTACGCCCTGGATCAGATTGGATGACTGGACTGTCACTCACACAACCAACAGTCCAGCTGACTCCAGATTCCATAGGGCAGCTGAGCTGTCACTCACAGCATTTATAGGCCACAGTCAGTTATGAAACCGTGACACAATATAATTACATAATTACACAGGTTGAAATAAGTCTTAGGTCCATCAAGTTCAACCTTTCTCCGCCAGCTCTGCATTCTCTATCGCAGATTATTTATAAAGACAATGCCCTTTGTTGTGAGGAAAACATTGGTCCCTTAAAAAAGAAGCTGTTATAGTGTCTGCCATTATTGCCTCTTTTGTTCGGACATTCCTCAGTCTGTCTGCTCTAACTGTAAAGAACCCTTCGTATTTAGCTGCTAGCATCGCCTTTCCTTCACACATAATAAATGTCCCTTGTAAGTTCTTTGGGACTAATAAGTCATATACAAGTCCTTGTGTTGACCACACAAATGTTTATACTTATAAATGAGGTGTCCTCTGTCTTTTTTCTTAGCTAAACAAGCCCAACTTTTCCAGCCTCTCTTCATATGAGAGGTCTTACTTTGGAAGAATCTAGTTGCCGCTTTTGAACCGACTTTGTTTTCCCAATATCCTCTTTAAAATGGTGAGCCCAAAACTGTATCCCATATTCTAAATGTGGTCTCACCAGTGATTTATAAAGGGGTAATAATACATTGGGATCGCAGGATTTTATCTCTTTGTTTAGACACCCTAAAATCTGTTTGCTTTTGAAGTTGCTGCCGGACATTGAGTACTACTCAGCTTTCCTGTAACCAGAATCCCCCGTCCTTCTTCTGTTCTGGAGTCCTGAGTATTCTCTCATTTAAGGTATATGCAGTAGTAGGATTACTCCATCCTAGGTGTATTACTCTACATTTATCTACATTAAACCTCATCTGTCATGTGTTTGTCCATGCAGCCATCTTATCCAGATCATTTTGTAATATTATACAGCCAGGCCAAGTTTTTATTATCTTACATAGTTTTGTGTCATCAGCAAAGACCACTTTACCTTCACTCCCATCCCCAAGGTAATTAATAAAGTGATTACAAAGATTTGGGCTTAAAACAGATCAAAACTGCTCCCAGTACTGATCCTTGTGATCCGCAATTCTCCCAGTATTGATTCTTGTGGTCCCCACTGCTCCTCATACTGATGCTTCTGGTACCCACTGCTCACATTGCTGATCCTTGTGGTCTCCACTGCTCATTGTACTGATTCTTGTGGTCCCCACTGCACCTAGTAGTGATCTTTGTGGTCCGTACTGCTCCTCATACTGATCCTTGTGGTCCCCTCTGCTCCCAGTACTGATCGTTGTGATCCCCACTGCTCATCATACTGATCCTTGTGATCCCCATTTCTACTCATACTGATTCTTGTGGTCCCCACTTCTCTCAGTACTGATCCTTGTGGTCCCCACTGCTCCCAGTACTGATCGTTGTGGTCCCCACTGCTCATCATACTGATCCTTGTGATCCCCATTGCTACTCATACTGATTCTTGTGGTCCCCACTGCTCTCAATACTGATCCTTGTGGTCCCCACTGCTCCCATTACTTTTCCTTGTCCCCACTGCTCCTCATACTGATCCTTGTGGTCCCCACTGCTCCCAGCACTGTTCCTTGTGGTCCTCACTACTCCTCATACTGTTCTTTGTGGTACTCACTTCTCCAAGTACTGATCCTTACAGTTCCCAATGATCTTAATACTGACCCTTGTGGTTCCCATTGCTCCCACTACTGATCCTTATTTTCCCCACTGTTCATAGTACTGATCCTTATGGTACCCACTGCTCATAGTATGGACCCTTGTGGTTCCCACTTCTCCCACTACTAATCCTTGTGGTCCCCACTTCTCCCAGTACTGATTCTTGTTGTCCCCACTGCACAGATTTCTGTGAATCGATTTGCTCATCTCTACTGGCCACACATTTACCTGGTAGTTCCTTCTAGAGGGGATGTGAAATAGTACACGGTGCCAATTTTAATTGAAAACCATGAAACTCATGGATGGTTAAAGCACCAAAGTGGGAGCCAAGCTAGCTTAGCAGTAAATGGGGGACACGACTTTACAAAATATATGACCTGTAATAGACTAGGGTACAGACAGACCATTCTAAGACCAATAACACGTAAAGGGGAGTTAAAGTGGACTAATTGTACAGCAAAATTGAAAGTGTTTGTCTACTACTAGAAAAGGGTTTGCTTTTCTTTCTAGAAACAGCACCACCTCTGTCTATTGGCTGTATTTGGTACTGCAGCTGATTCCTATCTAGGCAAATAGTGGTGTTTAGGGAAAATAGTAGAGCGTTATTTTTACCCAAATCTCAGACAGTTTATAACATATATAGTTAAGCAAGAAAGTAGCATTTGATGGATCCGCTTGCGCTTGGTTCACTTTTAGCCACTTTTTGTCAATTTTCTCATACTTGAGCTAGAAAGAATTCTGTAAAATGAATGTGCCGGCACAGTGTGACAAAGTTCAAGTAGTGAAAAAAAAATAGCTTGAAGAAACTTTAAGCAATTATTTTGTTCTGGAGTGGCATAGCAATGCATTAGCTTGACTGAACTCACAAACTCCCAACAAAAAGGCACATTCTGTGTCCGCCATTCTCTCGCTGATTCCCATAGTTTGCCATCTGTTGCGTAAGGCATATGCCAAAAATTTCACTTCTGTGATGTGCCATTGGTCCATTTTTATCACACTCAAGTGGGTGGTGGCCTTGTAAAATAAAAACCTAAAGTAATATTAATTTTGTTTGCATTTTTCCGGTACATATTTTTTTTTGTCTCTGGACCAAAATGCCTGTGGTAAAATTTTTCCAAAAATAAAGGAAAATTCCACAATTAAAGGACTAGCTTTGGGTTATTATGTAGCTGGGTTTAGCTTTTCAAATATATTCCTGTCAGAACCACAGGTTTAGCATTAGGTGGTCCGAGAGATTATCCCAATGGAGACAGACACATGGGCATGTGCAGTGGCATTACCTTGGAGTGGCCGCTAAACCATGTGATGGAGCGGTGGTGTTCTGCTTACATTCGGACAATGCTGGAGCTCGTAATGGGTGTCGGACCCCACTAATCTGATATTGATGACCTAATCTAGGGTTAGGTGATCAATGTAATTGTAGTGGAGACTCCACCTTAATACCTAATGCCCCAAACAATGGTTTTACGATGGCAAGGTTGAAGACCCATCTAAATCTAGTGACAGGTTTCCTTGAGGTAATCACAAAATACGATAGGTCTCAAGTCAGATAGTTGATCTAGAGATGTCTCCTGGCAAGACGGCTTTTGTAGGGAATCTATAGGATATGGACACTATCTAAAAAAGAAACTGGGTTCATTGATGATGGTTATTGTGGAACCACCCATCCCAACAAATGATTAGTCAACTCAAGTTTGGGTTTTCACCCACTGGAGCTTTAGGGAACATTATTATGTCGGATCCTCGGTCAACTGGAGGATACTTGGATTTGTCAGTCCATCCCTGATTTTATCTTCTCATTCCATTGTTAAGCTGGAAAGATATCACAAAAATAGATGACTGACCCATATTTTATTTACATACATCATTTATTATTTTTCTTTTTAAGGTATTTTTGCAAGTCTACCAACCTTTTACGCACAGAATCATTATCTGTAACACAAGAGGTCCGCGGTTCAGACGCACACCACCATTATACCTTTTCCTTATTCTCCGCTTTGCCAATGAGATGTACAATAGACCGAATTCTAAACATGATTAAACACGGGACTGATCTGTGCCGCATTGTCTGGTCAACTTGTGAGAAGCGCAAATCAAGGAAGGGAGAGATCTCCTTGAAGCTATCTTTATCTCGACTTCAAATGATTCCATTCCTGTATGAATGGCACCTGCTGGGCGACTGAACGCAGGGGTGAAGGGAGCGGGCACGGAAAAGAATCTTTTTTATTTTTTCCTATGGTTGTGTGAATTCAGCTCTTTGATCATGACTTCTTGGGAATTAAAAGGAAATAAGAAACCAGTCTACTATTTTTTTCTTTTTTTTTTTTTTCAAGGGGGAAAAAGATGAAAAATGCATAGTACTGTATAATCCCACCTGGATACTATACAATGTTGTACTATTTAGAATCTTTCACCCTTAATCCTAAATTTATAATAAAAAAATATAGTTAAGCAAAAGGATTGACGCTGCTCTTGTCCGACTTCCAGTCCAGTTCTCTGTGGCAGCTGTACCAGGGTAGCTTCCCCTTCCTCACCTGGCATCCTGGACATTATGTTTGGTGTTGCAGCACATAGTAAGCGCTCTTACCAAGCTTTCTTCTCTTTAATCCGTCCTGGATGTTGCCGCCAGTGTTATATTCCTGTCCAGCTGCTTCGCCGATGCTTCCACGCTGTGCCAGCCATTACACTGGTTACCCATCTGCTACAAAGATTAATATAAAGTTATCTCTCTCACCTACAAAGCTCTTCACAGTTCTGCATCACCCTACCTCTCCTCCCTTATATCTATCATTATCCTACCTGTGCTCTCCGTTCTGTAACCGATCAAAGACTAACTTCCATAATCCGAATTTCGCATATCCTCCTTAACCCCTTCCCGACCCATGACGCCACGTAGGCGTCATGAAAGTCGGTGCCAATCCGACCCATGACGCCTATGTGGCGTCATGGAAAGATCGCGTCCCTGCAGATCAGGTGAAAGGGTTAACTCCCATTTCACCCGACCTGCAGGGACAGGGGGAGTGGTAGTTTAGCCCGGGGGGGGTGGCTTCACCCCCCCGTGGCTACGATCGCTCTGATTGGCTGTTGAAAGTGAAACTGCCAATCAGAGCAATTTGTAATATTTCACCTAAAAAACTGGTGAAATATTACAATCCAGCCATGGCCGATGCTGCAATATCATCGGCCATGGCTGGAAACACTTATGTGCCCCCACCCCACCGATCGCCCCCCCAGCCCCCCATCTGTGGTCCGCTCCCCTCCGTCCTGTGCTCCGCTCCCCCGTCCTCCTGTCCGCTCCCCCCGTGCTCCAATCCCACCCCCCGTGCTCCAATCAAACCCCCCCGCACTCCGATCCCCCCGCACAGCGATCCCCCCGTGCTCCGATCCACCCCCCCGCACAGCGATCCCCCACCCCGTGCTCCAATCCACCCCCCGTGTTCCGATCCACCCCCCATGCTCCGACGCCCCCCCCCCGTGCCCTGATCTCCCCCCCTTATACTTACCTAGCCTCCTGGGGTCCGTCCGTCTTCTTTGCTGGGCGCCGCCATCTTCCAAAATGGCGGGCACATGTGCAGTGCGCCCGCCGAATCTGCCGGCCGGCAGATTCGTTCCAGAGTGAATTTTGATCACTGAGATAAAATCTCACAGTGATCAAAATAAAAAAAATAGTAAATGACCCCCCCCCCCTTGTCACCCCCATAGGTAGGGACAATAAAAAAAATAAAGAATTTTTTTTTTCCACTAAGGTTGGGGTAAGAACTAGGGTTAGGGGTAGGGTTAGGGGTAGGGTTAGGGGTAGGGGTAGGGTTAGTGGTAGGGTTAGGGTTAGAGGTAGGGGTAGGGTTAGGGTTCGGGATGTGCACACGTATTCTGTAACTCTGCAGATTTTTCCGCAGAGGAGTTGATAAATCCGCGGTTTTTCTGTGCATTTCACTGCGGTTTTACAAATGTGATTTTCTATTGGAGCAGTTGTAAAACCGCTGCGGAATCCGCAGAAAGAAGTGACATGCTGCGGAATGTAAACCGCTGCGTTTCCGTGCAGTTTTTCTGCAGCATGTGCACAGCGATTTTTGTTTCCCATAGGTTTACATTGTACTGTAAACTCATGGGAAACTGCTGCGGATCCGCAGCGTTTTCCGCAGCGTGTGCACATACCTTTAGAATTAGGCTATGCGCACACGGTGCGGATTGGCCGCTGCGGATCCGCAGCAGTGTTCCATCAGGTTTACAGTACCATGTAAACATATGGAAAACCAAATCCGCTGTGCCCATGGTGCGGAAAATACCACGCGGAAACGCTGCGTTGTATTTTCCGCAGCATGTCAATTCTTTGTGCGAATTCCACAGCGTTTTACACCTGTTCCTCAATAGGAATCCGCAGGTGAAATCCGCACAAAAAACACTGGCAATCCGCGGTAAATCCGCAGGTAAAACGCAGTGCCTTTTACCCGCGGATTTTTCAAAAATGGTGCGGAAAAATCTCATACGAATCCGCAACGTTGGCACACAGCCTTAGGGTTAGGGTTGGGTTGGAATTAGGGTTGTGGTTAGGGTTAGGGGTGTGTTGGGGTTAGGGTTGTGGTTAGGGGTGTGTTGGGGTTAGGGTTGTGATTAGGGTTACGGCTACAGTTGGGATAAGGGTTAGGGGTGTGTTGGAGGTAGAATTGAGGGGTTACCACTGTTTAGGCACATCAGGGGGTCTCCAAACGCAACATGGCGCCACCATTGATTCCAGCCAATCTCGTATTCAAAAAGTCAAATGGTGCTCCCTCACTTCCGAGCCCCGACGTGCGCCCAAACAGTGGTTTACCCCCACATATGGGGTACCAGCGTACTCAGGACAAACTGCACAACAATTACTGGGGTCCAATTTCTCCTGTTACCCTTGAGAAAATAAAAAATTGCTTGCTAAAACATCATTTTTGAGGAAAGAAAAATTATTTTTTATTTTCACGGCTCTGCGTTGTAAACGTCTGTGAAGCACTTGGGGAATCAAAGTGCTCACCACATATCTAGATAAGTTCCTTGGGGGGGTCTAGTTTCCAAAATGGGGTCACTTGTGGGGGGTTTCTACTGCTTAGGCACACCAGGGGCTCTGCAAATGCAACGTGACGTCTGCAGACCATTCCATCAAAGTCTGCATTTCAAAAGTCACTACTTCCATTCTGAGCCCCGACGTGTGCCGAAACAGTGGTTTACCCCCACACATGGGGTATCAGCGTACTCAGGAGAAACTGGACAACAAATTTTGGCGTCCAATTTCTCCTGTAACCCTTGGGAAAATAAAAAAGTCTGGGCTAAAAAATTATTTTTGAGGAAAGAAAACGTATTTATTATTTTCACGGCTCTGCGTTATAAACTTCTGTAAAGCACTTGGGGGTTGAAAGTGCTCACCACATATCTAGATAAGTTCCTTTGGGGGTCTAGTTTCCAAAATGGGGTCACTTGTGGGGGGTTTCTACTGTTTAGGCACACCAGGGGCTCTGCAAACGCAACGTGACACCCGCCGACCATTCCATCAAAGTCTGCATTTCAAAAGTCACTACTTCCCTTCTGAGCCCCGACGTGTGCCCAAACAGTGGTTTACCCCCACACATGGGGTATCAGCTTACTCAGGAGAAACTGGACAACAACTTTTGTAGTCCAATTTCTCCTATAACCCTTGGGAAAATAAAAATAAAAAATTCTGGGCTAAAAAATTATTTTTGAGGAAAGAAAACGTATTTATTATTTTCACGGCTCTGCGTTATAAACTTCTGTGAAGCACTTTGGGGTTGAAAGTGCTCACCACATATCTAGATAATTTCATTTCGGGGTCTAGTTTCCGAAATGGGGTCACTTGTGGGGGGTTTCTACTGTTTAGTCACATCAGGGGCTCTGCAAACGCAACGTGATTCCCGTAGAGCATTCCATCAAAGTCTGTATTTCAAAACGTCACTACTTCACTTCCGAGCCCCGGCAAGTGCCCAAATAGTAGTTTACCCCCACATATGGGGTATCACCGTACTCAGGAGAAACTGGACAACAAATATTGGGGTCAAATTTCTCCTGTTACCCTTGGGAAAATTAAAAAATTCTGGGCTAAAAAATTATTTTTGAGGAAAGAAAACGTATTTATTATTTTCACTGCTCTGTGTTATGAACTTCTGTGAAGCACTTGGGGGTTCAAAGTGCTCACCTCACATCTAGATAAGTTCCTTTCAGGGTCTAGTTTCCAAAATGGGGTCACTTGTGGGGGGTTTCTACTGTTTAGCCACATCAGGGGCTCTGCAAACGCAACGTGACGCCCGCAGAGCATTCCATCAAAGTCTGCATTTCAAAACGTCACTACTTCACTTCCGAGCCCCAGCATGTGCCTAAATAGTGGTTTACCCCCACATATGGGGTATCAGCGTACTCAGGAGAAACTGGACAACAAATTTTGGGGTCAAATTTCTCCTGTTACCCTTGGGAAAATAAAAAATTGCGGGCTAAAAAATCATTTTTGAGAAAAGAAATTTTTTTTTTATTTTCATGGCTCTGTGTTATAAACTTCTGTGAAGCACTTGAGGGTTCAAAGTGCTCACCACACATCTAGATTAGTTCCTTTGGGGGTCTAGTTTCCAAAATGGGGTCATTTGTGGGGGATCTCCAATGTTTAGGCACACAGGGGCTCTCCAAACGCGACATGGTGTACGCTAATGATTGGAGCTAATTTTCCATTTAAAAAGCCAAATGGCGTGCCTTCCCTTCTGAGCCCTGCCGTGCGCCCAAACAGTGGTTTACCCCCACATATGGGGTATCTGCGTACTCAGGACAAACTGGACAACAACATTTGTGGTCCAATTTCTCCTATTACCATTGGCAAAATAGGAAATTCCAGGCTAAAAAATCATTTTTGAGAAAAGAAAAATTATTTTTTATTTTCATGGCTCTGCATTATAAACTTCTGTGAAGCACCCAGTATGCATCTAGATAAGTTCCTTGGGGGGTCTAGTTTCCAAAATGGGGTCACTTGTGGGGGAGCTCCAATGCATAGGCACACAGGGGCTCTCCAAACGCGACATGGTGTCCGCTAACAATTGGAACTAATTTTCCATTCAAAAAGACAAAAGGCGCGCCTTCCCTTCCGAGCCCTGCCGTGTGCCCAAACAGAGGTTTACCCCACATATGAGGTATCGGCGTACTCGGGAGAAATTGCTCAACAAATTTTAGGATCCATTTTATCCTATTGCCCATGTGAAAATGAAAAAATTGAGGCGAAAATAAATTTTTTGTGAAAAAAAAGTACTTTTTCATTTTTACGGATCAATTTGTGAAGCACCTGAGGGTTTAAAGTGCTCACTAGGCATCTAGATAAGTTCCTTGGGGGGTCTGTCATGATTCCAATGGCAGGGAATCACAAAAGGACAAGCACCAACGAGCTCTAGGGTGATGGAACCTGAGCTGACCGCGACCCTAAACCTGAACACACAAATAACAATAGCCGGGGAACGTGCCTACGTTGATCCTAGACGTCTCGCACCAGCCGAAGATCTAACTTCCCCTATTAGAAGAAACACAGACCTCTCTTGCCTCCAGAGAAATACCCCACAGAAATAGCAGCCCCCCACATATAATGACGGTGAAATGAGAGGAAGGCACATACACAGTATGAAAACAGATTCAGCAAAATGAGGCCCGCTAAAACTAGATAGCAGAGGATACAAATGTAAACTGCGCGGTCAGCAAAAAACCCTTCAAAAAACCATCCTGTAATTACTTGAACTCATGTTCCAACTCATGGAACATGAGGAGCAATTACAGCCCGCTAGAGCAACCAGCAGCAAAGAAACAATTATATGCAAGCTGGACAAGACAAAAATAAAGCAAAACGTGGAACAAGAAAATCAAAAACTTAGCTTGTCCTGAAGATTACTGAAGCCAGAAGCTGAGGTAACAAAACACTCTGATAACCTTGATAGCCGGCGGGGAAATGACAAGAAAGCCTGGTTAAATAGGAAACTCCCAAATCCTAATAGAACAGGTGGACACCAGAGACAGCAGAACACAAATCACCCAGTACATCAGTAACCACCAGAGGGAGCCCAAAAACAGAGCTCACAACAGGGGTCCAGTTTCCAAAATGGGGTCACTTGTGGGGGAGCTCCAATGTTTAGGCACACAGGGTCTCTCCAAACGCGACATGGTGTCCGCTAACGATGGAGATAATTTTTCATTCAAAAAGTCAAATGGCGCTCCTTCCCTTCCGAGCCTTACCATGTGCCCAAACAGTGGTTTACCCCCACATGTGAGGTATCGGTGTACTCAGGAGAAATTGCCCAACAAATTTTAGGATCCATTTTATCCTGTTGTCCATGTGAAAATGAAAAAATTGAGGCTAAAAGAATTTTTTTGTGAAAAAAAAGTACTTTTTCATTTTTACGGATCAATTTGTGAAGCACCTGGGGGTTTAAAGGGCTCACTATGCATCTAGATAAGTTCCTTGGGGCGTCTAGTTTCCAAAATGGGGTCACTTGTGGGGGAGCTCCAATTTTTAGCCACACGGGGGCTCTCCAAACGTGACATGGTGTCCGCTAAAGAGTGCAGCCAATTTTTCGTTCAAAAAGTCAAATGGCGCTCCTTCCCTTTCAAGCCCTGCTGTGCGCCCAAACAGTGGTTTACCCCACATATGAGGTATCAGCGTACTCAGGACAAATTGGACAACAACTATCATTGTTCAGTTTCTCCTTTTACCATTGGGAAAATAAAAAAATTGTTGCTGAAAAATCATTTTTGTGACTAAAAAGTTAAATGTTCATTTTTTCCTTCCATGTTGCTTCTGCTGCTGTGAAGCACCTGAAGAGTTAATAAACTTCTTGAATGTGGTTTTGTGCACCTTGAGGGGTGCAGTTTTTAGAATGGTGTCTCTTTTGGGTATTTTCAGCCATATAGACCCCTCAAACTGACTTCAAATGTGAGGTGGTCCCTAAAAAAAATGGTTTTGTAAATTTCGTTGTAAAAATGAGAAATCGCTGGTCAAATTTTAACCCTTATAACTTCCTAGCAAAAAAAAAATTTGTTTCCAAAATTGTGCTGATGTAAAGTAGACGTGTGGGAAATGTTATTTATTAACTATTTTGTGTCACATAACTCTCTGGTTTAACAGAATAAAAATTCAAAATGTGAAAATTGCGAAATTTTCAAAATTTTCGCCAAATTTCCGCTTTTATCACAAATAAACACAGAATTTATTGACCTAAATTTACCACTAACATGAAGCCCAATATGTCAGGAAAAAACAATCTCAGAACCGCTAGGATCCATTGAAGCGTTCCTGAGTTATTACCTCATAAAGGGACACTGGTCAGAATTGCAAAAAATGGCAAGGTCTTTAAGGTCAAAATAGGCTGGGTCATGAAGGGGTTAAAGACTTCTCTCTTGCTACGCAAGTTTTCTGGAATGCATTACCCTGGATGACCCAACTAATTCTTAGCCCCAACATTTATATTCAGGCTTTAAAAACACATCTCTTTAGACAGGCCTATCACCTCATTTCACTAATCTAACTTTTCACTGATCTCTGTATCTAAAAATTTTTCAGAATCTGGCCCCTCCTATTCATCTCTCATCCTCTATGCACCCAATAGGACTTAATAATCATACTGCAGCAGATACTGGCTGATGACCGGATCACAGAGCTTTCTTTGAAGACCCTTATTTATCATAATGATGACTGGACCGTACATGACAACACGTTCTACCTATTATGCCCATTTCTCTATAGATTGTAGCTCGCAAGCAGGGTCCTCACGCCAGTAACTGGTGAACAATGTCATACTTTGTCCTTTCTTTATTTTCTTTACATGTGCCTGCTCAATTTTAAAGTGCTTCCAAAAATGTTGTTTTTTTTGGAGCTGATCCACTAAAAAAAAAAAAAAAAATTTGCAGGCCTAAGGCCCTGTGTGCAATACATTGTTTAACCTCTGGCGAAACCTGCTAGATTTTTCAAGCAAAAGTCAGAATATCAATGGCAGTGTTTTCTCCCAAACTGTAGCCTTGTTGCCCACATTTGTTTTTCTTACTTACCGTATATACTCGAGTATAAGCCGACCCTAAGTATAAGCCGACCCCCCTAATTTTGCCACAAAAAGCTGGGAAAACTTAATGACTTGAGTATAAGCCTGGGGTGGGAAATGCAGCAGCTACCGGTAAATTTCAAAAACAAAAATAGATACCAATAAAAGTAAAATTAATTGAGACATCAGTAAGTTAAGTGTTTTTGAATATCCATATTGAATCAGGAGCCCCATATAATGCTTCATACAGTTTATGATGGGCCCCATAAGATGCTCCATATTAAAATATGCCCCATATAATGCTGCACAAATTTTGATTATGACCCCATAAGATGCTCCATACAGACATTTGCCCCATATAATGCTGCACATGGCCACATAAGATGCCCCATACAGATATTTGCCCCCATACAATGCTGCACATGGCCATATAAGATGCCCCATACAGATATTTGCCCCATATAATGCTGCAGATGGCCACATAAGATGCTCCATACAGACATTTGCCCCGTATAATGGTCCACAAATGTGGATTATGGCCCCATAAGATGCTCCATACAGATACCTGCCCCATATGCTGTTGCTGCCATTAAAAAAGTAAAAAAAAATTATATACTCACCTCTCCAGCCCCCAGCACTTGTTATACTCATATAATGAGAAGAAAAATGATGCAGCACTCACCCTTGCGCTTCTTCCAAGTGTGCTCTTTATTCAGCAAAACATACTATACATAGTATGAACCGGCATACGCAGTGATCTGTGAGGGAGCGGGAGTGAGGAGAGACCGGACGACGGCCGTTTCGCGCTACGGCGCTTGTACGGGTCCATGCTAAAAACAGGTGATGTCATTTCCTTTTTAAGGTTTTTTTTTTTTTTTAGACTCACCTGATTTTAAAACATAGCCCTTTAGATAGAGATATACAGTGGGGCAAAAAAGTATTTAGTCAGTCAGCAATAGTGCAAGTTCCACCACTTAAAAAGATGAGAGGCGTCTGTAATTTACATCATAGGTAGACCTCAACTATGGGAGACAAACTGAGAAAAAAAAATCCAGAAAATCACATTGTCTGTTTTTTTAACATTTTATTTGCATATTATGGTGGAAAATAAGTATTTGGTCAGAAACAAAATTTCATCTCAATACTTTGTAATATATCCTTTGTTGGCAATGACAGAGGTCAAACGTTTTCTGTAAGTCTTCACAAGGTTGCCACACACTGTTGTTGGTATGTTGGCCCATTCCTCCATGCAGATCTCCTCTAGAGCAGTGATGTTTTTGGCTTTTCGCTTGGCAACACGGACTTTCAACTCCCTCCAAAGGTTTTCTATAGGGTTGAGATCTGGAGACTGGCTAGGCCACTCCAGGACCTTGAAATGCTTCTTACGAAGCCACTCCTTCGTTGCCCTGGCGGTGTGCTTTGGATCATTGTCATGTTGAAAGACCCACCCACGTTTCATCTTCAATGCCCTTGCTGATGGAAGGAGGTTTGCACTCAAAATCTCACGATACATGGCCCCATTCATTCTTTCATGTACCCGGATCAGTCGTCCTGGCCCCTTTGCAGAGAAACAGCCCCAAAGCATGATGTTTCCACCACCATGCTTTACAGTAGGTATGGTGTTTGATGGATGCAACTCAGTATTCTTTTTCCTCCAAACACGACAAGTTGTGTTTCTACCAAACAGTTCCAGTTTGGTTTCATCAGACCATAGGACATTCTCCCAAAACTCCTCTGGATCATCCAAATGCTCTCTAGCAAACTTCAGACGGGCCTGGACATGTACTGGCTTAAGCAATGGGACACGTCTGGCACTGCAGGATCTGAGTCCATTGTGGCGTAGTGTGTTACTTATGGTAGGCCTTGTTACATTGGTCCCAGCTCTCTGCAGTTCATTCACTAGGTCCCCCCGCGTGGTTCTGGGATTTTTGCTCACCGTTCTTGTGATCATTCTGACCCCACGGGGTGGGATTTTGCGTGGAGCCCCAGATCGAGGGAGATTATCAGTGGTCTTGTATGTCTTCCATTTTCTAATTATTGCTCCCACTGTTGATTTCTTCACTCCAAGCTGGTTGGCTATTGCAGATTCAGTCTTCCCAGCCTGGTGCAGGGCTACAATTTTGTTTCTGGTGTCCTTTGACAGCTCTTTGGTCTTCACCATAGTGGAGTTTGGAGTCAGACTGTTTGAGGGTGTGCACAGGTGTCTTTTTATACTGATAACAAGTTTAAACAGGTGCCATTACTACAGGTAATGAGTGGAGGAAAGAGGAGACTCTTAAAGAAGAAGTTACAGGTCTGTGAGAGTCAGAAATCTTGATTGTTTGTTTCTGACCAAATACTTATTTTCCACCATAATATGCAAATAAAATGTTAAAAAAACAGACAATGTGATTTTCTGGATTTTCTTTTCTCAGTTTGTCTCCTATAGTTGAGGTCTACCTATGATGTAAATTACAGACGCCTCTCATCTTTTTAAGTGGTGGAACTTGCACTATTGCTGACTGACTAAATACTTTTTTGCCCCACTGTACAAACAGCAATACGAAAAAATTGGCATGTGCTGCAGAAAGACGTGGACTTTAGAAATCTCCCTGATACATGTCCTCTATTCTCATATAAAAGATCAATTAATATAGGAGACCTTGTTGTAAAAAATAAAGTATCACCACCAACAAATAATTGGTTAGCAAAAACCATACCGCAAGGTAACCACAGATACGGCAATTGTAGCATATGCCATCTGCATAAAATTGAGAACCCCTTGCAAATAGGTATAATTGAGCATTTTGTGAAAGACTTCATAACCTGCAAGAGTAAATTTCTGGTTTACGTAATTTTCTGTCCGTGTCAACGGTTTTATATAGGTAAGACTATTAGACCTCTCACAGTCCGAATACGAGAGCATTATAACTCAATTCGGACAGGAAAGGGACGCGTGCGTTTTGTAGAACATATGGCAGAGACACATAATAGCGATCCAGATCAATTGCGGTTTGCAGGTTTGGAACTAGTTAAATGTTCACAAAACGGCGGTAATAATGACCGCCTACTGCTGCAGCGTGAAGCGAAATGGATCCTACAAACAAACACACAGGGCCCAGGGAGTCTTAACGACAAACTTGACATGGCGGTGTTCTTATAATACATTTGTTAAAGTTCATTTTGTAATATACTTGTAAATGTTCATTCTGTAATAAGAGATCTCATTGTTTTTAACTTGCACAATTGTAATTAATAGAATCAGGTGAGTCTAAAAAAAAAAAAAAAACCTTAAAAAGGAAATGACATCACCTGTTTTTAGCATGGACCCGTAGAAGCGCCGTAGCGCGAAACGGCCGTCGTCCGGTCTCTCCTCACTCCCGCTCCCTCATAGATCACTGCGTATGCCGGTTCATACTATGTATAGTATGTTTTGCTGAATAAAGAGCACACTTGGAAGAAGCGCAAGGGTGAGTGCTGCATCATTTTTCTTCTCATTATATGGTCTTGTACAAAACTCTGACGATTGCATAGCACCACCCGCAGCTCACAGTAAGGGAGACCTCATCTGTCCTTCTGAAACAGATCATTTAAGCGAATCTCCAATTGCGCTATAGTGAAGCTCTGTGCCGATCATCTTTCTGTTTCTTGGTATAACGAAGTTGTTATACTCACCTTTCCCGTTCCACCGCTGACCGCCGCTGTGTCTTGATCTTACCATCCTCTGCGCCGACGTTCAGGAAGAAGGCAGCACGCACACTAATCACGTCACCGCGCCCTCTGACCTGAGCATCACTGTGGAAGACAGCGGCGCCGACGGTGGAACGAGGAGCAGGTGAGTATCGCGCACTGCCCCCGTCATACTTACCTGCTCCTGGCGCCGTCGCTGCACGTCTGTTCCCCGGCACCGCATTTTCTTCCTGTAGTGAGCGGTCACCGTTACCGCTCATTGCAGTAATGAATATGCGACTCCACATCTATGGGAGGTGGAGCCGCATATTCATTACTGTAATGAGCGGTACCATGTGACCGCTCACTACAGGAAGAAGCAGCAGCTCTGGAAGAAGCAGGGACCTGCAGGGACAGGAGAAGCAGGTGAGTATAATTAGACAGCCCCCGCACCCCCTCCCATGATGACCCCTGGGTATGACTCGAGTATAAGCCGAGAGGTGGACTTTCAGCCCAAAAAAGTGGGCTAAAAATCTCGGCTTATACTCGAGTATATACGGTATATGAATAACACAGTGATCTGAAGCCACCTGCAGAATGGTCGGGTCACTTATTTTACCGCTTTGTGGCTTTCGAAGCTCAAAAAGGCTGAACATATGAACAGCAAGTCATTTTGACAGCACATGGTCATATTTTTTTTTGAATTTTTCAAGCAGGATTGGGAGCGGATCCACCTGAAAAAGGCGCCGTGTGCGCAAACCCCAATACTCCCGGATCCGTACGGGATGGCAGCATAGGCCGTGCTGCGCCTCGTAAACTGCTCTGCAGGGATTTGCTCTTTAACGGCTATGATCTGCCGAAACCTCAGACTCCTTGCAGATTCATCCTTTGCTCAATTGAGCATTCTGTAGCTTCTTTCAGTAAGACCTGGATCTGTCAATATACATTTCTGGTAAATGACCTATTACTCATTCATGCAACAAACTGGTGAGAAAAATATCCTGCTCACCAGTGTCTGCTGCTTCTGTCGCTTCTCTTCAAAGTCTTCATTTATTTCTTTTCCACCCAGTGCCAGGAATTTACAGTAAGTTCCGAAAAACGATCTCTGGCAAAAATTTCTACAAATTTTCAGTATATAATCTGTTATTTTAATGAGACTTTAACCATATGTTTGGCACTTTACTACCGACAGACCTGCTGTCCCGATCATCTGAAGGTGAATTTCCAGTTATTTCAGGTGTATTTAGCAATCAAGAATTGGCTGCAACCTGACTGTGTATTCTACGGGAAAGTTGTAGGGGGAGTAAAATCTGATTATTATTGTTATTTATATATTACATTATTAATATTATTGTGAATATTATTATGTAGATTTGATTTACAGTCTATTATTACAGTGATAATATTGTTTCATTATTATTTTTATTACTATAATATTTACATTATTAATAATAATTTGTTGCCATTGTATTATTGTTATTATTATATTATTTTATTAACATTTTACAATTAATATTCTCTTATTGACTTATAGCAATAATAAGTCAATAAAATAATAATATCAATAGAATAAAACAAATTACAAATCAAAATAATAATAATAGTAATGTCAATAAAATATAATAACATGTAAATAAATTAATACTTGTAATAATTAACAATTTTATTGACATCATTAATATTATATTAATTTTAAATTATTTTAATGATTTGATTTTATCATTATTTTATTTATGCATTACTATTAGCTAATAATAATAATAAAAAAATATTAATAATAATAATAATAATATCTCAAGCCCCACATCTCCAGTGCCAGCCATTCTGTATTCTCCAAACTGTCTTGTTTGTTTACTTCTCAGTATGACATCATGCATATCTATATGACCACTGCAGCCAATCAGTGGCCTCAGCAGTCTCCTGCCACAGATTTGCTAGTATTAACAATGAGGCAAATGATTAACTGCAGCGGTCACATGGATATCCATGATGTCATCCCTGAGAGGAAGTAAATAGAGAAGACGACCAGGAACTACCTAAACAGTGACGGATTGAACAAGTGACAGTATTGGTTATTTTTATACTTTATCACATTTCTTACTCTTGGTGAGAATTATTTACTTGTCCTTCAGAGCTGTTGGCTCAAGATATCCCAGGACGAGTGGCTCAAAAAGGCCAGCTTTGAAAAAAAATGCAGTGATTTCTCATTACTCTGTCGGCCGGGAGATGTCTATGCTATATGTGGCAATCCATTGGTTGTCGTGTGCCTTGCAGCATGCTAAGTTCTTTGCTAGAAAGTCACAATTTGGTTTTGAGGTCCTCTACAAAGCTGACTGTTAAGGTACCGTCACACTAGACGATATCGCTAGCGATCCGTGACGTTGCAGCGTCCTCGCTAGCGATATCGTCCAGTGTGACAGGCAGCAGCGATCAGGCCCCTGCTGTGCTGTCGCTGGTCGGGGAAGAAAGTCCAGAACTTTATTTGGTTGCTAGACTCCCCGCAGACATCGCTGAATCGGCGTGTGTGACACCGATTCAGCGATGTCTTCACTGGTAACCAGGGTAAACATCGGGTAACTAAGCGCAGGGCCGCGCTTAGTAACCCGATGTTTACCCTGGTTACCATCCTAAAAGTAAAAAAAACAAACACTACATACTTACCTACAGCCGTCTGTCCTCCAGCGCTGTGCTCTGCACTCCTCCTGTACTGGCTGTGAGCGTCGGTCAGCCGGAAAGCAGAGCGGTGACGTCACCGCTCTGCTTTCCGGCCGCTGTGCTCACACAGACAGTACAGGAGGAGTGCAGAGCACAGCGCTGGAGGACAGACGGCTGTAGGTAAGTATGTAGTGTTTGTTTTTTTTACTTTTAGGATGGTAACCAGGGTAAACATCGGGTTACTAAGCGCGGCCCTGCGCTTAGTTACCCGATGTTTACCCTGGTTACCGGCATCGTTGGTCGCTGGAGAGCGGTCTGTGTGACAGCTCTCCAGCGACCAAACAGCGACGCTGCAGCGATCCGGATCGTTGTCGGTATCGCTGCAGCGTCGCTAAATGTGACGGTACCTTTAGGAAAGTCTCAGACTATCATACCCCCATGTTGCCACTTCAAGGGAGTGATAGGCTAAAGTCGCTATTATATTAGTTGCCAAACCAAGATCTATTGCAATCTTACAGAGTAAACGATATTGGTGCTCAAAAGAATTATTCAGCCTCAACATCATAGACAGTCATCGTCCATCCCGATAATCTCTATAAATAGGTTGACCACTAGTTTGATATTGATGATCTAAGTCACCAATATCAGACTGGACGAGGGGTTTCCAACACGCGGAACCTCAACCGGTCAGCTGTTATCAGTTTGAGTATGAGCTGAGTTGCAGTTTTCGGCAACATTATATAGAGCTATACTGTTGGAAGAACTCATGCAATGAAAAATTGTCCAGTGGGTTCAGGGGGTTGCAATTACACCAGGGCCCTAAATCATAGAGGTGTCTAAAAGTTTCTTTGGCCCATATGAAATGACCAAGTATTTACTTGTACCTATATGGAACTGGTTAAATCATAGTCAGCCATTTTGAAACTTTCTGGTCATAGTCACCTGGCCACTAAGTATGGGTAGAAGTTTATGTAAAACATCCTGTTCTCCTTAACAGATGTAAATGCTATTGGTGTACAATATATTTGCCAACTTTTCATAAAAGCTTGCGGAGTGCCACCAAATTTTTATTTACATAGTCATACCACATATCAGGTTGTAGCTACCCATGTCTATCCACTTTCCCCGTTCTTTCTTCCTAAGGTGGCTCGTCTCTGGACCTGGGAACTTGGTATCACAGCATTAGAAAAGCTTGAGGAAGGATTTTGCAACCCCTAGATTTTTGCCAACTCTTCCAAGCATCTGAAGAAGTCTCTTCTTTTTCCAGGACCTTTCAGATGTTCTGTGAGAGCTATTCCTCTGTACCCTGCAACTAGACTTAAAGGGTTTGTCTAATAACAATAGACATTGGAGGCATATTGCTTTGATATACAACAAAGAGCCAATTAGTTCAAGTCTTTGCAATCTCTGGTTGAATCAGTCACACATTTGTTTATTGGACATCAGTGACATCTTCTAGTGATAAGCCACCAATGTCTAAAATGTTTTGTTTTCTGTAAACGTAATTAGAGTCCAATGAATCTTGGTGCAAAATTTAGACCTGGGCCCCCACCTACAAGTTGGTCATATGTATTAGCCCTTGTAGTGTTCTAGATCATATAAAACCTTGTGTGCCCCCCGTAATGTAATGATGTCCCCCATTATGTACTAATGTCACTCATCCTGTGTCCCTTTCTGATATAGTGTCCTCCATCCTGGACCCCTTCCAGTAATAATGTTTCCCATCTTGGGGTCCTTCCTGTAATAATGTCCAACATATTGGGCCCCTTCCTGGTCTAATCTCCCCCATGCTGGCCCCCTTCCTGCTCTAGTTCCCCTTCATCCTGAGCCCATTCTTTAAATAATCTACCTATCCTGGCCCTTTCCTGGTATAATGTCCCCCAGCCTGTGCCCGTTCCAGTAATTTATGTCCCCCATCTTCAGCCTTTCCAGTAATAATGCCCCCCATCCTGGTCTTATGTCCTCATCCTGGCAACTTCAAGGAATATACTGTACTAGCTATTGAACCCGTTCTATGCCTGGGTGGTGAGCATTTATATTGGTATATGGTCTCCATCCTGGTATGTGTTGCTTCCATCCTGCGCCCTAATCTTGTCATGTGCTGCTACCATCTTGCGCCCCAATCCTGTCATTTGCTGCTCCCATCCTGCGCCCCATCCTGTCATGTGCTGCTCCCATCCTGTGCCCCCGTTCTGTCATGTGCTGCTCCTGCGTCCCCGTTCTGTAATTTGCTGCTCCCATCTATATGCCCCATACGCTGCTCCATAAAGGTTGATTGCCCCCCATACGATGCTCCATAGTATAAGCCTCATATGCTGCTCCATTATGGTTGATGGCCCCCATAAGATGCTCCATAATATATGCCTCACATGCTGATGCATTATGGTTGATGGCCCCCATAAGATGCTCCATAGTATATGCCCCGTATGCTGCACCATTATGGTTGATGGCCCCCATAAGATGCTCCATAGTATATGCCTCATATACTGCTGCATTATGGTTGATGGCCCCCATAAGATGCTCCATAGTATATGCCCCGTATGCTGCACCATTATGGGTGATGGCCCCCATAAGATGCTCCATAGTATATGCCTCATATGCTGCACCATTATGGTTGATGGCCCCCATAAGATGCTCCATAGTATATGCCCCATATACTGCTCCATAAATGTTGATGGCCCCCATAAGATGCTCCATAGTATATGCCTCATATGCTGCTCCATTATGGTTGATGGCCCCCATAAGATGCTCCATAGTATATGCCTCATATGCTGCTCCATTATGGTTGATGGCCCCCATAAGATGCTCCATAGTATATGCCTCATATGCTGCTCCATTATGGTTGATGGACCCCATAAGATGCTCCATAGTATATGCCCCGTATGCTGCTCCATTATGGTTGATGGCCCCCATAAGATGCTCCATAGTTTATGCCCCGTATGCTGCTCCATTATGGTTGATTGCCCTCATAATATGCTCCATAGTATATGCCTCATATGCTGCTCCATTATGGTTGATGGCCCCCATAAGATGCTCCATAGTATATGCCCCATATGCTGCTCCATTATGGTTGATGGCCCCCATAAGATGCTCCATAGTATATGCCCCGTATACTGCTCCATAAATGTTGATGGCCCCCATAAGATGCTTCATAGTATTATATGCCCCGTATGCTGCTGCAATATATAAAAAAAAAATAACATACTCACCTATCGTCGCTGGGCGCCGAGTGCTGGGGGGCCTGAGCAGGCGGGGACACCGGTGCGCTGTGGGGGTCAGGTGCCGGAGTCACCGCTAGCTCAGGCCCCCGACACTTGCTATATTCACCTGTCCCGTTCCAGCGCTGCGCGCCGCTTCTTCCGGGTCCTCTGGCTGTGACTGTTCAGTCAGAGGGCGGCGTGCATTAAGCGCGTCATCACGCCCTCTGAACTGAACGTCACTGGCAGAGGACCCGGAAGATGGAGCGGCGAGCAGCGCTGGAATGGGACAGGTGAATATAGCATACTCACCCTCCTGGCACGTCCCTGCTTCACCGTTGGAGATCGCGGTATGCGTTCAGTGCTTATGCATACCACGATCTCCTGGGCTGCGTTACTCTGTGGGGTCCAGACTGCGCCGGCGCTTGCGTTTGCGCAGTCTATAAAGGCTTCGGACAGAGTGATGCTCCCAGCGTTATATTATAGATTTCCTTCATCCCGGGAACTTTCCTGAATAATGTCCCAGCTTCTTGGCCCTTCCTGTAAAAATGCTCCCCACTGTTTTGCTGTACACATTGAAAAAAAAAAATTTTTCTCACCTTCCCCGACATGCGGCGTCATTGGACACACATCCAGCGTCAGCAGGCTCCTTCCCACATGGGCCCCCAGTGAAGGGTGCGGCCGCGATTGTTACGCCCCTGATTGTTTTGGACCCCATGTTACAAAACTATGATAATAAAATATAAGGCGCATTACTTACAGAAGGGATCTATGAAACCTCTCTACATTTCAGGATTGATTTTGGCTTTGATCAAAAACTAGTAATTTATTTATTGTTTTCGGTTTTTTTTCCCATTTCTTATAAGTTTCATCTCCTGTTCTTGTCAAATATTTGATTTGCTGTATTACAAATGTATGAAAATGTTGAGGAGCCTTATGAGCTTTATTACCCTGGGGAAAGAATACTGGTGTTTGAAGAAAGAAAGCTAAAGCTTGTCATTGCTATGCGGCGTGAAGATGTTAAGGTAACATTTAGAGTTGTCGCTGCCAATTCAGCGGGTGGGAGAAATAAGTTGATACGGTTCGGCGAGTCCAGATTATTTTTCATAAGAAGTATCGAATGCTAATTTAAATCTTGAGACGTACGTGGGAGGGTGCAGTAATTACACTTTATAACCTACGGCTTCAGTAGTTACCATACTGTATTTAAAGGGACAGAAAATTAGAAAAAAAAACAACAACATAAAATGGAAAAGTCAAAATCTCTCCGTTCCTTACTTTGATTGAGGTTCGGTAGGTTCTTTAAACACAGATTTTAGACCATCTCTTCATTTGGAATCCTGGTAAAAAAAAAACAAAACTGCAAAGCGTCATGGTTAGGGATGAGCGGACCCATAGAAGTTCAGGTTTGCCGAGTTTGACGGTTTGGGTACCAAAATTGATTTGTTTGTTCTTCTTGCCATCCATGGTATTGATAACATCCTTCTCCAGCACCACATACTACATTTTGAAGGCATCGATTCTTCTTCTGTCTTATTTCTTTATTGTCCAGGTTTCACATCCGTATGTACTTCAGAAAAGACCAATGTACAAGCAGTGTCTTTGTCGCCAGTAAGTACTTCAGAAAATACCAAACAATGTACAAGCAGTGTCTTTGTCGCCAGTCAAATGTTCCTAGATTTGAAGACCTTGTCCACTGACTTCAATGTTGATTTGCCCATAACTATTCTCCTGCTGACTTCAAGTGTCCTCTCTGCGTTTTTCGTGATCATTGATCCAAGTAGGTTGAAGTCCTTTACAACTTCCAGTTCATCGCTGTCCATCTAAAATGTGTCCCGGTCGTACCTGGCAGTAGTCAATATAGCTCAATTACTTGCCCAAATGTGTAGGAATTCCCATGCATTTCTTTGGTGGTCATGTAAGTCTCCATACCCTGGATCTACAGCTGTAGCAAACCTTAGCAGGACCATTATGTCGAAAGCATGATCTACACTTTTTGCATAGGAAGGATGCCTATGAACAGTACCATCATAGTTTAACCACTAGCCCAACTTTGATGGTCCTATGAACCTCCTTTCTCCTCTTGACCACTTTACCCTGAACCTAAATGGGACAATCACAATGTACTATGATGATAATGTTTAATGTAGTGCACATATGCTATTTGTAATACGTGGCAACCCATTAACAATACCATGACGCTTTAATGACATGCCCAGTTTTTTAGGAACCGTCCCTAATCTGTTTGGTGCTCACTTTGAAGCTATTTTTCTTCCTTCAAACCTAAACCGGACAATAACTGCATGCTATGCTGAGATTATGCCCACACTATCCTCAGGGCACATTATGTACGATTGTTTGGCACACTAAACTCCCATTTATGGACATTGTTTTGGATTTCCAAGCCAAATTTGCCAAAGTTGCCTTCATATTCTTTTGGGATACCTGTTCCCTTCACTGAATACTTTTTCACACATTACTCTTTTTAGGTTTTCCATCTAGGAAAATAAGCAGCCTGCATTAGAGCGTTAATCTGCTGAACAAAACGATTACCGTATATCTCATTACACGGGAAAAAACAATCCTTCATGATAATTGCTAATATTATCTAATTTGGGATATATTTAGAGTCCTTTCGTGTATACCGTGGGCGAAAGAACAATCTCCAAACAAACTGATAGTAAACAAAACTTCTTAAATGACAATGGTCTGGGGGTTATTCTTAGCTATTTGCTGTAGAAATCATCTCACAAGTGCTAATGGATGTAATTGTACGGAGTCTTTTCTTATCGTTTCATGTAATTATGCCTACAGAATGGAAGAACTTCCAAGTAACTCGAAGAAAGCAATTGTTTTTTCCTTGCCAGAGAAGTAAGAATTGAAATACCATCTTCAATTTTTTGGCAGTTTCAAAATGAATTTATAAATATTATATATTTGTTGGGAAAAAATTGCTGAGCCTGAGATTCGATTCTCTAACTCCAAGCTTGAAAGTTGACAAATTGATCCACTCATCACTAGTAATGGCTAAAGATTGACAACTCATTTCAATCAGCAGGAGTTGGGAAATCGATTGTGTAGTTTCAGTCCAGAACAAATTTCCTTTTCTATAGTTTTGGATTTACTTTAAGGAGTTTTTTTTTCTGGTCTGTGGTGGTTGGGCATGTCCTATCTCGATGTTCCTTATTTTGCCCTTCCTAAGTTCAACCTTCTTTTGGTAGGTGATCTGTTGATTCATTATCTGTGAGTTTGACATTTTTCATTCTCTGGTTAATCTCTTCACCAGGATCAGTCTTCACCTATTTATTTTTCTTGTACTGATTTTCTAAGTACAGGTCCTGTTTCTGTAGATCCTGACCTTAAGGTACCGTCACACTCAGCAACTTTGCAAAGAGAACGACAACAATCCGTGACGTTGCAGCATCCTGGATAGCGATCTCATTGTGTTTGACACGCAGCAGCGATCTGGATCCCGCTGTGCCATTGCTGGTCGGAGCTAGAAGTCCAGAACTTTATTTCGTCGCCAGGTCGGCGTGTATCGTCATGTTTGACATCAAAAGCAACGATGCCAGCAACGAGCATAGGGCCCCTAGATGTGTGTTGGATCGGTACACTCCGGCTGTTTGACATGGAGCTAACAACCAGCGAGAACGAGAAGTGAGTCGCCGTTACGTCACTGGATCGCTCCTGCATCGTTCTGGAGTTGCTTTGTTTGACGTCTCTACAGCGACCTAAACAGCGACGCTCCAGCGATCTAGTTTAGGTCGGCTCGTTGTCTACATCGCTGCAGCGTCGCTGAGTGTGACGGTACCTTTAGACTTAATCTTCCAGTTCGTTTACCTTGCCAATGTCCTTAAACAGAGCCTGTCAAAGGAGACGTGCGGAGGTTTTTAAAACTTTTTGCACTGTTCTAAAAGCAGCCTTTATAGGAATATAAACTTTGATTCTGTACAGTTCTTCCACAAGTTCTCCAAAGATGATCCCTGAAATTGAAGCGCTTTCCCGGTTGGGTTAACGTTTGGTTCTGTAAGAACATACATGTTGAAACTGAAGAGATGTGAAGCTAGTCTCATGCAATACCCAGACCACATACATCTTTAAAGAATAAGTCATACATCACCGTAAGGTTCGAGGGTTATCTAAGTTCAGCTACCTAGAAAAAGTTAAACCCCACATAGTTGATCTGAATTCATAGTATATCACCATAGTGTACCAGGTTGAACGTTATTGTTAATCAGTGTCCAGAAGTTACAGGCAGTGAGATAGGTTATAACTAAAGATCGAGAAAATAGATAAAAGTGGAATTGAATTCTACAATTCTGCATTTGCCAAAATGTGGATATTTTTTTTATAGTTTTTTTTTTATTTAAATAAATCTGGCCACCACTTTTCTGAACTGTAAAGGGCCATCAAAATGTTATGTTTCTTCAACTTAATGGCAGGTCAAGTCAAGCTTGTATGGAGTTCTCCTTGTGGCGCCTGTGACAATAGTCCTTGTTACTTGGCCGCAACTTGGTCATTAAATAGCATCTGTGTGAATCGAGCTTTTTCCTCCAAAGTTGAAAAAGTCAGATTTTTTTTTTGCTTGATCATCACTACATACTGCATGGGGTTAAGGTACTCACTGTCTTTGTCTAGCATCCAAGCTCATTTTCCATTGTAACAGCAGAACACGTCTCTCCTACTCTTGGGCTCTTCGCTGTCTTAAGACACAGCTGTATTTTCTCATATCGAGAATTTATTTTCAGGTCAGAGACCTAAAAATGAGCATTAAAATTTGACATATGTCATCGTTTCTCCGCTCACGTTGCAGACATAACAAGGTAAACGGGGGCTTCGGAGGAGACAGACCCTGTGATGTCCATTAATGGGTCGGATCCTGTTTTATTACTGGACTACTTTCCGCTGCAGCTGTACATTAATTTCTGAAACCATCAGTATCCGATAAAATAGTATATTATCCATGAACCTCGTCTTAAGTAGACAATTCCACCTTCCGAGTGCACTTGGGATCCTTCCAGTATTCTTTTGTCAGTTTTGGAGAAATATTTGTGTTATTACTATGAGCAGAGCTGACATTCAGCACTTGAGCAAAATGTGGTTTATTGGAAGGAATTGAAATCAAGTCATGAGCATGTCTGGCTGATGGTTGCCTTAAGTGAAGGAGCTTGTACACTTGACAACTGCGGTTAGTGGTAAATGTGCGAATCCTATACAACGTGTGAGAGCTTGGTAAAGAGAAAATCGTAAAGTATCACCATGTTGTTGGACTTGTACCATCAAATTAATTTTTACTTATATATTTTTGCATTTAACATCCATTAGATTTTCATTTTTTTTCCATTAACTCGTGATGGCTAATAATTTACAAAATTGCTCTATTTAAGAGAGAGGGTGTTTTGGGAAACCTTTTTTCCAAAAAAATAAAAAACAAACAAACTGGGCATTACTCACCCTTCCCAGATCCAGCGTTGTTCCCGATTTCTTTATTTTCTGCAGTGCTGGCATCACCAGTTGTCGAAGTCAGCGACTCTATTGCAGCTGAGTTGACGGCACGAGCCGCTTAACCCCTTCATGACCGGGTGATTTTCCGTTTTTCCGTGTTCGTTTTTTACTCCCCTCATTCCCAGAGCCATAACTTTTTTATTTTTCCATCAATTTGGCCATGTGAGGGCTTATTTTTTGCGGGACGAGTTGTACTTTTGAACGACATCGTTGGTTTTAGCATGTCGTGTACTAGAAAACGGGAAAAAAATTCCAAGTGCGGTGAAATTGCAAAAAAAGTGCAATCCCACATTGGTTTTTTGTTTGGCTTTTTTGCTAGGTGCACTAAATGCTAAAAATGACCTGCCATTATGATTCTCCAGGTCATTACGAGTTCATAGACACCAAATATGACTAGGTTATTTTTTATCTAAGTGGTGAAAAAAAATTCCAAACTTTGCTAAAAAAAAAAAAAAAAAATTTGCGCCATTTTCCGATACTCGTAGCGTCTCCATTTTTCATCATCTGGGGTCGGTTGAGGGCTTATTTTTTGCATGCCGAGATGACGTTTTTAATGATAGCATTTCGGTGCAGATACGTTCTTTTGATCGCCCGTTATTGCATTTTAATGCAATGTTGCGGCGACCAAAAAAACGTAATTCTGGCGTTTCGAGTTTTTTTCCCGCTACGCTGTTTAGCGATCAGGTTAATACTTTTTTTTATTTGATAGATCGGGCGATTATGAGCGCGGCGATACCAAATATGCGTAGATTTGATATTTTTTTTATTGATTTATTTTGATTGGGGCGAAAGGGGGGTGATTTAAACTTTTATGTTTTTTTTATTTTTTTCACATTTTTTTAAACTTTTTTTTTTAACTTTTGCCATGCTTCAATAGCCTCCATGAGAGGCTAGAAGCAGGCACAACCCGATCGGCTCTGCTACATAGCAGCGATCTGCTGATCGCTGCTATGTAGCAGAATTGCACGTGTGCTGTGAGCGCCGACCACAGGGTGGCGCTCACAGCGACGGGCAATCAGTAACCATAGAGGTCTCAAGGACCTCTATGGTTACAATATACAAGCATCGCCGACCCCCGATCATGTGACGGGGGTCGGCGATGACGTCATTTCCGGCCGCCCGGCCGGAAGCGGTAGTTATGCCGCTGTCTGCGTTTGACAGCGGCATTTAACTAGTTAATAGGTGCGGGCAGATCGCGATTCTGCCCGCGCCTATTACGGGCACATGTCAGCTGTTCAAAACAGCTGACATGTCCCGGCTTTGGTGCGGGCTCACTGCGGAGCCCTGCATCAAAGCAGGGGAGCCGGCATCGGACGGTATAGTACGTCCGATGCCGGTAAGGGGTTAAAGAAGGTGTAGGGTGAAAAAACAGGGAGGTATTGGTTATGACTTTCAGGCTTTCCAGCTTGCCAACTTATAACCTGTATCACCAATGCCTTCCCTGGTCATGCACAGTGTGCCGATGAACCCAAGGAAGGGATACCTGGTATGATTGCATACGTCTGGGCAGACTGAGCCCACAGATTTGGGGAAACCTGATTGTGATATCACCTTTGGGATGGCTATCAATCATGGCCAGGGGGTTGTGATTAATGAAGCTGAAGAAGTGATTAGTCCACTGAATGAGTGGCTAATTTTCATTGCAAAAAAAAAAGTTGATGTCACAGGGTTACCGCGTCAGAGAGGAGCCAGAAGACCACAGCATCTGATTTCTCTTACTCCTGCACTAATTAGAAGTACTTCACCTTCATACTAAATGGTGTAAATTTATTTTAGCAGTGCAGGGTTTAATCTGCTCTGTTGAGAGCTCCCGGAGCTAAGGCTCTCAGCCTGTGCACTGTTATCCACTCCCATCTACTATTTAAACTGGCTCCTTGCTAGCACTGTCAGAGTTAGCTTATGCTGCATGGCTGGAGGTTGTTGGTGGTTATTGGAGAAGGCATTTGGTGGATTTATCTGTGACTGTTGCTAGGTTTTGAATGTTTGATAATTCCCATTCTACTCCTACTTTGGTTTAACTCCATCCACCACTCCCATGCCATTCCTCTGTTGTATGTGTGAGTATATTGGTATTTTCCTTTATCCCTGTTTATATTACCTTGTGAGTCTTGTTGGTGTATTACGGTACACTACTACTCCCCTCTTCCCTGGGTGGGGAAGGTTACAGACTGAGGACAGATACAGGAGCTAAGGCAATGTACATGGCCACAGTGTCTTCACCATCAGAAGTTACCCGGAGAACAGGTCGAGCTAGGGCGCCCCTAGCATTAAGTACAGGGAAGGAGCCAACACAGTCGTGACAGTTGAGTTTTAGAAAGTAGGATCGAATATATGGAACTTGAAGGGTTTTGTTCTAATCAAGGAACAGGTTGCTTGCAACGTTGTAGGTGTAGAGGAGCTGAGAGGTTTCTTTTAAAGAGATTATCTCTTCTTTTGAAATGAATAAAATTGAAAATTGCTTACAAAAACAACCAACTTTACAATTTACAACTTTTGGCTAAGGTCACATGACCATAGATTCTCTCATCCGAGTTTATGCTAATGACACTCTGATCAAACTATGATCCAAGTTTGATTATCTTGTCAGCATAGTGTGATTCGATTCTCTTGGATGTGAGAATCGGCGCACACTGTGAATAGAAGACGGAGAACAACAATTCTACATCTGGATGAACGCTCTGTAGGAAGATCGATCTTGTGCATAGGTACACCAGGGTCTTCTCTGCCCTTATCTGGATGGTATCAAGCCATCGGGTTGCTGGTCTTCCTCTTCGCCTTATTCCTTCTAGTCTTTTAACCATCATGTCCTTCTCCAGTGATAGCTCTCTTCATATGATGTGTCCAGAGTAGGCAAGTGGTAGCTTGCTGCTACTTGCTTTGAATGTCTCTCTACCTACAATCCCTTACTAGATTATTTTTCCGCTCAGGGTGTCCTTTATGCGATAAATTTGTGCTGAGTGCAGATAAACATCTACATAAAAATGCTTGGAAATATCCAGAAATCTGGACTCGCTGCTGGTAGAATGATCTCCAGCGACTCCTGTTTACGTTATTGAGAGTGACATCCATTTGTTCAGATTGGCGCACGTCGTGAAGTCTTCATTTCAGACATAAATGATGGGGAGGGGAGTATGGATTCACCCTCCTGTTATTATACATGAGGAATCATCACATTATGCCAAGTAATTTAGTAGCCTGAAGATGTGACAGATTATGTTAATATCCAGGACCGCTGCCTGCAGTACCTTCTGCTCATAGTCTGCAGGCTGGGGCCTCCTGGCAGCTCATCGGGGCTCCGATCAGAGATTCGCTATTATTTCGAAAGTAAAACTTTTCTAATTAACCACTTACTTTCTAGTATTAATTATGCTGATGAAGGTAGTTGCATAATGGGTTAGTTTGAGACAAAATTTTTCTATCTATCTATCGATCTATCTATCTATCCCGTCTTTGCAATTTTCGCTAGAACTGAGGCATTTTTAATTTTAGAGTTTACAGTTCTTTGCCTGGGGAATTGTCTAAAGATGAGCGGATCAGGCAATATTGATTTACAGAGAAAATGTTCTCCTCAAATGTAAACCTCTTATTATGCTCTGGGGTTGCAGAACATTTTAAAAAATACTTATGCTCACCTCACCAGCCCATCCGCCCTTTACCATCACCCATCCAATCCTCATTGCAACCTCGGATCGCGGTTGGCAGCCCTGAAATTCTCAGACCTCACACACTAGGAGACTTGCTGCCAACGGCGATCTGCAGATGTGACAAGCACCGTACGGTAACATTTTGATGGCCTTTTATGGTTCGGAAAAATAGAAGCCAGACATTTTGCTAAAACTGATCAGAAGAAAATTATGAAAAAGTCCACATTTTGGAGAATGTTGATTTTTTTTTTTTTTAGAATTCCTTTTGAATTTATTCTCTCATCTCTAGAGTTTTCACCTCTGAAGTGGCTGGTTTTCAGGACTGCAGCCTTACAAGCTCTTTCCTACTGAACGAGTGATCGTCTGGTGCTGGAGAGGTAAAGCTATATCTGCTTGCAGTGTGGGAGATCGTTCAGGACAGTGGTGCAATCATGCTGTCAATCATACTGTCAATCATAAGGATCATACCACTCCCCGGCAAGCAGTAAACCAAGAGACAGGGGAGCTGTGCACTCCTGAAAATAGAATAGAATAGCCTCCATTCCCAGGCAAACAGTAAACTAGAAAGCAGAGGAGCTGTGTGCTCCTGAAGATAGATGAGAACAGCTTCTGATTCCAGGCAAGAAAGAAGCTGGGAGGCAGTGGACCTATTTGCTCCTAAAGATAGTTGAAAACAGCCTCCACTCCCAGGTATGCAGGAAGCTAGGGGGCAGAAGAGCTGTGTGCACCTGAAGATAGATGAGAACAGCCTCCCCTCTCAGGCAAGAAGGAAGCTAGAAGGAAAGGGAGCTGTGTGCTCCTGAAGATAGATGAGAACAGCCTCCACTCCCAGGCAAGAAGGAAGCTAGAAGGAAAGGGAGCTGTGTGCTCCTGAAGATAGATGAGAACAGCCTCCACTCTCAGGCAAGAAGGAAGCTAGAAGGAAAGGGAGCTGTGTGCTCCTGAAGATAGATGAGAACAGCCTCCGCTCCCAGGCAAGAAGGAAGCTAGAAGGAAAGGGAGGTGTGTGCTCCTGAAGATAGATGAGAATAGCCTCCACTCCCAGGCAAGAAGGAAGCTAGAAGGAAAGGGAGCTGTGTGCTCTTGAAGATAGATGAGAACAGCCTCCACTCCCAGGCAAGAAGAAAGTTAGAAGGAAAGGGAGCTGTGTGCTCCTGAAGATAGATGAGAACAGCCTTCATTCCCAGGCAAGAAGGAAGCTAGGAAAAAAGGGAGGTGTGTTCTCCTGAAAATAGATGACAACAGCCTCCACTCCCAGGCAAGAAGGAAGCTAGTAGGCAGGGGAGCTGTGTGCTCTTGAAGATAGATGAGAACAGCCTCCCCTCTCAGGCAAGCAGGAAGCTAGGAAAAAAGGGAGGAGGGTTCTCCTGAAGATAGATGAAAGCATCCTGCGCTCCCAGGCAAGCAGGAATCTAGTAGGCAGAGGGGACCTTTATTCTCCTGAAGATAGATGAGAACAGCCTCCCCTCTCAGGCAAGCAGGAAACTTTCTCCTGAAGATAGATGAGAACAGCCTGCTCTCCCAGGCAAGCAGGAAGCTAGTAGGCAGAGGGGAGCTGTGTTCTCCTGAAGATGGATGAGAACAGCCTCCTCACTCAGGCAAGCAGGAAGCTAGGAAAAAAGGGTGGTGTGTTCTCCTGAAGGTAAATGAGAACAGCTTCCCCTCCCAGGCAAGCAGAAAGCTAGTAGGCAGAGGGGAGCTGTGTACTCCTGAAGATAGATGAGAACAGCCTCCTCACTCAGGCAAACAAGAAGCTAGGAAAAAAGGGAGGTGTGTTCTCCTGAAGGTAAATGAGAACAGCCTCCCCTCCCAGGCAAGCAGGAATCTAGGCGGAAATGGAATTGTGTTCTCCTGAAGATAGATGAGAACAGCCTGCGCTGGGAGGCAAGCAGGAAGCTAGTAGGCAGGGGAGGTGTGTGCTCCTGAAGATAAATGAGAGGAGCCTCCACTCCCAGGCAAACAGGAAGCTAGAAGTCAGGGGAGATGTGTGCTCCAGAAGATAGAAGAAAACAGCCTTATATCAGAATAACAGACCTTTACTACACCATAATAGCCAGGATGCCTTGTCCTGCTTTTTCTGTGTATGCAACACTGGGAAGTTACGAACACCAGAGCAGTTGCCTAAAACATTTTCATTTTCTCAGGTTTCACTGTGATATGAGAAATTCCTTTTATTGATGAAAAATTTTTTTTGGGGGGAACTAATATGTAAACTTTTCATAAAACTGTTCAAATGGATCTGCAGAGCTTTGTCCTGTTATAGGTGGGGAAATACACTAGAGTAGATTAAATTTTCCTCGGTATTTACCACTGTATCGGCGAGAGCCTCGGGGCTTAATATTGAAAAGTTATTAAATGGATATAGCCTTAGTAGGAAAATACAAATGATACAACCCAGCCGCCTGGGGTCCGGCACGGTCTGTGCCTGTTCAACCAGCTAAAGTAATAAAATCTTTTCTTCTTGGTTATGGCTTCCCCCACAAAATTCAGCCACTTGGGAATAGTAATAACATCAATGAAGAACTTCTAGTGATAAAACTCTAATATTCAATGTTTGGACACAGTGTTGAAGCCTTTAGTATTTTTTTCTTTTCTGCAACAGCGCCACCCTAATTTGCAGGTTGTGTGTGGTATTGCAGGTCAACTTTATTCACTCCAATTGAAGTAATCTGAAATGCCCAGGCGCAACCCATCGACAGGTGTAACACTATTTTTGGCTGTTTTCTAGTATTGTGGAAGCCCTTTAATTAAAGGTAATGTCCAACCCCTTTAAAGGGATGTCCTTTCTTATTTTTTTTTATTTTTACATCCAACTTTTTTTCAAAAACATAAACCTAGTTATTCATCTCTAACCAATAAAGGTCACCTCATATTTCCCATCATAGGGAGGATAGGATAAGTGGCATGTTAGGATATACCATCACTTAAAGGAGCTGTTCACTTAATTTGTTAAATTTGCCAATGAAGAATTATGGTGGTAAAACAATAAATAAAAGATACGTTCACTTCTCTCCAGATTGGATCGGAAGAGATAACCATCGGTGAGCTGACAGCTGCGGTCACCTGGAGATACTAAAGTAGCTGCACAGTATAAAGACTTCTTTAAACTGCTCTCATATCTCATCTTTCTGACCTTTTCAGTGACACAAGGGAAGTCAGAGCTTGAAGAATAACCGTCGTTCTAATCTCCATTTCGTAAATCAATAGTACACATGAAAATAAGAAACTTTGTAATACATCTTATCAGATAAATCTCTTTCTTTTTCCTCCTGGACTGATCTTTAACTTTGAAAATTCTCAACTCACTGGTCAAATCTTTCTTCATCGACTACAGATTTTCCCATTACTGAGATAGGAGGTGACAGTTGGTGCTCACAAAGTTCTATGGAGTTTCAAGCTCCTCCTCCTTTCTCCATGGAATCTTAGAAGCACCAACTGTCATCTCCTATCTCCGTAATGGGAAAATCACTGAATACAGATTTTATCTGTGAACTGAGAGTGAAAAATCAGTCCAGGAGGAGAAAGAAGCAGATTCCTCTAATAAGATATATTACAAAGTTATTTTCAAAATGAACTGTTGATTTATGAAATGATGAAATGATGAAAATTAAAATGATGGTTTCACTTTAAATTAAAGGGTTATTACCGGCCAATTTTTTATCTAGTAAATGGCATAATGCAGCTAAAGCAGGTTTGAATATCTGCTCTTACAGCACCTCATATTTCAGCTTCCCGGATTTCTCGTGGGAGACTTTTTTTTATTGACATGCTAACTAGATCTATAGAATGAAGCAGACTGTCTCAGAGGCGAAACCCATCGAGGACCACCCATCAAACATCTCATAGCTCAGCTTCCTGGACCTCTTGTGAGAATGAGATAGAGGAGTAGAGTTTTTCTTTTTAATATTATTTCCAGACTAGTTCCATGAAATGAAGTAGCCTTTCTATCTCATGTTTGTGGCTGCAGCCGAGTAAATGTACAGCATCAGCTGGGAAATCAGGGACTTACCGGAGCTTGGCGGCACTCCTCGAATTGTCATGTTTGGTTTACGTACGACACTAACGCTGCACAAGCTGAAGGCACGGCTAATTACACGTCTGTCACATAACTCGCTTGCTCTGACTTTTTAATTTCTATCCTAGTGCTGAAAAGCTGGAAAATCCACTACACGTAGCAGTAAAAATAGCACTTAAAAATGGTGCACTTGCAGCAAATTCAATTGACTTAGTTCCTAGAAAACCCAAATATTAGAACCAGCAAGCTCAGCTTAAGGCCTCATTCGGACGTCCAATTTTCACGTACAAGTGCACTCGTACCTGTGATAGTCTGTGGTGCCATTCACATGTCTGTGATTTTTCGCAGACTACTCAGTCCACGCAATATTGCAGAGGCATGTCCGATTTTGATCCAAGGGTCGGGAATGCAAGTCGATGGATCTGTGAAAAAATTAGACTACTATCTAATTACATCCAAGTGTGGTCTGATTTTCACAGAATGTCAGAAAGGAGAAGATGGAGAGACTTTTTGTTTTCCCCCCACATACGAGAAAAACTGATAGCACTTGGGACAAACTCTAATCAAAGTTTGATCAAAATGATCGCTTCCTTTTTCTTGTATGTGAGAACATAGGGTGTGTGAAAAAGGCCTTAAGGTAGGGACAGAGAAAAATGCTTCTACATCATCTTAATCTTCCACCCAACCTTCGAAGGCATCCTCCTGTCCGGTGAACCAGTTTCCGGTTTTGATGGGGCAGGCATCAATGACCAACTGTGTGATTTTTTTTTTTAAGAATTCACCTTTTTAATGATCCGCTTCAGGAACAGTAGTGGTCAATATTATAGAGGAACCATGTCTTCTGCTAGGACACAGCCATCAGTCATCTCCCAGCTGCAGAACATGCTCTAGACCCCATCCACAATGCATGAATGTGGGCTTTCACATGTACATCAGCAAACAGAGTCCGCTTTGACTTTTAAGAAATTGGACATATACTGAGATAGGAGAATAGTATACCAGAAAAGTCCATGAGTGGCCATATACATTCCATAAGCATGACTAGGGGGATGATCAATCAAGGAAACCTTGGTCTCTCAGGATTTTGCTCGACTTCATATGCAAAGTTTTTGGCACATAACAGTATATGACAAGGAGAAGGAAACTGGTTGTTAGGTTCAAACAGTCTATTGCAGATTGTGAGTCCACACCATACACGTTGGATTAAGATGGTCAAACTCGCTAATATTGGCTGGATTGGCCAGCAGTCGGTATATGGGGGCAGTCCCTCAACAGGTGATGTAGGAGAGAAGGATCTATTGGATTTCCAATGACGATCCTTTTGTTCTCTGGGAGAAGAAGAGAAGAGTCTGACAGCAACTTGGACAGCGACAGGAGCACTTGGCCACCAGTGAGTGTTCCTGTATAAGAGGGAGTCATGGCAGAGAGCTGTCAGTCAAACAATTCTTCATCCAACAGCTTGTTTATGTGTATACTGGACTTAAGACATGCAGATATCAGAAGTCCTTATCATTACGAGATCCCAGTCGTTGACTACTTTGAACAAGTGGCTTCAAGCCACAGTAGCACATGCAGATTAGAGTAGACCTCATATCATAGATGGACCCACATTATGGTTCCAAATTGTGCCACCCAGGACAGAAATGTCTTGCTCTTTTCCTCATCCATGCCCTTTTCTTGATCCAATTTCGCAATTGTATTCCTTTAGAGAAGTAATCCTTGCACAGGTTCTTACCACCAAACTGCAAAGCTCATGAGACCAACCAGGGCTAGACCTCTTTTCGACAAATGCCCTAAAGGTTATCTGTATGATATATTTGCTCCAATGTATCTTTCAGCTTTAACAGATTGAGGTCTTGAGTTGGTGACCCTCTTCTGTTGACCCAACATACCCGAGAGGACTTTTTCAATTTGCGCGATCATAAAAATTGATGAATTCCGTCTCACATATTTTCTCTTTCTTTCCCATTATTAAATTTTGAGGATGAGCATACAGTGGAAACCTCATTTCGCTCAAGGGTCTGGTTGAAGAGTTTAGTTATAAGATATACCTCCCTGTATTCTCTTTCTTTCTTCGGCATAAAGTAATACCCCAGGGCGACAACTTCACTCGAGTAGCCGAATGCATTCATATCCACATTAATGAGAAGTTCACGGCATGGATTGGATGAGCTTTGTCATGACTTTGTCCGCAGATCACAGACACTGCATTTTAATTTACCATACATAATGCCAACCTAATGAGTTCCGCAGGATAAACATGGAATAGATGCCCTGATGACGAGAGTCCTTTCTTTAATTGATATTTGGTCATGAGAAGAATTTGCAATACAATAGTGGTGAAGCTATCAGGGATGTCGATGGAACAGTCATATCTGGGTTCTGGTGCCCCTCTACTACATCAGACGACACCAATAATATAAAAGGCACATGGCACGTGAGGGTGCTTTGAGCCTAGAAACATTAAATTTTGCCTCAGCTACAAATGAAAATTACGTCCATGGTCAGTTTAGTTTCACATCAACTTGACTTTGCAGTGATTATTTGGCCAAATGTAGCATTAACATGTGCTGCCTCACACTTAAGAAATTGAGAGCAATAGACCTTAAGCCACTTTATAAAAAATTGATTGGTATCTTGTAGATTAAGATAATCATGTTGGCTCTTTTTACTTAGGTCCTGGTGGTGGAAGTGCTCTACAAAGTCCATTAAGGAAAGTCCATTAGGGTTTAATTCCCATCTCTTTAGCATACCATAACATTAATTAGAGCTTTAATAAGCATGTGGTAAAGTCTATGATGTCTTCATAAATTGTCACTACAGCTTATACAGAATGTATATAGTAACTTCTGTAAATAGTAGGTGGTTCAAAGTCAACTTCCATTGTTATTGCTTATAACGAGGCATGAGCCGATTGAGTTAACCCGTCTGCTAATTTGCCAGCCGTTATAGTTTGTACTTGAGTTGTCGAATCTATGGCATGCTTAAGAGGAAAAGGGTTCCATTATAAAGATTAAAATGCATTCCCCCCATTATGGTTCCAGGTTTTACAACCATAAGTCAGGCCTATAAAGTAGCTTGAACTGTGTGTTTTGTGAGTTCAGAGATCCTGAGAGGAGCTTTAGCTAAAATTTATTTCACCCAGGGCAAAGGTTTAGTTGGTTTCCCTAGTCCTGTATCTAAAGGTACCATCACATTTAGCGACGCTGCAGCGATCTAGACAACGATCCCGATCGCTGCAGCGTCGCTGTGTGGTCACTGGAGAGCTCTCCAGCGACCAACTATGCGAAGTCCCTTGGTAACCAGGGTAAACATCGGGTTACTAAGCGTAGGGCCGCGCTTAGTAACCCAATGTTTACCCTGGTTATCAGCGTAAACGTAAAAAAAAAAAACACTACATACTTACATTCCGGTGTCTGTCCCCCGGCGCTGTGCTTCTCTGCACTGACTGTGAGCGCCAGCCGGAAAGCACAACGGTGACATCACCGCTGTGCTCTGCTTTCCGGCCGGCGCTTACACAGTGCAGAGAAGCACAGCGCCGGGGGACAGAAACCGGAATGTAAGTATGTAGTGTTTTTTTTTTTTTATGTTTACGCTGGTAACCAGGGTAAACATCGGGTTACTAAGCGCGGCCCTGCGCTTAGTAACCCGATGTTTACCCTGGTTACCAGTGAAGACATCGCTGAATCGGCGTCACACACGCAGATTCAGCGATGTCTGCGGGAGATCCAGCGACGAAATAAAGTTCTGGCCTTTCTGCTCCGACCAACGATGTCACAACAGGATCCTGATCGCTGCTGCGTGTCAAACACAACGATATCGCTAGCCAGGACGCTGCAACGTCACGGATCGCTAGCGATATCGTTCAGTGTGAAGGTACCTTAAATACATTCAGCACCAAGGACACATGTCCTGGTTGCTCAACTAGCCATATGATTAACATCCACATCACCATGCAATTTGTATCTTAGAAGTTGCACTTCCATGAGCCATGTTGGCTTAGTTCGTTTGTCAATAGCTGTAACGATGATTGTGGGGCAGCAATGTTTTTCTCATTCTTTAGATCCCATTTAAAAGTCCATTTTTAAAGCCCATTGGTTTAAGGATAGTTGCTGCTTAGTGTATCTGACGGCCTTCCAGCTGCCCATGATTGGACAATAGAAGAAAAAAACAAATAAATGTACACCAATTGCGCATGTTTTTGGTGAAATCAGGAGAATTGATCGGACCTACAGTACTAAGATTCTATCTGAGCCAAGTGCAGGATAAAATCTAGACAGGCTCCCTCATTGCAGGAAGCTATATTTTATTCTAAAACTGTGTAGTGTTTTAGAACAAAATAAGCTTGGTGAATGTGGTGAACCCACACCTCGCCACCACGCCTGACGTCACTATTACGTCGGAAGTATGATGCGGTATGGTCTCTGTACTTGCACCAATGTGGCGTTTCGCACCCTCTGGGGACATGTAATATCGGCTTGGAACAGTTTAACACAGACACCCCCTGTCCACACGGGTCCAGGGAGGCACGGGAGTTAGAGAAGGTGGACCATGCTCCGCTGACGTGACCCCACAATCGCTCACAACCCTGACAGGCACTTTTCACTAGCATCAGTGAAACAGAGCGCTGCCAGCCTGGTAGGACTGCCAACAGTTCCTCAAGTGACATACGCCCGGTCCGATAACGCAAATATATCAGACCAGAAATCAGCCCCAGTATCATGTCAAGTTAAAACCGAGAACACAGAAGTGTGGATTGAGATAAAATACAAACCCAAGGTTCAAAGAGGTATCGTTTCTCCTCGCGGAGAGTGACATGATAAGCATGTCGAGGTGAGGAGACTTAAAGCCGCAATGCTCCTCTGGGAAATATGCAAATTGTCTCTTCAGAGAGGAAGAGGACTAGAACTTTACTTCCAATAGGTGGCACTAGAGTTCTAGTCCTCTTCCTCTCTGAACAAACCCAAGGTTAAATTTTATATTTAATTGCCTTAAGGGCACACTAGATAATACACTATATACACAATGGTTATACTTTACAATGGTCAGATATGCAAATACAGGTGAAGTACAAATTATATAAACAGATGAGTCATGTCAATTACCGGTTTGATGTTTGACCATGTGTGCTAGGCCACATGGGGACATGGGGCTGCCAGCTTGTCCCTGTTTCTTCCAGAACATTACTTGACGTGATCCCCCCCTGTAGAAGTGAACAGCAAGCATGACAAAGAAGAGTGAGGACACCTGGCCTTACTCAAGCCTTTTAGTCCCTTGATCAGTCACACCCTCCCCGGAATGGGGCTTAGGGCTTATCTGCCCTGTGTGTTTGTAGCTAAAACTCCTAAAACCTATGAAGGATCATAACTTCCCAACTGAAGGTTGTAGGTTGCCGAATCTGGTGCCATCAGATCTGGTCAGGCTCCTGTTGTGCTTGGAGACCAAACATGGCTTCGCTACCTGCCTTCTACTAGCTGTTTTGCGTATCTCCCCACTCTGGAGTGCTAGAACTGATCGAGGCCCTGGAAGGCGTTTGACCTGTTGCAGAGATCTTATTTATGTAACCGGTGTGGCTAGGACATACGATAACTCCATATTCTCTTTAAATATCTTTATGGAATCCTACCTGACTGGTGGAAGTTTGAATGAAGCAGTCACAGCGTGGGCCCCACAGGTGGTCATCCTGTATGAGCCTGGATACTAGCGGGTGGGGCTGGATTACCTGCTGATCCAGGTGTTGTGTTACAGCTACACTTGCTGAAGGAAGATTGTAAGCTGCCATTAAACCCCCCTCATTTTCTTCACAAGGAAAACAAGCTGGGCATGGGGAGAGGAGTCCACCGGGCATTTCCCTCTGGATCTTTCCTCTCTAGTTTGGCTTGATTGACAGTTTTCTCCCTTCAAATATCATACCTTGAGTGGTTCTCCTCCATTCTAGTGAACCATCCATTGCAGCTGCAGTATCTAGATACAATTCCGACTCTGCATTATTATTTTGGACTGCTTTCCCCTTGGGTTCAATGCTTTCTTTGTATGAATATATTCCTCGGTTAAGGGATGGATATAAATATTTATACTTAATATGTATATGTCCATTTAATAATTGTTTATCACTTGATTACATTGTTCAAATATTGATCTCTTTTTATGGACATAATAAGGATATTTTATTTACATACTGATATTTAATCTATATATGTTGTTTTGCAGTAACAATTCTTTTATTATATCTTTACCATCAGTAATCATAACAAGCTATATGTCACTGTCTGGATAGTCTTTATGCTTGCAGTTATCTCTATTTCCATCTCCATATTCTATATATTTTTTTTAATGCTTTTTAATTATCCCCAATAAATATTGTAAATTTTATTCTTGGGCTAAGTACTTCTTTTTTTCTGTAGTTTTTTTTCCCTGTGTTTAAATATTTTTGTAATCCGATAACGAGGTTTGTGTGAGATGCATCATCAGCACTAAATGGTCTAAATTGGCGAAGTGATATGTGAAAAATATAGGTATAAATTAAATTTATGGGATCAAATACCGTATGTACTCGAGAATAAGCTGACCCGACTCGAGTATGAAAATGTAAGGGGAGTGAATACTTTCACAAGCCACTGTATGTTACAGGTGTAATGTCCCCATAATGATATGTTCTCTCCTTATTGTTGAGTTTCTATGCACTCGGTTCTTTGTTCTACACGCGGTTCACTAGGAATTTTCTCTTTAATGATAATATTGTTTACCATCTGGCATTATTTGGCCAACGAATGGAAATAAGACGAGATGAAATCTGGCTGATATTAATTACATGTCTTTTACTGGTAGGTACAATACTAATTGTTACCATGTGTGAGGAATTTGTGTTTAATGGACCACTGCCCATGAATAGAATTAGGAAAGGTTCCAATTAAATAACAGATTCCTTGTGACTATGTAGATAAAATGATGGATAGATAGACACGAAATACTTCTGCCGAATGTATCACAATAATGCCATAGGAGCTGATTCTTCAGAGACGACATTAATGCCATCTCCTCGAGTAATATAATCTGTTTTTTTCATCATGAGTTAGTCAAACTGGCCTCCAAGGATATGTTCAAACATGATGGATTTTATGCAGATTTTGCCACAGATTCTGGGCCTAAATCTGCATCTGCTTTTTGGTGCTACGACAAAAATAATCTAGTGGGTTTTTTTAGGAGTCATCTTCCCAAAATTTGGTCTAGGATTCACAGTATTAGTTCTCCGATTCAAGATCAGCACAACAAATAAAGAATGTGCCACCACTTTGCCACCATGCTATCTTGCGCAAAACGCTTCTAACCCTAGCTCTATGAAGCTCAGAAGAACTTGACATCACAAGTAGGGATCCAGAAACCTATTATGGTATGGTGTGATAACGTTTGGAGCCACTAGACGTGACATATTGGCAAGACCTCTTTCGTTGGTCAATTTAGAAACTTCTGAGTTTTTGACTTTTCAAAAATTCAGATGAAATCTATAGTTTACGTCAACCATTTTGAATAGTCTATTAATTTGAATTGTCCTCTTGATGATTAATTGGCTTCTTGATTCATTTTTGTTTTCTGTGTTATCATATTTTTTTCCCATTGACTTTCCCATTTGCTGTCTCGTTTCTTTTTGATGATTTCACAAAGTCTTCCCTTCGTCTCATCTTTTCTTTGCATTTGTCCATTTGGTTTTGGACTGAATTAAAATGTCTTCTTCATGTTTGCTTAATCCATGCATCTTATTAATCACCCTGAGTTCACCTGTCATTTTGCTGATTTTATCTTAATATATCTTTTTGGATTGTCCTTGATTCTGTCCTTGATTTCATTATTTTGCATTACGCTTTTCGTTCGTTTGTTACTCATCTAATTAACTTTCTTTTGATCTTCTCATTCTTGCTCTTTGTTCTTCACCTGATTGAATGTATGTATTCCTCCCATCATCTGTCTTATTGATTTAGTCTATTTCACATACCATCAGATCCATCTCTTCCTCTCTTTATTCATTTTCTTTTGATTTAGGAGCGCAATATTTTTTGCTTGATCCTTTTTTCTAGTTTATCTGTGTTTTCATGTAAACTTTATTAATTTGAATGGTGGAAAATACAGGGATGAAAATAAACGGCACATTCTAACTTTCTCAATTTTTATTTTTCCCATAGAGACCTTCCTTACTTCACAATGCTAGTATTAAGGTGCCAATACTGTTCACCTTCAATCACAGACATCTGCACCCTCATTCAGCCAACAACTGTTTCTTCCAACACATTCACTCTTGGCTTGGCCAACCATGCATGTCAATAGGAAAACAGATTAAGACGTTGCCAGACCTTTGTAGTAACTTATCTCCCATGAAAATAAAATATTTCATTGTGCCCAATAGGTTGAGTAATAATTCATCATAAGCAAATCTCCTTTCCCCCAATTTCATCTATTTCGAAATTTGGGAGGCCTCCATACTCAAAAGACAGACATCTTGTGCCACCAAAATCGTGAAGTTCATCTAACTTTGCATTAATGCGTAAGGGGGCATTTCTTCTTTCACATTCTTACCTATTTAGGGTTACTCTGTAGTAGGTTGGCCAACTGGTTTAAAAGATACTTAATCTTAGCTAATTTAAAGGGGTTATCCCTGCAAACGCTACAGTGACATGTAAAACTTTGGGCACCCCTGTTCAAAATTACTGTTATTGTGAACAGTTAAGCAAGTTGAAGATGAAATTATCACTAAAAGGCCTAACGTTAAAGTTTCCTTTGCATTTTAGGCTAATATATATATATTGTCATTTTCCATTTTAAAAATTACAATAAGGAAAATAGGCTGATGTAAAAGTTTGGGCAACCTTTGAGATTTGTGTGCTCAGATAACTCTGACCAAGCTTTCAGATCTTAATTAGCCTTTTAGGGTTATGGCTTGTTCATGATCATTGTTAGGAAAGGCCAGGGGATGCAAATTTACCAACTTTATAAAAACCCAGCCTCCTCTAACCTTGTGCCAAAACAGCAGCCATGGGTTCTTCTAAGCAGCTGCCTAGCACTTTGAAAATGAAAATAGTGGAGGCCCACAAAGCAGGAGAAGACTACCAGAAGATTGCAAAGCTTTTTCAAGTTTCCTCAGTTTGAAGTGTAATGAAGAAATGGCAGTTAACAGGAACAGTGGAGGTCAAGATAAGGTCTTGAAGACCAAGCAAAATTTGAGCAAAAACTTCACAGGATTGCTAGAGAGGCAAATCAGAACCCCCGCTTGACTGCTAAAGACCCTGAGAAAGATTTAGCAGACTTTTAATTTATAGTACATTGTTCTACTGTTCAGAAACACCTGCAGAAATATGGCCTTCATGGAAGACTCATCAGAAGAAAACCTCTCCTGCGTCCTCACCATAAACAATCTAATCATGCCTGATGCATTTTGGAAACAAGTCCTGTGGACCGATGAGGTTAAACTACAACTATCACCACAATGATCATAGTGTGTGTGGAGAAAAATGGGCACAGAATTTCATGAAAAGAACATTTCGCCAACCAGTGAGCATGGGGGTGAAACAATCATGTTTGGGGTTGTGTTGCAGCCAAAGGCACGGGGAACATTTCACAGATAGAGGGAAGACTGGATAAAATTTAATTTTAACAAAGTCTTGTTGCAAGCATAACAGCATCTGTAAAAAAGCTGAAGTTGAAAACTATGGCTTCTACAAATGAATAATGATCCTAAACACATGTCACAATCCACAATAGACGACCTCAAAAGGCGCAAGTTGAAGGTTTTACAATGGCCCTCACAGTCCCCTGATCTGAACATCATTGAAAATCTGTGGCTAGACCTCAAAATAGCAGTGCATGCGAGATGTTCCAGGAATCTCACAGAAATGTAAGAATTTTCCAAGGAAGAATGGAGAAAACCCTCAAACAAGAATTTAAACACTCTTGGCTGGCTACAAAAAGTGTTTACAAGCTGTGTTTACAAGCTGTGATACTTTCAAAAAGAGGTGCTACTAGGTACTAACCATGCATGGTGCCCAAAATTTTGCATCAGCCCATTTTCCTTTTTGTAATTTTTAAAATGGTAAAGATGAAAATATATATTTTTTTTGCCAAAAATACCAAAGGAAATGTGTCAACTTTAACTTTAGGCCTTTTAGAGATCATTTCATCTTCAACTTTAACTGTTCACAATAACAGTAATTTTGACCAAGGGTGCCCACACTTTTATATGCCACTGTATTGCTGATTCATTTGTAAAATAGGTTATCAATTTCATATCAATAGTGGTCTAACACCCCGACACCTCCACAATCAACTGTAAGAAATCTCTTCGGTAGCCACAATGTGCAGCTCGGTTCAATATGTTTACTTCTAGACACCGCTGATTGGTGGGGGGGGGGCAGATATTTGACTCCCACCCATCTGATAATGATTTCCTATTCTAAGGATAGGCTATCAATATTTTCTGAGTGGACAACCTCTTTAGCTAACCTTTCTGGCCAATGCTTCAATGTGTTTGAAATGTGACAACCTTGAGTCAGGAATGTGGTCTAAACTGTTAACAATTCCCTTGTTCTTCTGTCAAATAAATCATCAGAGGTTCATGACCTGAACTGGTGCAGCAATATCAGCATGAATGTGGGCAGTGTACTCTATGAAAGTCGAATACACCACCTGGACTTCTTTGTGGGTGATTAGGAGTGTGGTGATGTCAAGCTGCTCCTGAAAGGGATCTCAATTTTTCTTTTTGCATTAATCACAACTACACTTGGACTTGATCTTACGATGTCACCTGGCATCACTGTATGGCACTGGTAATGGAGACATCAGGACTAGAAGCTCTGGCCGATGCAGACTTTGTCCAGCTGTAGAGTCTAGTGTGGACGGGACCTCTAGAGTTGTCTGGTTTGACAGTGTGGGGATGTGTGCTATCCAGCAGGAATTATTATCTACCTGTTATGGCCAGTAGGTCTGCACCACACCCTACTGAAACTCCCAGCTTGGTGCTAGGATTTGCCAGTTATAGTTAGTACTAGCTCTTGTTCACTTTAGGCCTTAAGCTCCTGTATAGTTCTTTTGATTCTTGCTCTAACTTCAGCACCTTTTATGATGGCTCTTGTGTCTTATGATTTTGTTCCTTGTCTTCCATCCTATTTCGGACCTGGCAACCTGCTATTTCTGCCAGCCCACTTCATTAGCCAGGATCTACTATTGAGAATTCAGTCCAGGGCCCCTGTATAAGTCTACATCCCTGTACAATTATTTAAAAGTGAAGACCAAGTTACCCATGAGACCTAATTGTCCGAGAAGTCTGCCTATAGATGTCCCATGTAGAGCTGCTCGGTGATCACAGACAGTGCCACGTTATACAGTCTTCCATTTATGTACATCACTGCTTGACAGTTCATATCTAATTCAGTACTCAACAGGGGGTGACAGTGAGCTCATGTAAGAATTTTCTTCATGGAAAATGATGGCTTCTGCCTTATTATAACTCTCATCAAGTCCTTGCCAAAAATGCCACATCTCCTTGACTTGTTGCCCCTCGTTGGTAATCTTGGTAGACATATTTTTATATATGATGACAGAGCAGGATTAAATGTGAATGTTCTCCGAAACCAGGTGACTTTACTTGTGGCGCGTATCAATATATCAGCTGGAGTCACATTAACGTCGGATGTTTACAGAAGTAGAACACGACCGACATCTGTGTGTGGAAACATAACGAACGCCATAGCTCTCTTGTCGAGACGCAGGGAAGAGCTTCAGGTCAAGCGGTGAATTTAAATGAGGCTTATTTGTGTGTTGACGAGAATTCACTTCTTGATATTGATGAGGCGAAAATCACGGGGAGTGACACTAAACTATTTTAATGATGAGTTTATGTAAGGAAGGTATCTCATTAAATCGGTTTTCTTCCCCAATAATTACCCACGGTAAATGGGATTAAGCTTGTTAAAATGCTTATGCATGCATCCATCATTAACATCTTGCATGCAAATGAGTGCCGTAATGAGATTTAACCCATTGACGAACCAAAGGGAAAATGGGGTAACGAGAATTGATTTGCCCAACTTGTAATTTGATGCAAGACTGAAAACATGACAAGTCTCTAAAAAAAATGTAACATGTTCTTCCAGAATTACCAATCGGAAATTTGCATTAAAAGTGTACTCACTACCCACTGATAATAATGGAAGAAGCCACTTTCTTATATCGGATATCTTCACGAATATGGCTTAACAGGTCATTAAAACAAAATTGCCGAAGTACGAGAAAGAGGGGGTGACTTGTTTTTTTTTTACATTAAAGTGGAAAAAATATAAAAATAGTATAACAACAATATTAATTATATAAATGTTCTATACTTCTTCCTGCTAAACTCTACTTTTCTGCAAATCATCTGTTATGGCAGCCTGATACAAAGCAATTCTTTTTGGCATATTTGAACTCCTTTTTGGAGTATCCGTTGTCATTTTTGCCTGCA